>NW_006408521.1:17139822-17184305 GCF_000296735.1 Chrysochloris asiatica
GGAAACCCTATACAGGGTCACTATGGGTCAGAATTGACTCAATGGCACTTAACAACAACAACCTCTATGAATATAGGTCAGGTTAATCAAATTATAGCAATTTACCCTTGTTTCCTTTATTGAAAGAAAAAAAATTTTTTTATAATCTTCCTCTAGTCAAGTTCTTATTATCAAGCCATTGAGGGTAGGTCATATGGGTACTGTCTGCAAGTTTGGGTGTTCTTGTGCATCTCCCTCACTTCATATCACTCTCAGCTCTAGCCCTCTGTGGCTGTGTCCTTGTCCATGGGCTCAAGTGTCCCCAGGTCTCACCATACTTGGAGCAACCAGCCCTTCCTCTTCTCTCTCGCATCTCCAGGTCAAAGGGAGTCAGTGGACTTTGGTTGAATTCAGCCCATTTCTTCATTGCTGCCTTTCACATTCTTCCACTCACCAGTAGACCAATGTGGTCACAAACAAGTTTACATTCCTGTTCGTGTGTTCCCTTTGAGTTTCAGTCTTAGAGGGGAATTTGTCCTGAAGGAACTTAATTGCTTGCCTTGATGGCTTCCTGGCAAACAGCTTGCTTATTCTTGTTGTAGCCAGTCATGCTTACATTTTTGTTTTGGGTTTTTCTTGCCGATCTTTCTTTGAAGATGTATCTTCTGTTGCACTAGCTGTTCCAGGCTGGTCTGCTTGTCCTTGATAGTGGGAATGTCCCACCTCATAAGGTTCTGGATAGAACTCAGGATTCCACCTAAGGTTCTATACTCTGCAAAGGCTCTGCAAGAAGCCTATTTTACTGGGCAAGTTGTAGAACCCCTTTTAGGTATTCCAGTCAGTTACAGTCTGAAGATGGGCTTACAAGTTTTCTGGAATCATGGTTCCCAACATTCCTTTCTAACCCACTCAAGTGTCTGTTTTACAGTAGTAGGCAAAGGTTAATATTGGTTAATATTCAAAGGTTAATATTGGTTAATATTCATGGGACAGTCAAGCATTTTAGTATTATTTTCCTTCTTCAAACTATGCCTAGATCCCTGTAGCACAGAGCCCTGTTGTTCCAAGGTTGAGCATGCATCACTATTTACTTCTGTCCCTCTTAGGCCATGCAAACCTGTCTTCAGTGTTCCCCTATCTATCTTATTCTTCCGCCTCCTCCTCCTTCTTGTATTGCCCTCACCAACACCCGAGCTAAACCCCCCATCCCAACCCTACTGTTGTGGTTACCTTATATTTTATTAACTCTTCCCTCCATTTAAGACAGTGTATTTTATCCTGTAATCTATCTGACCTTCTTACCACATGGATCTCTTGTTTGTCTGTGTTTACCTTCTTTTACATTGTAATTGTTTCAATCATAGACTGACCTCCCAGATTCCTCTGTTCTTATCATTTTATTTTGTTCTTGACTCTTCCATTTGTCAGTTGAGTTCAGGGTGATGCTGCCACATATGTCATTCTCTGGTTGTTGTCTGTCCACAGAACTTCCTTTAGGATGTTTTTCATAGTAGAGTTGGCTTTGGCAAAATCCCTTAACTTCTGTTTATTTTAGAATGTTTTGATTACACCATCGTATTTGATTAACAGCTTTGCTGGGTAGAGGATTCTTGGTTGGCAGTTTTTTGGGTTTTTTTTTTTCTTTCAGGGTTATTAAATATGTTTCCCCATTGCCTTCTTGCCTGCAAAGTTTCTGCTGAGAGATCTGAGCTTAATCTGACTTGCTTGCCTTTGTATGTTACACTTCTCTTTTCCATAGCTGCTTTCAGTATTCTGTCCTTATCTTTGAATTATGATTATATGTCTTGGCGATTTTCTTTTAGGGTCTATCCTTCCTGGGGTTCGTTGAGCTTCTTGAATGCTTATCTTTTCACTTTTCAGGTTGTTTGGGAAATTTTCTTCCAGCAGCTCTTCAACTATCTCCTCTGTGTACTTGTGTGATTCTTCCTATTCCGGAATGCCAGTAATTCTTAAGTTTTTCCTCTTCATGTTGTCCAACATGAATCTTAGACCTTCTAAGGATTTTTCATCCTTTTTCCTGCTTGCTCTTCTGTCTTATTGGTATTGAGAAGTTTGTCCTCCAGTTCACTAGTTCTGCCTTCTGTTCTGCTCCTTTGCCCTTTCAGTGTATTATCTATATTTCTTATATTCTACTATTAATCATTTGAACCTCTTTCTGTAGGTTTTGAATTGTTTCCAATGCTGTATCTATCTTATTTTATTATTCCTGTAGCACTTTCCTGACTTCTTCCTTATTTTTTTCAGCTCTATTGTATAGTGTTTTGATACATTTTATAATCATTTTTCTGAATTCCTTCTTAGGCATTTCCAAAGCCTGCGCATCTTCCAGTATGGAGTGTAGGTCTACTTCTAGCTCATTTGCCTCAGTCACTTTATCTCGTTTCTGGACATGTGTTGATATAGTCATCTGCTTCTGTTTTTTGGGCTTATTCAGGAGTTATCTGTGGGCTTAATACTTAGATGGGTGTGTATTTTGGTATTTTTTATGCTTTTTGATTGCCTCCAGGTAGATGTGATCAGAAGATGTGTTACCCTTTTCACTCTTCTTCCTGAGAAATTTCAAGATGCCATGGTTATTTGTTGTATTGTAACTCAGGATTTAATTTTCAGCCTGTTTCCTGTTTAGTCTGCTTGTCCCACTCCACAATCCCCGTTCAGGCCTTTTTCCTGGTGATAAACAGCTTAGGGCCAGCTGTGGCCGTTTTGCACTGCCATTTGGATTTAAATGGAAACTGTCACTTTAAATTTCGAGGAGATTTGTGCATATGCATAGTAGAACCCTCCGAGGTTGTGGGTGGGGTGCCCACTCACTCAGGCACCCTCTCTAGTCACCAGAATGGAGATGTGCAAGCAGCAAGAGACCAATGAACAGATACAAAAAAAAAAGAATGTCCACACCTTTGTCTCTGCAGTTCAGTCAGGTGTCCGTAGCTGTTCTGATCTTTCCCCCTGCTTGGTCTTGCCCAAGATGGCGGCTCCAGGAGCAGCTGAGCATCTTGAGTTAGAAAGCACTGGATTTCTTGCTTCTGCTACAAATTCCCCTAGCTGTAAGCCTTCCAACCTTCTAAATATTCTTCTATGTGTGGTTCAGAGTTCTGGGACCATCCCCTGAGCTTGCTTGGTCTGATATTCTGTGATTCTGTGTTGTTGCTGAAGGAGCTCCTCATTGTACTGCCACCCGATCCGCCATCTTGTTTGTTCTCTTCTGGTAATAAGGTTTTAAAGGAATGATACAGGTAAATCAATCAGTATAATTTTGAGAATTTCCAAATTGAATGAATAGCATCATTGAAAGTTTTTCAGCATTAAGCCAGTGAGAAATTTTCCTATAAGATAAAATTTTAATATATAAAATATCTTGTGTTTATTTATTCAGTAATATCTGTGCTTTGTAAAGTTATAAAGATATAGATATGTTCACATTCAACTCAAATATAACTTTTCTATATTACTGAGTTACACAGTTTCATTTATTTCCTAAATTAGCTGGTTACAACAATTTAGAAGTTGCAGAGTATCTCCTACAACATGGAGCTGATGTGAATGCCCAAGACAAAGGAGGACTAATTCCTTTACATAATGCTGCATCCTATGGGGTAAGCTCCTGCTGTATTACTTTTAAAAGTCTATGAAGTTTTAAAAAATGTAAGTCATTATTGCAGTTGGAAGGGAATTTAGTGTGACTCTTCCATTTTACAGGCTATAAGTTTATGAGGGCTATAAGTTTCAAGTTCCAATTCTGAGCCTTGTAAGCTTGGCTTGTAACATGCAGTATGTTGTCATTGTTTTGTTACTGTTCTTAGCACTTTCAATAAAAGTTGATGGTTTTGCTTGTTTTATTTGTTGGTTCAAAAAAACACCCATTGGCATTCATAGGAATCAGTAGAGATTCAGAGGCAATATTTTGGACTTAGAACAGTCCTAATTGTTAAATGGTCTCAGTATTGACCATCTTCAATGGGATGGATGGCCTGAATAAACGATACTATTTATATACTACTAGTTCGTAAGTAAGAGCCCTGGTGGTGATGTGGTTAAGCGCTTGGCTGCTAAATGAAGGGTCAGTGGCTTGAACCCACCAACTGCTCTGCAGGAGAAAAGACCTGACAACCTGGAGTTTCATCTAGTCACTGAAATGTCTACTATAGCTTTTAATTTTCCCACAAATTATGGTGTTAGGGAGAAACATGCTTTTTTCATTTTGTATCCAGAGTAAGTTTAAAAATATGGAAATAGATATATAGCTAGTTTTTCTTAAGAACTAAAGTGTGATAAAATAATATTTCAGACTATAACAGGAGTATTTTCTTTTACAGCATGTAGATGTAGCAGCTTTACTAATAAAGTATAATGCATGTGTCAATGCCACGGACAAATGGGCTTTCACACCTTTGCACGAAGCAGCCCAAAAGGGACGAACACAGCTTTGTGCTTTATTGTTGGCCCACGGAGCTGATCCTACTCTTAAAAATCAGGAAGGACAAACACCTTTAGATTTAGTTTCAGTAAGTGATGGGCTCTCTGAAAAATCTCAATGCTTTCCTGACTTTAAAATTCACTTGGTGTATATATAAAATATCTTCGTGGTGATTGTGGCAAAACCTGATTGTTAGTCCAATTTCACATTTGGGGCTTCCTTGGCATTCAAAGATAATAGGTAAATAAGAGCATTGTGAGTCAGTTATCATATACTTTGGGAAATAGTAGAAAGTAGTCCAAGGTATAATTGCTTATTAGTTAGAAAACACAACAGGCACAGGCCTTCAATAAATGATGTTACAGTGCATGCAATGTGTGTTAATCCCAGCCATGAGTCAGAAGGAACATTGCAAGGTACAGTCACACAGCCTGCTACTAGCAGAGATGCTTTCCCTCCCACAGTGCCTTAGCCCCGGAGTTCTAGTTGCTGACTCCACCAGAATAAATGATACTATTTATCATTTACTGATAAATAAATGTTTATCATTTATTTAATAAACACCAAGTGTGTTCCTTCTGAGGAGGGCTCTTTGCCCTTCTCTACCCACAGGAGGCTCCAGTATAGCTTCCAATGTGGCTTTGACCACTGTGTCAAAAGTGCCACTCTTGCCTCAATTACTGAGAATATTAACCAGAGCAGTAGGGAGAAGAAATACTTTCCTAAATGGGAAGGAAAGAGGAGAAATCTCTTCTATAGACTGCTTTCTACTGAGAGAGATTCCATTGTTCCGATTTACAGTGTAAAGCTGATTTGATTTAGTTCAACTGCCTTGGGGTTAAGTAGATTTTAGCAGATTGACAATCCAAACATATTTACAGTAATTCTTCAGGAATACTTTTGGAATTCAGTCTGCCCATTTTTTAGTTCACCAGTTATAATTAGTGACAGTAAAGCAAAGTACTTTCATATATAGGCTTTAATGTCCAACAGAGACCTGGATAAGAAGTCCACCTTTTATCACTTTTCATGGTACAACCTTGTTAAACCTCTAAGCCTCAATAACTTCATGTATACATGGGGACAAGATATGTCTGTTAATAGAATTAAACAAAATATACTTAATGTCATCAGCATGGTAGCAGGTACATATAAGCACTGGTAGCGTAGTGGTTACGAATCGGGCTGCGAACCTTAAGGTCAGCAATTCGAAACTACTAGCCGCTCTGTGGGAGAAAGATGAGGCTTTCTGCTCCCGTAAAGATTTACAGCCTCGGAAAATCTGTACAGGGTCGCTGTGGGTCGGAACCGACTCGACGGCACTTAACAAAAACAACAACAACAAATGGCACTATTATTATGAACAAATCTTACATGCAAGCTGTGAGTGTCAGTGGAGTCCTCATCCTAGGGGAAAGAAAAGGTGAAGATTGGAGCAGGCCATATAAATGACAAACAGTAAAAACAAGTCCTTGGTTACTTCTTGCTGAATGTTAATTACTTAGTATCCTACTTGAGCATTATGAAAAAATGGTACATATCACTAAGTAAAATAATTCAGGTACCAGAATTAAATTGGGGGGCTTTATACCATCCTAATAGTAGGTTTGAATAAAATTATTACTTGGTTGAATGTTTTCTAAGACAAACCAACTACTTGCTAAAATTCCATATAGGTTGAATTATATCTTTCAGAGAATTAGTAATAGAGTTCAAAGGTCTTTCTTGCCTTTTTAAATTGATATTTCTGTAATTCCATTCCAATTCTTTTTAGTCAGTTTCAAAGTTGGGATGTTCTTCATGCTTTGCCATGTGAACAGTATTTATTTTGATTCTACATGTGTTGGAGGTTCTGAATTATGTTTTCTATTTTATAACAGTGTGGCTGAATATCAACTGGTCTGTTTCCTTATGTAAAGTAATTAGAATAACCTGTAATTTTAGTATAATGTCATATTTTTTTAAATGCATTCTATTGTGAGTAATAGGATTGTAAAATATGCTCATAGTGGATTTCATCTCTCTCTGATGTGCACCCTAGGCCGATGATGTCAGTGCTTTGTTGGCCGCAGCCATGCCCCCTTCCGCTCTGCCTTCGTGTTACAAGTCACAGGTGCTCAGTGGTGTACGGAGCTCAGGAACCACAGCAGACTCTCTGTCTTCAGGCCCATCCAGCCCATCCAGCCTTTCTGCAGCCAGCAGTCTTGACAACTTATCTGGAAGTTTTTCTGAATTGTCTTCAGTAGTGAGTTCAAGTGGAACAGAGAGTACTTCCAGTTTGGAAAAAAAGGAAGGTGAGACATTTTGCAAAACTAACTTAACTGGTGTTGTAGCCCCATGGTTGCCCTTTTGAATGTTAAAAAAGGGCATTTTTAAACCTAAAATACTACTATGAGTATCAGATCCATTAACATAGCCCAGAAGTGTTAGCCTTTTATTGTTTTTCTTTCCAACATGAATAGCATTTCTAATGAACGTTCTCCATTCCAGTTTTAAGAGTTGATGAGTCTTAGGCTGCTCAACTACTACTTAAATGAACACATGCTTTTTCAAGGTGTAGAAGTCCTTTTGGTTGAGTGAAAACTAAAATACAAACCCATTGCCGTTGAATCGATTGCAACCCTAAAGGACAAGAGTTTAAAGTTGCCCCATAGGGTTTCCAGATCTGTATGGTGCTGTTAGTTAATGCGTCAAACAACAAAGCCAATTGAACTGCAAGGTTGGCGGTTCAAGCTCACCAGCGCTCCTCAAAAACCCTATACAGGATCGCTATGGGTCAGAAATGACTCGACGGCACTTAACAACAACAACATCTTTATAGAGCTGACTGCCACTTCTATCCCGTGGAGCAGCTGATAGGTTTGAACCACTGACTTTTTGGTTAGTAATCGAGCACTTTAATCACTTTACCACCATCGTTACTTTTTGATTGTATTTCCTGGTATACAATTACAGAGTTATGTGCCTGTAGACCACCACCCCCATGTCAAAATACCCAACTTTGAAGTGTATTTTTTAAAAGGAAAAGAGATACACACACCTGTAATGTCTGTAATCTAGTCTCTTCTTCTTACTTATACAAATCTATGGGACTTGTTCTCATAAACTTTATTTAAAATAAGTTTATATCTTGAAAGATAAGGAAACTAATTTTAAAGACTCCAAAAAAAATAAAGCTTAATGTAAAAACTTAAAACTTCATTGATTTTTGTAATGACTTGGAAAATTTATAGCTTTCTCTTTGTAATTTTTGTTATTTTGTTCAGTATTATATCCCAAGTGACTATTAATATGTTCCTGCATCTTTATGTTCTTACTATATATATAGCCATGTCATGAAACTTTATGGTTATAATGTTGGCATTCATTATTTTGATGTGTAGCTATGTCATGGATGTTTTTATTTTCCAGTTCCAGGAGTAGATTTTAGCATAACTCAGTTTGTAAGGAATCTTGGGCTTGAGCACCTGATGGATATATTTGAAAGAGAACAAGTGAGTAGATTGATTATATTCCTTAATTCGTGTTTTGTGGAACTTCAGTGTAGGGAAAAGTTGCACAATATATATGAAGTTGCTTTAAGTCACAATCAACTTGATGTCAGCTTATTTGTTTTTAATGCCCTGAACCATTCAAGCTACTGGGGGCAGTGGTTTTTAAGAGAGTGGAAATAACTCATTGTTAATTTGACTTGATCCTGGAATTTCCATTGTGTATATTAGCTCATAAAAATAGTACACACATTTTTAAAAAGTAATAATAAAGTAGCTTTCTTAAGTGCAAAATTTACTTTATTCCATTGTTAAAGTTACCCTTGATCTCCTTTGTTCTGTTCTTTTATATCAATCACTATCTTCTCGAACCTGACACTTCTCTCACCACTATGGGGAGGTATGTAGATAGGCCAGCCACTTTCTAGAACAGTCCCAATTTAAAGTATTCCATCTGAGCATATTTACTGAATTTTGTGGTTCAGTAAACTTGTTTCCCTAAGTAGTTTTATATCTGGGTATGGAGCTAGAACAAGAATAGAGGAAAAAAATAATTTTAGGAATAGGTCCCTGAGCTGGATAATTCAGGGAAAGCTTCATTGAAGGTCTGTGAATTAAACAGCATTTTAAAGAATGACTTCAGTGTCACACAGTGAAATTTTTTTATTTGGGCTAAAAAAGATGAGTTTGAGCAGATACAGAAGTGCCAGTGAGCATAGTCTGGAATTTAAAGGAACCTTGGAAGGCATTGTATAACAGGTGCATATGAAGTGATAATGTCAAAGAACCTGCTTTTCCAAGATAAAATAGTATGCCTGACTGTAGTTAAAGTGCATTTTTGTCTTGCAGTTTATTCTTGTCAGGTTCTTTTCCCTTAACTGGTTTGTTTTCATTTATAAACTGCTCAAAATAATTTGAAGTAAATGTATGAATCCACTGTATTGTGGGAGCCTGATAATATGAATTATTCTCATGAGTAAGAGTCTAACCTGTTTCATCCTCTTTTATAAGATCACCTTGGATGTGTTAGTTGAGATGGGGCACAAGGAACTGAAGGAGATTGGAATCAATGCCTATGGACATAGACACAAACTAATTAAAGGTGTTGAGAGACTTATCTCTGGACAACAAGGTATTTCATTTGAAATAATTGCTGTCAGTTTAAAAGTTTGCATAAAGGCAGTCCTCAGCTTAACTAAATGATAATTCAAAAATGTATGTATAATCGAGAGTCAGTATAATAGAACAAGCACTAATTAGGATTCAGAAAACCTGGGATCAAGTCTTTACTGACTTTTCAACTTCTCAGGCTTCTGTTACTTCCTGTGTGAACCTAGCTAAAATTTCTGACCCATTATTGCTCTACCAGAAAGAAATCAAACCACTGCTGTCAAATCACTTCTGAGTCATAGTGTCAGAAGCACCTGGTAGTCGTGGCTGTACAATAAGAATTTCTGAGAAACTGCCATTAGCAAAAAATGAAGGGATTTTCAAGGAAGAATATATACTAGCCAGGATGGGGTCCACCTTTTGACAAAGAAATAGAGCACCTCTCAGAATTAGGTGATTCATGCTAAGGAATGCTTTAAACTGGTGTTCTAAGGTAGGGTCCATTAAAAGTGACAAGGTTCAAATGGGATAGAATCTGATATTTCTAGCATAGATGGCAAAATATGTAAGCTAGAAAAAGAGGACACTCACAGCTCCCTAAAATGCTTAGTGTAAAAGTAGCATTAAAAAAATGAAGACGAAGTAGTAGTAGCAGTAGAGTACACTTGTGCTTCTACTGAAATAATTTAGGTCTGGTAAGATAGCAGTCCCAGTGGAACTCTGGGATAATAAGTATCACTTAGGAAAGTGACACTTTTTTACACTTTGTATAAAAGAAAGAAAAACAGGCAGTGTTTGTATATTTATACATTATAGTGTCCGGTACATAGTTAAGACTGTATGGAAAGGCTCAAGAAACAGTGAAGACAACGTTACACTGTCTCCAGGTAGCAGATTTTCTCCATGACACTTCTGGTCCTACAGTCACTGAAAACATGCAGCTACAATTGGATCGGAACATTCATGCTTATGAAGAGAAGAAAAATGATCATGAGACAGAATGGCTGTGTCTGATACAGCATATCAGGGTCACTTTTCCTGTTTCTTTGTTAACATCTTCCTCATCTTCATTTAAAGTCAGGGTTCTATATCTGTATTAGACCTAATTTTGCAATGTGGGATCATTAGCTGCCTGCAGTGATTTTTCCAACAATCTCTCACCTTGATGACTTAATAGACTTTGCTGTCATTCAGTGCATCAAATCTATAGATTATATGTCCTCATCTTTCAACACTGATATATCTCTTCTTGGAGAGATCCACAGATGCTTTAGTCACCCATTTGTCACAGTCTTTGTCCTATAAAATCTTCCCACAGATGAACTCCACAATTCATGCAGACATTGTAACTCAGACATGTCTGTACATGTCTATTAGAGTCTGGCTTGTTGGTGATAGTCTTGTCTTCAGATCCCAGCTCAGAGCCAGATTTGTGTTTTGAATTCCCAAAAGCAAACCTCTGTGCAGCAGTAAAGGATTCAGCCCCTACTTCTATTTGGAATAATATCAGAGCTGTATCAGTCTTGTACAGATCAGAGAAATTTGTGTTATTAAAGAAATTAGAAAACCCCATAAGAAGAGCTTTTGCAAGAGTTAAATACAAAAATGTTTATGGTTATTTTGACCCTTGACATTCAGAAAACATAACAAATTCATTGCCTAATTTTTTAAAAGAACCAATTATAGATAAGAATAGGCATTGAATGGTGAGGTAGCACTCTATTCATAATTTTACTCCATTATCTTTTTGGGTGGGGACATTGAACAAATTCTGCTAAAGACTTTTTTTGACCTTTGTGAATTGAGTGAAAGTTTCAAGAGCAGATCAATCTTACATCCAATAAATCATGTACTTCATTTCATCTCAGTGACTACAGTCCCCTCAGTATAATATCACCTACCCCACTTCCTCCTGTGACTCTTTACTTCCATTCTCCTTTCTTTCCCAACCCTTCTGAACTTTGTCTTTAGGTATTCAGTGCCCTTTTGATCTTAAATGGTTAACCATTTTATTATGGTGTGCATACCTTAACTATTGGTATCCCCTCTATACATCTTTATATTGTTTGGCTGAAAATTGAGCCTCAGGGGTGTCTAGGATGACTTTAAATTACTTTGAAGTTATGTAAGTATCGGTCTGAATTCTTTCTCATGCTTAGGAAGAATAAAGGGATCAAAGACTAAAAGGGCTCTATAGTAAAAAAAATAATCATAAGGAAAGTGTATAACAAACACATTTCAAATAAGAGAACAGAAAATTTTTCTGAAATATTTCTACAAAACCCTGTGGCTTGCCTGGTCAGAAATTAATGGTGTAAATGCATGATGGTTTCCTGCTTTGGATCCTAGGACAGAAAAAGGACATTAGTGGGGAAAACTGGTGAGGCTCCAATAAAACCTGCAATTTAGTTTATACAGTTTGACAAATATACTATAGTTATATAAAATGATATCGTGAGAAGTCTGGTGAAGGATACACAGAATACTATAGACTCTCTATCAGTCTTTCTGTATCTAAATTATTCCAAAATAAAAAGTTATGTTGGGTTTTTTTTTTTAATTAATGATAACCATCAGATAAATCAGGTAGCGGTTTTTGGATGATTTTAATTGTTGGCAATTTTTCTTTAACCTTCAAATTTTATTTCATAGGTCTTAACCCATACTTAACTCTGAACACCTCCGGGAGTGGAACAATTCTCATAGATCTGTCTCCTGAAGATAAAGAGTTTCAGTCTGTGGAGGAAGAGGTATGCTCATATACTTTAAATAACTTGAAAAGATAGATCAATATATATTGTTGGTTCATTTTGTAAATTTCCACATCTAATTGAACATACAGTATAATTTTAACACTTTACCACCTGGAAACTTTGCACAGTTGGCATTTAAGGTACATTCTCTCAGTGTGTCTTGATTCCAGTAACTTCGTTCCAAGTTATAATTAATAACACAGTTCTCTTAGAGAAGAGGTTGCTGCCATTTGAAAGAAAATGCTAATGTTTCCTCTTTTCATGAAGGCAATTCCGAATCCTAGATAAGCCCAGAACACTTGGGTGCGATTTACTCAGGAAAATTTCCCACTAACTTGACTCACACAAAACTTTTTAATACAAACTCCTTGTGTGGTGCTGTAAAATCTACACTGAACTGCAAACCACACAGTCAGGGTTTCAGGCCCACCAGCTGCTCTTTGGAAACCCTATGTAGGGTCACTGTAAGTCAGAACTAACTCAAGGGCACTTCAAAAAAGGAAGAAAAAAAAAAAAAAAAAGTTAGAATCCCTTAAATGTTTGAATGGTGCCCGCATTCTCTGAAGAACATATAACCAACCGTACATATGTAGGTTGAGCATGGAGATAAACGTTTATTAAGTGAGACTTGATTCTAAACTCTCACTTAATAAACATTTTTTATTGAGAGATTCCCACTCTCAATAAAATATCTCCACAAAGTAATATTCATGAACTTAACTTATATTCTTTAAATAACAAAAATGTTACAACCTGCTTTGTGTTCTCAAAAATAGAATCAGATGAACTGAGAACTGTTTCCCAAATCAGAAAAGATCTAAAAGCTAATGCATTTGAAATAATATTTCCATCAGATGCAAAGTACAGTCCGAGAACACAGAGACGGGGGCCATGCAGGCGGAATCTTCAACAGATACAATATTCTCAAGGTAATAATGTAGTGAAAATAAAGTTTGCTGAAATCAGTTTTCAAAGCCAAAAGTTACTTTCATAAAAACATAATGATAGTCCAGTCTTAATGGGCTTTATCATGATATCAAGGCATGTTTTTGAAAAGAATATATCCTTAGAAGGTTCAGCTTCTCAGAATCCCTGTAATAGACAATAATCCAGTCCTTTCCGAACACATTCATTTATAGTGATTATGCTTTATCTGGGTAATGATAAATCCTATACATCTAGGACTTTATTAAATAAAGTATTGCTAAGGTTCTTTACGCTAAGGAGCTCTGGTAGCGTAGTGGTTACGAATCGAGCTGCAAACCTCAGGGTCAGCAGTTCGAAACTACTAGCTGTTCTGCGGGGGAAAGATGAGGCATTCTGCTCCCGTAAAGATTTACAGCCTCGGAAACCCTGGTCAGGGTCGCTATCAGTCAGATCCATGGCACATAACAACAACAAGGTTCTTTATGATAACAAAGCTGAAATTTTTTGTGGTTCATAGAAGGAGTGTCTCTGTCCTTATGCCATGCTTTGTCTTTGCTCTGAGTGACTACTCAAGATCCTGGAGGTCTCTATACATAACAGCTTTTTTGCAAACTTTAATAGTACTCTCCATGTATCTTCTGCTGTAGGACAAGCACTGGACTTCTAACTGGCTCAAACCCCTCAGCTGCTCCTTGGAAACTCTCTACAGGATCAATTAACTACACTGATATATATATATTTCTTTATGTTTTATTGGGAATTATGTGATGGCTTACATGGGAAAACATTAGCTTTACATTCATCCTATCATATTATCATTTCATTGCCATGGTTATAATACTGTCCATACATCATCAGCCAACCAAAGGGTATACCCTACAAGCCTGCTCCCCTAGGCATCAGCACACAGCCCCTCCCCTTCTCTGAGTCTAAAGTCCCTAGCTACTCCATCTCTCCACATCGTCATCTCTGCCTCCATCTCTGGCATCACTGTTTCTCTGGATAGGATCCCACTATCTGCTCTTCTCCCTTTTTGGTCCCAGGGACCACCGCTCCTAGACTGCAAAGTCAATCACTCCCCTCCTTTTGATACAAAACATCTGTCTACCTTTACATTTCCAACCCTCACAGTCAGTCCTGATAACAGTTATTCACTATTATACCACAAGAGACCTATATGCATCTCCTTTCATCAGCCCCGCCCAGACAGATTAGATACTACTCAGTAGAGATTCTACCTTCCTCTACGGTCTCTGGATCTAGGCTCCCTCTTGAAAGCTTGTAAGCCAGTCACTTCTTGCCTTTGTAGCTCCCCCACCCCCATTTGGGGTAGCCAATGTCCAAGCTGTCCATCCCTGTCTACTCTGTGTATTGAGAGTCTGGGAATGATTCTCGCTGTAAAGATTTGTTCCCTCTTGAGCTACTGCATCCTACCTACCTACATAGGTGTAGGTCAAGTTCATCAAATTGTACACGGTATGTTCTTAACAGTAATTATAAAAGAATTAAAATATAGAAAATTCTCAAAAGTGAATAGTATCAAACCTTTACCTATGTTGTATTAACTGTTTTATAATAATGTGCTGGTGCAACACTGTAAGATCAGCATTGGATTGCGAACCACAGGTCAGCAGTTCAAACCCACCATGGTAAACCCTGTACAGGGTCACTATGAGTCAGAACTGAGTCAGCAGCACTCAACACCAAATAATATGCTATAATTATAATTTCAGAGTTAGTGAATACTAAATTTACTGAGTTTTCCTCTAAATCGTGATCATATGAAGATCATAATAATATGATCCATATGGGCCAAAGCACAGGGATCCGAGTGTTCAAACACACACACAATCATCAGGTAAAGGGATATTTCTAGGAACCCCTTTTTATAACATCTTGACATGTTATATATATATGTAATTTTTAAGAAAACAAATAGTTATGCCTATGATAGGCAAATTTTAGTCAAGTCCACTTTGTTTACAGGTCATAACAAATATGATAGTTCAAGAGTGAAGGTAGAGAGAAGAATATGTTTGATTTCCAGAGTAGTTGGAAGTTGGATTTGAGAAAGATATGCTTTATTCATTCTCAAAGTTACTTTAATGAAATATTTTGTATAACATTTTTCAAGTTTAAAAACAACCTTTATATTTTTTTCTTTTTACACGTAAATGAGATCTGAAGTCAGTTTTCAAAGCCAAAAGTAACATTCATAAGAGCATAATGATATTCCAGTCTTAATGGTCTTTATCATGACATCAAGGGATATTTTTGGAAAGAATGCATCTTTGGAAGGTTCAGATTCTCAAAATCCTTATAATAACTGTGGTTCTTAATTATGTGTGTATGACTTAGACCTAAGACTTACTGAAACACCAGCTCCCACGTGTGCACTAGGTACCAGCAGGGGGCTGTAGCCCCTTAAAATTGGCTAAGAAACCACTAGGGATTGTGAGTTTGGGCCTTAGGAATACTCCCAATGAGACCAGATTCTGTCTTAAGTCTTTTCCAAAGAAAAAGTTTAGGAATTGGAGAGAGAGGATGTGTAGGGAGAATAGTAGGTGTAGAGAGGGTGAGGGTGTGTGTGTTTACATCATAGTTAAAAAAAAAAAAAGATTGAAATGATACTTTGGGCCAGAAAAAGTGGAGGAAAAAGATACTATTCTCTTTCTCATGCCTATATGTAGAACTCAACATGTCAGTGTTTCACCTTCCTGTATAATAGGTTATTTGTAGCTTTTTTAATTTACAAAACATAGCTGTACTACCAACTGTATGATTGGGGCAAAGTATTTTTAGTTCACTGAAATAACACCTACTTTACATTTCCTAGAAAAGTGTTGCTTCTCCTCATGCTCAGTCTGGGCTATCTTCTAGTTAAAATGAGCAAATACAAATAATTATTAAAAAGTAAAGATCTTACTTTTCTCATTTATATTTTCAGATTCAGAAGGTTTGTAACAAGAAATTATGGGAACGATACACTCACAGAAGAAAAGAGGTTTCTGAAGAAAACCACAACCATGCAAATGAAAGAATGTTATTTCATGGTAAGATTCCTTTCCCTATACCCACCACTGTCCTCTGCATCAGTATAGCTGTTTGCCAGATATGCAGTAATAATAGAATCTGTCTATTCTTAATTTTCTTCTTTTTTCTAATCCTACTAACTTTACAAATTATACATTTATGCTCACATCTTCTACTAATTTTGAATTCACCTGTTTCATTATAGATGGTTTTAAATAGAATTCCCATAATGGGAAAAATATAAAAATTAGAATGTTGACTACTCACATTCTATGTTCTTCTTTTTTTCTTTTTTTAAATAGTAGATTTTGCATATTATTTTTTATTATCACTTTGAGAAATGGTGTGTTTTACTTTTAACTAGTCGACCAAATCAAAATAAGACCTCGAAAATCCTCTCAGAAGAGCTTATGCATCCTATTCTGATTTTGATTCCAAGTGTCAAAACCACAATTAACTTCAATTTTAAGAGCCATTGATACTGACCTCTATGGAGGTCTCTTTTAATTTTTGGTTTTATGCTTCACAGGCTGATAATTATTAGGTTTTCAAGTTTTAACAATATAGATATTAACATAGTGTTGAATCAAGTTTTCAAGCACATTACCCATAGTAACTCCAGTCTATTCCTGCATTTTGGTCATGATTATAGAAAAATTCTCTGGTGGTGCAGTGGTTAAGCACTAGACTGCTAGCCAGCCTAAAAGCTAAATGCCACTGCATGGCAGGAAAGACCTGATGACCTGCTCCTATACGTTGTTGGGTCTAGGAAGCCCTTTGGACAGTTCTGCTCTGTGCTCTAGGGTTGCTTTGAGTTGGAATTGACTCATTGGCACCCAGCGCGCACGCACACACACACACACACACACACACACACACAAACTTCTACAAAACCAAAACTCTCACTGCTGCTGAGGCAGTTCTGACTCATAGCAACTTTTTAAGAAAGAGCAGAGTTGCTCCCTAGGGTGTCTGATACTGTAAATCCTTATAGGAGCACACAGCTTCATCAGTCGCCATTAGAATGACGTGGGTTTAAACTGCTGACCTTGCAGTTAGCAGCCAAATGCTTAACTCATTGTACCACCAAGGTTCCTTTTCTATCAAACACAGCATTTAAAATTCACAGTCAACCAGAAGAATGGTTATAGCAGGGTAAATTCATGTGCAGTACTTCATTTCAAAACGATAAGAATCATCATGATACTTTTAGGCACAGAGCCTAGTAGATAGTAGACATATCACACACACTTACTATGTATTAACCTGATAGTTATATCGAGTGGTTTTCTGTTTTATAGCATAAGTGGTTTGGGGGTTCCAAAGTAAATCAAAAAAGTGTTTTTTTATTCATCAGTAATTCTATAAAGTAGAATTCAGTGGTAGGTTTTTTGGTCTCTATGAATAGGGACACTGATTTTAATCAATCATTTAGCTGTGTTATTTGGGACTTTCATAACCTCCACTCTCACTCTCTTCCAGACTTCCCTGGTCTGGTTCCTAAGCTCAGTACCTCTCTTTGGCTTTCTTGTCACATGCAAGGAAGGAAAAGAAAGAAGTTGGTATGTAGGGAATGTGGGAAAGCACACATTTACAGGTGGAATCAGGTGTAACATCGAAAGACAGAGAAGTGGCAAGACAGAAAAGAGAAATAGGAAGAGAATAAACATGAGGAAGCTACTTTGGCCACCGCTTTTGGTTTGTAGAAGTATTCAGTCATGGGCAGCATTTAAGACTTAGATGTATTCAGCCTTGCTAAATGAAGTGCATTATGAGGCTCTCTGTTCTGGGTTTGTAGCGATTTGGAATCTGGAATTTGATAACCCTTACTTGAGATTTCCAGTTATCTGTTTGTCTTTCTAATCAAATCTGTACCCTACTATGAACACTAATTGATGGTAGCAGTGTCCTTTATTCTAATGTCAAGCTGGTTGACAGGTAACTTGTTGCCCTTGTTTTTTGTTTGTGCTTTATGATGGTAGAGTTGTTGGGTGAGAATTTAACTCCCAAAAGACTCATTTTTCTTGTAAGATAAATTTTAATTTGCTATTATCTATGTATCTTAGGATCTCCCTTTGTGAATGCAATCATTCATAAAGGCTTTGATGAAAGGCATGCCTACATAGGTGGAATGTTTGGAGCTGGGATTTATTTTGCTGAAAACTCTTCCAAAAGCAATCAGTATGTATATGGAATTGGAGGAGGTACTGGGTGTCCCGTTCACAAAGACAGATCTTGTTATATTTGCCACAGGTAAGAAATTATTTGTCGTGGTTTATTTTGGTAAGAATCAGCTAAGAACTGGGTTAGATTTATTAGGTTTACAGTCTCAGAACCCTAGGGAGAAGTTCTACTGTGTCCTACAAGGTTGTTGTGAGATAGAATTGACTGGACAGCTCTCTCTCTCAAAAAGTCCAGTATTCAAATGCTAAAATGGCATTACTTGCCAATCCCCTTAGACCCAGTCATGAGTCTAACATTTCTTGGCATTGAGTCAGGGAGTCTTCCACTGTGATAAGATCCTGAACCTCAATTTGTGGCATTAACTACTCTTAAAGAATTATAATTAAAATCCATCTATCCCTTTAGAAAATACACAATTATCAAATAATTATTTTGTTTTGTTTTGTTTGTTTTCATACTTGTAGTTACTGGTCTAACTCAGTTGTTAATATTATTCCAATAACTTTTCCTTAATGTATATAATCCTCAGAGGCAAATAAATTATATCTTAACACTATTTGAAATATCAAGTAAGAATATTTAGTGAGATTTGTTCTACAGTTAAGGCATTACTTACAAAATTCTAGAGCTGTAGTTCTTCACCTTTAGCAGTCCTCAAAATCACATACTGGGTTTGTTAAAGACTCCACCTCATGAATTTCTGATTGTATGAATCGGACAGGGCGCTAGGACTTGCATGTTTACCCATTTCCCCAGGAGTTGCTGATAGTGCTCACTGGAAAGCCCTGGAGCAGTAGTCCTCAACCTTGGCTGCACATTGGAGTCACCTGGGGAGCTTAAAAAAAAAAAAATTGAGTGCCTGAGTTCCACAGAGATTTTCATTTCATTAGTCTCGGGTATGGTTTGGGCATTAGGATTTTTAAAAGCTTCCCAACTGATTGCTCAACACTCCCAAGATTAAGAAACACAGCCTGTAGGGAAACAAGAGCTGTGTGTGTCTGGTTTTGTTTTTGTTAGTGGTGTGTTCACCCTCTTAATTTCGACTTCTGGCTGTGTTATAAAGTAGGCCCTCGGAGGCCTGCCTGCTCACTCACTTCCATTTTAGGTCACAAATTTAAATATTGGTCACTGCTGGTTTTACTTGTCATGTCTCTTGAAGGCTAAATCTGGTCGTGAGTAATAATAAGCAGTGTTCTGGCGCCTCCCATAACTGTCTTGGGGACAGAATGCTTGGTTCTCTGGAGATAACTTTAACCTGAAACTATTCTGTACTCTACATTATCAATGGACTGATTATGAATATGATAGAAACTCTATTAGAAACGCTAAGAAGGCTTCCAAAGGGTCAGTTTTTTTAAAAAAGCATATAACCTCTCTTATTTGGAGAACACAGCTAGTCGACCAACATCTATTTTTCATCTCTTAAAAAATAAAAAGGTTAAAAAATAAATAGATTGGGTCAGTTTGCAACAGGGTTCTATCCTGATGACTCCCTATGAGTCAGTTCTGACTTAATTAGGTTAAATGCCTTATTTCCCCATCATTATTATTGCCCTTTATTGCTAGTATTTTTGTAAATTCAATCTTAGAACATCTGCAGTGGTCATCTGAGAATGATATCACCAAATTACATTCTGCAACACTGTTAAGTAGGTAGTACATATTATCAACAATAAGACATACCTCCCTCCACCCTCACCCCACCCCCCCAAAAAAAATTCTGTCTTTAAGCAAGGTTCATTGTAACTAAGTAAGGAGTAGTGGATTCATGGTAAGGAAAGATCTATTTAAGGATGTAACTTATCAGCTAAGACCTAAAAAAATAAGTGGTAGTCAGCCAGGAGCCTTGGCTGAATAAGCACTGGACTGCTTATTCACTGGACAAACCACAAGGTCAGCAGTCACTCCTCAAAACCCTGTACAGGGTTGCTATGAGTACAAACCAACTCAACAGCACTTAACAACAACAGCCAGTTTAAGAGTGTTGGGACAGATACCATTCCAGGTGGTAAAGGGAACTGTATGTACAGAGGTCATAAGGTAAGAAGTGTGACCTGTATGAAGAAAGAAAATTAATATGCCTGGCATAGTGAATGTGAAGTGAGATTAGAGAAGTGGGACATTCTGGAAATTTGGACTTTATACTAAGTGCAGTATGCAGCCTCTAAAGCAGAAAAGTGTCTTGATCTGATTTATGATCTTTTTAAAAAAACACTGGTTGCTTAGATAAAAATAGATTGGGAATTAGAGTAGAAACGGGAAAACTAGCTAGGGAGACTAGTGTTACAGTTCAGGTGAAGATTTGGAATGGTTTGGACCTCATGGTGACAGTAGAAATTAAGAGAGATGAATGGATTTGAAATCTATTTTGAATGTCGAATGAACTGGATTTAGTTGAATAAAGTCACCTCATAGATGCCCCTTAAACCTTCAATTCCCTCCCACTTGTTATGTGCCATTGAGTTGGTTCCCACTCATAGCAGCCCCAAATAGGGTTTCTGAAGCTATAAATCTTTATGGAAGCAGAAAGCTATAAACTTTCTCCTACAAAACAACTGGTAGATTCAAACTAATGACTTTGAGGTTAGCAGCCCAGCTCAGAACCCACTATGCTACCAGCCCTTCCAGTAAGTACCTATGAGTTGGGTGAAGTTTAATAAGATTTTCAGGTTTTATAGTTAAAGTAAGGTTTTATTAAGTTGACAGATTTTTTTCATTAATAAGAGTAGTAGAAGGAATTCTTAACAAATTATTTTAAGGATGAAATGATAAAGACAATGCATTTTAAATCTGATACAGGCTACACAAATGGAAATTGTCATGCCCAGTTTTTCGTCAGGGATTGTTTTCCTGTTCCTATTCTAGGCAGCTGCTGTTTTGCCGGGTAACCTTGGGAAAGTCTTTCCTGCAGTTTAGCGCAATGAAAATGGCACATTCTCCTCCAGGTCACCACTCAGTCACTGGTCGGCCCAGCGTTAATGGCCTAGCATTAGCTGAATATGTTATTTACAGAGGTGAACAGGTAATTTTGTTTCATTTACTCACCTTCAGAAATGCCATTGATCCATACTTTAACCTCTTAACCAAAAGAACTTTAACCTTTGGGGGAAAAAAACAAACTTTTATTTGGAAATAATTTCAAAGTTATACAGAAAAGTTGCAAAAAGAATAGAGTTCACTTATGACCTCACCCGGAGTTCCCAAATGGTAACATCTTAGCACTCTCCCTCCCTTACTCTGTGGGGTATGAGTGTGTGTGTACATATACTTACTACTTTTTTCCTGAAGTATTTGAGAGTACAGAGCATGGTAGCGCTGTAAGATAAGCATTGAACTGCGAACCAAGAGGTCACCGGCTCTAGCCTACCCACCGCTCTGATCCTATAAACATTTAAAGCCTCAGAAACCCTATACAGGATCACTGAGTTGTAGCCAACTTGACTGCACTTAACAACAGTTTGAGAATAAGTTGCTGCCATGCTTCTATACTCCCTAAATACCTAAATGTGTATTTCCTAAAACCAAGGACATGCTATTAAAATGATCAAAATCACAAAAATACCATTGATTCACTATTTCATCTAATGGACAAACCTTATTCAAATTTTGCCATTTGTACTAGATCTTTTTTAACTTCTGTATAATACAGGTCATCAGAATTCTGTATTTAATAGTTAACATACCTGCAGCAAAGAATGCATAATTCTCTCCTGCTGTCAGTGACAGAGTTGCCATCAAAGTGTTCCTAGAACAGTGTTCTGAGTGAGGAGCTGATTCAGAATCACCTCAGTTATTAAACATGGACACATAATGTGCTCATCATACATTCACTGACTCCAGATATAGGGGATTGGATAAAGGGTGGTGTGAGAAAATGCCCCTTTATCCACAACACCAATCCACAACACCAATTCAGAACCTCTTTCTAAAGCTTAGGGATCCTCATGGGAGGTCATCTTACCCTTTGAAAAAATCTGTTTAACACTGTTTGAATTACTCCTTCTCTTTCAGGCTTATCCTGAATATTTGATTACGTACCAGATTATGAGGCCTGAAGGTATGGTTGATGGATAAATAGTTTTAGGAAGCTGACTCTGGCAAACCTAAAATCATCAAAGCAGCGGCTGGTCGTCTCTAAGTTTTACTCCTTTGCTGAAAAAGATCATCTTGTCCACAGACCTGAGGCAAAAGTATAAAAAATGTGAAACAAGTTTCAAATTCTGACTTGATAAAGCTTTAATAATGTACAGTGTTTTCTAAATATTTCCTGTTTTCAGCACTTTAACAGATGCCATTCCAGGTTAAACTGGGTTTGTCTGTACTAAATTATAAACAGAGTTAACTTGAAGCTTTTATACGTTATGCATTGATTCTAACACAAACTGTAATGCCCTCAACAGAACTCATTTTACCCCAATACACTGTGTTCTTTAAAGCACAGCATTTACACTGAATATGATTTCATTTGTAAAACTGTAAATAAGAGCTTTTGTACTAGCCCAGTATTTATTTACATTGCTTTGTAATATAAATCTACTGTTTAAGAACTCAACCGTTTACAGAACTTTTCTCATGAGTACTCATCTGTACCTCATCTTACATCGTCATGATTGAATGATCGTACAGTTGGTTCCAGAGGCTCTGTTGAGTTGTTAGCAGAAACTTTGTCACCTGGGGAAGATTGATTTATCAGATGTAATTTGCTGATGGAAGCATTTATCGTTCATTAGTGATCTCTCCCATTTAAGAACTTGTTTCATGAATACGCTAGGGATTTAATTTTTGGTATCTTTTTATGTCTAAGACACACATTCCAAAGAGCTCTATGATAAGGCCTGATTGCCAAGAAGCCTCTTAACTAACCTCAAACTCTAAGTGTAATGTTGGAAAATTTTCTACTGTTATTCTGTGCAAATTCCAGCAAGTGCTCCTGTTTTTTACTGCCATTATACAATTATGGTATTCTTTTCATGGAATGTAAATAGGAAGTTACGTTTCAGAAGTAGGAAGGGTAATCCTGGATAATTTCCAGTTGGTTCTGTTTACCATAAGTCTAAAGGGGAAAGGGATGGTTTCTGTCCTAGAATGTTTCCTGTTCCTCTTTTTTGGGGGGTCTTATCGAGTCCTGGTGTGGCGCTGTGGGCTAGTGCGTCAGACTGCAAAGTCGTTTGAACTGCAAGGTTGGTAGTTCAAGCTCACCAGCTGCTCCTTGGAAACCCTATAAATAAGGGTCACTATGGGTCGGAATCGACTCAGTGGAACTTAACAACCATGGGTAAACTCAGTCCAGAACCATCGAGTGCAGTTTCAGTTTTCTCCTGGCCTCCCAAGCAGGCATCTAACTCTGCCCAGTGGGAACTCTGTTTTCAGTTTGTGCCCCACCTGGTAACCAGGCTTGTGTTTAGTTTGGCAGCTATGGGAGTGCTGCACCAAGAAAGAAAAAAAAAAAAGTCATTCCTGACTGTTTTCTAAGGAGCCCTAGTGGTGTGCTGTACGTTGTGTCAGACTACTAACCAAAAGGTCAGCAGTTCAAACCCACCAGACGCTCCATGTGAGAAAGATGAGGCTGTGTACTCCTGTAAAGATTTACAGTCTTGGAAACCCTATGTAGAGTTAGTTTGAGTTGGAATCAACTCATTGGCACTGGGGTTTTGGTGACTGTTCTAAAGTAGCACCACACATATAGGAAGTATGCTAAATTATTTTGGTATAGATCAATGCATTACAGCTTGGTAAATTTTTATTTGTTGTTCTAGCTAGTTCCCTCACAAGTCAAGGAAGGATTTTTACCTGTCAAAATCTTTGTAAATGAGGACATTGCCCTTTACTCTCTGTACTGGTCCACCTCTTTTATTCAGTCTCTAAATTAACTTGCTCTTTGCTGTAACTTGTACATAAAGTGCTAGAAAATCATGTTTCTTGTCCTGAGTAAGAATTAATCAAGGAAATGCATATCTAGAGTTGTTTCTATGATGTAAATTGCGACCATTATGTAAGAGATCAAATTCTGCCCTTTGAAGTGCTTTTATAAAGTTCTCTGATGATTGCAAATACGATTCTAAAGTCATTTCTTGGAACACAATGGAGCATGCCAAATTTTATACAATTTTTCAGGTTCTGTAAGCTTCCAGATTTATAATAGATAATGAGATGAGTTAATGGGGTTTATATTGACATACCTTATCTCTCAACATTTAGCCCATGTTACTCACCCTATGAGTGATTCTGGAATTGCTTGTCATGTAAAATCATTGTGGTCTATGTGTTTACAATATTGCTGTTGTGTTTAATCCATTGCTTATTTAGTATGTTCTTTTTCTATGAATGATTATATTGTGGTTAATCTGTTAGCATGGCAGTATTTTCAGATAGCTCTTTGTTTCCTCGGAGTTTGGGGTGTTTGGGTTTTGTATTTTCTTTTCTTTTTTAGTACTTTGCATGAAATATCTTACTTTACTTCATAATGGTGGAATTGCTCGTGGGTTTGTTTTTTGTTTTGTTTTGGTGTGTGTGTGTGTGTGTGTGTGTGTGTTTTAGGGGGGAGTTAGTCTTGTATTCTTTTTTTTTTTTAAGTGAAATTAAACTTTTTGTGTGAATAGTATGATTATGCCCATCTTGGGTGTCTTACTTGTACTGTATAACATTCCATACCCTCATTAAATATTTAATAAACTGTTCTCTTGTTTTTCTGAGTAGCATGGTAATTACTGGAATAGTATAAATGTATTGAATGGTGTTTGAGAAAATGGATTAAGGAAACAATAAACCTCAGTTGCAAGAAAACAATGTAGTTCTGAACTTAATAATGTACGAGAGTACAGGTGAAAGGTTGAAAGACTGAATGTTGCAACCATACCTGCTCAGATTCTTTAAGATGTAAGTAGCTGTAAGATATTTTGAGACATTGAGTCCATCCAACACAACTTTTTTCCCCAACTATCACTTTTGGTAAACCTTTAAAGCACACTCCTGGAAAATCAGTCTTTTTAATTTATAAAGAGAAATGTATTTTTATTTTGTGTCATATTTTTTTAATTACTGATAGGTTCTCAAAGTTATGGTATTTATTGCTCTTAAAGTATAATGATGTGTATATTTTAGAATTCATTATGCTAAGTGACCATGTGTGTAATTAATTCTCTGCTTTCTATAAGAGATAAATAATTCTCAAATCATCTGGCTTTGAAATAAATTTCAGCAGCTTTTATCATCCTCAATTAGGATAATATTAAAGTGTTCACTGTTTCTTCAGCATGCATGCCAGTGTCTGATGTGATACAACTGTTTGCAGAGCAATGAGAAAAGAAAACCTACAAATAAATTTTCTGAGCTTTATGATTAGTATTCCTGGCTGTGCTTTACCTACTGTCCTGCCCTATTAAAGGACCAACATGACAGAGGAGGCAGATAGTGGTCCTTATTCTTCCTGAGTCAGAATTGGCTCAGTGTCCGTGAGTACTCTTCATTATAACTGTCGATTACTATAAAGCTAGACTGTAATGTGGCTATCTTCTGAATGTCTATCACCTTAACTCACCCCTACACACACACACCCCTTTTTTTTTTTTTTAATGCATTCTAGTTTAAGAAGACTGTGACCTAATTTCATCCTTCTCAGAAAGTTCTTGCTCTTTAGACAACCCACCACTAACAGAGTATCTTCTCCAAATTGGTCACCTGCCCACAGTTGTCATCCCCATTCACACCAGTATATGAAGAAGCCCCCAAAATGGTCTACCAGTATGCTGTCCAGCAGTGCTCCTGAAAACTATGGTCTGCAGATAGTGTCAGTCTGCACACCGTCCATGAGAGATGAATACCAAAAGTGAGAGTAAAGCTGTAGAACCTTTCATAATAATTTTGCATTGCTGCCATATTTTTTATATATTTTACAAAAATACTGGTTGGCAACAGATATAGAAATTAAGAAAAGGGTTGGGGACATGGCCTTTCACCAATAATTTGAGAAATACAGTAACAATACCCGTTGTGTTTACCACTAGACCCAGTACCTAGTACATCCTGACACACAGTTCCAAGTGTATAAATGTGTAGGTGCCTGAAAACCTCAGGTTGAAAATTGCAGATATGAACACAAAGGCATATGACAGCCTGGTTGAGAAAGGAAAACACACCATAAGCCGTACTGCATCTTAGTCTACAGACAAAAATGAGCCCCACCCAAGTGAGCTCCTGATCAAAACCCATAAACTCTTTACGACACAAAACAGACATCCTAGAGGACTAGCAACCCCACAAACCTGAAATAGTAGAGTTACAGCAAAACAAGTGTGTTTAAAATCACTAGGAGGTAAAAGAAAGCATTCTTTAAAAAATTAGAAAAGATAACATTGTGTAAAAGGCAAAATAGGTTTGAAAAGCTAAGTCTTTTGGAACTAAAAATGAAATTCAAAGTGCAGAAGACAAATTAAACCCCAGATTAGGCATATTTGAAAAGAGAAAATTGGTAGATTAGAAGATGGAAGCATGCCCAGATTGTGACAGAAGGAAGAGATGGGAATGTGAAAGCGATTAAGACCAGAAAGAAGACAAAGAGCAGAGGAGGGGAGAGGGTTGAAGAGCTCCATAATTTAACTTATAAACTTGTATTTAAGGATATGAATCCTCAAATTTAAGAAGCATAATAATCCTAGAAGGATGAATAAAAGCATGTCTACTTCCAAGATATATAGTGGAGTGATAGAATGTCAGAGAACAGAAAAATGTTAAAGGCAACCAAAGAGTAAGATTAGATCAGCTACAAAGAATAATACACAGCCTGACAACAGGCTTTTCAGTGACAGCAATAGAGACCACATACTAAATGCTAAGGGGGAAAAATCTCTGTTAGCCTAAAATTCTGTGTAACGGTTCAGATTTTGCCAAAAGAATGTTCTTCAGGAAAACAATTGAATGCAGATGGAAGGAATGCAATGCAAAAACCTGCTTGTTAAGGTTTGAACTGTGTCCCCCAAAATACGCACTGTAAATCCTAACCTCTGTGCTTGTGATGAAGTCCTGGTGTGACACTGTTGGATAAGCACTGAACTGCTAAACACAAGGTTTGCAGTTCAAACTCACCAACTCCTAGGAAACCCATGTAGGGTTATTATGAGTCCCAGTGAACTGGATTCCAAAGCACTTAACAACAGCATGCCTGTGATGATAATCCCAATTAGGAATGGGTGGTCTTTGTTATGCTAATGGAGCAAGATTGGTGTAGGTTATTTACTCAATCTCTTTTGCGATATGAAGGAGGTGAAGCAAGCAGAGGAAAGGAAAGAAAAGTGCTAAAGTGTCACTAACACTTTTTAAATTTTTTACTAGCTATATGGTAAAACTACTCCATGTTGTTATTAAGTGCCATCGAGTAGGTTCCTACCCATAGTAACCATGTATAGGGTTCCAAAGAGCAGCTGGTGAGTTTGAACCACTGACCTTATAGTTCAAACGGCTTTACAGACTGGCACATTAACCCACTATGCCTATTTTTCTCAATTGCACTTGGAACATTAGCAGAAATTGCCCATACATTACACCATAAGGAAACCTGTTCAATTTCAAAAGGTAGAAATTACAGCAAACCAGTCTGGAGCAGCTAGAAGAACAGAAGATACTTCTTGAAAGAAAGACCTACAGGAAAAATACAAAACAAGAGAGGCATATGGACTGTTACTACAAGAACAAACAAATTGCTTGCCCAGGAAACATCAAGACAAGTGGTCAGGTCCCCTTAATGCAAACCCCCTTCCAACGGAAATATGCACTCTGATTGGTGACCACACGCATCGCCGATAGGGGAAGTGGGGTAAAACAATCAACACTCATGGAAGCAACAGTCAAGAAATCAAATGAGGTATTGCATTAGGCAAATCTGCTGTACAAGACCTTTTTAAAGTGTTGAAGTGCAAAGATACCAGCTTGAGGACTAAGGTACACTTGACTCAATGCATGGTATTTCCAGTCACCTCCTATGCATATGAAAGCTGGACAGTGAATAAGGAAGACCATAGAAGAATTGATGCTTTTGAGTTACGGTGATGGAGGGGAATATTGAGAGTGCCATCGGCTGCCAAAAGGACCAGTAAATCCATTTTGAAAGAAGTGCAGCCAGAGTGCTCCTTGGAAGCCAAGATGGCCAAACTTAGTCTCTCATACTTTGGACATATTGTCAGGAAGGACCAGACGCCGGAGAAGTATATCATGCTTGGTAAGACGGAGGGTCAGAGAAAAAGAGCAAAACCCCCAGAGAGATGGATTGGCCAGGTGGCAGCATCGATGGACTCAAAGCGTGGCAACAGTAGTAAGGTTGGCCCAGGATCGGGCAGTGTTTCCTTCTGCTGTGCATAAGGTCACTATGGGTCGGTACTGACTCAATAGCACCTAATAACAACAACAACATTAATGGACATTGTGACTTTTTATAATATTATTATTGGCATCACTACAAAGATCACCTTTGTCCACATTTCTTTGTATTTGTTGAATCATTTTATTATGATAAATTCATAAAATAGGAATAGCTGTGTTATAAGGTATATACATTTGAAAAAAATAAAATTTCAAATCAAAAAATATAAAATAAAGAAGAAGAAAAAAGTAAGTGTACTACTATAATATATTTGAACTTACCAACCTGATAATTGCCTAGAGAAGGTGTTGTTGTGAAATGCCATTGATTCCAAACCATAGTGACCCTATATAGGGTTTCTGAGGACCAGCTGGTGAACTTGAACTGCCGACCTTGCAGTTCAGTCGGCTTTGCAGTCTGACGCATTAACCCATAGTACCACACGAGTATCCCTAAAGTAGCCTTCACCAGGAAGCCAATTCACCTGCCCACCTCCAAGATCATGAAGATGGACATGGCAGATTTGCGCCCCCATCTGAACCTTCACTCACCTCTATTCGATAACCTTGTTTCAGGCCCAGATCAGCAGCACATTTCTTACAACATTCATGAAATGTCCAAAAAGATTTTCATCTTCTGCTACAGAAACCTGGGAAATACATTTCTTAGATATCATCAAAAAGTGTGTTGGTGCATGAGGGGAAATGTCAAGAAAAACAAGACACCACACTGGTCATCCTCAAAAATGATTTTGGCTGGGATATTTCCTTCAGGATGATCTTCCCAAATATTGTTACCAGGCCAAGCAGCCTGAGTCTGAGCACTCTCCTCTGCCATCTCGATCTCCCACTTGTGCAGTGGTTTTGGGTGGGATGGGGGAGAAGGAGGTAGGCGAGAACATGACGTATACTGCTCATGGCGTATTTGCCACAATAAACTTTGTAAATCAAAATAAAAACAACCCTGCAATGATATACCCTCTGACTTACAGCAAAATGTTAGTTTTGTAGTGTAGTGGTTACGAGTCAGGGTGCTAACCTTAAGGTCAGCAGCTCGAAACTCCCAGCTCTTCTGCAAGAGAAAGATGAGGCTTTCCACTCCCATAAAGATTTATAGCCTTGGAAACCCTATACAGGGTCTTGATGAGTCGGAATCGACGCCACACACCACCAAACACCATCTAGAGCTCAGAAGTTAAAGAAACTTGCCCAAGACCCAATGCTGGTCCCCAGCCAATATGTTCTACCATTCTCAGTATACTGCTTATAGTGTGCCGTAATTCAGCCCTGACGAGACAGGAGTCTTTGCTTATGAATCTATGGAAATGTTTTTGGTTGCCTGGCCCACGAAGATTCAGGACAGGTAGGTCTGACCTGGTGTATCTGGACTCAGATCTTGGATGTTGTGTGCTTCTCCAGGATCCATGCCCCAACCCTGGCATTGTGCAGAGTAAATTAGAGGAACCCAAGGCCCAAAACCCATGCTCCAAGTTGCTTCCCACTGTGCCTCCCTCCTTACTTCTCCTCTTAAAACAGATGCTCAGTAGGGTGTGTTTTTTTTTTTACTTAGAAAAAGGTTAAGGAATCAGTTGAATTTGAAACTCACTGATTTGAGGAACAGTGGATTCTGGATTCTCCCCACATAGTTGTCAAGAAGAAAAATAGTGGGAATACTAGGGGAAGATGAAAACCTCTGTGTTCTGCCGCAGAAAAAGGAGACTGTTTCTATTCTGACCACTTAGAAGAGGGAGAAGGCCCCTGGCTGAAGCTTAATAGAATTTAATATAAAAAGGTTAGCAGATTACAGAGGGAGTGAATATAGCCGATCTGTATTTACAGACAGAGATTAAATAAACTAATGCCATAGGAGACTGTGCTGACAATTGTTTGGGAGCAAGATGGATCCATCTGCATGTGAAGAATCAAGAAAGAGTGTGGGGCTGAGGCTCAATGCACAGACCGAGTGCAGGAGAGACCACCAGTCCAGATAATCAGACATTCACATTGCCTGCTGTTTTGTTCTATTGTTTCCAAATGTGAGAAGCAGCTTTCCTGTTCCCCACAGACAAAGCTCTTTATTGGACGTTATTGAGGCATGATTTGGCCTGCTTTTCTCAACTGCCAGTCCCAGGAGTTTTACTTGATGATGTCTGGCAGCTTGGCTTTGCCCTGAGTAGATTTATGAGCTGTGAAAGATGGTCAAATTAACACCCTAAGCACTCCTGATAGGATTAAAGGGTCCAAGACATGACTGCATTTGCATACTGCTCTGACTTACTACACCAGCTTTGTGTCTTCCCAATCCTTCTGGGTGGGGCGGAAAGAGGGAGGACCCCGTGACATCACACACCCTCCCAACTAGCAACTGCAAAGTGTCACCATGAATTCAAGATGTTTGGCCCTGGCTGTGAGATAAACACTGGACTGCTAATCACAAGCTCAGAAGTACAATCCTACCAGCAGGTCCTCGGCAACCCTATACAGGGTAGATATAAGTTGTAACTGATTCAACAGCAATTAGCAGCAACAATGTCAGCAAAAGAGTCCTGGTGTGGCACCACAGAATAAGCACTGGCCTGCTAAACAATTCTGAGGTTCAAACCCACCCATTGCTCCTCAGAAACCCTATACAGGGTCTCTGTAAGTCAGAAGCACCTCAAAGACACTTAATAACAGCATCATCATAAGGACCTCTGGTGCTGCTGTGGGCTTAGGCATTAGGCTAACCACCAGGTTAGCCTGTTAACCACAAGGCTGGGGATTCAGACCCACCAGCCCCTCCAAGGGAGAAAGATAAGGCATTCTGCTCCCATAATGATTCACAGCCTTGGAAACCCTAAGGAGCAGTTGTACCCTATCCTACAGGGTCACTGAGTCACAATTGATTTGAAGGCACTGGGTTTTAGAAAGACAGCAGTGGTTAAGCACTGGGCTGCTAACTGAAAGGTTGACAGTTTAAACCCGCCCAGCAGCTTCAAGGGAAAAAGGCCTGGTTGATCTCTCTCAAAGATGATAGCCAAGGCAGTTCTGCTGTCAGACGGGGTGACTACTGAGCTGAAATTGATTGAACAGCACCTGACAACAATGGCAGCATGCTCTGATTAAAAGGACGGAACTGAAGTGCTAAACTTATCCCTTTCAAGGCTGGATACCCTACCATGACTCCCCACAGAGAGAAAGAGCAGGGTCTCTATGGTGGTACTGAGTCCTCCAACAAGCACCAGAAGCAGAGGAGGTCCTTAAAACGTCCATTGAAATAATTCAGGTAGCCCCCATTTTATGACATATTCAAGCTACCACCAGCCACACTTAGGGTCATCTGCTTTTGGGGGGATACATCTTACCGCTACATATAATATATATGTCATGTATGTATTTTATTATTACATACAATACATATCATTATATATGTTACATACATTACATACGATGGATCTTGGCTGAAAGCAGAGAATATCAGAAAGATGTTTACCTGAGCTTTATTGACTATGCAAAGGCTTTCGATTGTGTGGATCATGACAAGCTATGGAAAATATTGCAAAATATGAATATTCCTGAACACTTACTTGTGCTCATGAGGAATCTGTACATGGACCAAGAGGCAGTTGTTCAAACAGAACATGGGAACACTGAATGGTTTTAAATTAAGAAAGGTGTGCAACAGGGCTGTATTCTTTCACCATACTTAGTCAACCTGTATGCTGAGCAAATAATCTGAGAAGCTGGGTTATATGAAGAAAAATGTGGCATCAGGATTGAAGGAAGACTCATTAACAACCTGCAATATGCAGATGATACAACTTTGCTTGCTGAAAGTGAAGAGGACTTAAAATATTGATGAAGATCAAAGACCACAACCTTCAGTATGGATTGCATCTTAATGTAAAGAAAACAAAAATCCTCACCACTGGAGCAATAAACAACATTCTTATCCACGGAGAAAAGAATAAAGCTGTCAAGGACTTCATGCTTCTTGGATCAACCATTAACATTCATGGAAGCAGAAGCCAAGAAATCAAACGACATATTACATTAGGCAAAGCTGCTGCACAAGACCTTTTTAAAGGGTTGAAGAGCAAAGATGTCAGCTTGAGGACTAAGGTGCGCCTGACCCAAGCTATAGTATTTTCAATAACCTCATATGCATGCGAAAGCTGGAAAATGAATAAGGAAGACCATAGGAGAATTGATGCTTTTGAGTTATGGTATTGGAGGAGAATATTGAAAGTGACATGGACTGCCAAGAGAACCAACAGATCTGTGTTGGAAGAAGTGCAGCCAGAGTGCTCCTTGGAGGCCAGGATGGCCAAACTTCATCTCTCATACTTCGGACATATTGTCAGGAGGGACCAGTCGCTGGAGAAGGATATCATGTTTGTAAAGGTGGAGGGTCAGAGAAAAAGAGGAAGACCCCCAGCGAGATGGATTGGCAAAGTGGCAGCATCAATGGGCTCAAGCGTGGCAACAATTGTGAGGTTGGCCCAGAACTGGGCAGTGTTTCGTTCTGTTGTACATAGGGTTGCTATGAGTCAGTACCTACTCAATGGCACTTAACAACAACAATCGTTACATACAATGTTGCAGTGCATAATTTGTGGATGTTCACTGCCAGATGGTTGTATGTAATGCTTGCAACCCCCAAAGTCCAAGACTGGATTTATAAAGATGCCGGTAATAATACAAGGCAATAATAATGAAAAGAAAGTAAAACAACAAGAATATTGGACTTAAATCAGAATTGAAGTTGCTGGAATGGGAACTGTGGTAAGTCAGGGACTTCCCGTACTTTTTATGATTGTTCTGATCGTAACAGTAACGCATATACACTATAGAAAATTTGGGAAAATACAGAAAATGGCAACCAAGTAAACACCCGTCATCTTTCTGTTGCTTAGAAATAACTTCCTATTAACATTTTGGTGAATTCATTCAAAAGCTGTATATATAGATGTGTGTGTATATATCTATACATCTATATAGATATATACAGGTAACTTGTTTTTGTTTTAACAAAGTCAGATCATATTATTTATTCTGAACCTTTCTTTTAATATGCTATTGAAAGCATTTTCCCATATTACTAAATTGCTTTCTTCGAGGTTATTTTTAAAGGCTGCATATTTATCCTGTCAGGATCTCAAATTTGTTTGCTTTAGCGAAAGTAATGTATTTTACTTCAGGGATAATGTGCATGAACAAATATGTGCTGCCCAAAAAAGATGCTGTGTTAAGATTCTCCCTCTGAGTTTGCATGGTCTAAAAGTGAAGCATATTATAAAGCTACAGTAATTAATTAAAATATGTACTACTATTTTGGGAACATGGTGGCTCGTGGTTACACTGGATAAACACTGAACTGTGAACCACAAAGTTGGCAGTTCAAAATCACCAGTCATTCTGTGGGAGAAAGATGAGGCTTTCTGCTCCTGCAAACATTTACCGCCTCAAAAACCCTATACAGAGTTGTTAGGAATTGAAACCAATTTGACAGTACTTAACAACAATTAGTATTGGAAGAGACATTGAAATCCTTGAAACAGAATAGGAAATGATATTTTGATATTTCAGATCAATGGGGAAAGAAATATATATAATTGTTGTCATTGTTAAGTGCCATCAAGTTGGTTCTGACTCATAGCGACCCTGTATAGGGTTTCTGAGGAGCAGCTGGTGGGTTTGAACTCCTGATCTTGCAGCTTAAACTGACCTTGTGGTCTAGCACATTATCCTGCAGTGCCACACCAGGACTATATAATTAATGATCCTAATACAACTGTCTTAGTTGTCTAATGTTACTATAACAAATACCACAACCAGAAGTAAATTCTTTCAGTTAGGAGGCTAGAAGTCTAAATTCAGAGCTCTGGTTCTGGAGAAAGCTCTTGGTCTCCTGTCAGCATCTGTAAGCCCAGCATTCCTTGGAGTTCTCCATGTTCCTAGGCATCAGTCTTCCTCTGGATTTAGGAGCTTCACAGTGCAGGGACCCCACTTCCAAAAGGATGCACTCTACTCCTGGCTCTTCTCTATTGGTGGTAGCAGGTCCCTCTTTCTCGGCTCAAGTCCCTTTCCTTTGATCTCTTTTAAAAGGTATTGCATGCCACCCCCTTGGAAATCTCCCGTAAATCAGATCAGGGTGGTGGTGGGACTAACGGTGGTATTGGAGGAAGTACAGCCAGAATGCTCCTTAGAAGCCAGGATGGTGAGACTTTGGACATGTTGTTAGGAGGGACCAGTCCCTGGAGAAGGATATCATGCTTAGTAAAGTGGAGGGTTAGCAAAAAAGAGGAAGACACCGACCCACCCACCCCCCGCCTCGCCCTATGAGGTGGACTGACACTATGGCAGCTGCATTGGGCGCAAGTGTAACAACAATTGTGAGGTTGACACAGGACCAGGCAGTGTTTCGTTCTGTTGTGCATAGGCTTGCTATGAGTTGGAATGTGTTGGACAGCACCTAACAACAACATGCCACCCTTAATCTTACTGTTTTATTGCATCAGATCACATCATGGGAGATAGCTCCATCTCAACTGCCAAACCACTGACAATCCTGACCCGGTCAAGTTGACATGAAACCTTAACAACCACAACAACTGAAGAACTATGTGACTTCTAACGTGCTTTTTAAATTCTGTATTTAAAATCATCAGGACTTTGTTTTGTGTATTAAAATCAGCAAATAGGATATCAGGACTCTTTCCCCGTCACAAAGCAGCATTTCCCAGCCCTCTTTTTCAGATATTAAAATAAATCATAACAATTATCATATTTTCTGTGGTGTCTTGTACCAGACGCTTTACCTAAATGGTCTCCATTACTCTGCATAGCAAACCTATGCTATTACTTATTATTACCCATTTAACAGATGTGCGAACCAGAAGTTAAATATTTGAAAGAAATACGTATTTCATTGTTCTGACACTGTCTCCCATGTGTTTGTATGTGTGTGTGTATTTTCCATTTAGCCTGATTAGACCCCAATGGAGATGATAAATTACAAACATTAATCCCACCCCATCCTACCCCCAAAATAAAGCTTAGAGAAAAACTTAATTCACAGCTTGTCAGCTGCTTCCTCAAGTCTTCAGAGCTGCCAACCAGAGATGGTGTGGGAGGAGTGACCCTCCATGCCAGGAGGCCCAGACTTGGGCCATGTGAAATTAATAGTATAAACAAATGAAGTCTCAGGTGGTAGAATGTTATTTATGTTGCTAAAATTTCATGGAGCAATCCAAAACCCTGTGTGTTCAAAAGATGGGAAAATCCCTGATTCTCCAGGACTCTTAGCACCAAGGTGGTCCTTGGCCACGGATAAGCCTGATCGCTCTATAGTTTGCTACAGTATTGTAGTTATACCAGTATATGTTTTTAAAGCACACATTTGGGCTTCTTGTCGTTTATCTTCAGGCTCAAGGTGATGTTTCTGATATGAAATAGGACTTCAGGACACTACCTTCATTCCTAGCTTTATAATCCAATACATAAATCTAATTTTTGGACTCAATGAAGGGCTGTCCCCTTGGAATCATTTAGATTGTGTCATTAAAGAGGAGGTTGCCTCTTTATCCACTGTGTCAGAGCGGAGGTTTTCAAACCTGGCTGTCATCAGAATCACCTGGGGACTTAAAAAAATACTTCTGCTTGGGCCCCACCCTTCAGAAATTCGGATTCATTTGGTCAATAGTAGATTTAGAGTACTGATATTTTTAAAAAGTGTTCCGGAAGAAATAATTAACAACACTGAATTATACATGTAAAAAAATGTTTACCACATTTTTACCACAATGCACAAAGATAGAGGCATACAGACTTGGAGACACTGCAGGTTCGTTTCCATACAGCCTCATAAAGTGAATATCTAACAGTGAATCTTTCGGTTTTCCAGTATATATAAAAATTATATTATATTACACTATACTGTCATCTATTAAGTGCAATTGAATTATGAAAATGTTTGAAATATTGTAAGAATTATGAAAATGACCCAGAGAGATGAAGTGAATACATGCTGTTGGAAAACTCGTGACTCATAGACTTGCTGGATTCCAGGTTGCCACAAATGTTCAATTTGTTTTTTAAAAAATGCATTATTCCCCCCCCCCCCCAAAAAAAAGAGGATAGAGAGAAACACTGTTAACTGATGATATATGGAGGGGATAATAATCAATGTAATGAAACAAGCTATATGAATGGTTGAATGTGAAGCTGATGATGTGCCCTGTAAACTTTCACTCAATCCAAAATAAAAACATTTAATAATAAAACAAAACAAAACAAAACAAAAAAAAAAACAGAGCCAAAACCAGTTGCCTATGACTCATGACCACTCTCACATGGGTCGGAGTAGAAATGTGGCTCCTTAGTTCTCAATAAACACAACAACAACAAAAGCTTTTTTATTGTGAACTGAATGAAGTTTACAGACAAAATCATCAGTTTTACATCCAACAAATCATATACTTTTTTCATCTCAATCATTGCAATCTCCTCCCTGCAACAACAGTTATCCGGGCTCCCTCCCTGTGGGTCCTATTTGCATTCCACACACCTGTTCATCTCTCTTCACCTTTGTCCTTGGGTAAATGTTGCCCTTTTAATTTGGAATGATTTACCATTTTATCACTCATAGTGAACATACCTTACTAGTATTGTTTCTTCCCCTATTAACCTATCTATCCCTTGACTGAAAGTTGGGCCAAGAGGGTGAGTTCCTTTCCAGACCTGAAAGGGGGTTGAGGGCCAGAGTCTCAAGTTCCTCCAGTCTCTTTCAGACCAGAAAAAAAAAATTGTCTTTTTTTAATTAAATAATTTTGAGTTTTGTTCCACAAAAAAAAAAGCATTATCTGAAAAGCACAATAAAGTGAAGCATAATAAAACAAAGTGTGTTGTTATTGTGAAGTGCTGTCAAGTCGCTTTTGACTCATAGTGACCCTCTATAGGGTTTCCAAGGAGCAGCTTGTGAGTTTGAACCACCAACCTTGAGGTCCAGCATTTATCCTACAGCATCATGCCAGGACTCCAAAACAAGGTGTGCCTATATGTGTGTGTGTGTGTGTGTGTGTGTGGTTTTGTACCGTCGAGTCGGTTCCAATTCATAGCGACTCTGTATAGGGTTTCTGAGGAACTTTGCAGTTAGCAATTTAGTCCTTACTGTGCAGTGCCCACCAGAATTCCATATATACATATATCCAGACTATGGGAGCTTAGAGAGGACCATCCCAAGAAATTGTGAACTGCAGTATTTTATCCTTTGTTAAATTATCTTCCCAGATACGCTGCCAGCCCCATGCAAACAGGAACTATGTTAGTCTTTTTCACGGCTGTCCTCCCAGCATCCAGCACAACACCAGCTAGGTACATTAGTACTAAATGAATGCAATAATGCCCTTGCAACTCACTCACTTTAAAGCCTGAGTGGTAGCTTCTTTAGACCCATTACCAGTGTTTAGGAGGCTGGAGGCCCTGAGAGCTGGTTTGAGCCAACTTTGGAGGTAACTGCGGGGCAACAACGGTACATTGGGATTTTAGTAAGCTCAGAGTCCTGGTGTAAGACTGTAAGATAAACACTCGACTGCAAAGTCGATACGAACCACAAGGTGAGCAGTTCAAACTCACCAAGCGCTACTTGGAAAGTCAGAACCGTCTTAACAGCACTTAACAACAACAAACACCAGGCTGCTGGCCTTCATTGTGGGAAGACTGATTCAGAGTCAAAAGCATTGATTGATCCCATAAAGTACCCTGGGATGTGGGTCACGAGCAAAGCTTACAACAGACAGGAGTTGGCCAGTGCTAGGAAGCCAGCAAGATACTCATATTCCGAACCAGCTTTGGCTTTCTGACAATTCCATGCACGAAGCTGGACTGTGAATCAGAGCTCTGGGGGCTGCAGCTGTGTTCAGAGCCGAGGCTCAGGGACAACTGATGAGAGTTGGCCAAGGGTAAGAGGAGGGATAGAGGTGGATTCAAAAAAGCAGGCATGGAACCGTTTAGGTACTTTTTGGTGTTTGTTTGTTTTTTTAACTTTTTATTGTGAATTGAGTGAAGGTTTACAGAGCAGACCATCAGTTTTATATTCAACAGATCATATAATTTTACATCATTACAAGGAGCTCTGGTAGCATAGTGGTTACTAATCGGACTGTGAACCTCAAGGTCAGCAGCGGTTCCATGGGAGAAAGATGAGTCTTTCTGCTCCCATAAAGATTTACAGCCTCGGAAACCCTGTACAGGGTCACTATGAGTTGGAACCAACTACACAGCACATCAACACCACCACCACCACCACAATGATTATAATCCCTTTCATGTACTATCAGTTTAACAATATTTACTGTAACTATTTTCTTTAACTATTGCATTCTTTCCTGTGTCTCCTGATACCTTCATCTTTCCTCTGCTAACCACCCTCTTGTATATTGCCTGCCCTGTCACCCATGTTAACATGTGTCTACTCTCTAGCCCATGAATAATTTTCCTTCCCCTCTCCCTCCTATAACCATCATGGATTGCTTCTTTTACTAAGAAAACCTTTTCTTAATTTTTTATACCACTTGTCTGAGCAATATTTGTCCTTTATTGATTGACTAATTTAATTCAGCATAATGTCCTCCAGCAACATCAACATCCTTCTCACCCTATACAGGATCTGCTTCCATTCAAGTGGGCTGGGCTAAAGCTGAACCTTCTTAGGATAGCATGTATCCTAAATTGACAGTTTTCAGAGGGATTAATCAGCCCTTGCAGATGTCATCTGTGCATGTTATCACCAGCTGGACCCAAAGAACTGCTTAGAAAGTGGACATTCCAAGCGCTTCCAGAAGATCCAATGGGAGAGCATTAGGTAAGGAGGCAGCAGATGTGTCCACTTTTGCAGCTCAAGGATCTGATTCCAACAAGACCAAGAAAATTGGAGCTCCTTCTTCTTGTTGTTGTTAAGTGCCATCTAGTCAGTTCTGACTCTTAGCGACCCTGTATAGAGTTTCAGGGTAGTAACTGGTAAATTTGAACTACCAACCTTGAGGTTTTAACTGACCTTGCTGTCCAAACCAGGACTCTCCCAAAAAAAAGAAAGGCAAATCAAAAGAAATACCACTGGGTCTTTTCATTCCTTCATGTTAATTCCCAATACAGATCACCCAGGGAATCTGTGGGTTAAAAATATAGGCTCCAGAGACTTCCAGCAAGATGGCGGACTAGGCAGATGCACTACATAGGCCCTCTACCATATAGCAAGGGGAGACCAAATGAAACACACACAGAGGACAATCCTGAAACCCTGAGCCTCAAAGGAAAGAATAGAGAAGTTGATTAAATAACTACTGGGAGGAAAATTGAGCAGGGGTGGCAAAAGAAGGGGATTAGTGAATGGATGACAGGCTGATGCGGTGTGGCCATCTTGAATGTTTGAGAGCCACTTTGGAGAGACAGACAGATGGCAGTATGACTATGCAGATTCACAAGAGTGACAGAATAAGTGCTATTACTACTTGTTCCCCACACCTCCCTAGATAAAATGAGGCTGGCCACCACCCTTATCTATCCCCGGCATAGACCATGCTCTCCAGGAGTTTGGAGCCCTGTGGTTGGAGCCAGTGTGAGGTAAGTGCCTGCTGCACTGCCTTGGTGCCTGTATTCAGGCAGGCTCTGCTCTAGATCTACAGAACTCACAGAGCCTCCAGACAAGAATTAGACTAGCAGGAACCTTCATAATCAGCTTCCTTGCCCCCAGCTACCCTCTTAGTTCCACCACTTGTTTGTTGTACTATGGTGACTTGTGAGTTTCTGTGATTCTGAAAGCTATGCCACTGGTATTTTAAATACCTGCAGGCTCACCCTTGGTGGACAGGTGTCAGATGAGCTTCCAGATGCAGACAGACTAGGAAGAAAGAGTGACAAACTACTTCTGAATATTTAGTCACTGAAAACCTTATGAATAGCAGCTAAACACTGTCAGATATAGTGCCAGAAAAATGAGCCCCTCAGGTTGGAAGGCACTCAAAATGCGACTGGGGAAGAGCTGCCTCCTCAAAGTAGAGTTGACAGTGATGACACAAATGGAGTAAAGCCCGTGGGAGAAAAGCCGTGGCACCTTCATTTGCTCATGGGGCACACTCAAAATGAAGAGAAACATCCATTGAAAATTGGAACATGGATTGTACGAAGTATGCATCTGGGAAAAATTAGAAGTTGTTAAAAATGACATGGAATGCATAAACATCAATATCTTAGGCATTAGTGAGCTGAAATGTACTGGTATTGGTCATTTTGAATCCGATGACCATATGGTTTACTATGCCAGAAATGACAAACTGAAGAGGAATGGTGTTGCATTCATTGTCAAAAAGAACATATCCAGATCAGTCATGAGGTACAACACTGTCTGTGATAGGATAATATCCATGCACCTAGAGGGAAGCCCAGTTAATACCACTGTTATTCAAATTTACACACCAACCACTAAAGCCAGTGAGGATGTAATAGAAGAATTCTACCAACTTCTTCAATCTGAAATTGATCAAACAAGCAATCAAAATGTATTGATCATTACTGGTGACTTGAATGCAAAGGTTGGGAGCAAAGAGGAAGGATCAGTAGTTGGAAAATATGGTGATAGAAATGATGCTGGAGAAAGCATGATAGAATTCTCCAAAATCAATAATTTGTTCATTTCAAACACCTTCTTTAGACAACATAAGAGACAACTATAAAAATGGACCTCACCAGATGGAATACATAGAAATCAAATTGACTACATCTGTGGAAAGAGACAATGGAAAAGCTCCATGTCATCAGTCAAAACAAGGCCAGGGGCAGACTGTGGAACAGACCATCAATTACTCATATGCAAATTCGAACTGAAACTGAAGAAAATGAAAAAAATCCACGAGAGCCAAAATATGACCTTGAATATATCCCACCTGAATTTAGAGATCATCTGAAGAACAGATTTGATACATTAAACACTAAAGACCGAAGACCAGAAGAATTGTGGGATGACATCAAGAACATCATACATGAAGAAAGCAAAAAGTCATTGAGAAGACAAGAAAGAAAAGGACAAAATGGATGTCAGAAGAGACACTGAAATTTGCTCTCCAGTGTAGAGATGCTAAAGCAAATGGAAGAAATGAGGAGGTCCAAGAACTGAATAGAAAATTTCAATGATCAGCTTGAGAAGATAAAGCCAAATACTACCACAAAATGTGCAAAGATCTGGAATCAGAACACCAGAAAGGAAGAACACGCTCAGCATTTCTCAAGCTGGGGTAACAGAAGAAAAAAATTCAAGCCTCAACTTTCGTTATTGAAAGATTCTTTGGGCAAATTATTGAATGGTGCAGAACGCATCAAGAGAAGATGGAAGGAATACACAGTCACCGTACAAAAAGGAAATGGTTAATGGTCAACCATTTCAAGAGGTAGCATATGCTCAAGAGCCAATAATAGTGAAGGAGGAAGTCCACGGTGCATTGAAGGAATTGGCAAAGAACAAGGCACCAGGAATTGGTGGAGTAAAAATGGAAATCTTTCAAGAAAGTGAGGTGGCACAGGAGGCACTCACTCATCTCTGCCAAGAAATTTGGAAGACAACTATCTGACTAGCTGATTGGAAGAGATCCATATTTGTGCCCATTCCAAAGAGAGGTGACCAAAAAGAATGCGGAAATCATTGGACAATCTCTTCAATATCCCATACGAGTACAGTTTTACTAAAAGTAATTCAGAAATGGCTGCAAGCATACATTGACAGAGAACTTCCAGAGGTTCAAGCTGGATCTAGAAGAGGCCGTGGAATGAGAGATATCATTGCTGATGTCTGATGGATCTTGGCTGAAAGCAGAGAATATCAGAAAGATGTTTTTACCTTTGCTTTATTCATTACGCAAAGACTTTCGATTGTGTGGATCATGACAGGCTATGGACAACATTGTGAAGTATAAGCACTCAAGAACACTTAATTGTGCTCATGAGGAATCTGTACCTGGACCAAGAGGCAATTGTTCGAACAGAATATGGGAACACTGAATGGTTTAAACTTAGGAAATGTGTGCAACAAGGTTGTATTCTTTCACCATACTTATTCAACCTGTATGCTGAGCCAATAATACGAGAAACATTTTCTGTGAAGAAAAATGTGGCTTCAGGATTGGAGGAAGACTCATTAACAACCTGCGATATGCAGATGATACAGTCTTGCTTGCTGAAAGTGAAAAGGACTTAAAACATTTACTGATGAAGACCAAAGAGCACAGCCTTCAGTATGGATTACATTTCAATGGAAAGAAAGCAAAAATCCTCACCACTGAACCAATAAACAACATTCTTATGGAGAATGTTGGAGTTGTCACTTGATTCTTTTTGGATCAATTATCAATTGAGAAAAGATTGAAGTTGTCACTTGATTCTTTTTGGATCAATTATCAACACTCACAGAAGTAGCAGTCAAGAAATCAAACAATGTATTGTGTTAGGCAAATCTGCTGCATTAGAACTTTTTAAAGTGTTGAAGAGCAAAGATGTCAGCTTGGGGACTAAGGTGCGCCTGACCCAAGCCATGGTATTTTCAATAACTTCATATGCATGTGAAAGCTGGACAGCGAAAAGGAAGACCGTAGAAGAATTGATGCCTTTGAGTTATGGTGTTGGAGGAGAATATTGAACTTGCCATGGGCTGCCAAAAGAACCAATAGATCTGTTTTGGAAGAAGTGCAGCCAGAATGCTCCTTAGAAGCCAAGATGGCCAAACTTCGTCTCTCATACTTCGGACATATTGTCAGGACAGACCAGTCACTGGAGAAGGATATCATGTTTGGTAAAGTGGAGGGTCAGAGAAAAAGAGGAAGAACCCCCAATGAGATGGAATGGCCAAGTGGCAGTATCAATGGGCTCAAGCGTGGCATCAGTAGTGAGGATCAGGCAGTGTTTCGTTCTGCTGTGCATATGGTCGATATGCGTCAGTACCTACTCAATGGCACCTAACAACAACAACAACCCTCTAGTTATGACCAACACTGGAACTAGCATCCTGAATGACCTCCATGAACTACTTCTGGATTGTGTACCATAAACATAGACAACATCTAGGCCTATAGGCTCTTCATCTAGAGCTGGGAACTCAGCCAACACATTCTTTCTCCCTACCTCATGAATTCCTTGGATGGCAGAAGTCCACTGGAGTTTTCTCCTTTCTGGGTCCAAAAACTGCAATGGTTTTTTGTTTGTTTATTTTTCCTATCATAGTTTCATTGTTTTTATTTCTTTTTTCCTTCTTCCTCTCTTTCCCTTCCCTTGATTTTTACCCATTCTGTCTCTACTTCTCTTTTATTCCTCATTTCCACCCTCTTCTTTTTACCTCTTGATTTTTCACTAGTCACTTTCTTTTCATCTTCCCTCTTTTTTTTAGTGTTTTTTTTTTTCTTCCTTTTGTTTTCACTCTTATCTTTCTCTTGGCCAGCTCTATTTTCCTGTCCTTTTTGTTTCTTTTTAGTTATTATATTCTTTTTTTTTCTTGTTGCTGCTTTTTTCTCCTTTATTATATTCCTTTTTCACTGTTGTTTGCTAGTGCTGTACAGTTTTCCTGTGAGTGTTTCTCCTCTTACTCTACCTGACAGGAGACAGCAACTATGCCCATTACAACTTAGCCACACCGTACCCTCTGCAGCTCCACACATTGGACAAGAGCCAATACCAGCTCCTGTGCCACCTGATCAGCTAACAATTGGCCTGACCCACTCCAGCCAAACCCAATGTAAACCGAATTGCATGAATGGCAAACATCAAACTGCACACATTTCTGTTCTCTAATCACATCCACCAGGAGGTAGTGGTGAGAACCTAGGAACACACCAATGCGGGGGGTGGGGGTCCCTGCTCTCCGCGTGGGTCATGGGACATGAGCGAATATGCGGAAACGTCAGGTGAAGAAATGAATGAATACAACTCGAGAGGCTTTTCAACTTGCTGTGCTATCCGGCTACGCTCTTTAGCTTCTGCCCTTGCTTTGCTTCCTGTTCTCTTTGCTGTCTGCCCTCTGCTCTCTGCTGTCTGCCCTCTCCCTTCTCCCTCCTGCTCTCTACTTCTTCCTCCTAGCTCTGCCTTCCCTGGCTCTGCCAGTTCCTTCTGCTCCCTTCTCTTTTCTTTCTTCTTCCTTCTGCTCTCTCTCCTAGCTCTTTCTGCTCCCCCAGCTCAGCAAGTCTTTATTTTTTATACTTAAAA
>NW_006408521.1:17185400-17187179 GCF_000296735.1 Chrysochloris asiatica
TAATGCCTTGAATGATAAATCTCTCAATACTAGTAAGCTAGAAGAACAATCAGGAAAAAAGAATGAAAAAAAAAAATACAAAGAAAGCCTGAGATTCATGTTGGACACCATGAAAGAGAAATAACTTACAGGTGACTGGAATTCCAGAATAGGAAGAGACAATAGAAGCATGAAGAAAATTGGTAAAGAGTTGCCAAAATAAAGCTTACCTAACATCATGAAAGGCAAAAAAATCACCGTTCAAGAAGCTGGGCAAATTCCAAACAAGATAGACCCCAAAAGAAAATCATCAAGTGATATCAAAATCAAACTTTCCAAAATGAAAGACTATGAAAGAATCCTAAGAGCAGCTCAGGAAAAATGGAGTGTTATCAACAAAGGAGAACCAGTAAAACTAAGTTATGATTTCTTAATAAAAACCATGCAGGCAAGAAGGCAGTGGACTGACATATGTGAAACTCTGAAAGAAAAAAATTGCCACCCAAGAATCATATACCCAATAAAACTGTTCCTCACATACAACAGTAAAATTAGGACATTTATACATATACAGAAATTAAAGGAATTTGCAATAACCAGATCAAATATAAAAAATACACTAAAGGTGTCCTTTGGGCAGACAATAAACTGAGATTAACGTACAAGACAACATCATACAGAATTCAATCCAGATGTAAAAGTATTTAAAGTAAAAAAAAAAAAAAACCCACAAGACTGAATCACAAGATGAAACTGTAGTTGACATCAATTAATAATGATGTCAACTACAAAGCAAAAAGCGGGAATAGTGTAGATACAGAATTTCCAAAAAGCAAGGAAGTCAAGCAGATTTGGGGATAAAATGGACCGTTTTAAACAAGGGAAAAGATCAATGAATTATACAGTAACTGCAAAGAAAATTAATACATCTTCATATCAAAATATCAAAAAATAGGAAAATCAGAAAGATTTAGGAAACATGAAAACAACTGCAATGAAGAAAATGAAAAGGACACCCACAATCAAAGTAAACTCAGTACTGAAATTTATGTGTAACAAAGAAACTAATAAGTAATATCATTAAAAACCACACAGCAATATGATGGCGATCAGCTCATACTTACCAATAGTTACACTGCATTTAAATGGATTAAATGCACCACTCAAGAGAGTAGCCGAATGGATAACAAAACAGGATTCTTCAAGATGATGTCAGCAAGAGACATACCTTACACACAAAAACAAAAATAGATTAAATGTCAAAAGATGGAAAAAAAAAAAATGTCAAGCTAATGGCAATCAAAAACAAGCAGAAAAAAAAAAAAAAGCAGGATTGGCAACGTTGTTGATAAGTGCTGCCAAGTCAAAAATAAACTTGAAGGCAAAAACCAGCATAAAGAGATAAAGAAGAACATTGTATCATTATTAAAGGGTCTGTTGAAACAGAGGACATAACCATGATAAATATTTATCCTCTCAATGTAAGAGCCTCAAAATTCATAAATCAAATTTTAATGCAACTAAAGAAAGCCATGGACAACTTTGTATCAAGAGTAAGAGATTTTAATCTACCACTGTTAATGAAGGACAGAACAACTAGAAAGAAAGTCAACAAAGACACAGAAGAGCTAAACAAGACAAGCAACCAACTTGACCTCATAGACATATACAGAGCCTACCCAATAACAGCACAACAGACATTGTTGCCAGTGCACATGGAACATTCTCCAGGATAGACCATAAAACAAGCCTCAATCATTTTTAAAAGATCCAAATACTACAAAACATGTTCTCAGATCA
>NW_006408521.1:17188316-17190858 GCF_000296735.1 Chrysochloris asiatica
GATGGAGCAGCAGGAGACTCTAGACCCAGAGAGGGAGAGCGACTGTGTGCTGAAGACCTGGGGGGCACAGGGGAAGGATTGCATGGAGGGGATTGTAACCATGACAATGAGACGATATACGATAGAATGAATGTAAAACTAATGTTCTCCCATGTAAACTGTCACATAATTCACAATAAATCATTTAAGAAAAAATAAATAAATAAAAATAAATTACGGACCAATATCCCTCATGAACAAAGATGCCAAAATCCTAGGCAATAAGAATCCAACAACATACCAAAACAATAATACATCATGACCAGCTGGCTTTCATACCAGGTATGCAGTAATGATTCAATATTAGAAAAACAATAAACATAACTGAACACATAAAAAAGCAAAGGAAAACAAAAAATCACATGATCATATCAGTTGAAGCAGAAAAAGCACTTGACAAAAATCTAACACCCATTTCTGATAAAAACACTCAACAAATAAGAATAGAATGAAAATTCTTCAAAATAATTAACAGCATATAACATTACTCTAAGGAGCTCTGGTAGCATAGTGGTTACGAATTGGGCTGCGAACCGCAAGGTCAGCAGTTCGAAACTACCAGCTGCTCCGCGGGAGAAAGATGAGGCGATCTGCTCCTGTAAAGATTTACAGCCTCAGAAACCCTGTTCAGGGTCGCTATGGGTCGAAACCAACTCGACGGCACTTAACAACAACAATAACATCACTCTGAATGGAAAGAAGCTGAAAACATTCCCTCTTGAGAACAGGAACCAGAAAAGAATGTCCTTTCTCACTACTCCTATTGAATATTTTGCTGGAACTCTTACCCAGAGCTATAAGGCAAGAAAGGCAAATTAAGGCATCCAAATTGTCAAAGATGTAAAATTCTCTCTGTTTGCAATTGATACGATTTTATGCATATAAGATCTCAAAGACTCAGCAAGAACATTACTGAAACTCATTGAAAGATTCAGCAAAGTGGCATGTGTAAAAGATCAGCATCCAAAAATTATTTGTATTCCTTTAGAGTAATAAAGAGAGCTCTGAAAAGGAAATCAGTAAAACAATACCATTTAGAATAGCAACCCAAGAGATGAAATACTTAGGAATAAATATAACCAGAGAAAAAAAGATTTATACAAAGAAAATTACAAAACACTACTACAAGGAACAAAAGAGGCCTACAAATATGGAAGAATATACCATGCTTATGGATAGAATGAAAGACTTCATTTTTCTTGGAGCAACCATCAACACTCACAGATGCAGCAGCCAAGAAATCAAACAACGTATTGCATTAGGCAAATCTGCGCAAGACGTTTTTTAAGGGTTGAAGAGCAAAGATGTCAGCTTGAGGACTAAGGTATGCCTAACACAAGCCATGGTATTTACAGTAACCTCATATGCACACAAAAGTTGAACAGTGAATAAGGAAGACCGTAGAAGAACTGATGCTTTTGAGTTATGGTGTTGGAGGAGAATATTGAAAGTGGCATGGGTTGCCAAGAGGACAAACAAATTTGTGTTGGAAGAAGTGCAGCCAGAGTGCTCCTTGGAGATCAGGATGGTCAGACTTCATCTCTCATACTTTGGACATATTGTCAGGGGGGACCAGTCACTGGAAAAGGATATCATGTTTGGTAAGGTGGAAGGTCAGAAAAAAAGAGGAAGACCCCCAGCAAGATGGATTGGCAAAGTGGCAGCATCAACGGGCTCAAGCATGGCAACAATTGTGAGGTTGGCCTAGGACCAGACAGTGTTTCGTCTGTTGTGCATAGGGTCGCTATGAGTTGGTGCTGATTCAATAGCACCTAACAACTACAACAATAGATAGGAAAATTTAACATTGTGAAGATGTCAACATTACCCCCAGGCAATCTATAATGCAATAATCCCAATCCAGATTCCAACATCATTCTTTAAAGAGATGGAAAAACTAATCACTAACTTTATATGGAAGGAAAGAAACCCAGGATAAATAAACCATTACTAAAGAAAAATAAAAAGTAAGAGGCCTCTCACTTCCTGATCGTAAAACACAGCTACAATAGTCAAAACAGCTAGTCTGGCATGACAAAAGGCACGTAGAAGAGTAGGACAGGATTGAGAATCCAGAAGTAAATTCATCCATCTATGGTCAGTTGATCTTTGACAAAGATTTGTCTTTCTGAGACTCTTCTAAATGGTGTGACATCATGTTCTTTATTTAGTCAGCTTCTGTGGATCTCTCAAATGGTCATGGAATAGCATCTACATGCCCTCCCCCATGAAAAACAGCTTTTTCTTTTATGGTCTCTGATGCCTGGGTTAAAAACCAGTCTTTTTCTTTCCTTTATAAAATGTCTCTGGGCTTGGAACTACCATTTAAAGCAGAAGATAAATTGTAAGATACATTTCACGTGGAACAATCAAGTTGCTGGCCCAGGAGACGTCAAAACAAGTGGTCGGGACCCTCAGTGCAAACCCCCTTCCAAGACTAAGACTCAATGTGAATACACGCTCTGATTCGTGACCATGTTCATCACTGATAAGGGGAAGTGAG
>NW_006408521.1:17191673-17196639 GCF_000296735.1 Chrysochloris asiatica
GGACCCTACCCAGAGAAGCAGTGACACCAGAGATGGAGGCAGAGATGATGATGTGCAGAGATGGAGCAGCTAGGGACTTTGGACACAGAGAGGGAGAGGGGCTGTGTGCTGATGACCAGTGAGCAGGCTTGCAGGGTTGGTTGGTTGGTGATGCATGAAGGGGATTGCAAACATGGCAATGAAACAATTTATGATAGGTTGAATATAAAGCTAATGTTCTCCCATGTAAACTATCACATAATTCACAATAAAACATTTAAAAAAAAAAGTAAGTCAAAGGGCCAGAAGCCGTCAGAAAGAAATGTTTTCTGAAGCAAAGTATTTAGAACTGGGTAGGAGTCCTGGTGAGGCATTGTGGTTTAATGCGCTAGACTGAAAAGTTGGTTTGAACTACATCAGTGGTTCATGCTCACCAGCTACTCCTCAGAAACCCTATACAGGGTCACTCTGAGTCATAACCGACTTGATGGCACTTAACAACAACAAAGCAACAAAGGACTAACCTATGGACCAGAATGGTCTGATCTAAAACCTATCTCAACAATGCATTTTCATTCTCTTGTGCATAGGGTCACCATGAACTGAGGACTGACTTGATAGCAGCTAACAGCAAAGGGCTTGGATTGGGGGCAGTGCTGGCTCAGTGGTAGAATCTGTGCCTTTCATGCAGGAGACCTGGGTTTGATTCCCAGAAGCAACACCCCAGATGCAGCTGCCATGTATCAATATGGAGGCTTGTGTGTTACTGAGATGGTGAACAGGTTTCAATGGAGCTTTCAGACTAAGATATACTAGGAATAAAGTCCTGACTATCTACTTCCAAAAATCTGCCAGTGGAAACTCTGTGGCTCCCAGCTGTGCAGTACTTCAGGGATGAGGCATTTGTGCGCAGGGTTGCCATGATTTGGGCGATGAGTCTACGGCACCTAGCAACAACAGGGTTTACCTGAGAAGGACTTGTATGTGCGAGAGATGCTGTTGTTGTTGCTAAGTGTTATCGAATAGTTTCAACTCATAGAGACCCTAATATAGGGTTTCCAAAGGGCAGCTGTTGGGTTTGAACCCCCAACCTTGCAATTAACAGTTCAGTGCTTATCCTAAAGCACCACACCAGGGTAGATTTAAGGAAAGAAAAAAAAGATACCTTTCACATCAAAGTACACTAGAGAGAAGAATCTCAAAGAGTAGTGTAGTGGTCAAATTATTCCCCTCTGGAGAGGGGAAGAGAGAAGAACCTTGGCTTCCAGCCCACACAGCTTGTCTCGACCTCATAGAACATCCTTCCATGGGGTCCCTCTTTGAGTCATTCCTGACCTTTCATGATTTACGTACTCATTATCTTAGCAGGCCTTTATAAGATAAAAACAAAATTCCTGTGACTATTACCAATGGAGTTAAAATTATAGCCCATGGAAGAAGAACAAAACATATGAATTTTTAAAAAGATTAATTTGTTCCCAGTTGTCAAAATGCCACATTTTACGTTCGCTTTTTAGGTGAGGACCTGTCTTGTATGATTTTATTAAGTCTTCATTAATGAACAAGTAAGACTCCTGGTGTGACGCTTTATGATCAGCACTGGGCTGTGAACCACAAGGTTGGCAGTTCAAACCCACCAGCTGCTCCTTGGAAACCCTATACAGGGTCACTATGAGTCAGGACCTATTCAACAGCACCTAACAACAACAATCGACAAGTACTAAGAGTAGTTTGTATAGATTCTAATTAGTGTTTGTTTCAATGTCAATAAGCATTTCCTAAAAGGCAAGTCAGTTCAAGAGAATGAGGAAACAAAGAACAATTGTTAAGTGCAGTGGAGTCTGAACCGTAGCAACCCTCTATAGAGTTTCTGAGGAGCTACTGGTGAGCTTGAACCAGTGACCTTGCAGTTCAAACTGACTTTGCAGTCCAGCACATTAACCCAGAGCACCACACTAGGTGTCCAAAGAACAATTGTTGTTGTTGTTAGGTGCCATCAAGTCGGTACCAACTCATAGCAACCTTATGCACAGCAGAACGAAACACTGCCCCCGATCCTGGGCCAACCTCACTACTGTTGCCACGCTTGAGTCCATCGATGCTGCCACTTGGCCATTCCATCTCGTCGGGTGGGTCTTCATCTTTTTCTCTGACCCTCCACCTTACCAAACATGATATCCTTCTCCAGTGACTGGTGCCTTCTGACAATATGTCCAAAGTATGAGAGACGAAGTTTGGCCATCTTGGCCTCCAAGGAACACTCTGGCTGCACTTCTTCCAACACAGATATGTTGGTTCTTTTGGCAGCCCATGGCACTTTCAATATTCTCCTCCAACACCATAACTCAAAAGCATCAATTCTTCTACGGTCTTCCTTATTCACTGTCCAGCTTTTGCATGCATATGAGGTTATTGAAAATACCGTGGCTTGGGTCAGGCGCACCTTAGTCCTCAAGCTGACATCTTTGCTCTTCAACACTTTAAAAAGGTTTTGTGCAGCAGATTTGCCTAATGCAATAAGCCGTTTGATTTCTTGACTGCTGCTTACAAGGCCTTAATACTTGCATGTATCCTGCTAGGCAAATGTTTTCCTTCTGAAAACTTAAGAACTATCAGCGTCCCTCTCTTTATCTAACCTATAGTTCCCATTCTTTGCTGCACTTTGGAATCATTAAAAATTACTGGTGCCACTCCCACCCCTAGACATTCTGATTTCATCCTTATGTGACCTGGACATGAGGATTTTCTAAAGCTCTCCAGGGGATTCTAATGTGCAGCAATGTGGGGGAAGCCTACCTTCTATTCTTTCTGCAGGTTGCAGCTCAATATTTCTTACTGCAGGAAACCTTCGACGATCTGCCTTTTAAACCACCTACTCACACACACCCAAGACCCTAGCACTGGGGTGTCCTTATTTTCTTGTGCTTTACTGCTTTCCTCAACACTTCTCCTCTCTATCCCACTCACCCTTGAATCCCCAGAGCTGGTTCTCTTTAACAGATAAATGAGTGATTTTCTATTCAGACACTTAATTGTACTTTCTCTGCTGATGCTGTTGTTAGTGGCTGGAATCGGTTCTGATTCATGATGACCCCGTATGTTGCTGTAGAGTAGTGTTTTTAAGGCTGTGCCCTTTCAGTAGTAGATGGCCAGGCCTAACTTCCAAGGTACCTTGTTGTTGTTGTTGTTAAGGGCTGTCGAGTTTGTTCCAACCCATAGCAACCCTGTATAGGGTTTCTGGGGAGCAACTGGTGAGCTTGAACCACCAACCTTGCAGTTAAAACGGCTTTGCAGTCTGACGCATTAACCCACAGTGCCACACCAGGACTCCTCCAAGGTACCTTAGGGGAGTTCAAACCACCAGTAGGGTAGCTCTTAACCATATGCCACACCAACCAGGGACTCCCTTTCAGGCCATAGTTTTGTATACACTTGATAACACATTCTGTAATTTTCATGGTCATTGCTAACATTATAGGAATAAAAGTTGTACACTATTTTATGCTTTACATTTTTCATAAAATATTTTATGAACTACTCGTTTGCCAGCTGAAGCTATCAAATAAAAGATTCACCAAATACGGTTTCTCACAAGCCTTTAGACATGGTTCAGAAGCCATTTTTGTGGAAACGTGTATCTTGATTTAGATTTCCGTTGTCTTAAAATCTAGGTTTTCTCCGATAACTAACAAAAGTTGTATTCTATAAAATATGCTTTATAAAAGAAAGGCAAATGAGTACAAGTGTTTCCTTTTTGTTTGTTTCATATGGGTTTAATGAAAGAGCTCACACACAACCACCCCCACATTTCCAAAATGTACCACGCTTTATTTCCCAAATCCAGACAAAGAAACACATGCCCAAACACAGCCCCCACTAGCAACACGGAAGGGGTTAGATTACAAGCGTGGCCACCAGGGGCCTATTAGAGCCGCGGTGATTGTCCCCACGTTCCAGGCACCGCATTTCGCATAGTTGCGACGCCCGCAGACTTCTCAATGCCGTGCTTTGTCAGCCCGCCCGGGCGGCGGAGAGTGTAACGTGACTGCGTGCGCGGGGCTCAAGGCCGATCCGGGAGGGGCGCCGGCCCGGCCACTTGGTAGGTCGAATGCAGAGTAGCAGAATCACCCCACCGACATCAGGCCACCGGCTCCATTCAGTAGCGGAATGTGGGCGGGCTAGGGCGGCGCGCAGTGGACTCGCGGCCCCTCAGCATGTTGTTAACCCTGTGAGGTCCCGCGCCGGGACCACCGCCGGCTCAGCACAGCGCGCATGCAGGCTTGGATTCCTACATGATCAGTGGCTCTTTTAGTAGTGTCCTGTTTTCAAAACCATCAGTTACTCACCGTGATTATAGTCCCCAGAGCAGGGGCATTACTCAGCAAGCAGGGTGAACGTGGGCCTACTGTGCTTACTTACTAATGCTGAAAGAATCATTTCACTACTTTTTAAAACTCATCAAATATTCTTCTTCTAGGTAAAGCTGGCATTGGTCTGTCTCCCAACTCCAGAGCATCTTCCTACAGAATCAAAACCTCTTTTCAAATGTACAATCCCTGATAAAGCCGAGTACTTGGGTAATTTGCCTAGGCCCCAGAGCCACATCCTCTCACCATAATTCCAACAGTTTAGAAAACATTTCAAAGTCATACTGGGTGGGGGAAGCCCATGCAGTGAGATGGCCTCCTTTGCTGGGAATCCAGTCACAGCGTCCAGGAGAAGAACCCAGGGCGAGTCATTCACTTAGAACGTCTTCAGCCTTGTTCACACTGAGCCCATGGAAGCAGCCTACCCTGCCTCTTATACTTTTCTCTCCTCACTTTGAGTTTGTTATATTCACAGGGATAGGTGCGATCAATCTTCAATTGTGTTGTTGTTGTTGTTGCTTTTCCTTCCAGTCACCTTCCCTTCCCTCTCACCATTGTCCTTAGGTATGTGTTGGCCCTTTGATTTTGAATGGTTCCATTATTCATATTGAGCATATCTA
>NW_006408521.1:17202060-17207323 GCF_000296735.1 Chrysochloris asiatica
CACCTAGGCTGTCTCCATCTGTTTGCTATTGTGAATAGTGCTGCTATGAATATAGGTGTGTTTTTTCTTAAAACTTCCAATTTGGAAAATGTTTCAGGTCAACAAAAAAGTTGAAAATGTAGTTAAAGAATTTGAGGTGGGCTTCAAATGTTTGATGGGAAATGACATGAAAAGATAATGAATTTTTCCACAAACTTTTTGAAGTGCCCCGTACAACGAACATACATGTACCCTTCACCTATACACACCACTTGCCAATGTTGTGCAGATTTGCTGTATTGCCTGTCTTTGTAGAGAGATTTTCTAATCCTAAAATATTTTCAGGCCACATGACATTTTGTTCTGAAATAATTCATATGTAATGAAAAGCATTTTCCCCATAACCATAATATCTTTATCACATCTAGGAAAAGTAACACAAATTGACATCATCAAAAATACAGATGATACCTAATTTTTTTAAATTTCAAAATTCATTAAATGTTAAGGCACTGCATTTATAAAATTATAACTTAAGTTATTTGCTTTTTATCATTTTCATTTACAATTTATAAGATTATTTTAGACCTGCATGGCTGTGTTTAATCTAGATCTGTCTTCTTAGACCTATCTTCTTAGTACCAACCAGCACATTCTTCATCTAGGATTTTGAGAGATTTTCTTTGTTGCTGAGCTTTTGGTACAAATCCTGGATTTCATATACAGACAAATATGCGCTGGGCTCTGACCCAATATTGCTGTAGCATACTATTTCCCAGGTTCTCTCCAGAGCCAAGTTCCACAAAGATTTTTGGTCTTTCCATTTTCTCTTACCTCACCTTTGGATCTCAGTGATCCACTTTATTTTCTCTTTTTGAGATAGACCTTAAAAAACATTTTTCAAACTTTCTCAAGTCCTATCATTCTTGTTGCCCCATATTTGGGCCTCAGAAGTATTTTCCTATAGTTTTATTGCCTTTCTTTCTCTACTGGCTTATCTTTAATAAGTGTAGATTGAGTGTTTGCTATGTGCCAGACACTATGTTAGGTGTTTTATACATACAAGTTTTATTCATTCCTGAGAACAGTCTTATGGAATTGGCACCACTAATATCTCCTCTGTTTTAAAGATGAAGAAACAGGCTTAGGATAACTAACTTATCTAGTAGTGGTGATGTGGTAAGAAGGATAACTTGAACCCTGGTTGTCTGACTCAGAGTCTATGTTCTTAACACTATGTACCTACTACCTTTGAGATGAACTGCTGGTGTGGTGTTGTAGGATATGCACTGGACTGCAGACAACAAGGTCAGTGGTTCAAACCTACCGCCTACTCCTCAAAAACCCTGTACAAGTTTGCTATAAATTGGAATTGACTCAAAGGCACTTATTAACAACAACAACAACACCTTTGAGATATTAGAAAGTCTAGAGCCCTCCCTTCCTCCAACATATAAAAAGGAATGTTTAGCCAACCTGTATAATTGGGAAGTATTTAGTCAAATAGGTCACTTTGCTGTGTTGTGATTTCCTTAAGCCATTTCATAGAAATTGGTGATGCTTTTAAAATCAGTTGACATTTGGGGAGGTTATATTTGTTGTGTTGTTGTTGTTGTCAAGTGCTATCAAATCAGTTCTGACCCATAATGATCCTGAATAGGGTTTCCAAAGAGTGGTTGGTGAGTCTGAACCACTGACCTTGTGGTTCAAAACAACTTTGCAGTCTAGCACATTAGCCTACAACACCACACCAGGACTCCTTATTAACTGTAGAGAGGTGAATAAACCTCATTTTATAGGGTTGCTATGAGTTGGAAATGGATTCCATTGAAACAGGTATCAAAACAAGTATCAAAAGCTTGCCAAAAAAATTAGGTTTAAGATTGCCTTTCACTTTTAAAAGGATTAAAATATTGTCTATATTAGATAGTTTTTTTAAGGTGAGTGAAACTGCATGTAAAATAAAAACAAAAGCTACAGTCCAGTAAAGCTTATTACAATCAGAACAAGGAATGATCATGCTTATATAACTTTGGAGGAAAAGATTCATGTGCAAATAATCCTGAAACTCATTTCAATAGGGCCTATTTCTTGGCCATTATAGAACAAGATGTCATCCCAACTGAAGAGTGACTTGAACAAATTGGAAACTTTGAAGGAACTTTAGAAGTATTGCATGGTTCCGGATAGTGCATGAGGAGATGGTGGTGCTATTGTAAATTGCCAGAATTTGCTTCTGACTCATGGCAATCCCATGTATGCAGGGTAGAACTGTTCCTTGAGATTTGCAAGCCTGTGACCTTTTGGAAGCAGATCTGTCTTCCAAGGTGCTTCTTGGTGGGTTCACACTGCCCACTTTTCAGCTACTAGCTAAGCACTTAGTCATTTGTGCCACCCTACAAAAACCAAACCACTGCCATGGAATAGATTCCAAGAACTGTGTAGAATTGCTCCATAATTTCTGCAGCTGTAAATCTTTACAGGTGCAAACAACCTCATCTTTCTCCACAGAACAGCTGGTGGGTTTGAGCTGAAGACCTTGGGATTAGCAGTTTAATGCTTAACCCAGGGTTCCTTTGTTATCGTTAAGTGCCATTGAATCGGTTCCAACTCATAGTGACCCTGTACAAGGTTTTCCGGTTTTCCAAGAGTGACTGGTGGTTAGGAGTCCACTACTTATCCTACAGCACCATAGCTAGGAACCTCTTAAGAAATGATAAAAATGTTAATGTAAATGATAACAATACACGTGATGAAATTGAAATATTTTATGCATTAACGTTCATTTGGAGTCCTGGCATGGCACTGTAGGATAAGCGCTGGATTGCAAGGTCAGTTTGAACTGCAAGGTCAGTGATTCAAACTCAACAGCCACTCCTCAGAAACCCTATACAGGGTTATTATGAGTTGGAATCAACTCAATAGCACTTAACAACAACGTTAATCTATCATATGCAATTCTAATGCTCCTTGAACACAATTTGTAAACGTTATGGTTATTTCTGAATCTAAGAAATGTATTAAAATTTATATATTATTATCTATAAATTTTTATATATTATAGATGGAAAGCTATGATTTTTATGGTGTCCTGGTATGGTACTTTGGTTTAATGTACTGGACTACAAGGTCTGTTTGAACAACAAGGCCGGCAGTTGAAGATCACCAGTCACTCCTCGGAAACCCTATACAGGGTCACTATGGGTCAGAACCGACTTGATGTCACTTTACAACAACAATGACTTTTATATAAATAAAAGTTGGTAGAATGTCAAAGACAACTGAAATTAGTCATCATGATGCATATCTTGGCATTTTGTTGATGGATGAATAATAATGGCATACCTAAGTCATTTTGTTATTTATTTGTTTTTTTGTCTATTAATTTCTGCAAAATTTCTAAATATGCTGCTTGAAAAAAACAGCATTATTTGTGCTCCTTTGCCAGAAATGCCAAATTAGATCATTTTGTTTGAGCCATAATAGGTCTTAGGTAGTTTTTCATTATTTCAGTTTAATTTCTGTTACTCAATTTCTATTGACTTCATTGAGCTCAGGCAGTAGCGACTGAATTTGTCAAAAAAAAATTCTTAAATTTGGAAATAAACCAAATATTTACAAATTGTGTTCAAGAGTTGCATTAGAATTGCATAAGTTAATATGTTGTTGTTATTAAGTGTTTTGCGTCAATTCCGACTCATAGCAACCCTGTATAGGATTTCCAAGGAGCAGCTGGTGGGTTTGAACTACAACCCTTGAGGTTCACAGTCCAGTGCTGAACTTACAGCACCACACCAGAAGTCCAATTAATATTACTGCACAAATATTTTAATTTAATTATATGCTTGAATAATTTTCTTTTAGAAGATCAATAAAGGCTTGTTCCTATATGAGTTGGAGACTAAAGATGTCCTAACTGTTTGACTTTTTCAACATGTTATACAGCTTCATAGTCCTTGATATCAATTACCACTCCTCCCTTCCCACAAGTCCCACAATGCAATGTCTCACAATGCAATGTCTCACAAAATGCACAATTGTTAAGAGAAATGGCTCCCACAATTGTGGACATTGGCAAGTCCCAAATTAATAGTTCAGAGATCAATCTAGTGGAACCTTTTCACCCACATAGTCTCAGAAGCTGAGGAACCCAAATTGGCAGGTCAGAAGATAGGCTGTTGATGTACAAGACTATGGGAGCTGGTGAATCCAGTCAGATGATGGGCCAAAAGTCCCATAAATTTAAGATCAGACATAATAAATCAGATGCAAGATTTAGGGCAACAGAGAAAGCTTGTTCAAAGCAGTCTTATAAATTCAGACGATGCCCCCAAGGGAAACTAAGTGTGGTGACTTGAATCACACCCTCTGGTAATGTGTTGGAGTCCTGGTGTGGTGCTGTAGGATCAGCACTAGACCATGAGGTCAATTTGAGCTGCAAAGTTGTGGTTCAGACCCACCAGCTGCTCCTCAGAAACCCTATACAGGTTCACTATGAGTCGGAACCAACTCAACATCACTTAACAACAACAACAACAGTAACATGTTCCAACTCAAGTCTGTTCCAACTCATAGCGACCCTATGCACAAATGAACTAAACAGTGCCCAGTTCTGCACCATCCTCACAATCAGTGCTATGGTGGAGCCTTTTGTTCCTGCCACTGTGCCAATCCATCTCCTTTGGGATCTTCCTCTTTTTCCCTGACCCTCCATTTTACCAAGCATGATGTCCTTTTCCATGGACTGGAAGTGGGGGCATCTTAATCCTGAATTTCACTGTAATCTTTACTCCTTAACATCACCTTAATATTTACTCCTTAGCAACTCATTTCAAAATGGGTCCATAATCACAGGCATAGAGGCTAGGATGAATAATACATCACAAAATGGAGAAATTTGGCTAGAAGGGCCGTAGCAAATAATTAGCTGTCCTGCAGGTCACCCCTTGGCTCTTCTAGCCACTTGCCCTTTCATACTTGAAGAACTGCCTACCCCTTCCCAATTATTTATCAGTCCAAACTAGTCATTAACAATTAGTCCTTTGCTATGGTAAAAAGTTCTAAGTATGAGTTTCTCAGTTACCTGTCATTCACATCTGCTGTTTGTGTCTATCTGACCTGGACAAAAGTTTGGTCTTCACCCTTCTTGGCCCCGAAAATTTTGCTGAGAGGTTATTTCCTTGCTCTGAGCCTGTCTCAAGGTATCAGCATAGTCTTTCTCACTGCATAACCCATTTATTTATTCATTTACCTTCAGCTATTATTTTTCCTTCCTTCCATTTAT
>NW_006408521.1:17207718-17217369 GCF_000296735.1 Chrysochloris asiatica
GAAAGGTACAATCCATCCCAACAGACCCTTGGAAATTCTCTCATTGAGGCAGTCTCAATCAAAGCCCAACAGCAGGCAAGTGATCATGTTGTGGCATCTGGTCCAGAATCCCAATGGTTGTCATAGGGCAGTGTTCTCGGGGTTTTGCCATAAGCTCCCATCTGCATAAGCATATGTGTTAGAACACTTCCAAAATCATGTCTGAATGTGGATCATTTAGGCCTAAAGGCTTTCTATAATTCTGACACATGCTGCTGTTGCTCAGGCCCCCATTTAAACAGTTTCCTCCTAAATGGTTTCATGATAGCAACCAGCAGTATTCCCAGATGTGGAACATGTGACCTACAGAATCCAAATGGACCAACCAAACATTGGGCCTCTTGTTTAGTTTTGGGGGTAGGTAGTGACAGCAACTTCTTCTTGGTTGCCTGTGGAATGTCACAGATGGCTCCAGCCCAAGTAATTCCCAAGAATTTCACTGTTTGGCCAGGGTCATGGACTTTTGCTAGATTTATTGACCAGCTTTTGTTGGTCGTGTGGGCCATCAGTGTTTCCAAAGCTGCCCTAACCTGTTGTTTCATGTTTTATGATGATGTTAACATAATATCATCAGTGTAATGTACCACTGCACTTAAGATCTGCACCAAGTTCAAGTCTCCTCTAACCATGACAGTAAACTGGTGAGTTCAAGTAACCCTTAGGCAACAAACTGAAAGTATATTGGGATCCTTCTCACATGAAAGCCAACTTTGGCTGGCTCATTTCTCAGATTGAGGTGGAAAAGGGGTATTTGCAAACTCAATCAGTGAGTACCAATCTCCTTTAGCCTGCTGTATTTGCTGCACTGTTGATACTATGTCATACCAAGCCATAGGTGGTGGTGGTAGTTGTTAGGTGCCATTGAGTCAGTTCCAACTCATAGCAACACTGTACAGGGTTTCTGAGGAGTGACTAGTGAGTTTGAACTGCTGACTTTGTGGTTCAAACTGACCTTGTGGTCCAGTGCTTTTCCTACAGTGCCACACCAGGACTCCACAGGTGTTTGTAGTGGTCGTGGTTATGTGCCATGAAGTCAGTTCCAAATCATAGCGACCCCATACAGGGTTTCTGAGGCTGTAAATCTTTACAGGAGCAGAAAGGCTCATCTTTCTCCTGTGGAGCAGCTGGTAGTTTCAAACTGCTGACCTTAAGGTTTGCAGCCCGATTCATAACCACTATGCTACCAGAGCTCTTTGGACTCCACAGGCAGCACTACTTTATTTAGGCCTCAATAGTCTACTGTCAACCTCCATGAGCCACCTGCCTTTTTCACAGGCCCTACAAAACTGTTATACAAAGAAATTGTTGGAACCAACACTCCAGTCTTTTGTTGTTGTGATGATGATAGGTGCCATCAAGTCAGTTCCAACTCATAATGACCCAATTCACAACAGAACGAAACACTACTCGGCTCTGCCATCCTCACAATTGTTGCTATTCTTGAGCCCATTGCTGCTGCTGCCACTGTGTCAATCCATCTTATTGGGTCTCTTCCTCTTTTTCATTGACCCTCCACCTTACCAGCATGACATCCTTCTCCAGGGACTGGTCCCTCCTTATGACATGGCCGAAGCATGAGAAATAAAGTCTTGTCATCCTGGCTTCTAAGGAACATTCTGACTGTACTTATCCCATCAGACTTCGTTGTTCTTCTGGCAGCCCATGACACTTTCAGTATTCTTCTCCAAAACCATAACTCAAATACATCAATTTTTCTATGGTCTTTCTTATTCATTGTCTAATTTTCACATGCACATAAGACTATTAAAAATACCATGGCTTGGGTCAGGCACACCTTAGTCCTCAAACTGATATCTTTGCTCTTGAACACTTTAACAAGGTCTTGTGAAGCAGATTTGGCAAATATAATATGTTGTTAGATTTCTTGGCTGTTGCTTGCATAAGTGTTAATTATGGATCCAAGCAAAATGAAGTCTCTGACAACTTCATACTTTCTCCATTTATTATGATGTTATTTATTGGTCCATATGTGAGAATTTTTGTTTTCTTTACATTGAGTTGAAACCCATACTGAAGGTTGTGGTCTTTGATTTTCATCAGTAAGTATTGTTAATCCTCCTGCCTTCCAGCAAGCAAGGTTGTCTCATCTGCATATTACAGGTAGTTAATGAGTCATCCTCCAATCATGATGCCATGTTCTTCTTCATATAAACCAGCTTCTAGGATTGTTTGCTCAGCATACAAATTGAGTATGGTAAAAATACAATCCTGGTGCACATATGTCCTTATTTTAAACCATTCAGTATCCCTTTGATCTGTTCAAACGACTGCTTGTAGGTCTGTGTACAGGTTCCTCAATAGGACAATTAAGTGTTCTGGGATACCTGTTCTTTGCAATATTTTCCATAGTTTGTCATGATCCACACAGTCAGTCAAAAGCCTTTGCATAGTCAACAAAGCACAAGTAAACATCTTTCTGGTATTCTCTGCTTTTAGCCAAGATTCATCTGACGTCAGCAATGGAATCCCTCATTCCACCTCCTCTTCTGAATCTGGCTCTAATTTCTGGCAATTCCCTGTCAATGTACTGTTGCAGCCATTTTTAAATTATTTTAAGCAAAATTTTACTTCCATGGGATATTAATGATATTGTTTAATATTTTCTGCATCCCATTGGAATGGGTACAAATATGGATCTCTTCCAATCAGTTGGCCTGGTAGCTAAATTCCAAATTTCTGAGCATAGTTGAGTGAGAGTCTCCAGTTTATTGAAATATTTCAATTTGTAGTCCATCAATTCCTGGAACTTTGCTTTTAGTAAATGCCTTCAGAGCAGCTTGGACTTCTTCCTTCAGTACCATCAGTTCTTGATCATATACTGCCTCTTGAGATAGTTGAAGATTGACCATTAATTTTTGGCACAGTGACGCTGTGTATATCTTCCATCTTCTATTGATATTTCTGCATCGTTCTATTTTGTCCATGTTGTTGTTGTTAAGTGCCGTTGAGTCGGGTCCAACTCATAGCAACCCTGTATAGGGTTTCCAAGGAGTGGCTGGTGAGTTTGTCCATAGAATCCTTCAGTGTTGCAAGTCGAGGTTTGAATTTTTTTTCTTTAATTCTTTCAGCTTGGGGCCCCAAGATAGCATCACCAGGGCAGACTTAGTTCTTGAACCAGGATGTTGACAGAAGGGCTCGTGCATGGACAGTTGTGTCAAGGATCTCAGATGCCTCCCAAGGGAATCCACCTTGAAATTTTAGATTCCATCATGGGTGCAGATACACATGAAGCATGGGAAAGAGAAACAAGGTAAGAGCACATGGAAATGGGCAAACAGGAAAAGCCTGCCCCCTTTTTTTAAATCTCGTGCAACTACCTCTGCAGCCTAACACCTTATTATAAAAACACCTTAGACTGTGACCACAGGAGAGATACTGCTGTCTGCTGCATGTCTCTTTTGCAGGTATTTCTACACTCTCATAAAACTCTAATACTAAATTTCATGGCTTTCTAGTCTTCTGTAGCCTGACCGGGTCAGTTTCATACTCCAGATTTTCCTTAGGGTTCATGTTATGGATTTTAATAGGGCTTTGCAGGGACATCCAAGCCTACCCAAGAAACCAGGTGCATACCCTTCTATTTGAGATTGGCTGGATGAACTAAGGAATTAGAGATGTGGCTGTCCTCTTTCCTCTAGGCACACTGCCATTGACAAGATTTTTAAATATTTCAATCTGCACATATACTGAAGGCATTTGTGTGTGAGTGTGGTGTGTGGGTTTTGCTTTGATTTGCCTTTTTTTTTTTTTTTTTAACTGAATGCATTTCTGATCCTTGGGACAGTAACAGGAAGGACAAGAAGAAGGCAAATAGCTACCTCTAAAACCTGGTAAATATTTCACCCCGTGGTAATGCCAAGGAGAACTTATACATTGCTAAAAAGAAATTTTGACATTTCTCCTTCCCAGGGATCCCACACTGGCCCTCTTTCCCTTCACCTCTTCCCTACCTCTTAAACATCAATGCACAAGGGCCCTATCTCTGGCTTGATTTGGAGGAGAATCGTTCTCATTGTAATCATTGTGCATGGGAACAAAAGAACATATGGATCAAAGGTTTAGGGTCTTCAGTCTCACCACAATCACATGACCACCCAGCTCAAAGGCAGCAACTGTCCACTGAAGTGCTGGTGTGGAGCTTCTGGCCTTTCATGAAGTATCCCTGTGGTTACCTAGAAACAAACTCCCCACCAGCACCCAATGCCGTTTACATTATTTTGCAGTGTGCTAAAAACATTCTTTTGAAAGAGTCTGCATTTAGCCATTTCAAGTTGGACCTCTTAATGAAGACATTCTTTCTTTTTTTTCCCTCTGAAACATAGAAACTCCTCCCCACAATTCATTTTGGTTTTGCATTGGAACTTTAGAATGTTTTCCTCATTTCTACACTCCAAAATCCTGTTGGTAGTTTTACTATAATCACATTTAAATTTATAGATAATTGAAGAAGAATTGACATTTTAATAATGTTGAGTCTTCTTATCCAATAATAATAAATCCATGTTTCATTTATTTGGGTCTTTCTTTTATGCCCTTAATAGGATTTCAGTGTTATTCATAAAGTTCTTACATATTTCATATTGAGTTTATTATTAAGCATTTTATTTTTATTCTGCTATCATTAAGGGCATCTTTCATTACATTTTTAAATTGCAAGTTGTCTATATATAAAGACTGCCCAATAATTATACAAAAAGTAACCTTCTTACTTTATTTAAAAGGGGAAGAGGGCTGTGATCTGCTTTTATGTCTTTGTAAAATTGAAATGTGGCGAGCCAGAGGTCAAAGGAGGGACAAAACATGGAGTAAGTTCATCAAAGCACCGCAGCTGTAAGCACTGGTCAGGAACTAAGGAGAGTTGCTCTTTGAAGTTATAGGAACACCATGGAAATGGAATGCCAGCTGTGGTCCGAAATATTCTCATCGCCTTCCAAATCTTCCACATTGAAGGAGATCTCAAATCTCCCATGTTTCCACAGAAGGAATGCAAATACTGTATATTGCTCTATCAAATAATTATCTTTTCTGCAACTATACATTTCCTGCTTATGCTGTTCCTAGCTATGATGGAGAGTTGCTGACCACCATTTTGCATAGGTGCGCTTTAAGACGGAAAGTTCTCATTAAATATCTGCTTTGTATACTAATGGAAATGAGATTTCTGATCATTCATTTATTGTATGCCTGCCGTGTGCCTAGCATTGTGCTTTACATGAGCATTTCATTTTAATCCTCCCAACAACCCTATTTTACATTATCATTACCTATCTTACATGGTTGTTGTTCAGTGTGTTCCAGTAGGTTCCAACTCATAACAACCCTGTACAAGGTTTCTGAGGAGTGACTGATGAGTCTGAACTGCCGACCTTGCAGCTTAAGTTAACCTTGTGATCCAGTACTTATCCTATAGCACTACACCAGGACGCCATTATTTTACATTACATTGTCATTATATTGTCGTCTTCCCTGTTTTACAGATAAAAACGAGGCTCAGGGAGATGAAGTTAATATCCAAGGTAATACAACTGGTTAATGTGGGGGTCAAAGGAAAAGTGTGATTAATCAGACCATCAGAGTTAACAGGGTTTATTCATCAATAAGCTGTTCCACATCCTTGTCTGAATCCAGTTTGAACTTCTGCAATTCCTTGTCAATGTACTGTTGCAGCCATTTTTGAATTATCTTCAGCAAAATATTACTTGCATGTAATATTAATGATATTTCTGATGATTTCTGCATTCTGTTGGATAACCTCTCTTTGGAATGGGCAAAAATATGTCTTTCTTCCAATCAGTTGATCAGGTAGCTGTCTTCCAAATTTGCCAAGAACTAATAATTTTCCTCCTTTGCCATAGTATCTTTTGATACTCTCTGCTTTTAGCCAAGATCCATTGTATGTTAGCAGTGATATCCCTCATTACACATCCTGGTCTGAATCTGGTTTGAACCTCTGGCAGTTCCCTGTCAATATACTGTTGCAATTGCTTTTGAGTTATCTTTAGCAAAAATTTACTTTCATGTGATAGTAATGATATTGTCTGATGATTTCCTCATTCTATTGGATCATCTCTCTTTGGTATGGGCACAAATATGGATTTCTTCCAATCAGTTGACCAGGTAGCTATCTTCCAAATTTCTTGACATAGATGATTGAGTGCCTGCAGTGTTGCATGAGTTTGTTGAAAGATTTCAATTTGTATTCCATCAATTCCCAGAGCCTTGTTCTTTACCAGTGCCTTCAGGGCACCTTGGTGTTCTTTCAGCACCATGTTGTTGTTAGGTGCCATTGAGTCGGTACCGACCCATAGCGATCTTATGCACAGCAGAACGAAACACTGCCCGATCCTGGGCCAGCCTCACTACTGTTGTCATGCTTGAGTCCATCGATGCTGCCACTTGGCCAATACATTCAGTACCATAGGTGCTTGATAATACCTCTTGAATTGGTTGAAAAGCAGCCATTTCTTTTTGATACTGTAACTCTGTATATTCTTTCCATCTTCTTTTGATGCTTTTTGCATCATTCAACATTTTGCCCATAAAATCCTTCACTATTTCAAGTTGAGGCTTGGCTTTTTTCTTCAGTTCTTTCAGCTTGAGAAATACTTAGCGTGTTCTTCCTTTGGTTTTCTAACACAAGGTCTTTCCACATTTGATTGCAATATACTTACCTTTGTCTTCTAGAGCTGCCCATTGACATTCTGTTTATCTCTTTTACCTTCTCATTTATTCCATTTACTTTAGCATCGTTACACTGGAGAGCAAACTTCATAGTCTCTTCTGATATTTTAGTCTTTTCCTTCTTTCTTGTCTTCTTAATGACCTTTTGCCATCTTTCTGTTCTTGATTTTGCCTATAGAATCCTTCAATATTGCAAGTCAATAATACTTAAATTCTGTTTTTCAGTTCTTTTAGCTTGAGAAATGCTGAGCATGTTTTACTCTTTTGGTTTTCTAATTCCAGATCTTTGTACATTTAATTATAATGCTTGATTTTGTCTCCTTGGGCTGCTCTTTGAAATTTTCTGCTCAACAATTTGATGTCCTCATTTCTTCCATTTGCTTTAGCATCTGTAAGCTGAAGAGCAAGTTTCAGAGTCTCTCCAGACACCCATTTGTTCTTTTCTTTCTTTCTTGTCTTCTTAATGACCTTTTGCTTTCTTCCTGTATGATATTCTTAATGGCATTCTACAACTTTTCTGGTCTTCTATCCTAAGTGTCTAAGGAGCTCTGGTAGCGTAGTGGTTACGAATCGAGCTGCGAACCTTAAGGTCAGCGGTTCAAAACTACCAGCCGCTCCGCGGGAGAAAGATGAGGCTTTCTACTCCTGTAAGGATTTACACCCTCGGAAACCCTGTACAGGGTCGCTATGGGTCGGAACCGACTCGACGGCACTTAACAACAACAACAACAATCCTAAGTGTCTAATGCATCAAACCTGTTCTTGATATTCAGGTAGGATATTTTCAAGGTTATATTTTGGTTTTCATGAACCTGTTATAATTTTCTTCAGTTTTGGCCTGAACTTGCATATGAGCAATTGATGGTCTGGTCCACAGTTAGCCCCTGGCCATGTTATGATTTGTGAAATTGAGCTTTTCTGCCATCTCTTCCCACAGATGTAGTCTGTTTGATTTCTGTGTACTCCATGTGGTGATGTCCATGTATGTAGCCATCTTTTATGTTGTTTAAAAAATGTATTTGCAATGAAGAAATCATTGGTCTTGCAAAATTCTATCATGAGATCTCCAGCATTGTTTCTATCACCAAGTTCATATTTTCCAACTACTGATCCTTCCTCTATGTTTCTAACCATTGCATTCCAAGCACCAGTAATCAACTAAAGAAGTTGATAGAATTCTTCAATTTCATCTTTACTGACTTGAATGGAGAAAAAAAAACAGAATTGTCAAAACTTCATTTTTTAAAAAATGTTTTGTTGTGAATTATGTGATAGTTTACATGGGAGAGCATTAGCTTTGCATTCATCCTATCGTATATTGTTTCATTGCCATGGTTACAGTCCCCTCCTTGCATCATCAACCAACCAAAGGGTATGCCCTGCAAGCCTGCCCTGCCCCCAGTTGTCAGCACACAGCCTCTCTCCCTCTCTGTGTCTAAAGTCCCTAGTGTCACTGCTTCTCTGGGTAGGGTCCCACTCTCCACTCTTCTCTCTTGATGGTCCCAGGGACATCTGCTCCTAGACAGAAAAGTCAGTCACTCCCCTCCTTTTGCTACAAAATGTCTACCTTTACATTTCCAACCCTCACAATCAATCCTGATAACAGATTACCTATCAGGATACAGTTCTTTATTCAGGACCACCTTTTCTCACTCATGCCTGCAAGCAGGCTTTTCTCTGGCCATTGGCCTGGCCTCTGTCCTGCTTCTCCAATATTGCAAAGCTCTTTGGGAGGTGCTGATAAATGCTCACAGGGTACCATAAGCCTCAGTCTGAAGGCGCTCAGTTCTAACTCCATGGGTAAGCTAAACTAGCTCCCCCAATTAAGGGCCAGGAGGCACTCTACTCTGCAAGCATGCCTCCTACTCAGCTTTACTTGCTCTGTGGAACGGAAACCTACTACTCTGCCTCATACTCCGGGTCTGCGCCGCTCCTCTGTCACGCCTCCTGTGTCACAGCTATCTATCCTTGGGTGGAAGAGCTTCAATACACAGGGAGCTCAGGGTCCAAACAATGCACTTCACTCCTGGCTCTTCTGACTTTATGATGATGAGATCCCCCTTTCTGCTTCTGACATAGCTCATTTTATACCCACAGTAGGGTTCCAAATTTTTACGATCACAATTGGCCCTGTTAACAATCACAATGGAATTATATAATCCTATCAGTATCTTCTCCCACCTTTTCTTACCCAGCCCCATCAATTAAAATAAATAAATAAATAAGTTCAGTGGGAGTTACAAAAATTATGCGTATAAGAGCCATATGAAGTAATGCACTGCACTGTATGAACTAATAAAAAAAAAAAAGAAGGTACAGTTTTATTCACATGTGCTAATTGAGAAAGATTATTATGTGAAAAAAAATTAGGGCAATATGTATATATAGCATGATTCCATTTATGTAAAAAAGAAAAATCAACCTATTTGCAAGTACAGCTGACTGTATGCCATTGTTTAAAACAAAGTATGAGTTTTTACACACACTCCAGGCTAAGAACCTCGTCTATAGACCACTGAAAAGTGGTTTGAGTATCTATCAGATCTGTAGGTAGAAACTGACAGTCTACAATAAATTGTAGCCATCAGTGGTAACTTCTAGGGAGATTAAAGACACAGAGTGAAAGAGTGAGTAGGAATTTTCATAAATTGCTCTGTGACTGAAAGAGTCCGGGTGGTGCAGTGAGTAAGCACTTGCCTGCTAATGAAAGGTTGACAGTTAAAACCCACCAGCTGTTCTGCTTAGCCTACAGAGCTACACCAGGATTCCATACGTGCAAATGTACACAATAAAATAAACCAAAGATTTTTGAATATATGGTGTTTGCAAATTGCTGAGCACCTTGGTTTTTTGTTTTCCTTTATTGTGATATTAGACAGTGTTTGCATATATTAGTTAATCTGTTGTTAA
>NW_006408521.1:17223504-17225249 GCF_000296735.1 Chrysochloris asiatica
TGCGAATTTTCTTTTCATTTTTATTTTCTGTTGTGTTAATGTTTACTAAATCTTTCTGATTTTCCTCTTTTTTTATTTTGATGTGCAGGTGTATTAATTTTCAGCATAAATTACACGTTGCCCTGTAATTTATTTTTTTACCTATTTAAAACAGTCTGTTTTATCTTGAAATCCACTTGACTTCCTTGCCATTTGAAAGTTCTGTATCTACATTAATCCCTCTTTTTGTTCATAGTTGACTTCATTATATCTGTACTGAGGTCTGGATGGTGCTGTCAAGGATGGTAACTTCAGGTTGTTGTCTGCTGTTGTTCATTCTCAGTCCAAAGATCACCCATCAGCATTTTTTGTAAACTTATTCTGGTCATTATAAATTCCTTTCATTTCTATTTATCAGGAAATATACTAATTTTGCTGTCATATTTGAGAGACAGCTTTGCTGGGTATATGATCCTTGGATGGCAATTTTTCCCTTTCAGAGTTTTGTATATGTCCTCCCATTGCCTTCTTGCCTGCATGATTTCTGCTAAGAAATTAGAGCCTGGTCTTATTGGTTCTCCTTTGTAGGGAACTTTTGTTTTTCTCAAACTGCTCTCAGGAATCATTTCTAGTTTTTCATTTTGGAAAGTTAAGTATGATTATGCTAACCTCCGTGCCTTTCTTTTGGAATTTATTCTGTTTGGGGTTTGTTCAGCTTCTTGTGTGCTTATCTTCTCATCTTCATATGTTAGGGAGGTTTTCTTCCAACAACTCTTTGACAATATTCTCTGTGCTTTATATTGTCTCTTACCGTTCTGGAATTCTAATTACCTGTAAGTTGTTCCTCTTCACGGTGTTCCACATAACTCAGGCTTTCTTCAGATTTTTTCTTATTACTCTTCTAGCACAGTAGTATTGAGAGGTTTATCTTCAAACGTTCCTTTGCTTCAAATCCCCTCTTTTGCCCTTCCAACGTATTGTCCATTTCTGATATCTTAGATTTTGTCTTCTGGATTTCTAATTGCAGGTTTTGTACTGTTTCAAAATTTACATTTATTTTGTCTGTTTGTTCTTGTAGAGTTTTCTTGAATTCTTTTTCTTTTTCTGTGTTCTTGCTTTCCTCTTACTTTCTGTTAATCCTTTGAAGGTACCTAGATATCTTTTTTTTTAATTCTTTTTCAATTATTTCCATTACTTTTTCTTCTTCAGAAACACTTTCTGGCTCTGTATCTTGGTCATTTGTGTGAGTCATTTTGTTTCTTCCTGAGAACTAAGATTGTCTTTTTGTCTCCAAGGCATTGTAGAATTGTTGTATTTGTATTTAAGTGATGATTGTATGCTGATTTGTTCCTAGGCTCTCACCCACTGTCTCCTATAGGTGTAGTTAGAGAATGGAAACGTGTACACCATTTTCATTTGTGCACCTCAGTTTAGGGTGTGTTTAGCTGGTGTTGATTGCTGTCTATGTTTAATCGGGTGGTCTAGCAACTGGTATTGACTCTTGCTTAGTGGGTGGGGCTACAAAGGGTATAGTTGTGCTTGGGTCATATGGGCATGGATACTATCTCCTTTCATATGCGAAAGAGAAAACTCACACACACACATACATACAAGAAAAATAAAAAAAACAGAATTATCCAACAAGGAAACAACAATGAAAAGAAAAAAAATAATAAAAGAAAAACTGTCAGCAATCAGAAGGAAAAAAATGAGTCTGATAAGTATAAATACAAAAGAGGGATAGGGAAGTGAAGCTATAGAAGAGA
>NW_006408521.1:17225949-17261385 GCF_000296735.1 Chrysochloris asiatica
TTTTCATCGCCTGAGTGAATCTGCTCTGCCAAAGCTGCTCAGCAGATGGCCATGCAGCATCTGGGCTGCCATTCATCAGTCAGTCTTCCTCTCTCATCTTCCTTTCTCATCATCCCTGCTCAGCTTCTCCTCCCTACAAGCATTCAGCCACTTCCCTAACCATTCCTCTGAAGTTCAGGGTTCCCCAATTTTTATTTGTATGTTTCATTTGGTCTCTTTGTTGTTCAAATCCACCAGTCACTCTTGGAAACCCTATACAGGGGCACTGTAAGTTGGAACCAACTCAACAACATACACAATAACAAAATTAGTTGATCGTTTGGGTTGCTAACCACAAGTTGGTGGTTCAAACCCTGTATGGGAGAATAAGGAGGCTCCTGTAAAGATTCAGAGTCTCAGAAACCCTAAGGAACAGTTCTTCTCGGACCTGTGCAGGTCACTGTGAGTTGGAATCTACTCAATGGCAGTAGGTATTATGTGCCAAGAATTGCATGGTACTAGGTATCTCCAATATTCACCCAATTTTTTCTTCATGTGAACCCTAAATGTGAGCCAATTCCTTTATTTAACAAAAAAGATTAAGGGACTTTCTCAAAGTAACCAGAGTACTGACAGGCAGATTGAATATTCAAACCACCTCTGTCTGACTTCAGTATCCATATCATCAGAGCTGCCTCCTAGGGCTGGGGCTAGGATGAGGTGGAGAAGATGAATAAGTCTCTTACTTTAGGTGCAAAATCTAAGGGAGACCCACAAACTCAGAAACCAATATAAAGAATATTTTAATACAATACTCTACAAAATCAAAATAAATGCAAAAAAAAAAATTGATGATCAACATGGATTTTAAAATAACAAAGTTTAAAGTAAAGACAGGACCATTATTACCAATTACCCTTTTGTCTCAAGCTCCAACGTGGCCTGCCATGACACAGTTACATGTTGCAGATACCTGTTGTTGTTGTTGTTATGTGCTGTCGAGTCGGTTCCGACCCATAGCGACCCTGCACAGGGTTTCCGAGGGTGTAAATCTTTACGGGAGTAGAATGCCTCATCTTTCTCCCGCGGAGCAGCTGGTAGTTTAGAACCGCTACGCTACCTAGTCCTACACAATTTTTGGCACTCCTGGTGTGGCACTGTGGGTTTATGCGCTATACTGCAAGGTTGGTGGTTCAAGCTCACCATCTGCTCTTGGAAACCCTATACAGGATTGCGATGAGTCAGAACCGACTGGATGGCACTTACCAACAATAACAACCACCTGCATTCTAAAGGAGCAATCTGTTATTGATACTGTCTTTATTTAAAATTGTAAGCTGAGTCATAGGATGACAGTAAAGTTTTAGGAGGATTAATTATGTTGATGGTGTGTAGAGAAGCCTGAGTCAGACAAAGTCCTGGTGTGGCACTGTAGGATAAGCATTGGACTGCTTACTACATGGTTGGCAGTTCAAACCCATCAGTCACTCCTCAGAAACCTTACACAGGGTTGTTATGAGTTTGAACTGACTCACTAGCACTTAACAACAATGAGAAGAGCAGCCCAGAAAAGAAAGAGACTGGAGGGGTTTGAAAATTGAAAAGATGCCTAATCCAAGTGAAGATGGGGAGGCACATTGGGTACGCAGTTCACAGATGTAAATCCACCTTTCTCTGTCATCTCTGTGCTAAATAACTTGGGCAACAGAACCATAACAAGATGGCCTAATTTATGTGAAGTCACATCAATTCTCTGCCTCCCATGCAGTGAACCACAGATGCTCTGCTACTTCAGATGTCCCTGCTAATACGAGATCTGTCCCCTTACTCTTGAAGGTACCCGTATGGGCAAATACCCATGTTTCTCATGTCCATCCTCCTTGTTATTTTGGAGAATTTCATCCTGTCTTCTTCCAACTGTAGGCCTGTTCTTCCAGCCTATCATTTCAAATCTTTCTATATACTCCAGATCCTGAAGTCTCCTCATTTTCCCTGGTCATTTTGGTTGTCTTTCTCTGAATCTTTTCCAACTCCATGATCTTTCTTGGGTTGAAACATGCAGTATGCTATACATACTACTTGTTGATGTTTGTATATCAACACTATGTAAAATTATGTGTATGTTTCTAGAATGCTGGCAATGTGCCTTAGGGACCTTACATTTAGTTCAGTTAGATTCCCCTCCATGTACAGATTCAAAGACACAGGAAATTAGCTTGGAGTCTTGGTGTGGTACTGTGGGTTAATGTGTCAGACTGCAAAGCCATTTGTACTGCAAGGTCAGCGGCTTAAGTTCACCAGCTGCTCCTCAGAAACCCTATACAGGGTTGCTATAGGTTGGGATTGACTCGACGGCACTTAACAACAACAACAATACTCTGAAGGTGATTGTGGTGAGTTCGTTGCCCTTCTTCTGCAAGCAGCTGGCCTCTGCCAGTCCCTATCCTCTTCCAGAGGCAGAGCCCGGGTACAACCATTCTTAGTAAAGAGGAAGAGGGAGGCAGTAGCAACCCACACTGTATACTTGTACCTACAGTGCTTGGCCTTTCCCTCTTCCATAGAGATAAGTTCATCAGATACCAAAGGCCACAGAGGCAGGGATTAGTAGTTGTCTTATATGCAGAGGTAAAAGTATTATTTTCGTATGGTTCTAGACAAAGATGTTTCATTTCCAATATCTTCTATTGATGCTGACATTTTGCCAAGAAAAAAGTATACATTGGTCAGTATATTTAGGGGTTGGCTTCTGATTACTCTTAGCTTCCTTTCCTTGACCAAGATGAATTTTATATAATGTTCATGTTATTCAGACTATAACATTATAAACCTGGTCTGAAACTATATTCTATAACTTTATCGTTATATAAACTATAAGAATGTATAGAATCGGTATAAAATATTTTTCATTTCCTTCAAGCAGGACAAACAGAAAAAAGAGTCAGAAATATTTAGTTCCTTTTAAGATTGTTTGTACCCACCACTGTTTTATAAGGGGAAGGGCAAGAAAGACAAAAGTTCAAGAGAAAGGTAAAAACCTGGAGAGTAAGTAGCTCAAATGTCTAGTGGGCTCTGGCCAATCATAAAAGTAAATAAAGTTAATTAATAAGATGTGTGGGAACCACAGAGGAGTTTAGAAGACATGCCTTATCTAAAATCAGTGTCAGCTAATTGTTGCTGTATAAGAAGGCAATCCAGCAGTGAACTATCTTTTGATTTTCCAAAACAACTAAAAAATCTGGATTTTTATGTGCTGTTATCTAATTATTAAATGCTGGCAACTAACCCAAACTAAAGGAGGGGAGGGAAAAGAGGACAGAAAGAGAAAAAGTAAGAAAAGAAGGAAGGCAGGAAGGAGACAGAGGCCAAGCCAAGCAATGACAGGTCCCAGGAACTGCCAGTGTGTGACTCTTGCCTTATGCAGAGTTCTTAGTTCATGTCTTTCCCCAACAATTCAAGATATGTCTAGGAACTTTGTTCAAAGTGTCCTCAAGATCAAATGCAGGTAGAATTTCCACTGCTCTGTCAGTTCTTTAAATTTATCAGTAGTTTTTATTGAACACCAAATATGCACAACGTATATCATTACATACTTTAAATGAATGATGTTAGCAATTAATTACATGAAACGGAGAGATGCAACTTCCGTGATGGTTCCGAGATACATACTGAAATGTTAGCTGCTTTAAAAACAAAACTTGATCACATACATATCAAGAAAATTGTTTCTTTAAAACAAATAAGCTGGAGTACTCAGTTTCTACAATTCACTTCTGAATTTAGTTAAGTTGTAGATCACTAGGCATAATTCCTTTAAAATGCAGAGCTTCTAAAAGAATTCATCAAAAGTCAACCATCCTTAAAGTCTTTTCTTGAAGTCAGGTTTTATTTCTGAATAGTTTCTATCCTCATAGAGACCGTCCATGACACCAAGAGGCATCCAAGTTCACAATAATTCAGAATGGGGGGGTGGGGGGAAGAAAGAAAAAAGCCTCCAATTTTGTCAGCTGATTAGGTGATAAATGGCTCTGAATAATTCAGGCTGGTGATATTTTAATATAAATGTGTAGAACAACAGTACATTGCATGCCGCTTCCCACCCAAGAGACTCATTACTTTCACTCTTTCCCCCATACACTCAGCCTCTCTGTGTACCCACCTCTCTCCCTAATCTATAGTTTTTGTATGCTTAAAGTATGCCTACTTTTATTTCCACTATTTCTTGTCCTCTAATCAAAGTTAATACTTTTAAAGAAATTTAAATTTCTTTGCTGTTTGAGATTTTCTATACCTCTACACCCTCATCCCAAACGCCCCTTCCCGCTCTAGAAGCTGGACTGCTTCCCACTTTCTATCCCCAGATCCCTAGGCCTCACAATACCATTAGATTCCCCTCCTTGCTGAGCTGAACCCCATCCCCCACCCCGTTCCCCAATACTCCTACACCCTCTGCTCCCTCTCCGGGTCAGAAGCCTCAACCATTCCAGAAATTGACAAAGAAGTTACAGAGGGAGTGCCACTTCTCAGCGCAGTAGGTTTCTGTGAGCTCCGCGTTCTGGTCCAGCCCGTCCAGGTCCAGCCCGGTTCCCATGTGTCGCTCTTCGTCGGGGCTCAAAATCCCCTTCTTCTTGCCCCCTTTGGTCTTCTTCTCAGAGGGCTTCTCTTTGGACAACGTGCTCGCGGGAGGTGCGGACTCCAGGCCCCTGACCCGCGGTTTGGGCTTCCGGGGGAAGCCAGCCGCTGTGGAGCCCGCGGGCCGGGACGCGCGGGGCGCGAGGCGCAGCTGGGCGCCGTGGCCCTTCTTGCCGGAGCACAGGCGGACCCTGAGCCGCGCGGGGTCGTGGCAGGGCAGCCGCTTCTTGCGCAGCCGGCCCAGCACCTGCTTCCAGTAATGCGCGCCGCGGGCCGCGTAGGCGGCGCAGAGCTCCGGCTGCCAGTGATAGACGCACTGGTAGCGCGCCCCGTCCGGGCCCTGGCAGCTAAGCGCCAGCTCGCTGCCCGCCGCAGCTCCCGGAGTGGGCAACAGGAGCTGCCAGCCGCACGCGTGCTGCTCAGGGCTGACAAAACGGCCCGAGGAGCCTCTCGCGAGGTCCAGGGCCGGCGGCGCTGCGCTGCCAGCCGCCCCCTGGTCCTTCCGGGCCGCCGCGAGGAGACAGTCTGCCAGCACCACCAGCAAGAGCGGCGCTTGCACCTTTGGAGAAATCATGGTCCGCGGGGCTCGCCTCGGCGTTCTGCTGTGCTCTTCTGGGTCCCTTGAAAGCTTCAGCAGAGGCAGGACCAGTCAAGGAGCATCCCCTGGACCTGAAGACAGAGGCAGACAGAGAAGGCCACCAGTTGAGACCAGCATAGCCCTTCTCTCCTGCACGTGCACCTGCGAGTCTTCCCTCCCCTCCCCAGGCTTTCTACCTGCTGGCTTCCAGTGCTAGGGGACCCTCTGAAGAGCTTTCTTGAGGGAAAACCAATTACTGCCTAAAGAATTGTTTTGAAACCATTTGTGCTTTGGGGTTTTCTTCCCCCATGCAAATACAACTACAGCAAAGTGATTTTCGATAATGAATTACAATTTCCACTCCTTCCCCTCTCCACCCTCCAATCTACAAAAACATTTCAGATTGTTTCTGGGAAACATACACTTTTACTGTACTTTGAACTTACGGAATATCGCGATAGGTGGCGGAGTCTTAGTAGGATACAGGGAACCACTGCTTGAGAGGTTAGTCCGTTTTAGTCGTCTGCCTGTGAATGAATGTGTTATCAATGGGACAGGAGGGCCCCACCACTATGCCCCTCCCAAACTTCTCATACTCTAGAGATTTCCCACCACTCTGCACATGCACACACCATACGTGATGGAAGTGGCACTGTAACATGAAATACAAAGCATGTGTTTTGCTTCAACTATTTAAAAATAATCATGAGAATTTTTATAAATAGGACTTTTATTTCATTTTACATATTTAACCATCTGAAAATAGTTATTCAGAAAGATAATAAGCAAAATGAAAAAACAACAACACGTGTTAAGATTCTAAAGCAGGTCTTATTTTCACAGTCTTACTATCAATATCCTTTCTACCTTTCCTTTCATTCTGAGTCCTATATTTTGGCCCATTTTTTGGAAACTTTCTCATCCTAATAATATAATTTTAATAGTACTATTAAAAATATGCTACCCAATTTCGTTAACCGATCACCGTGTCCAGCAGTTCACTCAGGCATAAACATTTGGACTTTTGATTATTTTTAGATATTATAAATCAGCTACAAACATATTATAAAAATTAGAAGTAAAAAAATTGGGGGGTATTATAAGATAATGTTACTGACACAAATGGCATAAACTGTAAGAATGTGTTCTTGACTCGAAAATTTTATATTTAAGCAAAGTTACCTTTTTAAACTAAGGAGCATTGCTAGTGTAGGGGTTCCGAGTTGGGCTATTAACCTCAAGGTCAGCAGTTCAAAATTACCAGCCGTTCTGCATGGAAAAATGAAGCTCTTTGCTCCTGTGAAGATTCATAGCCTCAGAAACCCTACACAGGGTCATTAACTAACTCCACAGCACATAACCACTACCACCAGCACCTTTTTAAACTACAAAATATTCCACCATCTTTTTTAAGTCTTCATAATAATATGTGCAATCTATTTTTTATTTCAAAGAGCTCTGGTAGCGTAGTGGTTACGAATCGGGCTGCTAACCTCACGGTTGGCAGTTCCAAACTGCCAGCCGTTCCACGGGAGAAAGATGAGGCTTTCTGCTCCAGTAAAGATTTACAGCCTCGGAAACTCTGTGCAGAGTCGCTATGAGTCGGAACTGACTGTATGGTACTTAACAACAACAACATTTTTAATTTCAATAGTTTATACCTCAGACTATAATAAGTATATATACAAGTAAATTATATTATACAAGTATAATAAGTATTATATACAAGTAAATATTTTCCTAAAATAGTTGCCAAGATGCCAAAAAGTCCCATTATATTTCCTAATATCTTTGGGAGGCAGCATTTTCTACTACTGAGCCCCCATTGTTATTTTATTTGAACAATTATAATTTGAATTTTTGTTAAGTGCCCTCGAGAGTTGGTTCCGAATAATGACCCTGTATAAGGTTTCCGAGGCATGGCTGGTGAGCTTGAACTGCTAACATTGTGATTCAACCTTGCAGTCCAGCACATTAACCCACAGAACCACACCAAAAGCTTTAGAATTATAGAAATGTACTAATATATAAGAGTAGAGTAAAACAGAAACACCAGTCAAGCTGAGAAAGATTCATGGAGACCCCATGTGTGTCAGAGTTTTCAGTGACTGATTTTTAGAAGTAGATCACCAGTTCTTTCTTCCAAGGTGCCTCTAGGGAGACTCAAACCTCCAACCTTTCAGTTAGCAGACAAATACATTAACCATTTGCACTATGCACTATGTAGTAGTGTATATTGACTTAAGAAAGGACATTTATACCACTGTGATAAAATCAGAGAGATTAAATGACTTGTCTCAGGTCATGTATCTATTTAGTGATAAAGCCATAAACCATCAGACTTTCAATAACCAATGACCCTAATATTTTAGCTTTGTATTTTACTACTTTCCAAGTTAGTTATATCTTAACCGTTGCCACTGAATCACTGAGTCAGCTCAAATCTATTGTTGCAGCCAGTATGTATTTTGAGTGCCTTCCACCCTACGGGGCTCCTCTTGTAGGATTATATGAGATGATTTTCTCTCGTGGTCCATAGGGTTTTCATTGGCTCATTTTTGGAAGTAGATTGATAGGCGTGTCTTCCTCATCTGTGTTAGTCTGGCAGCTCTACCATGGGTGACTCTGTTGGTATTAAAAAGACTGGTTACATACCTTCTAGCATCATAGCAACATGTAAGCCACCACAGTATGACAAACTGACAGACAGGGTAATGAGTGTCTTAACTACACCAACATAACATAATGAAAACCAATTAGTGCCTATGAAGTTCAGAAATACTAAAATAGTCCCTACTTGGTATATATCCTTGAGAAATGAGAGCCATAATATATGAACACCCATAGTCATTGCAGAACTATTCACAATATCAAAAAGATGGAGACAGCCTAAATGCCCATCAACAGAGCAATGGTTAAACAAACTTTGGTAAATACACATAATGGAATACTATGCAATACTGAAGAATAATGACAAATCTGCAAAACACTTCATAACATGATTGAAACAGGAGGACATTATGCTGAGTGAAATTAGTCAATCACAAAAGGACAAATGTTGTATGATACCACTGTAGTAAAAAGCTAAGAAAAGGTTTCCCTGCTAAAAGTAACTATCTATAAAGTTCTATGATGGTTACCGGGAGTGGGAGGGAAGGGAAAATTATTCATGGGTGACAGGGAAGGCAATCTACAACAAGAGGGAAGTTGACACAAGAAAAGATGTAGGTAGTTGAAGACACAGAGAGGAGTGTAAGAGTTAAAGTGAATACAGGTAAATTCTGCTAACTGATGGTACATGAAAGGGTTTGCAATCATTGTAATGACACAAAGTGTATGATTTCAGACTGATGATCTGTTCTATAAATCTTCACTCAATTGACAATAAAAATGTTTTTTAAAAAAATACTAACATGCTCCATAAGCAAGAATAACTAAATTATAAAATTCACAGGTGAAAACTCTCACTTCCCCAGAAAATTGTATTGTGTGAGTAGAGTACTGATGAATCTTTTGTATATTGCTCTGGGATTATTTGGTTGCTTCGGTGCTGAATTAAAATAGTTTTCCAGCTGAAGAGTGACATCTTGTGGCATTCTGCACTACTGCAAAGAAAAAGTTTATTATCTGAGCAGTCATCATTACTGATATTCCAAAGGTATATATACTTTGCTACCAGAAACATTGTTATCAAAGGAAAAAGTAAGGGAGTTCAGATTTGCTGTGTGCCAGGTTACAAAAAGCCAGCTAATTTTCTTTTTTAACTTTATATTATGAACCGGTTTTTCCATACAACAATATGTACACATTTTGTTTCGTGTCATTGATCGCAATTCCCATAATATAACATTCTTCATTCTATGTCCTCCTGTGTTTGCAATTTCCATTCCTCCTTTTCTATCCCTTCCTGACTTCTGAACTTTGTCCTTGGCAAATGTTATCCTTTTGACTGTAGGTTGTGAATCTCCCTACTTTTGTTATAAAATTTCCTATTGTTCAGCTGAAAATTGAGCTACAGAGGTGAGTTCAGTGTTTCTTTATATAAATGAAAGCAAATAATAATAATAACACATGTATAAAAATATTCATAATCACAATAGCCAAAGCATGAAACCACATAAAATGTGGTCCATACATACAATGGAATGTTGTTGTTGAGAGGCCATCAAGTCAGTTCTGACTCATAATGACCCTGTATAGGGTTTCCAAGGAGCAGGTGAGCTTGAACCACCAACCGTGTGGTATAAACCGACTTTGCAGTCTAGGCATTAACCCACAGTGCCACACCAGGAATCCTAATGGAATATTATTTAGCCATAAAAAATGAAGTTCTGATATATGCTACAACACCGATAAACCTTGAAAACCTTAAACTGAGTAAAATAAGTCAGATGCAAAAGGACAAATATTGGATGATTCTACTTATATGAAATATCTAGAATAGGCAAATACATACAGACCAAAGCTTATTAGTGATGGGAGGAGGGGAGAAATAGGAAGGGCTCCTGAGTTTCTGTTAAGGATGATTTTAAAAATTTATAAGTCGATAGTGGTGATATTTGCACAACATGGTGAACCTAATTAGAGTTTTAAAGTTTTAAATTGTACATATAAAAATGGTTGAAATGGAAAATATTTTGTTATACATATTCCATCACAAAAATGGTGGAAAAAAGAGATATGGCAAAAAGGTAAACCAGCATTAATTAAATTGTGATATAGCTGCAGATCGGAGCTCTGGTAGCGTAGTTGTTACGAATCGGGCTGCGAACCTTAAGGTCAGCAGTTCGAAACTACCAGCCGCTCCGCGGGAGAAAGATGAGGCTTTCTACTCCCGTAAGGATTTACACCCTTGGAAACCCTGTACAGGGTCGCTATGGGTCGGAACCGACTCGACGGCACTTAACAACAACAACAATAGCTGCAGATAAGCCGTTTGAACTGCAAGGTCGGCGGTTCAAGCTCACCAGCTGCTCCTTGGAAACCCTATAAAGGGTCGCTATGGGTCGGAATCGACTCGATGGCACTTAACAACAACAACATATCTGCAGATGGATTGAATATTGTCTTATAAAAATTATATAATAATATAGATCAGAGTCATTATTTATAAAATTCTTAGAATGGTCTCAGCCCTATGTGTTTCTTTGAGCAAGATCATCACTAAAAAGTATGATTATGTTATAATGTTGTGATTGTTAAGGTTATGTGGCAGCTTGGCAGGGCCAGAATTCTCAGTGGTTTGGTAATTACAATGTAGTTATCCATCATTGTGAGATCTAATATAATATAATCATATCTATGATGACATCTGCTATGAACAACCAATCAAGTCAAAGGAAATTTCCTTGAGAGTGTGGCCTGCTTCCAATATATTGGAAAATTGAGTAGAACTTGCTGCTTTTTGCTGGGTCTGTACCTCACATCTGGTACATCATCTAACCTCTGGTTCTTTGGACTTGAGCCAACGGCCTACTCTATTGCCTGTTAATCCTGGGAGTTATCAGTAACTTCCATCTTACCTGTCCAACCTGCCTACATGTCATCTGACCTGCCAAGCTTGGTTCATCTGACCCATAGACTTAGGACTTGCCCACCTCTACAACTGTGTGAGCCATTTCCTTGACATGAACTTCTCTTTATATATACATATATGAGGTTCACTGGTTTTGCTTCTTTGGAGAACCCATCCTAAGACATTTGGTACCAGGAGTAGTCCTTGAGAAACAAAATCATAAGAATGAGTTTTCTAAATTGGTTTTATGATAACTGATAATTCTGTGTCCACTAGGAAGGAGGTGGAGGGTGCTGCTAATCCATGGTGTAAGGTGGCAATATTAATATGCAAAATATCACCATGAATAGATCACATATTGGAGAGAACATGGCTCTGGGTGATCATGTGTTTGATACTTTTCTGCAATTTTTCAGGATGAGAAGTAGAGAGCTGATTGTTTGGTCCTACTTACAATAGACCAAATGGTGAAGGAAAGAGATGCATTCAAGGCTAAGGAGTTACAGCTCAAGTGACTTCAAAGTTTCTACTTGTACCCTGAAAGAAAGTCTTATTTCTTGTAGTTGTTAAGTGCCATCGGGTTGGTTCCGACCCATAGCGACCCTGTATAGGGTTTCAAAGGAGCAGTTGGTGATTTTGAACCACTGACCTTGCAGTTCAAACGGCTTTGCAGTCTGGCACATTAACCAACAGCGCCACACCAGGACTCTGTTTCTTGTAGTAGCAGAGCTGATATTGCCAAAAACCAAACCCACAGTCTTAAAGTAAGAGTAGCTGCATTCCCAACCTCGAATCTTGGTATGGTGCTGCAGGCTAATGTGCTGGACTGCAGAGTTGGTTTGAGCTGCAAGGTCGTCAGTTCAAACCCACCAGTCACTCCTCGGAAACCATATACAGCGTCTCTGTGAGTCTGAACCAACTCAATGGCACTTACCAACAAAACTGGTGTCTAATGTTAAAGTGAGGGCATTGATTGGGAAGAAATGGGATACTGAAACTTGGGATGGGCACATATGGACAAATAATCAGGAAACTGGGAACAGTGAGTCCCTGGCTTCCATCAAATTATTTCTGCCAACGGAACCAGCCCTTTTAGCCTCTGTGATAAGATTAACCAAGGTGTACCTGATGAGTCATTATTGGAAGTAGTGCCAGGGAACTGTCTGGGGAATTGTCTGAGGCAGATGCCATACGAGATAATGCTGAAGATTTCCAGGAAACACATTACCACCCATTACTGCTTCTTGACCTATAACTAGAAGAGTTAAGTCCCAGCAAGGTAAAGTGAAAATTAGGACACAGGAAGAGGTACACTACATTCCAAAAGAACTGCTTGACTTTTCTAATATGTACAAACAAAACCCTGGAGAATGTGTGTGAGAATGGCTATTAAAGGTGTGAGCTAATAATAGTGCAAGGAACATAAAATCAGATCAACCTGAGTTTCTTGATATGCGCCCACTTAGCACAGATACTTCAGTCCATGTTTCAGCTCGAGCAGGATATGAAAGTACAAGTAAACTGCATGACCCAGATGCCCATGGTAGCCACTCTTGTCACATTACTTTCTGTCTCTCAGTCCACACCTGTGGCCTCATGGGGAGTTCCTTATGATCACTTGACCGTGGAAGAGAAAACTAATGCTTAGTTTACAGATGGTTCTGCAAAATATGCAGGAACCATTGAAAAGTGAACAGCAGCACCACAGCCCCTTTTGGGGACTTCCCTGAAGGACAGAGGTGAAGGGAAATCCTCCCAGAGGACAGAACTTCAAGCAGTGTACCTTGTTAATTTTGCTTGGAAGGAGAAATGACGAGATATCCAACTGTACACTGATTCATGGGTTGTGGCCAATCGTTTGGCTCAATAGTTAGGGACTTGGAAAGAAAAAGATTGGAAAATTGGAAAAGAGGTATATGGATAGACCTCTAAATGGGTCAAGAAAGTGAAGATATTTGTGTCTCATGTGAACGCTCACCAAAGAGTTACTCTTCAGAGGAGGATTTTAATCAAATGGATAGGATGACATATTCTGTAGAAATTGATCGTCCTCCTTCCCCATCCATTCCTGTCATTGCCCAATGGGCTCATGAACAAAGTGGCCATGGTGGCAGGGATGGAGGTTATTCATGGACTCAGCAGCATGGGCTTCCACTCACCAAGTCTCACTTGGTTACAGCCACTGCTGAACGACCAATCTGCCAGAAGCAGAAAACAAAAAGGAGTTCACAATATGGGGCCATTCCTCTGGGAGATCAGCCAGCAACCTGGTTGGTAGTGGGTCGATTAAACTGGACTACTTCCATCATGGAAAAGGCAATGTTTTGTTCTTACTGAAATAGACACTTACTCTGGATATAGATTTGCCTTCTATGCAGACAATGCTTCTGCCCAAACTACAATTTGTGAACTCACAGAATGCCTTATCCATCTTCATGGTATTCACCATACAGCATAGTCTTGGATCAAGGGAATCACTTCATAGCAAATGAAGTATGGCAATGGGCCCATGTTCATGGAATTCACTGGTCTTACTATATTCTTCGGAGTCCTGGTGTGGTGCTGTGTGTTAATGCGCCAGACTGCAAAGCTATTTGAATTGCAAGGTTGTTGGTTCAAGCTCACCAGCTGCCCCTTGGAAACCCTATAGAGGGTCGCTGTGGGTCGGAATCGACTCAACGGCACTTAAAAACAACAACAGCTATGTTCCTCAGAGTCCTGTTGTGGCACTGTGGGTTAATGCACTGGACTGCAAAGTTGGTTTGAAATGCAAAGTCAATGGTTCAAGCTCACCAGCTGCTCTGCAGAAACTCTATATAGGATCTCTATGGGTCAGAACCGCCTCTACGGCACTTAACAACAACTATGTTCCTCACCATCCTGCAGCAGATGACTTGATTGAATGATAGATAGAATGGGTTTCTAAAGACATAGTTGGTGATGATGGTGATGGTGGTGGTGGTGGTGGTGGTGTGACTCGTAGTGACCCTGCAGAGGGTTTCTGAGGCTCTAAATCTTTACAGGAGCAGAAAGCTTCGTCTTTCTCCCATGGAGTGCCTGGTGGACTCACACTACTGACCTTGCAGTTAGCAGCCCAAAGTGTAACCCACTGCACTACCAGACCTATTTCTTTATTTATTTTACATTTTTATTATGAATTGAGTACAAGTTTACAGGGCAAATTGTCAATTTTACATTCTATGACTCACACTTTGTTTCAATGCGATGATTACAATTCCCTCCATGTACCATCTGTCAATAGTATTTACCTCTATCCCCACAGCCTGTGGTACGGGTTGCAACTTAATGTAAAGAAAACAAAAATCCTCACCACTGGACCAATAAACAACATCCATATAAATGGAGAAAAGATTGAAGTTATCAAAGACTTCTTTTTGCTCAGATTAACCATCACCACTCATGGCACCTAATAACAACTACAAATTATTCTATTACTTGACCTTTAGGTTATTTCCAGATTTTCTATATGATAAGTAATGCTACAGTGAACACCCTTGTATACTTTTATGCTCTTCTTGTAGTAATTGAGTGATTCTCTGGAGTAATGATCCTAAACAAAGGAACTAAACCCAATGCCATCTAGTCGACTCTGACTCATAGGGACTACAGGATTTCCAATACTGTAAATCCTTCTGGTAACAGACCGTCTCATCTTTTCCCCACAGAGCAGCCGATGGGTTTTAATTGCTGACCTAATGGTAGCAGTCCAGTGTTTATTCCACTAGGGCTCCTTTAGAGTAGTGGCCAGGACCAGATTAAGGCATGGGAGGGCCCTAAACACTAATAATATGTGGTGCTTCCTCCTCTGTTTACTCATGCATTCTAATGGGATCTGTGTTATATATGTACAAGTGTGTGTGTTAGTTATACAAGAAGTAACTATATTTTTAAAATGTGACTATAATATTAGCAAATGAACACAAAAGTGGTATGTGCCATTTTAGCGGGATGAGATGAACTGGATTATAAAATTTTTGGTGGGAGCAAAGTACTGAGATCTTTACTATATACTACATTTTTACAAAAAGAATATTCCATAATTCTATAGCAAAAAGAAAAGAAAAGAAACAATGAATTTCATTTTCTCAGCAATCAGTGTAAGATTTTTTTGATCTCCCACAGTGAAAATCAACTTACACCAATTTTGCTTTAAATAGTTCAGGTTCAAATTTGGTATTTATTTCTTGATGATTAATATAACTATAAATGAATAAATGAAAAAATGTCTAAAGAAAAGTTAATTATCAAAAGACACATATTACGTATTACTATATTTTAGATAGATTTTCATCTATGTTATAATAAAAATATTTCTATTCTTTGTTTTTACAAATTCTTCAATGATTTCATTATAACTAATTAGTATCTACTTCCATGTATAATTGTTGTTGTTGTTATGTGCCATGGAGTCGGTTCTGACCTGACTCATAGCGACCCTGTACAGGGTTTCCGAGGCTGTAAATCTTTATGGGGCAGAAAGCCTCACCTTTCTCCCGTGGAACAGCTGGTAGTTTCGAACTGCTGACCTTGCAGTACGCAGCCCGAGTCATAACCACTACGCTACCAGAGCTTCTTCCATGTATAATAAACACAGTGCATTAAGTATTTCTTGAATCATTGTTGGATGCTGAGGGTTTTTGAGTCTCCTTAGGGACAAAAATAACTGCTCTATTATGCAATTGTGGTCACTAAAGTTAGGAATATGGTTAAAGCAATTTCAACATTGGGGAATATACAGTTACCTTCTATTATGGAATCATATATATCTACATGAGTACAATTTGTTTTTTCTGAATCTGAAATTTTAGTTCTCATTTAAGAAAGAAATGTTTGCACCTCTCTGTAAAGGTTTGCATTTATATCATCAAAATAAGCCTTTAGTAATTTCTTGTATACTTTCATGAATTCTTCAGCAGACATACATACCCACATTGTTTAAGATGGAAAAATCCTGAGATTTTGGAGTTCTTTTCCTATTCCAGAGTCATTACTCTATTCCATGCCCTGTCATAGAATTGAGTTTTATAAGTGGTTGGATATGTTAAATAAAATATTAAATGTTTAAAAAAAGGAAAATAAATGTAAAGTACTTCATACACTTTGCCCTTCTTTTTATGCAAGATTCAAGTGTGTCAATAATGTAGTATGTGGTTACATGAATTTGATGCCTGTCACTCGGTGAGACTTCTGGAGCACCTCCGTTGCTCCCTTGTTTCTTTCCAATGCTTCTGCGATGATGAACTGCTTGGTAATCAGTATTTGGAGATATGAGTTTTGTTGTATTTTCTCTTAAATTATGTAAATATCCTATTTTGACTGGTAGAGATCTGTGCATGTCTTTAAGTTTATTTCTGAAATTTGGAGAGCTTGATTACAAACAAGTCATGAAAGATGGCAGAATAGGTTGAAAGACTGTACAGACTCTCTGTAGCAATGATACAGAAAGCCAGATGAGACAAATACAAAGGACAGTTCTGGAACTTAGTGATTCAGAGGAAGGGGCAAAAAAGTAGATTGAGTGCTTTCTGGGAGACAAAGTTGAATAGTCTCAGCAAGAGATGAGATGACTGATGAACAGTGGCAGCTGAGGGAACCTGCTGCAGCCAACTTGAAATTTTGTGAATGGCTTTAGAGAAATGAAAACACATTCATGGTGCAGAAACTTACAATGGTGTGATTATTATTTTTTCTTTTTTCTTTTCAACCAACATATAACCCCAGGGAAACACCTGCTTTCCAGGCGGTTGGAACCACTTAGAGATTTCCAGCCCCAGGAAAGAACTATATACAATAGTCCCACTAGGGCAGACTCTGCTCCAAATCTGCAAAGTCAACCCTGGTCAGCACTGGACTGGCCTTCACTAGGAGAGGGGGTTGAACAGATGCGTGAAGTTAAAAAAAAAAAAATTGGGAGGGGTAGGAAGCGAAGGAAAGGAGGTGGGCTCTCTGGATGCAGCGTGGCCATTTTGAACTTTCTCAGGTGGCTGTGAAGGCAAGAGGCCAATAGGTGTGGAGCACTCCACATAGAGAAATCTGCTGACTCATTTTCACTGTGTGGGCTTTTGTTTTGTTTCATTTTCCTTCTTCTTGCACCACATGACAAGAGACAGCAACTGCAGCCATACAACCAAGCCAAAGCTGTACCCTCTACAAAACACTAATTGAGCCGGAGCCAATACCAGCTGCTATACACCAGAGTAGCAACTGCAACCAACTTTTATTAAGTCTATTCTGAATTGAACTGTACAAACATTGAACAGAGAAGTTCCTCCCTTGATCACACCTACTAGGAGGAATTGGTGAATGTCTAAGAATACACTAATATACATATATCAACTTAATCCAAATACAACACCACAATGCCTAGAAAGCAACAGATAATCTCTGTTCACATGGAAAAACAAGGTAGAGTAGCTCAAAAAAATAATCAAGAGGAAAAACTAAAAAAATGCTTTTGAGGAAAAAGAGGCACTGGAACCACCTGAAAAAGAATTCAGTAGAATGATATTGAGGTACATCCAAACATTTCATAGAAAGGTCAAGAAAACAAGGAATAATTCAGAAAAACATTATAGGAACTATCAAACAAAATAGATACAGCATTGGAGACAATACAAAACCTGCAAACAGAAATCCAGAAGACCAACACTAAGATATGAGACATAGACAATACACTGAAAGGGCAAAGGAGAAGATTTGAATCAATGGAAGCCAGAATTAATGAGCTTGAAGATAGATTTCTCAATATTAATAAGCTATAAGATCAGAAAAAAAATGAAGAAATCTGAAGAACGCTTAAGATTCATGTGTGACAACACAAAGCGGATTAGCCTTCAGGTGATTGGAATTCCAGAATAGGAAGAGACAAAGAAAACCACAGAAAAGATAGTTAAAGAGTTGCTAGAAGAAAAATTTCCTAATATCATGAAAGATGAGGCACAAGTATTCAAGAAGCTGGATGAACTCCAAACAAGATAGACCCCAAAAGAAAATCACCAAGGCATATCATAATCAAACTCTCCAAAATCAAAGACAAGGAAAGAATTCTGAAAGCAACTCGGGGAAAATGAAATGTTACCTACAAAGGGAAACCAATGCAGGTGAGAAAACCGTGGGGAGACATATACAAAACACTGAAAGAAAACAACTGCTAACCAAGAATCATATCCAACAAGACTGTCCCTCAAATATGATGGCAAAATTAGAACATTTCCAGATAAACAGAAATTAAAGGAATTTGTAAAAACCAAGACAACTTTACAAATGACTCCCTTTAGACCACAACCATAGATGGACATATATGGCAGCATTGCTCCGAATTCAATCCAGGTTTGGAAATATCCAGAGTGAAACAAAACGGCATGACTAAAGATAGGGAATCAGAGATACCAAACTATAATGTGGACAACTACAGAACAAAAAGAGGGGAATGTGTAGTTACAGAATACTAAAGGGCAAGGAATTCAAGTAGATTTCAAGATAAAACAGACTGTCTTAATTTGGGAAATACATTAGTAAATTACAGGGCAACCTCAAAGAAATGCAATACACATCAAATCAAGAAAAGGAAAATACAGGAAGATTTTGCAAACATTGACAAGGAATGTTTGCATTGACAAATTGACAAGGAAAAGCACCAAAACAATGAACTCAGCCCAGAAAAAAATTCAGAACAAAGAAACCTACAGCACCACAAAAACCACACAGCAAAATGACTGCAATCAATTCATATCTATCAATAATTATGCTGAACATCAGTGGGTCAAATGTATAATCTGCCCTGTAAACTTTCACTCAATTTGCAATAAATAAAGGATAGAAAAATATTTATCAAGCTAATGGCAATCAAAACTGAGCAGGAGTGACAATATTAATCTCTGATAAATCTTTTTTTTTTTTTTTAACTTTTTTGTGTGACTTGAGTGATAGTTTACATAGGAGAGCATCAGTTTTATACTCATCCTATCATATTGTGTTGCATTGCAATCCACTCCATGCATCATCATTCAACAGTATCTGCTTTTTTTTTTTTTTTTTTTTTTGATGTACACAAAAACACTCAGGAATATATAATCATTTAAACAACCAAAGGACACATTCTGCAAGCCTGCCTCCAGGCCACCAGCACCTGGCTGCCAGCACACAGCCTTTCTCTTTCCTTGAGTCTAGAGTCCTCAGCTGCTCTGTCTCTCCACGTCATCATCTCTGCCTCCAACTCTGGTGTTGCTGCCTTTGATAGGGTCCCACATTCCACTCATGCTTTTCTCCCTTGATGGTCCTAGGGTCCTCTATTCCTGGAATGTAAGATGAACTACTTCCCCCTTTTTGTTAAAGAATTTCTACCTTCACAGTTTTACAATTATGACAATTGCAATTTGTCTTGATAATTACTCACTACTGAATCCTAAGAATTTTATCCCCATCTCCTTTCACCAGACCTGTCCAGACAAGTTGAAAACTATTCAGTGGGGATTCTACCTTCCCCTGCACACTGTGAAACTAAAGTCACTCTTGAAAATTTGTAAGCCAACCACTTCGTGCCTTTATAGCCCCCCATTTTAGGTAGCCTATGTCTAAGTTTCCTGTCCCTATCTGATAAAATCTTGAAGAGCTTGATTTGTCTGATCAAATTGTTGTTTTATTCTACATAATCAGCATAAATACATACTCTAGGGGTGGAGAGACTTTTTTCTTCCAAAGTTTATAACATCATTCATTACACATGATACAAAACTATCAAATAAAAATTAGCCTGCTAAAATTAGCCTTAATGTGATGACTGGAGTTCTTATATGATGCTGTAGGTTAAAGCACTGGACCACAAAGTTGGTTTGAACCACAGGGTCAGCAGTTCAAACTCACCAAGCACTGCTCTGAAGCCCTATATAGGATTGCTAAGAGTCTGTACCATTTGGACAGCACTTAATAATAACAACAATGTGATGGCTGGACTACGGTTGCCTTTCAGGGCCAGACCAAATGATTTTGAGGGCCTTATATGGTCCATGGGCCGGGCCAGTTCCCCACCCCTGCTCTAGTGTCTAATGTTTTGATGGCGTGGCAACGTTTTCAGCTTCTCTTCTGATGTCTCCTTTTGGTGTCTGGTCTTCAGCAGTATTTCCTATGACAGCTAGAATCTGAGTGTACAATTCAGATTGTACTCATTGCTATAGCTTCACACTGCATATTAAAAAGGCATTTTAAAACTTTAGCATTGATTTTTTTTTTAATCTGTCCTTTATTGAGTTGTTGTTAAGTGCTGTTGAGTCGATTTCAACTCATAGCGATCTTGTATAGGGTTTCCAAGGAGCAGCTGGTGCATACAGCACCACACCAGGACTGTATAGAGTAACTGAATGGTAGAAAAAATCAGCTGCTTCTGGACAACAACCAAGCTTTTTTCTTTCTGTTCTTTAATTACAAAGTGGCTATTAGTGTGTCAGTCATCACGTCTGCTTTTCAGGAAGAAGACAAGAGGAAGCAGTAAAAGGGAAATTAAAAGCTCCTGCCAGCTGGCTGCACCCTGCCCCACTTCTTAAGAAGATTTCAATAAAGCCTTACTCAATGTTGGGAACTACAACAAATTTAATCACAAGGCCACACCTAATTGTGAAGGAACCTAAGGAATATCTTTGAACATAGTGTCACCCTGGATATAATTAGTGATCTTTTACTAAGGAAGAGAAGTCGATTGGCTGTTTGCTGGGCAATTAGCAATCTCTGCCATGATTAAGACAGCTCATGCTATTAGTTCTGACTGCCTGTGAAGAACCTATGCTCATTTGTTTAATAATAGCACCATTGATTTCCCCTCTCCCCTTATCTAGTCTTAGTGTGACTCTCAATCAAGATACCCTATATTCCCTTGACCAAAGAGCCAGTACATGAAATATTCTGTTTTCTGAAATTTGACTTTTGAGTATCAAGAAGACTGGAAATTATTCACCCCTGCAGTGTAGTGAGTTATCTAACGCCTCTTCTAGTCATAGTCTGTAATTCCCACCAAACAACATTTCCGCCCTGCTGGGTCTGGGTAAGAGAAGGTGGGAGAAGATACTGATGTTGTTGTTGTTGTTATATGCTGTCAAGTCAGTTCCGACCCATAGCCACCCTGAACAGGGTTTCCGAGACTGTAGATCTTTCTGGGAGCAGAAAGCTTCATCTTTCTTCCACAGAGCAGCTGGTAAGAGAAGGTGGAAGAAGATACTGATAGGATGATATTATTCAGCAGTGGACGTTAGCAGACTTATAGTCGTAAAAACTTGAAACTCTAGTATGGGTTTAAAATGAACCATCTCATAAACAGGCGGGGAGATTTCACTATCATCAAAGAAGAGGAGCCAGGAGATAAGTATATCCTTTGGACCCCAAGATTCCTGCACATTGAACCCCCTGGACCCCAGGAAATCAGCTGTGACACAAGAGGAGTGGCAGAGGAGCAATAGCAACTGTACCAAGACCTAGAGCATGAGGCAGAGCAGTGGACTTCTCAGCCCACAGAACAAGGAAAGATTCGGGGAGCTAGGTTTGCTGACTCAGAGCTAGAGCCAAGTGCCTTCAGGCTGAGGCTTAGGATACAGTGTCCTGTGGGAATTTATCAGTAGCTGATTGCAACAACTGTGCCCTAAGCATTTGACCCCAAATTGTAATTTAACTTTCCTAATATACCCCATAACTGTGAGAATTGTCTCTGAGTTCTCTGTGGCCATTACAATGAACTGTTAAACCTGTCTAAGAAGGTTGTGGGAGGATGGTTTGTTGTGACGTATTTTTGCAACTCCCATGACAATGCCCTAAAGAGAGTCTTCATTGTATCCACATAGTAACTCTGATTCCTATAATCATTTCCTTACCATTAAAAACACACAAACAAACAGCTTTTTATTGTGAATTGAGTGAAGGTTTATGGAACAGATCATCTGTCCCACATTCAACAAATCACACACTTCGTGTCATTACAATGATTACAATCTGTCCATGTACCATCAATTAACTGTGTTCATCTCTATTCACTTTATCTCTTACACTCCTTGAGGCATCCACAACTTTCATCTTTTTTCTGTGCCAACCCTCCTCTTGTTGTATATTGCCTTCCCAGTCACCCAAGTTAACATATGCCCAGGTGTGGCACTAGAATAAGCACTGGACTGCTAACCACCGGTTGGCAGTTGAAACCCACCAACTGCTCCTTGGAAACCCTATGGCGGTGGTGGTGGTGGTGAGCCATGAAGTCGGTTCCAAGTCATAGTGACCCTGCAAAGGGTTTTTGAAGCTGTAAATCTTTTTTTTTTTTTTTTTTTTTTAATGTTTTATGGTGAATTATGTGATACTTTACATGAGAGAACATTAGCTTTACATTTACCTTTCGTATATCGTTTCATTGCCATGGTTACAATCCCTCCATGCATCATCAACCAACCAAAGGGTATATGTACCCTGCAAGCCTGCCCCCCCTCCCCTCCATCATCAGCACACAGTCCCTTTCCCTCTCTGGGTCTAAAGTCCCCAGCCGCTCCATCTCTCCACGTCATCGTCTCTGCCTCTGTCTCTGGTGTCACTGCTTCTCTGGGTAGAGTCTCGCACTCTGCTCTTCTCCCTCGATGGTTCCAGGGACCTCCGCTCCTAGATTGCAAAATCAATCACTCCCCTCCTTTTGCTACAAAACATCCACCTTTACATTTCCAACCCTCACAGTCAGTCCTGACAACAATTATTCATCATTGTACCATAAGGGACCTATCCCCATCTCCTTTCATCAGCCCCACACAGACAGAATGGATACAACTCAGTGGAGATTCTAACTTCCTCCGTGCCCTCTGGATCTAGGCCCACTCTTGAGAAGCTGTAAATTTTTACTGGAGCAGAAAGCCTCAATTTTCTCCCAGGAAATGACTAGTAGTTTTGAACTACCTTGAGATTAGCAGCTCAACTCATAGTCACTATGCTACCAGAGCTCCTTTGGAAACCCTATAGACAATCGCTATGAGTTGGAACTGACTAGACGGCACTTAACAACAATCCTTTACCCAATGAATAATTTCCCCTGCCCTCCCACCCCTGATAAACATCACAGAATGTTTCTTTTAACAAGAAAACCTATTCTTAACTTTTTACAGCAGTGGGCTCATATAAAAGTCATCCTTTTGTGACTGCCTGATTTCCCTCATGTAGGATAAGCCCTGGACTGCTAACCAAACGGTTGCCAGTTCAAACCCACCAGCCACTCCTCAGAAACCCTATACAGGGTCACTTTGGTTTGGACTCAAAGGCACCTAACAACAACAACAATTTCACTGTTTCATCCATGCTCAATGTTTGTTTTTGATGTCAACTTTCTGGTGGCAAAAGCAATAGTCAATTTTTAATTTGTTGTTGTTAAGTGCCATTGAGTCAGTTCTGACTCACAGGGGCATTGTATAGAAGAATTTCAGAGAATGGCTGGTGTGTTTGAACCACTGGTCTTGTAGTGAGCATGGTGAGCAGTCCAGTGTTTATCCAATAGAGCCACTGGACTCAAAACCCCACTGCCATCCAGGTGACTCTGACTCACAGTGACGCTATAGGACAGAGTAGAACTGTTCCTTTAGGTTTTGGGTTCTCCAAAACATCATATTTCTCCTGAGGAGCCTCTCCCTGGTGGGTTTGAACTGCTGACTAACGCATAAATTACTACACCACCAGTGGCTACCATATTTCCACCAAGTACTTTCTAAGCATGTTCTATCTATCAACTCATCTAATTCTTACAAGTACAGGTCAGTGGTCCTTTATTTATAATTCTGAAATTGACAAAGGTCTAAACTATACTTTAAAATTTTATTTTGGTAACAAGAGTTGGCCTGAACTATATGTGGCTATTTATTCTTTTATTCATTCCCCTTCATTGTTGCTCCGATTCATAGTGACCGTGTATCAGGTTTCCAGGGAGTGACTGTTGAGTTTGAACCAATGACCTTGCAGTTCAAACTGACCTTGCAGTCCAGTGCTTATCCTACAATGCCACACCAGGACTCCATTCCTCTTCATATGACCACTTAAATATTTTGTTGCAGAACTATAAATGAATCTGGTCAAAGGGTGCTTCCATAGAAGTTGCTGGTGTGTTACATACTATGTGGTATGTTCATTAGATTACTTTTCAAAATATGATAAATTTCTAAATTCAGAAAAACACCTGGTATGGGTTTCAGATATGTGTTGTAAATCAGTGCAATTTTTATTCCCATTTTACAGTTGAGGAAATTGAGACATAGAAGTTAAGTCACTTTTCAAGGTCACATAGTTAACAAGAATAATAACCAATGTGGTTAATACAAGTTTACTGTACCAGTAACTTGATTAAATATTTTATATGCATTGTCTCATTTAATCTTCACCATAACTCTATGAGGTACTATTATTATCCCCATTTCTCAAATGAGGAAATTGAAACTTAGAGAGGTTATGCAACTCCCCTAGACACACAGCTGTAAGTGTTATGAGATAGAATTTAAAAACAGATCAGTCCAAAATCAATAGATGAGGATAAGTTAAAAAAAAAAAATACTGCTACAAAATCATAGAAACCTTTCTTATCCAAAAATATCAAAATGTGAAGCTTTGTTTCTGACATATCCTCCATTAGGCCTAAACTTGTCTTAAGGCAGTGTTTACGTTTCTCTAATTCTTCCCTTGAAGAATTTTGCCCTCTTCAATTTTCACCATGTCAAAACAGTATCCTCTGAGGGACTCAAATCATGTTTCTTTTAAATGTTGAGTTTCGGGGGGTGGGGTGAGTGGGGTGGGGGTGGGGGGAAGGTTCAGGGCTGTAGGGTAGATGGGGTTAGGTTTCTCATTGAAATTCTCACAGGACAGCTCTTACTACCTTCACAGAAGGAGCAGATGTATTGTCCTGATTTAAAAAAAAAAAAAATTCTTAAGTGCACCTTCCCTGGCCTTTTCTCACCAATGTAGTCTTCAATTTTCTTAAAATTGTACTGTGTTCTTCAAGAAAATCTATCATGATTACCCCATTGAGATCTCAAAAAATAGTTGCCATGGCCTTCTGAGCTAACATCTCTGTCTTGATTTAAATGGTCCAGCAGTTCCCCTTGGAAGCCATTGTTCTGATTAGATCTTATTTTTTGAAGGCAACCCAATGAGACTAAGAAACTTGTATGACTGAAAGAATTTGTCTGCAGCAATCCACTGATCACAGAGACTTGTTTAAAGAAGTTTTGTTTGGAATAAACTTGCGCATGTATGAACTGGAACCCCAGTAGCAAAACTTTTTATATACCTTAATATTTTATAATTACACTATCTTTACATATCGATAGAGTCCTGGTGTGCCACTGTAGGATAAGCACTGGACTGCAAGGTCAGTTTGAACCGCAAGGTTGGTGTTGAAACCCACAAATCGCTCCTTGGGAACCCTATACAGGGTCACTATGAGTCAGAACTGACTCAATGGCACTTAATAGCAACAACACTACCAAAAAAAAAAAACACCCAAAAAACCCAATTATATATCTATAACATCAATCTTTTCCTCTCTTCTAAATGCCATTTAAAATGTTATGTCCAATTGCCTCGTAGATACAAAAAGTACTACTATTAAAGTTTAAATCAGATTATTTCATGCCCATGTTTAAAATCCTCTTATGATTTCTACTGCCTCTAGAATAAAATCCAAATTCCTTAGGATGGGTCTTTTCTGCCTCTATTTTGTTTTGAGAGATAAGCACATAGTCGCTTTCTGCGAGGTCTTCAGACTGTTTGTATTCCTTACCTGGAAAGCTCTCAGATCTTCAGTTACTCCCTTTTGTTATTGAGGGCTCAACTTAATCCATCACCTCCTCAATTTTGTGAACTACAAGGTTGACGGTTTGAGCCCACCAGTCACTCCATGAGAGAAAAATAAGGCTTTCTGTTCCTGTAAAGGATTATAGTTTAGGAAACCCTACCCAGGGTCACTATGAGTTGGAACCAACTCAATGGCACTGAACAACAACAGCAGTAGGTCCCTAGCCACCCTCACCATCACATCATTCTGTTTTACACAGTACTTAAACAGAGGATTTTCTCATTTATCTATTTATTTACTTTCTGCTTCCTTTAGAACAGGATGGGGAAACTTTTTTCTGCCAAGGATCATTTGGATATTTGTAACATCATTTAATATAAATTTATGTTGCTATGAAAAAAAGCTTCTAGATTTATTGGTTTTCAAATTCTACCTGTGGTGGTCTTGACAGGGTCAGACCACATGAGTTTGCAGGCTTTTAAGGCCCACTGGCCAGATGTTCCACACCTCTGTTTTAGAATGTAACATCAGCTGGGGACAGCATTTTGTTTAGGTCCTTTCCGAAGCCCCAATCTGCAGTACTGTTAACCGTGCACCTGTGCTTGTTGTTAAGTGCTGTTGAGTCAGTTCTGACTCATTGCCACCCTCTATAGGGTTTCCAAGGAGAGGCTGGTGAGCTTGAACTGCCAACCTTGTGGTTCAAACTGACCTTGTGGTCCAGTGCTTTAGACCACAGTGCCATACCCGGATAATTTTGGCTTGGCTTCCTGGTGTGGCGCTGTAGGATCAGCACTGGATTGTGAACCACAAGGTCAACAGTTCAAACCCACAAGCCACTCTTTGGAAACCCTATACAAGTTCGCTATGTGTTGGAATCTACTCAACGGCACTGAAACAACAACAGCAACAAATGAATATAATCTACACTCAGTAACTAGGACCTGTTTGCTTAGTTTGAAAGATCACCAGTAGTATAGTGATCAAAGTGGTTCAAACTGCCAGTCTGTCAAGATTATAGCTTTGAAACCCGATAGAGCAGTCCTACTCTGGCCTATGTTGTTAAGTGTAATGAGTCAGTTTGGACCCTGTATAGGGTTTCCCAAGAGCGGCTGACAAGTTTGAACTGCCCACTTTGTGATTAGCAGTCCCGTATTTACCCTACAGCGCTGCACCAGGACACTGTCCTATGGGGTCAGTATGAGTCCAAATCTATTTCATGGGCTGTTTTGAGTAGTGGGGATAAACTGGGGAAGCTGGTGTCGGGGAGGGGAGATACCAATTGTTAAGTATCTTTAGCAAGATATTTAAACATCAGCTTAATTAGATTTTGTCTAATGGTGTAGCGCTGTAGGATCAGCACTGGACTGTGAACCACAAGGTCAGCTATTCAAACCTATCAGCTGCTCCTTGGAAACCATACAGAATCGCTATGAGTCGAATCCATGATGACACTTAACAACAATATAAATAGCGCCTAGCAGAGCGTCTGACAAAGAGTAGGTGCCAAATAAATATTTGCAGAACCAATGAACATTAAATGTCATTACTAGCTTGGATCTTGGGCAAATTACCTAACCTCTCTGAGTTTACTCACCTATAAATTGAAGATTAAAACTTGTTTTACAGGGTTGGCCTATAAATTATATGAGATAATGCATACCAAATGGGTAGCACATAGCAAGTACTAAGTTAGTTTCTTTCCCTGCATATTTATATATTACGACGCTGTAGTTCACATTCATGTCCTTTATAGTTTGTAGAGCTCTTTTAAGCTCTTCTAGATACATGACCTCGTTTTATTTCCATAACGATCTTCTATATAGTACTTCACATTAGCCTCATTTCATTTTATAGATGAGAACACAGACTCAGAAGCTGAGACAGCCTCTTCAGGTAATAAGAAGCCAATGGACATATTTTATCAGCACAGGAGTGACATTTTGAAGCTTAATCTTTTGGTGGTCTATTGTTGTTAGGTGTCATTGAGTCGGTACTCATAGCGACCTTATGCACAGCAGAACGAAACACTGCCCGATCCTGGGCCAACCTCACTACTGTTGCCACGATTGAGTCCATCAATGCTGCCACTTGGCCAATCCATCTCGTTGGGGGTCTTCCTCTTTTTCTCTGACCCTCCACCTTACCAAATATGATAGCTTTCTCCAGCGACTAGTCCCTCCTGACAATATGTTTGACAATATGTCCTGACAATATGACCATCTTGGTCTCCAAGGAGCACTCTGGCTGCACTTCTTCCAACACTGATGTGTTTGTTGGTTCTATGGGCAGCCCATGGCACTTTCAATAGAGCTCTGGTAGGTAGTGTAGTGGTTACGAATCGGGCTGCGAACCTTAAGGTCAGCGGTTCAAAACTACCAGCCACTCCGCGGGAGAAAGATGAGGCTTTCTACTCCCGTAAAGATTTACACCCTCAGAAACCCTGTACAGGGTCGCTATGGGTCGGAACGGACTCGACGGCACTTAACAACAACAACAATAGAAGAATATGTTAGGAACTCTGGTAGCGTAGCGGTTACAAATCGGGCTGCTAATCTCATGGTCAGCAGTTTGAAACTACCAGCCGTTCCGCGGGAGAAAGATGAGGCTTTCTGATCCCGTAAAGATTTACAGCCTCGGAAACCCTATACAGGGTTCCTGTGAGTCAGAACTGACTCCACGGTACATGACAACAACAACAATAGAAGAATAAAAAGGAGCTGTGGTAGCGTAGTGGTTACGAGTCTGGCTGCCCACCTCAAGATCAGCAGTTCTAAACTACCAGCGGTTCCGCGAGAGAAAGATGAGGCGTTCTGCTCCCGTAAAGATTGACAACCTCGGTGACCATGCACAGTGTCACTATGAGTAGGAACCGACTCCACGGTACTTAACAACAACAAAGAAGAATGAAGAAGCTTGAGAGATACTACTTTGATTGCTATCATGAAAATCAAGTGTGAGTAGGTAAAGCCCTGCACTTGTTAACAGAGACTGTTTAAAAGATTAACAAACAGATACGTGGGGGATGAAAATCAAGTGTGAGTAGGTAAAGCCCTGCACTTGTTAACAGAGACTGTTTAAAAGATTAACAAACAGATACGTGGGGGAGGGAAGGGGAGGCTTAAGTTTTCAAATCTGGTCGACTGAGAAAACGATGGTTCCAACAACGTATATCATGTGTTAAAAAATCAAACTTGACAAACTCCCTAGGAGAAAAACTTCTCTCCAATAACTCCGTCTGAGACTAATTGGCAGAACTTCTGGAAAATATGGCAAACATTTTATAAGTGCTGCTGCAGATCTTTCTTGATTTCACGCCTCCCATTGGCATCGCCACTTGGACTAAAGCATGTTAAAGTCCTTTTGATCCTTGCTTTCTCTGCAAGCAGTCTGGTGTGATGAGGATCAAGGCAATAGGGAATTGAATTCAGGGTTTTGAACTTCCAGACCTTGGCTAAAACGCCTTTTTTCCTTCTTTGGAAAACAAGGGAACCTTTATTTCTTCTCCCCGCGTGTTGTAAGGCTAGTGACATTCTCCCAATGAGTACAAAGAGCTTTTTTTTCATGCACGCCCCACCATGCAAGAATTGCTCGCGCTCCTTTCTGCACTAAGCAGCGGCGCTAACGTCATTTCCGGCGCGCTGACGCTCAAGCCGGCGTGCGGACGCCTGCGTCAGCAAAGAGCGGAGCTGGGGGCACCCGGTTTGAAGTCGTGCTGGTCGGAGTACTGTCTTCGCGGCTGTCTGGGACCCCTGCTCCCTGGCCGTGGCGGGGACGAGCTCGGGTAAGCTACCGAGCAGATGCCCAAAGGCCCGAGTCAGGACGCCCTCCGCCGCACCGGCCTCCCCTGCGTTCCACGGCCTGGGCCTGCACCGCTCTGCTCTCTGGAAACTAGCGCCTCCGCGGCGCGGCGCGCAGCTCGCGGGGAGCCCCGAACCGCCGGCGCCGGACATGGCTGTCTCCAGGTGAGTCTCGCCGCTGACGGGTGGACGGGAAGGCAGCCCCGGCGAGGCACGGTCTCCTTTCAGCACCCTCACTCCTAGAAAGGAGCGGCTCCCATTGTCACCGTGCTCGGGCGCCTCCTTCCTCAGACTTCCGAGTTCGCCTCTTGGTCTGCGGGGGCTTGGGCTCGGGTTTACTCCTAGTCAATCGACTTAAGAATGTCTTTCTTTAAAAACTGACCTTCTGGCACGTTTCAGCTAGTTTGCCTCATTCCTCCCCTTGTGTCCTCGGGTTTCCTTTCCGTCTTTGAGGTGCAGGTGGGTCTCGTATCGTTGCCAGTCGATGGCCCCGAGGATGATTTCTACCCTCCATTTCACAACGAAGTGGGGCACTTAGACTTGAACGTCTCATAGCAAGTGGTCTTCTAGTTTTAGGACTTTAAAAGAGAACAGCTTTAGGGATATGTTCTTTTTTGAGACTTTTTTTTTTCTTTATTGCATATATGGTGTCATAACTTTCAGTCGTCAGCATTGCCATCTTATGCAACTTTCTTGAGTTAGCACCAGCTGATTTAGCTCAGGCCTGAAAGGAATAACATAGCACAAATTTAAAATAATTTAAAAATATTGCCCAGTGAAGTCTACAAAAATCAAGAAGACATTTCTAGTTACAGCTATGCGGAAAGCTCTCCTTTCCGCCTAATTGTTTTTAAGTGCCCAGTCGGTTCCGACTCATAGCGACCCTGTAATGGGTTTCTGAGGAGCAGCTGGTGGGTTCGAACTGCTGACCTTGTGGTTCGCAATCCAGTGCTTATTCTCCTACATAAGAGAATGGTTGAAAAAGTCGAAAACCCTTATTGTTTCATTTGGGTGAACATAGGTAACAGTTAAGTGGGGAAATAGCCCCTCTGTGACTATCAGAAAGAGTCAAAAAGCCCGTTAAGGTTAATAAGTTTTCATGAGAATTGGGTCCTGTGAGGCGTTGTAGGATAAGCACTAGACTGCTAACTGTAAGGTCCGAAGTTCAAACCCACCAATCATTCTTGGAAACCCAGTATAGTGTTGCTCTGAGTCGGAACCGATTCGCCGGTGCCTAACACCGCCACCCCCACATGGGCTAAGGAGCCCTGGTGGTCCCGCGGTTCCGTGGTTTGAAGCCACCCAGCCGCTGACTGGGAGGAAGATTGTGACAGTCTGATTCCATAAAGATTTACAGCCTTGGAAATCTTCGGGCTGCTCTCACCTGGAGAGGCCACTGGTAGGCAGAGTGGATCCAAGGGCAACGGGTTACCACACAGACTGAAAGAAAAAGTGATAGTTGAGAAAGCAAAGTAGTTTTTACTCATTTTTTCATAATTAAACTTGCTTCTTGAACACATTATGTTTTGCAAGGAAAAGAAAGCATAATGCATCTTTCAGACAATCCCTAGATAAGTGGTGAAATAGTGTGTGGGTGAAACCCAGGAGGCTTGGGTGAAGGGGTTGCTAGGTACCTGTACTATGGGGCATCTTACTTTTTTATTATTATTATTAATAGATTAAATCCATTTAATGTAAAGCAACACTTTTTCATTTATATAAAACTGCCTTGAAAGTGTTTTTTTTTTTTTAAATTTTTGCAAAACCTTCTAATTTATTGCCTATGTTAGTTGCATAGTTACTTAGATACATATTTGTTACTTATGTTAATACATGTGCTAGTATTGGTCTCTAAGTGACCCCTACTGAGGTGAGGCTCTCTGGTCCCACAAAGATGTACAGCCTTCAAAACTCTATTCAGGATTGCTATGATTTGGGACTGACTCACCATAACATGTTAATACATAGATACATAAAATTAGTGTAACATTTCTTTATACAGATACAATATCTAAGGGGTTGAGTAGCTCTTTAAATTCCTTTCTTAGCATAGACTGTATATTTTCACAGAATTGGATGTAGCCTTAATAGGGACACAATGAAAGTATTTGACACCTAATGTTCCTGAATGAATGATAGACTTGAAGGCTACAACTACCTGTTGTTTGAAACTGCGTTTCAAAAGGTGGTGCTCTTATTCTGTAGATTCTTACTCTCTTAGTCAAAATGCAGTTAAATTTTGTATTTTTAAAAAACGCTTGTCATGTTTTTGTTAAAGAGCTACTTCTAGTCTTAGTTTGAGAACATATTGTTGTTGATGTTAAGTGTCATCAAGTTGATTCTGACCCTTAGTGATCCTGTATAGGGTTTCCAAGGAGCAGCTAGTGAGCTTGAACCACCGACCATGCAGTTCAAACAACTTTGCAGTCTGACACACAGCACCACACCAGGACTTCCCCTTAGTAATACACTGTTGTTGTTAAGTGCCATCGAGTCGATTCCAACCCATAGCGACCCTGTATAGGGTTTCCGAGGAGCAGCTGGTGAGCTTGAACCGCCAACCTTGCAGTTCAAATGGCTTTGCAGTCTGGCACATTAACCCACAGTGCCACACCAGGACTCCATTTTGTTAAGTACGGTGGAGTCAGCTCCGACTCATAGTGACTCTGCACAGGGTTTCTGAGGCTGTAAATCTTTACGGTAGCAGACCGGCTCATCTTTCTCCCGCAGAACCGCTGGTAGTTTCAAACTGCTGACCTTGAGGTTGGCTGCCCGACTTGTAACCACTACACATATTAGACTCTTGGAAAACATTAGAGACATCATGTGTGTTTCTGAAAAAGTAATTCTTAGCTTTGTCATCTGTAGTTTCACTTTGGGTGGCAAACTTTCATCATCATTTCAAGCTGATCTACATATGCTAAGGCATTTTTCTGTGCTAACTAAACTTTATTATGTTGGTGTAAATTTGTGGAATGCTGATGAATTTTGATACTATTTTATGCAAAATAGAAAGTAGTTAGGTAAAAATGGTATTTACCCAAATCAAATCTAAAAAGTTTTTGCAGTGTTTATATTAATGTGCATAACTAGAAAGAAACTAATATTTTTGTTGTTGTTAAGTGCCGTCAAGTCGGTTCTGACTCATAGCAACCCTGTATAGAGTTTCTGAGGAGTGTGGCTGGTGGGTTTGAACCACCAACCTTGAGGTTAGCAGTCCAGTGCTTATCCTACAGTGCCACACCAGAACTCTTTTAGTAAATTGGTACCTCATGAATTGGTATATTGTTTGATCAATTGCCAGGTTCAGAAACCTGGGAATAATTTTTTACTTCTCCTTCATGCCGTTTCCCTGTTTGTGATAAATCACCACATCCAGTACTGTCCATTCAACTTTTTAACTTTTTCTTCAGCCTACCTTATGTCTTTTTAGACTGCTTACCACAATCTTAGTCCAGATTGCCACAGAATCTCCTTTTCCTGCTTCCTATTGTGTCTCTTTCTGATTTATTCTTCATTGCAGTCAGAATATGTTATGTATATTTAAAGTGGTCACATTTCTTCTTAAAATCCTTTAACTGTTTTCTATTGCCTTATGATAAAGTCTAAATTTATTAGCATATCCTACCAGATCCTTAGTGTTGTGGATGACAAGCTGGGCTGGTAACTGAAAGGTCAGCAGTTTGAATCTACCCGCCGCTCCTTGGGAGGAAGATGAAGCCCACTGCTCCCATAAAGATTTACAGCCTCAAAAACCTTATACAGGGTCACAGTGAGTCAGACCCAACTCGGTGGAGTACAACCACTACCATCACCAACTAGACCCTTTATGATCTGCTTCACCTTTTTAACCTCATTTTACGTTGGTTTCTCTGTAACACACTATATACTTCCCCCATTGTGAATCTGTGTTCTCACTTCTCATCCTTTATACCTGGAACACTTCTTGCTCCCATATCAAGTCTGGCTAATTTCAGCTATAGTTTTTGGGTCTAAGTCTATAAGTTCACTTTGGAAAGTATTCTCTGGTTTTACCTTATCTGAGTTCACACTTTGTAGTTGATAGCTAAATTGTTTATCTCCCTTGCTGGATTAACATAAACTCTAACAGATAAGGGAATGTGTCTTTGATCTAGCCCTAGTAGAGTTCCTGCATACTAGTAGGTACTCCACACTTAAAAAAAAAAAAAAAAAAAAAAAAAAAATTTGCTACTTGCTTTAATACCTGTAATTATTTAGCATAATTTATGCACAGTAAAACATTTCCAGTGTTCTTTAATGAATGTTTTTGTGTTTTGCTAGTTTTTCTTAAAAACTACAGCTTTGAATAAAGTATAGAATCATTTTAAAAGTTTATAATATGATACAATTCTGTGATAGCATGACTTTTTGTAGTGTTTATTAAATATAATATAACCCTGCGTTTATAAAGGTGTGCTTTAAAATCCACTTTGTTGTTGTTGTTGTTGTTAAGTGCCGTCGAGTCGGTTCCGACCCATAGCAACCCTGTACAGGGTTTCCGAGGGTGTAAATCTTTACGGGAGTAGAAAGCCTCATCTTTCTCCCGCGGAGCGGCTGGTAGTTTTGAACCGCTGACCTTAAGGTTCGCAGCCCGATTCGTAACTTAAAATCCACTTAGAGCTTTATAAAAACTAGGTTTTACTCTAAACTGCAAGATTGTGGCCCAACTTCTCAAATTTACAGTCAACTCTTGGTTCATGTGTGATCTAAATCTTCCAAATAACTGTGACTTTAAAATTATAAATGCAGTTATAGCATGTGATATTTTCCATAAAATTCCATGAAATAGCACTGAGAAAAGGAAACTCATCATCCCTCTTGTGATCCATAGACTTTTCTTTGGCTAGTTTTTCAAAAGCCAGGCCTTGCTTCCTAGGCTTTCTGCTCATGTAAAGATTTGCAGCCTTGGAAACTCTTTACAGGGTCACTGTGAGTCAGAACTGATTTCATGGCACACTGCCACCACCACCCTGCTAAATAAAAAGAAGTGTCTTCATGTGGAGGAAGTTCCATTGGCTCCTTCCTACTGACAGGGAAAATGCTAACATAGAAAAATTGGTCTTAATTATAGGACAACACTGGTTTCTTATATTTCCTGGGCTGATTCCACTGTAACAGCTCAGTTGAATGCATTCTAAGAATGATAGACAGTGGTTGTTAGTTTCTGTCAAGATTCTACTCAGGGAGGAACAAACAAGATGGCGGATCAGGTGGAAATGCAGTAAGGAACTCTGTCAGCAACAACATAGAATACTGGGCCAAGCAGGCTCAGGGGATGGTCCAGAACTCTGAACCACATTTATATAAAGGAATATTTAGAAGGTTGGAAGGCTTACAGCTAGGGGAATTTGTAGCAGAAGCAAGAAATCCAGTGCTTTCTAATTCAAGATGCTCAGCTGCCCCCGGGGCCGCCGTCTTGAGTGAGACCAAGCAGGGGAAGGATCAGAGCAGCCACGGTCGCCTGACAGAACCGCGAATATAAAGGCGTGGACATTCTTCTCTTTTGGTATCTGTTAATTGGTCCCTTGCTGTCTGTGCACCTCTGTTCTGGTGACTATAGGGGTGCCTGAGCAAGTGGACACCCCAGCCCCACCCTCGGAGGTTCTACTACGTATGTGCACAGATTTCCTTGAAATTTAAAGAGACAGTTTCCACTTAAAACCAAACAGCCACAGCTGGCCCTGAACTGTTTATAACTGGAAAAAAGGCCTGAATAGGAATTGTGGAGTGGGACAGGCAGACAAAAAAGTAACTAGGCTGAAAATTAAATCCTAAGTTACGTCAAAACAACCAGCAGTGGCATCTTGAAATTTCTCAAGAAGAAGAGTGAAAAGGGAAGCCCATTTCCTGATCACATCTACCTGGAGGCAATCAGAAAGCATAAAAAATACTAAAATACACACCCATCTAAGCATTAAGGCCACAGATAACTTCTGAATGTGCCCAAAGAACAGAAGCAGATGACCATATCTGCACATGTCCAGAAACGAGATAAAGTGACTGAAGTAAATGATCTGGAAGTAGACCTACACTCTATACTGGAAGATGGACAGGCTTTGGAAATGCCTCAGAAGGAATTCAGAAAAATGATTATAAAATGTATCAAAACACT
>NW_006408521.1:17263821-17269264 GCF_000296735.1 Chrysochloris asiatica
AAAAAAGGGGAGTGGTTAATCTTACAGTCCAGAAATAGAGGACCCTAGGACCATCAAGAGAGAAGCACACAAGCAGAATGTGGGACCTTATCCAGAGAAGCAGCAGCGCTAGAGATGGAGACAGAGATAGGGGCATGTATGGGGGAGTGGCTGAGGACTCTAGATTCATGGACTAAGAGAGGGACTAAGAGCTGGTGGCCAGAAGGCAGACTTTGCAGAATGTGCCCTTTAGAGATGTACATTATTATATATGACTGAGTGGTTTTGTTTGTTTTTTAAAAAGCTAAAGTGGGTAGAGAGAAATATTGTTAACTTAAGGTACATGGAGGTAATTATAATCATTGTAATGAAACAAGGTGCATGATTTGTTGAATGTAAAACTGATATATGCCCTGTAAACTTTCACTCAATCCACAATAAAAACCTTAAACAAATTAAAAATAAATAAAGGGGGGAAAAAAAAAGATTACAACTCAGGACACCCCTATGTGTATAGAGAAGAACTGCTCCATAGAGTTCCTAAAACTGTGACTTTTCAGTAGTTTGTCAGGCCTGTGTTCCAGGACACCTCTGGGTGGGTTTGAACTGCTATCCTTTCAGTGTTTAGCACTTTGTCTGCCATTATAGACAACTCAAATATTTGAAAGTTAAAACGATTTAGGGATGGGGAAAAAAAACAGGGAAGAGAGGGAGAAGAGGCATTATAAAAAGCTTTTATTTTTCATTCTCTAGACAGTATATTCTTCCCTGTTTCTGGTTTTTTCGTCTCCTCAAACTACTTGTATAAAGTATTTAATCTTTATTTTTAAATATGGTAAAACCACATCACATAAAATTTACCACTTTAATCATTTTAAAATATATGATTTCATATACAATTTCAAAACTACTGATATTTCTGCTGAAGAACTTACACTAGTTTGTTTTGTGTTCAAGATAAAGGTATCCAAGAGGCGATGGGGTGGGGGAGTGCAGTGGCTCTGTAGAATAAGCACTGGACTGTAATCCACAATGTCGGTTTGAGCCCACCAGCTGCTCTGCTGGTGAAAGATGTGACTTTATGCTCCTGGAGAGATTTGCAACTTTTAGAAACCCTGTACAGGATTCCTCACTCTGCTTCAGAACTGGCTTGATGGCACTTTAACAACAACAAAAGGTGGTTGGATTATGAATGGATAGAAAAAGATGTCTTAAAGTAAATAATGTTGTTGTCAGGTGCCATCGAGTTGGAACCGATTCATAGCGACCCCATACACAACAGAACGAAACAATGTCCGATCCTGGGCCAACTTCACTACTGCTGCCACACATGACACCATCAATGGTACCACCTTGCTGATCCATCTCGTTGGGGGTCTTCCTCTTTTTCTCTGACCCTCCATCTTACCCAGCATGAAATCCTTCTCCAGCAACTGTTCCCTCTTGACAATATGTCCAAAGTATGAGAGACGGAGCTTAACCATCCTGGCCTCCAAGGAGCACTTTGGCTGCACTTCTTCTAAAACAGATCTAATACAGCTTGGTTATATTTTTTCTTAATTCAGTGTCATTTAACAAATATTTACTGAATGTATTCTGTTATAGGTGCAGAATTCAGTAGTGAACAAAAGTAGAGTCCCCGTTCTCACGGAATTTTAGTGGGAAAAATGTAATTATGTTAGTGTGCACTTGGTCTTACCACCTGGCTTTGGTGTGGTTTCATACCTTTGTATTGATTTTTAGTGCTCATAGCGTAGTGGTTACGAATCGGGCTGCGAACCTTAAGGTCAGCGGTTCGAAACTACCAGCCGCTCCGCGGGAGAAAGATGAAGCTTTCTACTCCCGTAAAGATTTACACCCTCGGAAACCCTGTACAGGGTCGCTATGGGTCGGACCCGACTCGATGGCACTTAACAACAACAACAACAACAATGTGATATTTTAATCAATTTTTCTGTTTAAAAGAACATGCTCATTACATATTTCAAGTTACCCATAATGTTAACTAGAAGATGTACATTGTAAACACTAGAGAATTTCTGGAAGTTACTTATTTTGACCATATTTTTTTACTTAATGATAGTATGTGAAGGTTAATGCATTATTTATACCAAATATCCATTCTCTTTCCTTATTCCCTAAGTAACACAGAAAAGTAAAAATTCATATATGTCTCTTTCACAAAATATGTCCATTTGTTATTCATTTGTATTAAATGTATAACAAAATGGTCACACTAAATTGACCAATCTCTTTTAGTTAAAATTACAAAGTTATCCTGAGGTATTCTGTCAGTTGACTTTAACAGCTTTTCAGAGAGATTAAATTTAGTGTAAAGAGAACAGTGAGATTGGAAGTGCATTGAGGAGTTTGTCTTACATTGCAAAATTAAAAAAAAAATTTTTTTTTGGATCCCCCCAATGGCCTAGGAGTTGAAGTATAGCATGTGTTTGTTTATTATGAAGCAGTGATCTAAAACATGTTCATAGCTCATAACATACGAGGAGCTTCAAAAAATTCCAGGGAAAATGTAATGAAAAGACAATGGAATTTTCCCATGAACTTTGTGAAGTCCCTTGTAAATGATTTTTTTTCAGTTTCTCTTGATGTCTTTACTGTTATGAATTAGAAAAAATGCAACCAGCTGGAGAAGAGATTAGGTTGCAACTGCCAGCATAGTCTGTAAATTTTCATTTAATTTTTCCTTTTCTTAGGCAGTCTTGAGAACTATTGCTTGAAATTATAGGTTGCTAAAACAAACATGAATTATGTCTTATATGAGGCTTTCTGCTCCTGTAAAGATTTGCAGCCTCGGAAACCCTGTGCAGAGTCATTATGAGTTGGAACAGACTCCACGGTACTTAACAACATGTCTTATATATAGTTATCTTTCTAAATTGAAATTCAGATTGAATATGGGAGGTTTCTTATCATCAATGGATTCATAGCCAGTGGACATTACCAAAATATGATACTTTATATTTTATTTAAGTTATACTTGTATAGTCCGTCTTACATTCCATTCAACTTGACATCTGTTCTCTTGGTCTTCTCTCTTCCCTCTTGTCTATCCTCTAGAGAATGAAGAATGCCATTTTCTTCTGCTAGCTTTTCTGCAAGAGCAAGTTTAGGCAAAAGAAGTATTGTGTGGTAAACACTGTTCCCTTAATCAGCCCTTCTTTTAACTAACTTTCTCATCAGACCCCTTCCTCCCCAAGGACTTTATTTTCCCTCCAACATAGCAGGGAGCCTTTTAGTACCATTTGCCCTTTCCCCACCCGTTCAGCCTGACCGCATCCCATCAGCCTGACCCTGATGCCTACCTTTTTGCCTCTTAACAGATTGCCTTGGGATAACAGGTCAGATCCTGATCTGCTCATCCCTTTGTTTTTTCCTTTTGCATAGTGTCTAATCCTTTGTCCTAGGGAAAGGAATGGAAAAGTCAGAAAGGGCTTTGAGTCAAAGGACAGAAAAGGATTCCTGTGTTTCCACTCCTCTGTTTGAGGAGGCAAGTTCAATAACCTCCACCAGGATGTGAGAATAAATAGGTCTGGAATTGGATGAGAGAGTGAGCTGGCCTGTTCTCAGGACAGTTGCCTGTTAGTGGGACAGAGGTGACATGGCATGGCATAGGGATAAAAGGCTCTGCAGAATGGAGAGACAAAAGAAACTGTGTGGCTGTGGGACAGGATTAGCAGCATTAGTCTAGAGAGGAGTCAGCGATCTTTGACTAGAAGTGCATTTCGAAATGAAGGTGGTCTCCTGGGACTATTGAAGGACTACAGTGCTTCCTACTGCGTGGCCTCTTTCACCTTCTTTGGGGTTGGGCACAGCTAATTGCCTTGGTGTGTTCAGCATGCTGAAATACTACTGTGTTGATCTTTTCAGCATTTGCAGAAAACTGTCTTAGTATCAATTCATTATTTTATAACTTGTTTTAGTGTAGTATAGCTATTACAGATTAATGTTTGAAACTGGTACTTAAACTGGTCCCCAAGACACTTGAGCTTTCTTAATCCATAATTTTAATTACCATAAATAGAAACTACTTAATAAATATTTGAATATTTTTCAGATTATGAAAACTAGTTACCATTGGGTTGATTGTGACTCATGGTAAACCTGTGTATGTCAGTGGCTGGTGTTTTGGAAGTAGATTGCCACACTTTTTTTTCTAGATGCCTCTGGTGGTGGTTATGTGCCGTGGAGTTGTTTCTGACTCATAGTGGCACTCATAGTGACCCTGTAAAGGGTTTCCAAAGCTGTAAATCTTTATGGGAGCAGAAAGCCTCATCTTTCTACTGTGGAACAGCTGGTAGTTTCAAACTGCTGACCCTGAGATTAGCAGCCTGATTTCTAACTACTACGCTACCAGAGCTCCAGATGACCTCAACCCACCAGATTCTGTTAGTCCTCTAGGACATTAACTCTACCATCCAAGTACTCTTGGGCAAAGGATGGTGGTGTTAGCTGCTAAGTTGACTCTGACTTATGATGACCCCATGTGTGCAGAGTAGAATTGTTATGTAGGATTTCCAAGGCTGACCTTTTGGAAGCATATCAATAGCCCTGTCTTCTGAGGTGCTTCTGGGTGGGTTTGAGCCATGAACATTTTTGTAAATCATTGAATGCCTAACTGTTTAGCCACCTGGTATAAAGTATCCAGATCAAAAACCCAGTACTGTTGAATCCAGTCAAAAGGAAGTTCAGAACTCATGTATGTTTCAGACGAGGAAATAATCTTTAGTAGTCTGAAACAGAGCAAGGTAAAACATTTTAGCTGGTTAGTATTGTCATTTCCTTTGTTGCTGTTGTTAGGTGCCATCGAGTCTGTACCAAATCATAGCGACCCTGTGCACAACAGAACAAAACACTGCCCGATCCTGAGCCAACCTCGCAATTCTTGCCACGCTTGAGCCCATTGATGCTGCCACTTTGCCAATCCCTCTCACTGGGGGTCTTTCTCTTTTTCTCTGACCCTCCATCCTACCAAACATGATATCCTTCTCCAGCGACTGGTCCCTCCTGACAATACGTCCGAAGTACGAGAGACGAAGTTTGGCCATCCTGGCCTCCAAGGAACACTCTGGCTGCACTTTTTCCAACACAGATCTGTTTGTTCTTTAGGCAGCCCATGGCACTTTCAATATTCTCCTCCAACACCATAACTCAAATGCATCCATTCTTTTTTTTATTATTATTATTTAAATGTTTTATTGTGAATTATGTGACAGTTTACATGGGAGAACATTGGTTTTACATTCATTCTATCGTATATCATCTCATTGCCATGGTTACAATCCCCTCCATGCATTCCTTCCCCCATGCCCCCCAGGTCTTCAGCACACACTCGCTCTCCCTCTCTGGATCTAAAGTCTCCAGCTGCTCCATTGCTCCAGGTCATCATCTCTGACTCCATTTCAGGCATCACTGCTTCTCTGGGTAGGGTCCCGCTCTCTGCTCT
>NW_006408521.1:17270280-17292717 GCF_000296735.1 Chrysochloris asiatica
CTCCTTCACTGGGCACGTTGTAGCCCCATTTTAGGTATTCCAATCAGTTATAGGCAGAAGACGGACTTACAAGCTTTCTATGGTGATGCTTTTTTCTATTCCTTTCTCTCCCCCTCCAGTGTCTATTTTGTAATATAATGCAAGGATAACCAAGATTCAAAAGACAGCCAAGCATCTTAATATTGTTCCCCCCTTTTCCACATTACAACCATGGTTCGATCTCTGTATCCCAGAACCCTGTTGTTCTCAAGTTGTGCATATATCATTATTTAGCTCTGTCTCACTTAGCCCATTGAGACCTGTGTAATTGTTCTCCCACCTGCTTTGTTCTTCCATTCCCTTCTCCCTACTTGTATATTGCCCCCTCCCTAGCACCCAAACTATCCTGTGTCTAATCCCTGCCCTGTGCTCCACCTTCCCCTCCCTCCCATCACCCACCCCCAACATCCCAATAATCAGCAAAGAATTTCCCCCACCTCCCTTTAGTATGGGTTCTTTCCCTTAGTCTTTTACAGTAGTGGTCCTAACAAATGCATCCATTCTTATACGATCTTCCTTATTCATTGTCCTGCTTTTGCATGCATATGAAGTTATTGAAAATACCATGGCTTGGGTCAGGTGCACCTTAGTTCTCAAGCTCACATCTTTGCTCTTCAACACTTTAAAAAGGTCTTGTGCAGCAGATTTGCCTAATGCAGTATGTCCTTTGATTTCTTGACTGCTGCTTCCATGAGTGTTGATAGTTGATCCAAGAAGAATGAAGTCCTTGACTACTTCATTCTTTTCTCTGTTTATCAGAACGCTGTTTATTGGTCCAGTGGTGAGGATTTTTGTTTTCTTTACATAGAGATGCAATCCATACTGAAGCTGTGCTCTTTGATCTTCATCACTAAATATTTTAAGTCCTCTTAACATTCAGCAAGCAAGGTTGTATCATCTGCATATTGCAGGTTGTTAATGAGTCTTCCTCCAATCCTGATGCCATGTTTTTCTTCATATAATCCAGCTTCTCGGATTATTTGCTCAGCATACAGGTTAAATATGTATAGTGAAAGAATACAATCCTGTTGCACACCTTTCTTAATTTTAAACCATTCAGTATCCCATGTTCTGTTTAAACAACTGCCTCTTGGTCCATGTACAGATTCCTCATAAGCACAATGAAATATTCCGGAATACATGTACTTCACAATGTTTTTCATAGCTTGTCACAATCCACATAATCAAAAGCTTTTGCATAGTCGATAAAGCAAAAGTAAACCTCTTTCTGATATTCTCTGCTTTCAGCCACGATCCATCGGATATCAGCAATGATATCCCTCATTCCATGGCCTCTTCTGAATCCTGCTTGAACCTTAGAGTGTTCCTTTTGTAGCCACTGTGCACAATGAGCAGGAACTCATCATTAATCTAATCTGGAGCTAGAAAGCCAAAACACTTTTCTTTAGCTGAAAGAACTGAAGGAAAAAATCAAGCCTTGAGTTGCAGTATTGGTGGATTCCATGACAAAATATTGAATAATGCAGAAATCATTAAAAGGATATATAAGGAATACAGAGTCACTGTACCAAAACAGAATTAGTTGATGTTTAATAATTTCAAGAGGTACTATATAATCAAGAACCCATGGTATTCTGGAGATGAGAGAGAGAAGAGGAAGGGCTAGTTGGTCTGAAGTGTGGTAAGACCTGAGGATTCCTGAGCCGACTGGACAAGGACATAGCTACGGAGTGCTAGAGGTGAGAGTGAAGCATTCAGGTGATATAAAGTGAGGGGAGATGCACAAGAATACCCAAACTTGTAGATAGTACCCATTTGACCTACCTTCTATGACTTGGTGATCAGAACTTGACTAGAGAAAGATTTAAAAAAATTTGTTTTGATAATGGAAACCAGTGTAAATTGGTACAATTTGATGAACTTGACCTATACCTATGGATGTAGTAGCTCAAAATACCAACTGAGAGGGAAGGAGTCTTCACATCAAGTATCAGTCCTATCCCCTCTGTATACAGGGTTGATAGGGACGGGCAACTTAGACATTGGTTAACTAAAATGGGGGTTGGGGGCTATAAAGGCACAAAGTGACTGGCTTACAACTTTTTAAGACAGTGTTTAGTTTCAGAGTGTGCCTGGAAAGGTAGAATCTCCACCGAATAGTTCTTATCTTGTTTAGAAGGGTCTGGTGAAAAGCTATGGGGATAAGATTCTTAGGATTCAGTAGTGAGTAATTGTTATCATGACTAATTGCAGCTGTCACAACTGTAAAGATAGAAGTTCTGTAACAAAAAGAGGGGAGTAGTTAATCTTACAGTCCAGGAACAGAGGACCCTAGGACCATCAAGGGAGAAGAGCATGAGCAGAATGTGGGATCCTATCCAGAGAAACAGCAACACCAGAGATGGAGGCAAAGATGAGGACATAGAGTAGATAAGAATCTGAGGAATCTAGACTCATGGAAAGAGAAAGGCTGTGTGCTTGTGGGCAGGTGGTGGACTTGCAGAATGTGCCCTTTGGTTGTTTAAATGATTATGTATTCCTGAGTGTTTTGTGTACAACAAAACAAACAAACAAAAACCTAGAGGGAATAGAAGCAAATACTGTTGAATGATGATGCACGGAAATTGTAATCATTGCAATGAAATGATGAGTGTAAAACCGATATTCTCCCATGTAAACTATCAGTCAATTCACAATAAAAACTTTAAAAAAACACCACAAAACCCATGATATGACAGTAGTCCAAGCTGCGCTGAAGGCATTAGCTGAGGGGTGGCCAGTGGGGGCTCCAGGAACTGATGGAATACAAAATGCGATGCTTACTCATCTATGCCAAGAAATTTGGAAGGAAGCTACCTGGCCGTCAGATTGGAAGAGATCCATATTTGTGCCCATTCAAAAAAAAAAAAAAGGTGACCAAAATCAAGGTGAAAATCATCAGACATTATAATTAATATCACATGCAAGTAAAATTTTGCTGAATAATTTAAATATGGTTCCAGCAGTACATCAACTGGAAGCTCCCATAATTTTAGGCGGCATTCAGAAAAGGGTTTGGAAATAGAGATATCATTGCTAATGTAACATGGATCTTGGCTGAAAGCAGAGAATACCAGAAAGAAGTTAAATTGTGCTTTATTGACTATGCACAGGCTTTCATCTATGTGGATCATGACAAATTATTGATAATATTTTGAAGAATGGGTATTCCAGAACACTTGTGCTCATGAGGAACTTGTACATAGATCAAGAGACAGCCATTAGAACAGAATAACATGATACTGAATGATTTCAAATCGGGAAAGGTGTGTGCCAGGGTTGTATCCTTTCATCGTACTTATTTAATCTGTATGCTGAGCACATAACTTGAGAAGCTGGATTACATGAAGCACATGGAATCAAAATTGGAGGAAGACTTGTTAACAACCTGCAATATGCAGGTAACACCACCTTTCTTGTGGGATGGGAAAAGGGTTTGAAATACTTACTGATAAAGATCAAAGACCACAGCCTTCAATATAGGTTGCACATCAGTGTGAAGAAAACAAAAATTCTCACCACTGTAATATGATAAATGGAGAAAAGATTGAGGTTGTCAAGGACTTCATTTTACCTGGATCCACTATCAGTACTCATGAAAGCAGCATTCAGGAAATCAAATGACACATTACACTAGGCAAATCTGCTTCACAAGACTTCTTTAACATGTGTAAGAGCAAAGATGTCAGTTTGAGGACTAAGGTGCACCTGACTCAAGCCATGGTACTGTCAGTAGCATCATATGCACATGAAAGTTGAGCAATGAGTAGAAAAGACCATAGAAAAATCAATACATTAGAGTTATAGTTTTGGAAAAGAATATTAAAAGTGCCATGGACTGCTAGAAAAACAAATTTGTGTTGTAAAAGTATATGCAGAATGCTCCTTAGAAGCCAACATGGTACAACTTCATCTCTCATACTTTAGACATATTATCAGGAGGGACTATCCCTGGAGAAAGACATCATGCTCGGTAAATTGGAGGGAAGAATTTTTTATTGCAGATAATTTTATATACAATGTTAGTGATATCGATTTCCATACCCATCCATGACATAGTCATATTCTTGTGTTATAAAAACGTTTTGGTAACCCCCAGCACATTTTTAGGTTATTCTCTTTTTGAGTACCTGTGGATTCACTTTGGCTAGGTTTTCTATTTTTAACCATGCTTCTAGTTCTTTCATTTTTAGCTTCTCAGCTTTGAACTGCTGCGTGTACTCGTCAAACACTTTTTGGTTTGTTTCCATGAAGAGCTTCAGCATATAGATTACACTGTTTATAGTCTTGTTTCAGTGGGTCTTTGAATTGTGGTACAAGGAGGGCAACACGATGGGCAGAATCTTGGAGACATTGTTGCTGATTAAGCTCATGATGTACTCTTTTTTTTTTTTTAATGTTTTATTGTGAATTATGTGATAGTTTACATAGGAGAACATTAGCTTTACATTCATCCTATTGTAAATCGTTTCATTGCCATGTTTACAATCCCCTCCATGCATCATCAACCAACCAAAGGGTATGTATACCCTGCAAGCCTGCCTCTCGGTCATCAGCACACAGCCCTATCTCCCTCTCTGGGTTTAGAGTCCCCAGCTGCTCCATCTCGCCACGTTATCATCTCTGCCTCCATATCTGGTCTCACTGTTTCTCTGAGTAGGTTCCTGCACTCCGCTCTTCTCACTTGATGGTCCCAGGGACCTGTGCTCCTAGACTGTAAAGTCAACTATTCCCCTTCTTTTGCTACAAAACATCTACCTTTACATTTCCAACCCTCACAGTCAGTCCTGATAGCAATTATTCACTATTGTACCACAAGAGACCTATCCATATGTCCTTTCATCACCCCTGCCCAGACAGATTGGATACTACTCAGTGGAGTTTCTACCTTCCTAAGTGCCCTCTGGATCTAGGCTCCCTCTTGAAATCTTGTAAGACAGTCACTTCTTGCATTTGTAGCTCCCCCATTTTGGGTAGCCAATGTCCAAGTTGCCCATCCCTGTCTACCCTATGTATCAAGGGGGTGGGAATGTCTTCGCTGTAAAGATTTGTTCCCTCTTTTAAGCTACTGCTTCCATAGGTGTAGGACAAGTTCATCTTTCTTCTTTCTTCTAGTTGAGTCTGATCATCCAGCCATTGAAGCCAGGTCAAGTGAGTATTATCTGCAAGTGTGGGTGTTCTTGTGCATATGCCATCACTTCGTATCAGCTGGACGCTTCACTTTCCACTCTAGTCCTCTGTGGCTATGTCACTGACTTTGGGCCCCAGGAGTCCCCAGGTCTTACCATACTGCTGGCCAACCAGGTCTCTACCGGTTTCGCAGGAGTCTATTGAACGTTGTAGGGCTTAGCTCGCAGCTTCATTGACGTTTTTCCCTCACTTCCCCATATCAGTGACGAACGTGGTCACCAGTCAGAGCACATGTCTGCTCGTGTATTCCTCTTGAGTCTTAGTCTGGGGAGGGGGCAAACAGCTTGCTTGTTCTTATAGTAGTCATTCAGACTGCCATTACTGGTTTTTATTTTTCCTGTTGGTCTTTCTTTCAAGAAGTATTTTCTGTTCTTCTAGCTGCTCCAGGCTGGTCTGCTTGTCCTTTCAAGTGGAGATTTCCCACCTCAGAAGATTCTGGATGGGGTTCAGGATTCTACCTATGGTCTTATGCAGATTGCTTACAGGAACAGGCAGGTTGCTTGCCCAGGAAACATCGAGGCAAGTGGTCGGGCCCCTTGGTGCAAACCCCCTTCCAAGACTAAGACTCAGTGGGAATACATGCTCTGATTGGTGACCATGCTTGTCACCGATAAGGAGAAGTGAGGGAAAACGGCAATGAAGTGGCGAGCTAAGTCCTACAATGTGGAGAGTGAAGAATTCAGCTGATAAAAAGAGAGGGCATGTGCACAAGAACACCCACACTTGCAGATAATACCCACTTGACCTGGCTTCAATGACTGGATAATCAGAGCTCAACCAGAAGAAGAAAAAAGAGGAAAAAAAGAGTAATCTGATACAATTTGATGAACTTGACCTACACCGATGGCAGCAAAAAAGGGAAAAATTCTTACAGCAAGAATCATTCCCACCCTCTCCACACAGAGTAGACAGGGATGGGCAACTTGGACATTGGCTGCCCAAAGTGGGGTGGGGGGAGGGCTACAAATGCAAGAAGTGACAGGCTTACAAGCTTTCAAGAGGAAACTAAGAGCCAGGGGGCCTGGAGGAAGGCAGAATCTCCAGTGAGTAGTATACAATCTGCCTAGGCGGAGCTGATGAAATAAAATGCAGATGGGTCTCTTGTGATACAATAGTGAATAATTATTATCAGGACTGATTGTGAAGGTTGGAAATGTAGAGGTAGACATTTTATAGCAAGGAAGGGAGGGAATAACTTTCCAGGCTAGGAGTGGAGTTTCCTAGGACCTTTAACGGAGAAGAGCCGAGAGCGGGACCCTACCAGAAGCAGTGATGCCTGAGATGGAGGCAGAGACAATGATGTGGCATGATGGAGCAGCTGGAGACTTCAGATCCAGAGAGGGAGAGCCACTGTGTGCTGAAGACCTGGGGGGTACAGGGGACAGGATTGCAGGGTATACCCTTTGGTTGGCTGATGATGCATGAAGGGGATTGTAACCATGTCAATAAAACAATAGAATGAATGTAAAACTATGTTCTCTCATGTAAACTATCATATAATTCACAATAAAACACTAAAAAAACCCCAAAACAACCCCCCCCCCCAAAGACAGCCAAGCATCTTAACATGATTTCCCCTTTTACCCATTAAAACCATTCCTCAACCCCTGTATCCCAGAGCCCTGTTGTTCCAGGGTTGTGCATACATCATTATTTACCTCTGTCCTGCATAGTCCATGCAAACCTGCTTAACTGTTCTCCCATCTTCCTTGTTCTTCCATTCCTCTCCCCCATTTTGTTTATTGGCCCCCTCCCCGGCACCCAACTTATCCTGTGTCTATTCCCTGCCCTGTGTTTCAGCTTGCCCTCCCTCCCCTCCCCTCAGCCCCCACTTCCCAGTAACCAGCAAAAGAGTAACCCCTCACCCTTTTAGTATGGGTTCTTTTTCTTAGTCTTTTACAGTAGTGGTCCTATTCAGTGTTTCTCCTTTTGTGACTGACTAATTTCACTTTGCTTTCTATATTTTGGAGCTCTTTCATTGGGAGCATAGATATTTATTTTGGTTATATCATCTTGTTCAGTTGTCCCTTTTAAATCATGAGATAATGGTCATCTTTATCTATTATGCTAGGTTTTGCCTTAAAGTTTATTTTGTCAGAGATCAGTACTGCCACTCCTGTTAATTTTTTATTGCAATTAGCTTGATATATTTTTTTCCATCTGTTTTTGACTTTCAATCTGTTTTTGTCTCTGTGTGTAAGATGTGTCTTGCAGACAGCATATTGAAGGATCTTTTTTTATCCATTCTGCCACCCTCCGTCTCTTAACTGGTGCAGTTAATCCATTTACAGTCAGTGTAATTATCGATAGGCATGGATTAATTGCTGTCATTATATATATATATTTGTGTGTGTGTGTGTGGTGCTGTTGCTTTCTTTGTTCTGCGTGTCTTCCTTTGCTGAGTTCATGGTTTTTGTGTTCTTTCTTGTGAGTTTCCTCATAGTGTTAATGTTTCCATGTTTCATTTTCTTGGTATGTTGTGAAGTGTTAATTTTCTTTGAGGTTACCTTGTATTCCATGAATTTTTCTCTCCATTTAGTGCAGTCTGTTTTATCCTGTAATCTACCTGACCTTCTCACCATCTGGATCTCTGTTCCTATGTGTTTACCTGCTTTCACATTATAATTGTTTTGATCATAGACTGACCTCCCAGATTCTCTGAGTTTGTTCTCAAAGTTTCATTCTATTCTTGACTCTTTCTTCTGTTGATTTAGTTCTGGGAGGTGCTGCCATGTATGTCAGTCTCTGGTTGTTGTCTGTTCTTGTTGGTTCTCAGTCCACAGAATTCCCTTTAGGATGTTTTGTAGTGTAGGGTTGGCTTTGGCAAAATTCCTTAGCTTCTGTTTATCCTGGAATGTTTTTTATTACTCCCTCTTATTTGATTGGTAGCTTTGCTGGATAAAGGATTCTTGGTTGGCAGTGTTTTTCTTTCAGAGTTTATGTATGTCTCCCCATTGCCATCTTGCCTGCATGGTTTCTGATGAGAGACCCGAGCCTAATCTGACTTGCTTGCTTTGTATGTAATGTTTCTCTTTTCCCTAGCTGCTTTTAGGATTGTCTCCTTATTTTATTTTGGAGAGCTTGATTATGATATGTCTTGGTGATTTTCCTTTGGCTTCTATCCTTCTTGAGGTTCGTTGAACTTCTTGAGTACTCTTTTTTGCTTTGCAGGATGTTAGAGAAGTTTTCATCCAGCAGTTCTTCAACTATCTCCTCTGTGGACTTTATGTGATTCTTCCTGTTCTGGAATGCTGATAATTCTTAAGTTATTCCTCTTCATGTTGTCCAACATGAATCTTAGACCTTCTTCAGATTTTTTAAAATCCTTTTTTGTTCTTGCTGTTTTATCTTAGTATTGAGAGATTTGTCTTCCACCTCACTAGTTCTGCCTTCCATCTGTTCAATTCTACTTCTTTGCCCTTTCAGTGTATTATCTATTTCTGATATTCTCTTATTAATCATTTGGTCCTTTTTCTGTAGGTTTTGAGTCGTTTCCAATGATGTATCTATCTTATTTGGTTGTTATGTAGCGCTTTCCTAGCTTCTTCCTTATTTTTCTCAACTCCATTGTAAAGTGTTTGGAAACATTTTATAATCATTTTTCTGAATTCCTTCTCAGGCATTTCCAAGGCCTGTCCTCCTTCCAGAATGGAGTCCAGGTCTACCTCTAGGTCATTTGACTCATATTTTATCTTGTTTCTTGACGTGTGCTGATACGGTCATCTGTTTTTGCTTCTTGGACATGATAAGTGTTTAGCTGTGGCCTTAATACTTAATTGAGTGTGTGTTTTGGTATTCTATTTACTTTCTAATGGCCTTCAGGTAGATGTGATCAGGATTTGAACTTCACTTTTTACTCTTCTTATTGCTTAACTCAGAGTAACTTTCACAGGTTTTGTCTGCCTTCCTGGTGTATGGCAGTTTGTATTGGTTCTTCCCTGGATTGTGGAGTTTTATAGGGTATGGTTGTAGCTTCACTATCTGGCAGCAATTGCTCTCTCTTCTTGGGTAATATAGGGAGAGAAAGAGCCCCCTAAAGGTAGAAAGGGGAAGCAAAACAAAACAAAAAACAGTAACAGCAAAAAACCCCAGATTGGATACTGTAGTCTATAATTGCAGAAAAGGGAGAGGAGAGAGAGAGGAAAAAAGAAAAGGAAAAAAAAAAAAATCTGTAGCCTAATATGAGTATGACTTAATGTCCTCTTTCAGCTTCTTGCCTTCAAGGCTGCCTGATGAATTTCAAGATGCCACTGTTGGTTGTTATGCTGTACTGAAGTATTTAATTTTTGGCCTGTTTTGTTTTTCAACTCTCTCCCTCTCCACACCTCCTGTTCTAGCCTTTTCTCTATTAATAAGCAGCTCAGGGCCTGCTGTGGCCGTTTTGCGCTGCTGGTTTTAAGTGGAGACTGGCCTTTCCCTATTAATAAAAAGATTAGGGCCGGCTGTGGCCATTTTACGCTGCTGGTTTTAAGTGGGGACTGGCCTTTTAAACAACCCCTGTTCTGGCTTTTCACTATTAATAAACAGCTTACGGCCGGCTGTGGCTGTTTTGAGCTGCTGGTTTTAAGCGTGGGCTTGTCCTTTGTCCACCGAGAGGATCTGTGCGCATGCGTGGTAGAGGAACCCTCCAGTGGTGAGGTGTGTCCACTCACTCAGGCACTCCCTCTAGTCACCAGAATGGAGGTCTGCAAACAGCGAGAGGTCAATGAACAGTTACCTACCAAACAAACAAACAAAATCAGAACAAGACAAAACCAAAGTATATTGTCCACCTTTGCTCCGAGGTACCCTCTGTGTTAGTCTGTGGCAGGTCTGCTTGCTCCCCCACTTGGTCTTAGCCATTTGGTCTTGCCCAAGTTGTTGGTTCAAAAAGTCCGAGATTTCTTGCTTCCGCTACAAGTTCCACTAGCTATAAGCTTTCAAACTTTTTAAATATTCCTACATATGTGGTTCAGAGTTTTGGAGCTCTCCCCTGAACCTCCTTGCTTGGTATTCTGTGGTATTGCTGATGGAAATCTTCACTGCCTCTCTACTGTATCTGCCATCAAGCCCTGCCTCTCATGATATACTCTTAGCTCAATAGTAGAGAGCCTGCTTTGCCACCTGAAAGTGTGAGCTGGGCTCATACTTGGCCATTTGCCTGAAGAAAAGCTCCATGACCTTTGTGACTCCCAGGGCTTGATTGCATCTAAGATTTCCTCCTGTTTGTTGAGGAACATGACTGTTTTTAGCCAGTATTTGAGAAGTACCATTACCACTGGTTGGTTTAGTGAGCATGCTGTCCTTTTCCAAAAACTGCATGAAACAGCCTGCCAGCTGTGAATGGTAGACACTCAGAGATTTTACTTTGTGCAAAGGTAACACTGCCTTTAGTAGAAAAATGTGTGCACTTCTTTTAGTGGTAAGGCAAATCCATTAATTATACAGTCATTATTTTCAGTAATTCTGCTATGCTGTTGTGATGCTCTTCCATAAAGAAATCTATAAAATACATTCTTACCTGTTTTCTGATGTTCTCTTGTTAAGCCTGGGAATTTTTTGTAGATTCTGTAGAGGGTGGTTTTGAGAAAATTTCTCTCTTGAGGGTCTTTGTTGTAGAAGAGCTCTAAAAGCTGCAATACACACTTCTGATCAATACGTTTCTTCAAAATACTAGGTTGGAAATCTGAAGACTGTAAACCTCTTTAGAAAAATTTGTAAGCAGGCTGTATATTGAGGCAAGGCTACTTCTAACATGGGTACGTCCGTCTTCTTCTGGGTCAAATTCTGCTCCAGTATGTTTGGAGGAAGGTAGCACTGTTCGAAACATGTTAACTGCAAACTGGGTAAATTGGCTCTGTAATCACATTGCATTATGTGTGATATATTCTACCAATTCACTTTAAAGCAGCTCATTTTACTTCTTCCACTTGAGGTCATTGAGTGGATAGGAAACAGTCAAAAAGAACACAACGCTGACGTAACTAACGAATAAAAAAGCTTCTGTTGATCTGCAGAAGGACCATCTTTTAAATATGGTAGTTTTTTTTTTTAAGTTTTCTATTGCTGACCTTCAACCTTGTAGAATTCTATTTGTCTGCACTATGGGCTAGGGATACCATTTTATTAGCTGTTGCAGATTGGACAGCAGCAAGGCTGTTTTGCCACTAGTAATCTCTTGATGTGACTCTTGTCCTTCTTTCTAACCTTTCCCACTTTTTCCTGCTTTTGGTGATTCTTTCTCCTCCTTGATTTTTTTCTGCATGGCTGGAGCGAGCTGTCAAGCCCGCACAGCACAGTACCCCTGCCGGCTGCCATCACTGTCTTTGCTGCTGCTGCCACCACTGCCGCCCTGAAACTGAATTGTTCATCGCTTGGGCTTTCCTTTCTCCAGACTACCACAGACTGCTTGCACCAGCATCTTTGTTTTTTTGTGTGTTTTTTTTCCTTTAAACCCAATTGCTCTGGCTAGAATGTGTAGTACAACACTGAATATAGCTGTTGTTTTTTAGAAATGTCCTTTATCATATTAAGGAATTTCCATTTCATTTCTTGAATGTTTTTATCATGAAAAGGATATTGGATTTTGTCAAATATGTTCTGTGCGTCAGTTGAGATGCTCATGTAGTTCTTTTACTTTATCAATGTTGTATTACATTGATTAATTTTCTAATCTGTCTTTGCATTCCTGGGATAAATCTCACTTAATATGCGTTTGGATTTGGTTGCTAGTATCTTGTTAAAGATGTTTGTATCTGTATTCATATTCACCTGTAGTTTTCATTTGGTGACTCTGTTTGGCATTGTTAGCAAAGTAATGGTCACCTCATAGAATGAGTTAGGAAATGTTTTTTCTTCTGTGGGTTACTTTGCGTTGGACTACAAAGTCGGTTTGAACCACAAGGTCAGCAGGGGCAGTTCAAGCTCACCGGCTGCTCCTCAGAAACCCCATACAGGGTCACTATAGGTTGGAACCAACTCAACAGCACTTAACAACAACAACTAGCAATGTAGGGGGACCCGACTCTCCACACCTTTGCCAGTGTTTGTTGTTTCTGGTTTATTTGAATTTCACTGTTAATGTTGGTGTGAGATGATATCTCATTGTGGTTTTGATTCACATCTACGTAATGGCTAATGATTGTGAACATTTTGTCATACATTTGTTGGCTGCCTGGATGTTTTTCTTGGTGATGTGTCTGTTCGTATCCTGTGCCCATTTCTTAGTTGGGTTGTGTGTCTTTTCCTTGTAGAGAGGTATTTTAGTTTTCTGTAAATTGAAGATTAGTCCTTTGTTCAATGTTGTTCTTAAGTGTCATCGAGTCAGTCCCGACCCCTAGCCACCCTGTTTTTCCAAGGAGTAGCTGGTGAGCTTGAGCCGCTGACCTTGTAGTTCAAATAGCTTTGCAGTCTGACACATTAACCCACAGCGTCACAGTTTTCCTCAGGCTGTGGGCTCCCTTGTTACTCTTTTAGTAAAATCTTTTGATGCACATAAGTTTCTAATTTTTAGTATGTACTAGTCATCTATTTTGCCTTCTGTTGCTTGAGTGTTTTTTGTAATGTTTGATAGTGTCTGTATGCTATATGTTTGTTGTTAAGTGCTGTCAAGTCAGTTCCAACTCATAGTGACCATTTATAGGGTTTCCGAGGAGCAACTGGTGTATTTGAACCGTTGACTTTGCGATTCAGACTTACCTTGCTGTCCATCGCTTATCCTGCAGTGCCACACAAGGACTAAATTTGTTCCTGTTTTTTCACTGATGATCCTTATAGTTCTAAGTTTTACATTTAGGTCTTAAAACCATGTTGAGTATGTTTTTGTATATGTTTCAATCTTCAAATGGATTTCCAGTTTTGCCAACACCATTTGTTGAAGAGATTATCTCTTCCCCATTTAAAATGTTTTGGCCCTTTGTCAAACATCAGCTGACTGTATGTGAATGGATTTACTTCTGAGTTTTCAATTATGTTCCATTAATCTCTGTATCTTTAGTTGTACATGTTCCGGGCTGTTTTGTCCACTGTGTCTGTGTAGTAAATTTTGAGAACCAGGAGTAACAGGCCTTCAACTTTGTTCTTCTTTAGCATTGTTTTACTTATCTGAAGTCTCTTTCTTCTCCCTATAAAGTTCATGATCATTTTTCTGTCTGTTTAAAGAATGATGTTGGAATCTGGATTGGGATTGCTTTATATCTCCAGATTGCTTTGGGTAGTATTGACATTTTTGCAATGTTAAGTCTTCTTATCCATGAGCATGGTATATTCTTACAGTGTTGTAAATCTCTTTTGGTTTGTTGTCGTAGTTTTCTTTGTATAAGTCTTTTGTTTCTCTAGTTAGATTTATTCCAAGGTATTTCAATTTTTGGGCAGCTATTTTAAATGGTATTGTTTTTCTAATTTCCTTTTTAGAACTGTATTAGTATAGAGGAACCCAGCTGATTTTTGTATATTGATCTTGAATCTTCCCATTTTGCTAAATCTTTCAATGAGTCCCATAATTTTCTTGCTGAGTTTTTGGGCTTTTCTATATATAGGATCATAGCATCAGCAAATGGAGAGAGTTTTACTTCTTCTTTGCTAATTTGGATGCCTTTAATTTCCCTATTTTGCAACATAGCTCTTGCTAAGACTTCCAAAATAATATTGAATAGGAGTGGTGATAAAGGGCATCCTTGTCTAGTTCCTGTTTGCAAAGTGAATGCTTTAGTTTTTCTCTATGGAGAATAATTTTGGCTGTTGGGTTTGTATGCATACTCTTAATTATGTTGAAAAATTTCCCTTCAGTTCCTACTTTGTTGATGTTGGTTTTTGTCAAATGCCTTTTCTGCTTCAATTGATATGATCATGTGGTTCTTTTCTTTTTTTAAATGTATATGGTGGATTATGTTGATTGTTTTTCTAATACTGAACCATCCTTGCATCCTTGGAATATATCCCACATGATCATGATACATTAAATTTTCAGTCTTGTTATAGGTCTGTTCAAGTTTTCTACTTCACTCTGTGTTTATGTAGGTCCTGTTTTTCTAAAAATTTATCCATTTCTTACTAGATTTTCAAATTTTTTAGAGTACAGTTCTTAATAGTATTTTGTTATTCTTTTTATTGTTTTCCTGTTTTCTAATTTATTTTTCTGGTGACTGTAGGCTTATTTTTCTGGCCTTTAAAAAATTGTTGGAAATGTTGTGTTTAATGTGTTGATTTTGGTTCTTCTCTTTGGATGTGTGTGTTTATTGCTAGAAACTGCCCTCTGACCACTGCTTTCGCTGTGTCCCAAAGGTTTTGGTATGCTGTGTTTTTGTTTTCATTTGCTTCAAGGATTTTTTTTTTATTTTGTCTTTATTTGTTCTATTACCTTGTAGTTTTAAGCAGGGTGTTTTTCAGTTTCCATGTATTTATTTGATTTTGTTTACATGATCTTCCTATTGTTGGTTTCTAATTTTTATAGCATTGTGATCTGAGAAGATGGTTTGTAGTATTTTGATGTTTTAAAATTTATTGAGACTTGCTTTGTGGCCTGATACTTGACCTATTCTGGAGAATGTTTCACATGCACTGGAAAAGAATGAGTATTGTATTGTTTTTGGGTTGAGTGCTTTGTACAAAGCTACGAGGTCAAGTTTATTGATTGTGTTATTTAGTTCCTCTGTCTTAGTCGAGTTTCTTTCTAGTTCTGTCCTTTATTCAAAAGTAGTGTATTAAAATCTCTTCTTATTGTAGAGTGATCTGTTTCTTTCTTCAGTTCTATTAGAGTTTGATTTATTTATTTTGAGCCTGTACATTGAGAGCATGCAGTCCAGGTGTGGCACTGTGGGTTAAGGCACTAGATTGTAAAGTCGATTTGAACTGTAACATTGGTGGTTCAAGCTCACCATTTACTCCTTGGAAACCCTCTGCAGGGTTGCTATGGGTCGGAACTCGATGGCACTTAACAACAACAACAAATTGAGAGCATAGATATGTATTATGATTATATCCTCTTGTTCAGTTGACCCTTTAATCATGAGGTAATGTCTTTCTTTGTGTCTTATGCTGGTTTTTGCTTTAAAGTTTTATTTTATCAGAGATTAATATTGCCACTCCTGCTTTTTTGATGGCCATTAGCTTGAGATATTTTTTTCTATCCTTTAAGTTTTTGTTTTGAATTGAGTAATAGTTTACAGGAAGATCATCAGTTTTGCACTCAACCAGTTGTGTTTTGTTTAATTGCAATGATTACAATCACCTCCTTGTACCATTGGTTAGAAGTATTTGCCTGTTCTCTCCTTTTTTTTTTTTTTTTTTTAATGTACACAAAACACACAAAATGTGTATTCGTTTAAATCACCAAAAGGCAAATTTTGCAAGGCAGACTCCTCCTGTCTGCTGGCACATAGCCTTTCTCTTTCCATGAGTCTAGAATACTCAGCTGCTCTATCCCTTCATGCCATCACCTCTGCCTCCATTTCTGGTGTCACTGTTTCTTGTGTTGCTGCTTCTCTGGTTAGTTTCCCATGCTCTGCTCTTGCTCTTCCCTCTTGATGGATGTGGAGCAATGGATATTACTGCAATATCAGATGGTTCTTGGCTCAGAGCTGATAATACAAAAAAGGTGTTTATACCTGGGCTTTATTGACAGTGCAAAGATTTTGAACTGTGTTGTTGTTGTGAAGTACTGTTGAGTCGGTTCCGACCCATAGCGACCCTGTATAGGGTTTTCAAGGAGCAGTGAGTGAGCTTGAACCGCCGACCTTGTAGTTCAAATGGCTTTGCAGTCTGGCACATTAACACAAACTGTGTAGATCATGACAAACCAGTGTTTTGTTTTATTATGTGTAGGAGTCCTATGAGTTGGAACTGATTGCACAGCACCAACAACAATATATGGCCTTGATGATTGATCCATGTGCACTGTAAAAGAATATATATTCTGTTTTTGAGTGGCATGTTTTATATATGTCTGCTATACCTAGTTGATTACTAGTTTCATTCAGTTCTTCTATATTGTTATTGATCTTTCCATATGTTCTAGTTTTGAAAATGATGTATTGACGTTTCACTTCCATCTATAAGAGGACTTCAAAAACTTTTTGAAGTTCCCTCATAATTTGTAGTTGTTAATCCGTCCAGTTGGTTCCAACTCATAGCAACCCTGTGTAGGGTTTTTGAGGAGTGGCTAGGAAGTTTGAACCGCCATCCTTTCAGATCAAACCGACATTGCAGTACAGTGCTTATCCTACAGCACTGCACTAGGAAACCTCTCATAATATTTGGTACTGTTTGTTCCATTCGTTTATATATTTTGGATCTCTCTCTCTCTCTCTCTCTATATATATATATATATATATATACACACACACACATATATATATAGTTGTTATATCTGCTTAATGAATTGCTCCCCACTTTTTTTCAACTTTTTATTATGAATTGTGTGAAAGTTTACAGACAATATCATCAATTTTGCATGCAATAGGTCTTACATTGTTTCGTCTCAATGATTGCAGTCTCCTCCATGCAACAACAGTTATCCCACTTCTTTTTGTTTCCTATTTCCATTCCATCCACCTTCCTATCCCTTCAACTTTGTCCTTAGGTAAATATTGCCCTTTTGATTTTGAATGATGAGTGTTCTATGGTGAGCAAACATTACTAGTGTTGTTGTCCCCCATATATACCTTTCAGCTGGTTAGTGGAAAATTGGGTAACGAGGGTGAGTTGCCTTTTAAGGAACCTCATGTTTCTTTTTGACCAGTAAGCCCAGTCTTCTTCTTCTTAATTATTATTATTTTTTTTAAATAATAATTTTGAGTTTTTTCCACATTCTCTCCCATTCTATCCAACACTTTCTAATGTGATACCTTTCAGAGCAGTTGGGCAATATCTAGCTCTTCTGGTCTCAGAGTCATATAGACTGATGTTCACATTGAACTAATTGATTCCAGGCATCTTCAGTTCTCATCACTTTTCTTTCTTCTGCACCTGGAGAGACCAGTAGTTGCACCTTAGCTGACCATTCATGAGCTGTTAAGATACCAGACAAGAATATTGTCTTTGTGGACTGTGTTATGCCATAGTCCCCTGATACTATAGTCCTGAGCATCCAGGCCAAGCAACTCATTATGTTAAAATATTTGATAATATCCAAGAAATTTCCATCATTTTGTCCATTGTATAATGCATCACATTCATAGTTGTGTTTGCAGCAAAGGTAAATGCCATTTACAGATAACCTTTCAAAACCTTATATATTTGTGAGTATACTCATCCTTTTCTTCCTATATCCGTTCATCCTGTGTATCTATGTATCCTCCACAGAATACTGTTGTTCCAGTGTTGTATGTACAATGCTATCTACCTCTTTCCCCTTTAGACCTTGCATGCCTCCCTGTATCTTCACCTGTCTTTATCATTCTTCTGCCAACTTCCCTCTTTTTGTGTATTTCCCTCCCCTCTCTTGAATATTGTCCTCCCCAATCACCCAAGCTAACACATGCCTACCCTATACACAGTGAATTGCTCTCCCTTCCCTCCCACCCCTGGTAACCATCAAGAGTATTTCTTTTAGCATGAAAAACTTTTTCTTGGGTTTTGACAATGGCAGTCTCATATGATGCTTTTCCTTTTGTGGTTGACTAACTTCACCCAGCATGATGTCCTCCAGGTTCATCCATGTTATGAGGTGTTTCGCAGATTCATTGTTACTCTTCATTGTTGCATAGGATTCCATTGTGTAAATGTACCAAAGTTTGTGTATCCATTCTTCCATTGATGGGTATTTAGGCTGTTCTCCATCTTTTTGCTATTGTGAATAGTGCTTCGATGAACATTGGTGTGTGAATTGACCCATTTATCATTATAACAGATTTTGACTTAAAGTTAATTTTACTCTTTCACTTTCAACTTATTTGTGTTTTTGTATCTAAGATGTATCTCTTAGTTAGGGGTCTTTTTGTCCCCCCACCCTCCCATTCTGCCACTGCCTGCCTTTGATTGGAGAATCTAGTCTACTTTCAGCCCTGGAGTGGCTCTGTAAGATAAACACTGGACTGCTAACAAGAAGGTCCACAGTTCAAACTCACCAGCCACTGCTTGGAAACCGTTTACCAGGTTATTGTGCATAGGAACCAACTTGATGACACTTAACAACAATATTTTAATTCATATTATTAGTAAGGAAGGACTTATGCCATTTTTAAAACAATTTTTGTTTGTTTTATGTCTTATTTGTCTTTCATTTCCTCTAACTCCAACTTTTGTGTTTAATTGATTTTTTTGTAGTGAGCCATTTTTGTCAGTTATCTTTGTATTTAAAAATATTTTTCTTTATGATACCATAATTATTACATTTAATAGCCTACCTTTGTAATGGTTTTAAATGAACCAACTTGACTTCAGTAACATACAAAAAACTCCATGCCTATATGTACTGTACCTCCTCTCCTTTTATCTTGTCACCTATTTTACATCTTTGTGTATCATGTGCCCTGTAACATAAATGTATACGATTTTTAATGCATTTGTTATTACAAAGCCTGAAGGACATACGAGTTCAAATTATCCTTGTTTCTTTTAATGACATCTTTATTGTTTATGATGGCACTGTAGGATAAGCACTGGATGGCTAACTGCAAGGTCAGTGATTGAAATCTACCAGTTGCTCCTCAGAAACCCCATAAAAGATTACTATGAGTCAGAACAGACTCCATGGCACTTAACAACAACAACATTAGTACTTTTGACATTTTGTTTAGTTACTATACCATGTGCCATGTGTGTATACTTCATTTCTCCCTACTTTTTTCTAGTATTCTTGCTGTGATTCATGTTCAGATCTGTACTTTTAGACTAAAATTCTCTAGTTTCCTTCCATTGTATTTCATGTTTCACACCAGATAAAGTCTTCTTAAAGTATAATTCTAGTCACATTACTCTCTTACTCTCTTGACCCAAGACCTCTGTCTTAGTCTGATTCTCTAGAGGAGGAAAACCAGTTATGTTTATGTTTATATGTATGTGTGCATATGTGTATATATGCTCACACAGAGATGAAGACTGAGATTGATTGCTTTATTCTAAGGAAGTGGATCATGGAATTGTGGGGGATGATAAATCTAAATCCACAGACTGGAGTTTTCTATAGGCTTACTTCCAGGAATCCTAAGTCAGGTGATAAGAAGTTTGCAGGATCAAGAAAGTGAGCTTTGTCAGAACATCCATTTATATACTGAGACAGGCCACACCCACAAGGAAACACTCCTTTGAGCTGATTGGTTGGTCAAATCGGATGATATCATGGACGATGATTACATTATAGTTACATTTTTGGGAGACCAACCAGTCTAGTATCTGCCACATCACTGAAAATCATAATGTTAGCTAAGTGGACCCATAACATTAATTATTACAACATTCGTGATTATACTGTGTATTCAAAGTTATCACAGTAGGGTTCCAGCTAATTCTGCAGTTTTATGTTCCGTGGCACTGTGGGTTAATGCACCGGACTGCAAAGTTGGATTGAACCATAAGGTCGGCTGTTCAATCTCAGCAGCTACTCCTCAGAAATGCTATACAGGGTCGCTATGCATAGGAATTGACTCGACAGTAAGGAACCCTGGTAGTGCTGTAGGGTAAGCATTGGGCTGCTAACTGCTTGGTTGGCAGTTCAAACCAATCAGCACTCTGAGACAGAAAGAAGATGCTGTCTGCTGCTGTGAAGATTTATATTCAAAAACCCTTAATAAAGTCACTATGAGTTGGAATTGATTTGATGACAGTGGATTTGGGTTTGGTTCCTTTAAGATCTGACTTCCAACAAACCTATGTTATTTATTATTCATTAAGTATGTTGTTGTTGTTGTTAGTTATAGCTGACTTACAGCTACCTTGTATAGTATTTCCGAGATGCCTTGGTGAATTTTGAACTGTTGACCTTGTGGTTAGCAGTCCAGTGCTTATAATACAGCACCACACTAGGATCCATGAAATATACTCTTCCTTTTTTATTGCCGTGTTCTTTTTAACTTTTTAACTCTGCTTAACTCTTCCAAATGTTTCTCTGCTTTCCCTTACACCACCTTATCTCTATCAGTATTGAAATCCTATTCTACCCTTAAGATCCATCTCATATACCTTTTAAAAAAGCCTTTTCAGTATTACACAGTTGGAAATGTAGTATTTACTGCCTTCTTTGACACCCATCAAAGTACTTTGTTCTTCCTTTAGCTTACACATTTTATAGTACTCTATATTATTATGTAAGGAGCTCTGGTAGCGTAGTGGTTACTAATTGGGCTGCTAACCTCAAGGTCGGCAGTTTGAAAATACCAGGCATTCCATGGGAGAAAGATGAGGCTTTCTGCTCCCATAAAGATTTACAGCCTAGGAAACCCTTTACAGGGTTACTATGAGTCAGAACCTACTCCACGGTACTTAACAGCATATTATTATATACAGAGTTCTGGTGTGGCACTGTGGGTTAATGTGCTGCACTGCAAAGTCGGTTTGAAACACAAAGTTGGTGGTTCAAGTTCACCAGCTGCTCCTCGGAAACACTACATAGGATTGCTATGAGTCAGAACTGACTTGATGGTACTTAACAACAGCAAAAACATTATATTTATATATATATACACACACATATTGATGTGGCGCTGTGGGTTAATGTGCTGAACTGCAAAGTCGCTTTGAACTCTAAAGTCGGCAGTTCAAACACACCAGCTGTTCCTAGGAACGCTGTTCAGGGTCGGAACTGGGTCAATGGCACTTAATAACAACAACATATTATAATCATTGTGTACTTGCCTAATCCTCTTTCCCCTTAACAAGTTCTTTAAAAGAAAAAATTAGGTGTCTCTTGCAGGCCTAGATCAAGGTCTTTATTCTAAGATGCTCAATATATTTATTGACTCAAATTTATACATATGAGGAAACATATTTCAGGTTAACCATTATATTTTTGTTATTTTGTAGACTCGATCGCCTTTTTATCTTACTGGATACTGGCACTACTCCAGTTACAAGAAAAGCTGCTGCACAACAACTTGGAGAAGTGGTGAAGCTTCATCCCCATGAGCTAAATAATCTCCTATCTAAAGTAAGAATTCTTTTTTAAAAAAATTCATGCGATTATATATACCTGGCTAGGAATATAAAATAATAAAGGTAGAAATTATTTTTAGTGACAATTTTTGATTTTTAAATTCTGTTAAATATCTTACTTTATCTCCAAATTAAAAAAAAAATTTTGCTGTTATTTTTTTGTTAACAAGAATTAACATTTTTAGTATCAGATTTAATTGCTTAAGGGATCTGGTAATGTATAACATTTTTCCTATGGAGTAAGTTGGAATCTGGCCCTATTTGGTGATGAGCTAAACTGTTAATCTGGTTTGTTAGTTTTCTTAATGGCTAACAATTATTTCATTAAAGAGGAAGAATACTCCTGGGTAATGATTGAAATAGAGAAGCTAGTTGCCATGTTACATTCTTACTTGTCAGTTGTGTGAGAATGGAGGTTCTCTGCTTTGGTGGACTGGTGTTTTCATAGGTCTCACCCATGTTCTTTCTGTAAGATATGACTGTAATTTTGCTGATGTCTATAGACTTGAAGAAATGTGTCTGTTTAAATCTATGTTTAAATTCCTGACACTCAGAGTAAAACAGGAATGCTCTGTGCCTATGTGTATGGGGTGGGGGGAACCAGGGCGAGGTAGAGGAGAAGTGTGTAGATATTGGAAGCCTCAAGAAATGCTGACCACAAGTTGAGTCCTTTCATTTTTCTCTCATTTGGTGTGAGTGAAAAGGCAGGAATTCTAAGACATTTCTCATAGTCCACTAATCTGCATTGTTGCTGTCCTAAGAGCTAACAGCATAGAGTTGACCCTCCGTATACACATGTTCCACATCCGTGAATTCAGCCAACCCAGAATTAAAAATACAGTTAGGGAAAGGACCATAGTTAAGTAGTCAAAGCAGTCCTTCAAATGCTAAGAGGGTGCACTGTTGTTGTTGTTGTCAGGTGCCATCGAGTCGGAACCAATTCATAGCGAACCCATGCATAGCAGAACGAAACAATGCCCGATCCTGGGCCAACCTCGCTACTGCTGTCACACTTGACACCATCAGTGATGCCATCTGGCTGCTCCATCTCGTTGGGGGTCTTCCTCTTTTTCTCTGACCCTCCATCTTACCCAGCATGATATCCTTCTCCAGCGACTGTTCTCTCCTGACAATATGTCCAAA
>NW_006408521.1:17294061-17297388 GCF_000296735.1 Chrysochloris asiatica
TCTGTGTATTCCTTCCATCTTCTCTTGATGCATTCTGTATCATACAATAATTTGCCCAGAGAGTCTTTCAATAACGAAAGTCGAGGCTTGAATTTTTTCTTCAGTTCCCCCAGCTTGAGAAATGCTGACCGTGTTCTTCCCTTTTGAGGGTACAAAGAATTTGCATTTTATTAGGTATTATAAGTAATCTAGAGGTGACTTAAGGTATATGGGAGGTTGTATGTAGGTTTTATGTAAATACTGTACCATTTTGTATAAGGGACTTGTGCATCTGCAGATTTTGGTACCGAAGGGGACTTAGAACCCGTACCTCTGGAAACTGAGGAACAACTTTATTCCTCCGTTAGGTATTATTCTCAGAACTCTCTAACCAAAATCTAGATGGAGAAACAATGATTTGACACCTACCTATAGGCTCCTTATTCTCAGCATGGAGAAGGATGTCTGTAGAGCAGTGTTGTATACATTTGTATGTGGTTGGAAGACTGAATACGTTGAAATGGAACCAACAGAACTAACCTATGCTGAAGTAGAAAAAGGTTTTCACCCTTTCAGGTTTATTCTGGTCTTCTTAAACCACAAGGTACTGGATGATATAAAATAACTTAAAAAGAGGCAAAATCTGTCTTTAGTACCCTCACAACTCCTAACCTTGATTTAAACCACCAACCTTTTTAGTTTGTACCTAATGACTTAACCATCAATATAATCTGATTTTTAAAAACATTTTCATCACCCCAAATAGAATCCTCTTACCCATTAAGCAATAAGAGGTTACTTTTAGTCCCTCTCTCATCCCCTAGTCCTATACAACCACAACTCTACTTTCTAGATTTGCCTATTCTGGAGATTTTATGTAAGTGGAGCCATGCACAGTATGTGATCATTTTTTACTTTTTTGATTCAGAATAATGTATTCAAGGTTCCCATATTGTAATAGTACTTCATTCCTTTTAACTGCCTAATAATACTCTTAATATATTGATATGGATATATAATACTTATCCATTTATCAGTTGATGAACATTTGGGTTATTTCTACTTCTTGACTATTATGAGTAATGCTGTGAACATTAGTTTTGTGTGGACATATGTTTTCATTTCTCTTAGGCAGATATCTAACAGTGGAATTGTTGGGTTACATGGGAGTCCTGGTGTGGTGCTGCAGGATAATGCACTGGACCGCAAGGTCAGTTTGAACCACAAGGTTCAAACCCACCAATTCCTCCTTGGAATTCTATACAGGGTCACTCAGTCAGAACCGACTCCACGGCACTTAACAACAACATGGTAATTCTCTATTTAACCATTGAGAACTGACAACATTTTCAACGGAATTGTACCATTTTGCATTCTAGCAATTAGGGTATCGCACCTGCCCACGGCTATTATGCAATCCTGTATATGGTTTCTGAGGCTGTAAATCTTTATTGGAATAGAAAGCCGCATCTTTCTTCCATAGAGCTGCATTGTTTTTGTTGTTGTTGTTAGGTGTCATGCAGTCAGTACTGACTCTTAGCAACCGTATACACAACAGAACAAAACACTTGCCCGATCTTGGGCCAACATCGTTGCTACACCTGAGCCCATTGCTGTTGCTACTATGCCAGTCCATCTCGTTGGGGAGCCTTCCTCTTTTTCTGCAACCCTCCACTTTAGCAAACATGATGTCCTTCTCCAGTGACTGGTCCTTCCTGATATGTCCTAATATGTCCAGGTATGAGAGATGAAGTTTGGTCATCCTGGCTTCCAAGGAGCCACTCATAGGTTTTAATTGCTGATTTCACGGTTAGCAATTCAGTGTTTATCTTACAGCACCACCAAAACTCCTTCTAGTAGTATAATGTTATTGTTAAGTACTGTCAAGTTGGTTCCACTCATAGCAACCCTGTCTAGGTTTCCTAGGAGCAGCTAGTGGGTTTGAGCCACCAACCTTGAAGTTAGCAGTCCAGTGCTTATCCTATGGCACCAAGGTTATAATCTGCATCCTCTCCAGTACTTGTTACTATCTGACTTTTAGGTTATAGTCATCCTAGTAGAGTCCTGGTATGGCACTGTAGGATAAGCACTTGACCTTAAGGATGGCAATTCAAATTCACCAGTCTCTCCTTAGAAACCCTATACTGGGTCGCTATGAGGCAAAACTGACTGGACAGCACTTAACAACAATAAGAAGCCATCCTAGTGGGTATGAAGTGGTATCTCACTGTGGTTTGGGTTTGCATTTTCCTGATGACTAATGATATTGAGCATCTTTTCATGTTTATTGGCCATTTTTTAAAGTATATGTGTGAGGGTAAGTAAAAATGTATTGCTATAAAATCATAGAAACCCTTCTAAACAAAAATATCAAAATATGAAGCTATTGCTCTGCCATATCCTCTGTCTAGGTCTGTACATTTCTGAAGATGGTGTTTCTGTCTCTGTCTTTCCTGAGAGTTCTGTTATGGTGCTTTAGGATAAGCACTGAACAAGTAACTATAAGGTTGGCAGTTTTAACCCACAAGCCACTCCTCAGAACCAACTTGACAGCACTTACAGTAACAACCACCCTTCCCTGAGGAATTCAACACTGATTTGCACCCCCATGAAAATGGTAGTTTTGGCATCCTCAAAGGATTCTAAGGTTTCTTTTCAATGTTTTTTGAGTTGCAGGAACAAAAAGAAGTCTGAATGGGTAAGATCAGGGATGTAAGGTGCATGGGGTAGGATTTCCCAATGAAATTCTCATAGGACAGCCCCTACCCCCTGAAAGAATGAGTAGGTGCATTGTCATGATAGAAAACAATTCCTCAGGGCACCTTCTATGACCTTTTTCTCACCAGTGCAGTTTTCAGTTTTCTTAAAAGCTTCTTCATAAGCTCCTGTGATCATTCTCTGTCTTTTGAGCAAATCAATAAATATTACTCCTTTGAAATTCCAAAAAACAGTCACAATAATTGACTGAGCTGACCTCTGCCTTGAATTTAATTGGCCCAATAGATCCCTTCGAAAGTTACTGTTTGGTGACATTGTTTTATCACATGATTTGCAAATATTTTTTTCCATTCTGTAGGTTGACCTTTCACCTTCTAATTTATTTTAAAAAGGATTTATTTTGTTGTTCAAGTATACACAGCAAAACATTTACCAAATTTCTACATGTGCCATTTAGTGACACTGATTCTGTTGTTCAAGTTGTGCAACCATTTTCACCTTCCTCTTCTGAGTTGTTCTTCCTCCATTCACATGAATTTCATACCTCTAAGGCTTCTATCTAACGTGAATTCCCTGTCCCCTAAGGTTCCTATTTAAAAGAACATTTCAAGTTGTTTATATATATATATA
>NW_006408521.1:17297488-17373870 GCF_000296735.1 Chrysochloris asiatica
AAAATGTTTAATATCTTTGCATTTTATAAATTAGGTATTTAAGGTGGACTGCAGATGAATGAAAACAGACATTTCCTGTGAGATAAAAAGACACATTTAATGTTGAATTCAATCTATTCTGGGGAATGTTTTAAAAGAGTATATGTATAATGGAAACATCTTCACCAAATGTTCATAACTGTGTTCTACATCATGATTCATGAGCATGCCTAGAGTTGCAAGAAAGTACCAGTGCACAGATCATGATACCTCAGATCTACTAATGCAGAATTTCCAATAATGGATCCTAGGAATCTGTAATTGTAATTTGTCTTTTTCCCCCTGAAATAGGTATATATTTAAGATAAAAAATAAGGCAAATCAAGATCTTTCCTGAAGTACAGTGTTGTCTGTTACAGGATTATATCCATATGTCTATAACGGAGACCAGGAGTCTTGGTGTGACACCATAGGATAAGCACTTAACCTCAAGGGTAGTTTGAACTGCAAAGTCAGCGGTTCAGCTCACCAGCCGCTCCTTGGAAATACTATACAGGTCGCTATATAATGGAAACGACTCAATGGTACTTAACAAAAGCAGCAACCACAAGGAAGACCAACTGATACCACTATTATTCAAATTTACACAGCAACCACTAGAGCAAGGGGTGATGAAATTGAAGAATTCTACCTGCTTCTTTAATTGACCAAGCATGCAGTAAAGAAAGATGTATTGGTGATTACTGGTAATTGTAATGTGAAAGTTGGAAACAGTGGATCAGTAGTTAGTTGTATAATAAGGCTTGGTGATCGAAATGATGCTGGAGAGCTATGATAGAATTTTGCAAGACCAGTGACTTATTCATTGCAAAAAACTGTACACATGAACCTCACCAGATGGAATGTATAGGCATCAAACTGACTACATCTGTGAGAAGAGATGATGGAGAAGTTCAATATCATCAGCCAAAATAAGGACAGGGGCTGACTGTGGAACAGGCCATCAGTTGTTCAGATGCTAGTTCAGGCTGAAACTGAAGAAAATTTTTAAAAGTCCGCAAGAGCCAAAATAAGACCATGAATATATCCCACCTGAATTGAGAGACCTTCTCAAGAACAGATTTAGTGCATTAGACAAGTGACTAAGACCAGAAGAGTTGTGGGATGACAGCAAGGTACCATACATAAAGAAAACAAAAGTCATTAAAAAGAAAGAAAAGACCATAATGGATGTCAGATGTGATTATGAAACTTGCTTTTGAGTGTAGAGAAGCTAAAGCAACTGGAAGAAATGAGGAAATAAAAGAATGGAACTGAAAATTTCAAAGGGCAGATGAAAAAGAGAGTTAAGTATTTTAATGAAATGTGCAAAGATTTGGAGTTAGAAAACCAAAAGGCAAGAACATGCTCAAATTTCTCACAGTGAAATAACTAAAGGAAATTTTCAATCCTGAATTGCTATATTGAAGGATTTTGTGTACAAAATGTTGAATAATGTAGGAAGCATCAAAAGAAGATGGAAGGAATACAGTCACCACTGTTCCAAAAAGAATTGGTCGATGCTCACCCATTTCAAGAAGTATCATGTGGCCAAGAACTGATGGTACTGAAAAAAGAAGTTCAACCTGCCTTGAAGGCTTTGGTGAAAAACAAGTCTCCAGGAATTGATGAAGTACAAATTGAAATGCTTCAACAAACTGATGTAGTGCTGGAAGCACTCTTCCTCTATACAAAGCCATTTGGAAGACAGCTACCTGACCAACCAATTGGAAGAGATCCGTATTTGTGTCCATTCCAAAGAAAGGTGATCCAATGGAATGTGGAAATCATCAAACAATAGCATTAATATCACAGCAAATCAAATTTTGCTGAAAATAATTAAAAAACCATTGCAGCATTATATGCACAGGAAGCTGCAGGAAATTCAAGCTGAATTCAAATGAAAGCATGGAACTAGGCATATCCTTTTGATGTCAGGTGGATCTTGACTGGAAGCAGAATATACCAGAAAGATGTTTACCTATGCTTTGTTGACTATGCAGAGGCATTCAACTGTGTGGATCTTAACAAACTATAGATAAGATAATATTGCAAAGAAAGAGTATTCCCGAATGCGTAATTGTGCATGAGGAGCCTGTACAAACCATTCAAACAGAACAAAGGGAAACTGACTGGTTTAAAATCAGGAAAGGTGTATGCCAGGGTTGTGTCCTTTCACCATATGTATTCAATTTGTATGCTGAGCTAATCTGAGAAGCTAGATTGTCTGAAGAAGAATATGGCGTCAAGTGTAGAGGAAGGGTAACAAGCCTGTAATATGAAGATGATATAATCTTGCTTGCTGGAAGCAAAGAGGACTTGAAATACTCATTGACGAAAGGCTAAAGCTTTCAGCCTTGTACCTCAATGTAAGGAAACAAAAATCCTCACAACTGGACCAATAAATTATGTCATGATAAACAGAGAAAAGATTGAAGTTGTCAAAGACTTCATTTTGCTTGAATCCACAATCAGCACTCATGGAAGCAGTAGTCAATAAATCAAATCTTGCTGAAGTAAGTTAATTGCAAAAGGACAATTATTATATGAGACCACTATTATAAAAACTCAAGATGAGTTGGAACCAACTCGATGGCACTTAACAACAACAGCAACATATTGCCCTTATAACTTATAACTGTGGAGTCCTGGTGTGGTGTTGTGGGAGAAATCACTGCACTGCAAGGTCACTTTGAATTTCAGGATCGGCAACCGGCTGCTCCATTGAAAACCTGTAAGGATTGCTATGAGTCGGAATCGACTCAGCAGCACTTAACAACAAAGCCACAACATAACTATAATAAGTCTTGTGATCCATAAACATGGGATTAAATATTTTATATTTTTAAATTTAATTTCCTTTAACAGTATTGAGATATTTTTTAGCTTTTAGTTTATAACTTTTATACCTCTTCTGTTAAATTTATTATTAATGTTTTATGAAACTGCTATAAATGGGATTGTTTTCTTAATTTCATTTTCAGATTATTAATAGCATATAGAAATAGAATAGATTTTTTTAAAGTGTTTTATTGTGAATTATATGATAGTTTACATGGGAGAACATTAGTTTTACATTCATTCTATCTTACATCGTTATCATTGCCATGGTTACAATCCCCCCCTCCATGCATCATCAACTGACCAAAGCCTGCCCCCTACACTATTTCCCCACGCGCACACACACACACACACACACACACACACAAGTCTTCAGCACACAGTCACTCTCTCTCTTTGGATCTAAAGTCCCCAGCTGCTCCATCGATCCACATCATTGTCTCTGCCTCCATCTCAGGCATCACTGCTTCTCTGGGTAGGTTCCCGCTCTTGGCTCTTCTCCGTTGATGGTCCTAGGGACCTCCACTCCTAGACTGAAAAGTTATTCCCTCCCCGATGCAAATGGTTTTGCACTCACTACTAGCCAAAAGGTTGGCAGTTTGAACCTAACCAGAGACACCTTGCAATTTGTTTCTGAAAGCCTGTGAAAGTCCATTGCAGTAATTCTACTTTGTTTGTAGGGGATCGCCACAACTACATGGCAAAAATATAACCTTTACTTTTCTGCATTAAGTAATGAGACTTAATGAATAAGTCCCATTAATGAATTGTCTTTAGCATGTTAAGTAGCTGTATAATTTTTAAAAAATATTTTTAAAATAAAAAATTCCTGCTTTCCATTTGGAAACTGGTAGCAATATTTCCAGTGAATAATAGAATTTCTAATGATTTTAATAATTCAAGAGTGATTTTATATATATATATATATAGTGGTGTGCGTGGCATCGGTTCCGACTCATAGCGACCCTGTACAGGGTTTCCGAGGCTGTAAATCTTCACAGGAGCAGAAAGTCTCATCTTTCTCCCGTGGAGCAGCTGGTAGTTTCGAACTGCTGACCTTAAGGTTGACAGCCCGATTCATAACCACTATGCTACTATAAATATGGAGAGTGCTAAATTATAAATTAATAAGAAGTTAATTTGTTATTTCTCTGTTGTAGCTACGTTGAGCAAGCAATATTTTTTATACATAACTATTTTACCTTATAATTTTTTTAAGGTATTGATGTATTTAAGGAGTACAAATTGGGATACCCGGATTGCAGCAGGACAAGCTGTTGAAGCCATAGTGAGAAATGTACCTGAATGGAATCCGGTGCCAAGAACTAAACAAGGTGCTTTAAGTGGAAAAATTGTTTGCAGAATACCATAGCTGTAGGATTAGCTATGTTATATAATTTATATTACTTCAGTGGCTTAATTTTCATGCTTTCAAGCCATAGACTTACCAGTTGAATAAGCTGATGTTTTCCTCATTTAAAAAAACACTGCTGAGTCAACTAATGTTTTCATATATTTCTTTGAAAAGAGTATTGATTCTATAGTATGTATGCTGTATAATGATTATCACTTTCCTCAAGGAATTTATGTCCTTAAAAAATGGAACTGAATTCATATAGTGCAATTATTTGGAAGTTATTTTTTGTTTTTGCTGAGAGAGTACAATAGTGAAATTATTTGCTAAATTTAAGCTCAGTATTTAAGTGAAAATTTAGTATGATGTACCTAGAGTTTCACTTCCAAGTTACTTTGATAGACAGCACTTTTGTCATAAATCTTATTTAACTTGCCTGAAATTTTTGCTCTATCTGCTGACACCTAATATTTTCAGTGATTGTGTTAAGCTATCTTCTCATCAGAGAAAATATATAACCAAAAATTATAGCGTGTTAGAAAAGAGCTTTTTCTTTTCTAACATGGTATTCCCTATCTATTTTAGTAAATAGAGACATCAGACCTGGTTTTGTTTTGTTTTTTCCATTATTAATAGGTTATATCAGCATAAACATTGACAGTGAGGTTGTTTCAAATCTTAAAATATTCATGGTAGTTTTCTTTAAGTTAAGCAGTTGCATTTTAGTTTATAGATATGTTTGCTGCAAATGCCAACTAAAGAAATTATTAAGTCGGTAAGCAATTTATATGTGTGTGTATATATTATATATATATTGTTGTATATATGTATATACATATATACACATATACACACATGCATAACACCACAGACATACACGATGAGGCTTCAAAAAGTTTGTGGAAAAATGGAATTAAAAGATAATGAAAATTTTCCATGAACTTTTTGAAGTCTTCGTGTATGTATTAGTGTGTATGGTTTTGTGTGTGCATGCAGAAACATAGAACATTTAATAGATACTTTTAAAGCTTCAAATGGATATATAATTTTAGTAGTTTATCAGGAGGTAATTTGCTAATATTGTGAGAAGTGAGTTTTAATGAATGAGTAGTTGGTTTGTGTCCTAAATATTCTTTAGGTATAGGGAGGGATGGTGCTTGTTAGCTTTCTTCATTAATACTCTCAGTGAATATATTTGTGTTTTACATAACTTTACATACATCAAGAAAAGTGTATTTTCTTGATAGTATGTATATTTCAACATGGGACAGTATTTCTTTATATCTATATTTTTAAATAAATACATTGTGCCTTTGTAGTCAGAAATAGTTACACATATGCCCACTAACTTTCTGAAGGTTTATAGAAGAGGAACCATCAAGTTAAATAGTTCATTCACAGATAACTAAGAACTGAGCATAAATAAACCCACAATAACTTTTCTGCTTCCTTCACCTTTTACTTTCCTTAAGATTTTATAAACCAACTGCAAGTAATAATTTGCTGTTTTCTTTGATTCTACACGTTGGCTACATGGTCAAATTAAATATTTTTAAACCTCATCTAGACCCTACTTCTGAAAGTTCTATGGAAGATTCATCTACTACAGATCGATTGAATTTTGACAGATTTGATATTTGTAGATTATTACAACATGGTGCATCACTTTTGGGGTCTGCTGGTGCAGAATTTGAAGTCCAAGATGAAAAATCCGGTATGTAATAGTATCATATGAGAAAGTTTGAAATGTTCAGTGTTTTTAAACAAATTTGTCAATTGATGTGTTTGTACACAGTCATGTATAGGCTAATAAATGTCACAAAATGTAAGTTCACTAAATTTTGCAGATGGGAGGACTGTGGGTAGGAAAAGTCACAGAGGATATCTTCCCAAGTGAATATGTATTATATGTATCATTAATAGATAAATATTAATATTTAAGCAATGATTTTTTAATTCATAGAAATTGTAAAATGTGTTACCCAAGAGCGTCATATTGACAGATTTTTAAAGCCAGAATACAAATTGGTAATATTTTCACTATTATGAGAATTTGAGAGACTGTCATAATTTCATTCATAATAAATATGCTTAGATACTGTTCGATCTGTTCATGCTGGTGAGCAAAGAAAAAACTAACAATTAAAGGGGGAAAAAAAAGCTTGGAAGGATAATTGTCCCATTATCTTTAAACTTACAGAATCTATCTGGATATAAAATAAAAGTTTTGGCCATTCAAGATTGATGCCTTGAGTGGAAAAAACCTTGATGTTTTTAATGGATTTCTGTAAGTAAATAAATTGCCTTTTTGACTAAAAACCAAAACAGAACAGTGTTTTGTTTGGTTGCTAATTAAATTAATTATCCAAAGCATAGCTAGCTAAGTTCATCTTGAATTCATTTTCAATTTGTTCATCTTTTTAAAATGTCAAATATCTGTATGGTTTCTATTGGAACATGTAATTTAATTATTTTTGGAGGGGATTAAAAGGAGAGTTTGCTTAAGTTAGCCATAATGACACAATGATTAAAGCACTCGACACAAACCAAAAATTGGCAGTTGAACCCATAAGCAATGCTGTTATATAAAAATATGGCTGTCTGCTTTCATAAAGATGTACAGCCTTGGAAACCTTATGGGGCAATTCTACTCTGTCTTACAGAGTCACTATAAGTTGGAATCGACTTGATACCTGTAAGTTAGGTTTGGTTTTGCTTACGTTTAAAAAAGGATCTTGTTTTTCTGAAAAAAGAGGTAGATTTTTTTTTTTCCCTGAAAACTGTCCAGTTTGGGGGGGAAAATTTACTTCTAATAGGTTTAGCTGTTTTACTAGTGTGCCCATGGATTATTAGAGATCTTTGGTCCTTATCCAGAAGTAAAAGTCAGTGTCACATGGACCACTTTGAAAAATATGCATTTGGATTTTATTTTAGATTCTGGTTTAAACTGTGAAGAATTCTAGGAAATTGTATTCAAAATAAAAACTTCACAGATGACTGATATGTATTGAAGTTCGGAACCCAGGTTTCTTGGGAGCTCACTTTTTGGTGCTCGTAAGGCAGAGTGTTTTGAGGAGTGCTTGTTTAGAACCATGGAATCAGGTTTTCTTTGAAGTCTGCTGATCTGTGTTTGTCCTTTTGTATTTATGAATTCCTTCACAATGGTTTTGGTTATTTTCCCCTGTGTGACTTTTCCTGGCCTGGAGGACTAGTTTTGGACTCTGTTAAACGGTGTTGGACCTGTGAGCTGGTAGTCATCACTTTTGGATGCCTAATGTTTTCTTTGACAAAACAGCTTTTGCTTATTGGGGGGGAGTTCTCTTCTATGTCTTTTATGAAGGCCCTGGGTTCCTTTAAACTTTGTATTACTTCTTTCTTGGCATCTATATCCAGTTAGGTACCTCCCTTTCTGTAGAGCCTAGCTCTGTTATTTTAGGGCTTAGGAACAAATGCCATTGTTTAGTATAAACAGGTGTTTAGTATAAACATGTGTAGGGAATAATGTTAATCTTAACTAGTTTCCTGTTATACCTTCAAAATTTCAGATGGCTAGTTTTGGTCCAGATTCCCTTTCTCTCTTTTTTGATTTGACCCTATAGAATTTCTAAACTGTTCTTATGTGTGTTTGTTCACTCAGTTTTTTATCAATCTGTTATCACTGGTTTTAGTTTCCAGAAACCGTTTTATATGTTTAAGTCTTTTAATCATGTCTCTTAAAATTTTTTAGGATATTTGTAGACTTATACAAAAATTGAGACAGTAACTTAGAGAATTCTTATATATGCTGTACCCAGTTCTCCCTGTTATTAACATCTTATCATTAGTGTGACACATTTGTAACAGTTAATGAAGACTATTGGTTCTTTACTGTCATTAACTAGAAGTTCTTCTTACTTTATTCAGATTTACTTGTTTCAAGAATCACATCTAGGATATCTGTATCTTTTGCCCTTTTAAAGGATATGGTGTCGATGGGAAAGTACAGGTAGTCCATGACTTATAATTGGGTTCTGTTCCGATGACTTTGTCGTAAATGAGTTATGATACATGTTGTTGTTAGGTGCCATCAAGTAAGTACCTACTCTTAGCAACCCTGTGCATGACAGAATGAAACACTGCCCTGTCCTGTGCCAACCTCACAATAGTTGCTACGTTTCTGCCCATCACTGCTACCACTGTGCCAATCCTTCTCGTTGGTGGTCTTCCTCTTTTTCTTTGACTCTCCATTTTATCAAACATGATATCCTTCTCCAAGGACTAGTCCCTCCTAACAATATGTCTGAAATACGAGAAAAGAAGTGTGACCATCGTGGCTTCCATGGAACATTCTGGCTGTACTTCTTCCAACATAGATTGGTTTGTTCTCTTGGCAGTCCATGGTACTTTTAATATTCTCCTCCAACACCATAGCTCAAAGTTGAATACCTCTTTTTTTTTTCTTTATTGTTACCGCTTACCACCAGTATTTTTAAACATTTGATTTTTAGTTGTCTTTGGTGTTGTAAACATTACATATAAACTTACATATTTGAATACATTGTTGTCATTTGGGTGCTTTTAAGTTAGCTGAACCTTATGTGTACAACAGAACGAAACACTGCCCAGTCCTGTATCATCCCCACAGTCCTTGCTGCGTTTGAGCCCATTGTTACAGCCACTGTCTTAAGCTGTCTTGTTGAGGGTCTGCCTTTTTTTCACTGACCCTCTGTCTTACCAATTATGATGTCCTTCTCCAGGGACTGGTCCCTCCTGCTAACATGTCCAAAGTTTGTAAGATGAAATCTTGCCATCCTCCCTATTAAAAGGCATTATTTGGCTGTGCTGTTTTCAAATCGGGTTGGTTTGTTCTTCTGGCAGTCCTTGGCATATTCAGTATTTTTTGCCAATGTGATAATTCATATGCATCAGTTCTTCTCCAATCTTCCTTATTCATTGTCCAGCTGTCTCATGTAGATGTTGTTAAATTCCGTCGAGTCGGCGCTGACTCATAATGAGCCTGTATAGGGTTTCTGAGGAGCCCTGGGTGGGTTTGAACTGCGTACTGTGTGATTCGAAGTCCAGTGTCAAACCCGGAGTCAGGCAATTGAAAATACTATAACTTGAGCAGGTGCACCTTAGTCTGTAAAGTGACACCTTTGCTTTCTAACACGTTATAAAGGTCTTTTGCAGCAGATTGCCTTTTGCAATACATTGTTTGATTTCTTGATTGCTGATTCCATGAATTTTGATTATGGAGCCAAGTAAAATGAAATCCTGACAAGTTCAGTATTTTCACCATGTTCTTTATTGGTCCAATTGTGAAGATTTTTTATGTATGTTGAGATGTAATGAACACTGAAGACTGTAGTCTTTGGTCATCATCAATAAGTACTTCTGGTCCTCTTCATTTTTACCAAGCAAGGTTATGTCACCTGTTTATTGCAGGTTATTGATGCTGAATTCTTTTTCATAGTCAACGTCCTGGCTAATTTGTTCAGCATACAGATTGAATAAGTATGGTAAAAGAATACAACCCTGACACACAGCTTTCCTGATTTTAAGCCATGCAGTATCTCTTCTAGGAATATATAAAGGCCATATTTGGAATAAGCATTTATTTTTTTTCTGTCTAATAAAATCTAGAGTTTGTGTTTTGCCTAGTTAGATCTTTGCGCATGTGTGACAGGTGTAGTTATAAAATAAGATTGATTTATTTACATGGAAATAAGTCTTACTACTTTATAATGTCTGATAATTAGTATAGGGTGATGGGAGAATTACAGTGAAAATTGCTATAATGTTTTGTTAACTAGAACGCTATTTTCGAATCATGAATAGGTACCATTTCTGACATATTTAAGTGTTCGGAGTGATTTTTAATTGGCAAGGATGGTGTTTTAATAGTTTGCTTTTTTAAAATGGAGCCTGTGATTTGAATGAATTAGAAAACTTTTTAACTGATTTGGAAGAAATGTGAAATGTATTTCTTTTCTATTTAAGGTGAAGTGGATCCTAAAGAGAGGATAGCACGCCAACGGAAACTATTACAGAAGAAACTTGGCCTTAATATGGGAGAAGCAATTGGAATGAGTACTGAAGAATTGTTTAATGATGAAGATTTGGATTATACTCCAACTGCAGCAGCTTTTGTAAACAAACAACCTGTAGGTAAAACCTTTGGTTGTTTGATTGCAAGTAATAATTCAGGGACTTGCTTCAGTTTGCCTGTTGTTGTTAAGTGCTGTCGAGTTCGTTCTGACACATAGTGACCCTGTATAAGGTTTCTGAGGAGTTACTGGTGAGCTTAAACCCCTGATCTTGCAATTCAAATGACTTTGCAGTCCAGTGTATTAACCGATAACACCACACTGTGCAACTGTAATTTTTTATTTTTATAATGCTGTGCTTAGTTGTGCTCATTGCTGATTTGTGCCACCATTATTAAGTGCCTTTGGTCAGTTAGATTTTCAGTGACAGATTCTACAGAAACAGAAGTTCAGCCTACTTCATGGACACTAGGCTATTAGATAAAAACTGGTGGAGCTTTTAGGAGCCACTGATACTGAGAGAGCCTAGTTGCACTGATAACTCTTTTCTGTGTTCTTTGGTGAAGGGGAAAAAAGTAAACTCTTGGAAGAGTGAGTGTTAGTAAGGATTATCATAGCCAGATATGCCGATATTGGAGATCTTTTATGTTAATCAAGAAAGTAATAAACATGATTTTTTATTTCAAAAGGGTATATAATATGAAGTAATAAAAGAACTTTTTCCAGTAATCAGTGGACACACATGTCCCCACTGGCAATCCTTGTTATGTATATACAAGTCTGTGTGCCCTTTTAAGCCATGTTCACTTTTTTGTACTTAAAATAGCTTAATTTGTGAGTATGTACATTCTTTTTTTGAGAGCTTCATTTATTCCAGTATAATGACTATATCATGTAGACTCCTCTTTTCCTGTTCTAATTTGCAATAGATTCTCATGTGTTTCTTAACTCTATTGTTCTTTCACAGGTTCTTATGAAGTTTTCGTAAGAGTTGTGCATCTCTCCTCAGAGAAATGTACCTGCAAGTGAATTACATTTCAAGTGGTTTTGTACTCTTCCTCCTTGCCCCATAATCCTTCTAGGGACCCATATAGATCCCATTATAAATTCCTGCTCCTTTCCTTTGATTTTACTTTTGCATTAGCAGAGTTGTCTTTTCAAGCATTGGAATTTTTTAAAGGATAATTTTAAGACTGGGAGTGTTTGTGATGATGAATAACTTTACCAGATAAATTGCAGATACATAAAGGGTAAATGGGAGAGCATATAAAGAGGCAGAAAATAAAATGGTAACCAGGAAAGAATGGGAAAAAAATGAGATAAAAAGGGAAGAAGAGTAAGGTAGAAGTAAAAAAGAGGAAAGTAGTAAAAATTGAACTGAAAAATGTGGTAATGTGATCACGGTGTGGGAAATTGGACTTGAGAGGAAATGATTGAGCCAGGTGTGTTAGAGTGAGCTACAGATATCAGAATAGCTAGATATATAATGGTCAATAGCCATTTTGGGGGCTTGTAAGATTTAGGTTGGGTTGACTTTATGTTTTGGATCTTTGAGAGAGAGTTGCATAACATTAGTTGTTGTCATAGGTGCATTTCAGCTATGTAGACTAGGGGAAATCAAAAAGCACTGTTCCAATTCATACACGGTACAGGTTTATTCCAAGCAACATGTTAAGACATGTGTCTATAATCCATGGATGGCTGCAGACAAGTTCTCTCAGAAATACCCTTGTCTTAGTCTTCTTTTGTTGTTAAGTGCTGTTGAGTCAGTTCCGACTGACTGGTGAATTTGAACTGCTGATCTTGCAGTTCAAACCAACATTCTAGTCCAGTGCATTATTCCACAACACCACACCAGGACTCCATAGTCTTCTTAGGTGCCTTCTAAAAAAGGCCCATCCAAAACAATAGTTTCCTGGGGGATCTGTTGGGCCAGTTAAATTCAAGGCAGAGAACTTAGCTCAGAAGATTATGACAGCTGTTTTTTGGGGATACACAGGGAGTAATCTTGTTATATTTTTAGCAAAGGACAATTGACAACCACGAGGACTTACTAGGAAGAAGTTTTAGGAAAATGGAAATCTGTACTAGTGAGAAAAAGGCCAGGAAATTTGCACTGAGCTTTTTTTCAAAACATCACACTTGCTCATTCTTCAAGGGCTGTCGTACAAAAATTTCGTTAGGAAAATACTTTATTCCATCCTCCTTATGGCCCTGATCTTGGCCCTTCATACTTCTTTTTGTTCACAAAACTCAAAGATCATTTAAAAGAACATGATTTGAATCCCTCAAGGATGACCAAACTGCTGTTTTGATGTTGTATAAAAGAGCACAGAATTCTTTGGGGAATGCTTGTTGTTGTTGTTGTGAAGTGCTGTCGAGTTGCTTCCGACCCATAGCGACCCTGTATAGGGATTCCGAGGAGCAGCTGGTGAGCTTGAACTGCCAACCTTGCAGTTCAAACAGCTTTGCAGTCTGGCACATTAACCCACAGCGCCATACCAGAACTATTAGAGAGGTGGAAACACTGTCTTCATATATGCTGAGAAACAATAGCTTCAGATTTTAATGTTTTTGTTTAATAAAGCTTTCTGTGGCTTTGTTGTAGTACTTTTTGATTTATCCTCATATATGGCATTAGACCAAGCTTGTAGCAGGACATACACACCAGTGACCCAGTGACCCACAATGATTGTAGAAGAATAAGTTTTAGTTGAATCTTAAAATTAAGCTTGTAAAGATTTTTAGACTTGGACTGAAAGTCCTTCTTATCATATAGCCTGTATAGTGTCTCCCATTAATGGCAAAGAGAGTAAAGGAGTAGGCCTGCTTCAGAGCAACAAGGTGCATGGGATAAACTACCGTAGGGGGCTCGAACAACTACGGACAGCTGTAATTAAATTTTTTTCAACAGATGATGGGCATCACTAGTTTGTTTTATTCATGCTCCTAATTCTTATAACTTTTGAGTGATATTATGGTTATTTTGAAGTTTCACCTCCTGAATACCCCTCTCTGTGTTTAGGATTATGAAATGTAATGACATTGTAACCTTCTGAGACTGAGACTATGAATATCTTCACTTCAGAAGTTCAAACTTGATATTCTTTTATTCTTTTAGACTCTCCAGGCAGCTGAATTGATTGATTCAGAATTTCGAGCAGGAATGAGCAATAGACAAAAGAACAAAGCTAAAAGAATGGCCAAGTTATTTGCAAAGCAGAGATCCAGGGATGCAGTGGAAACAAATGAGAAGAGGTAGCAATTTTTTTCTGCTTATTCATTTATAACAGTAATGCTGTGTAGCTTACATCTTTCTGCTTAAATTTGTAAAACACGTTTTGCTGACATTGTTTTTAGTTGTGGATACCATTTAGATTGTCTTAATTTTTAGGAAAACTTATTTACTAATGCTGGGGACTAGAACCAACTCCCCAGAAAACTCTGTAAGTGCACATTTGTTTTTCCTCTTACTCATTTTTTTCTAATTGAATGAGGGCTGAAGATCTTCAAAAGGGAGAGCAGTTTAGACAGAGGAAATGTGCACTTTAAATTATAGAGTATTGAAGAAACTGAAGGATTGGCAGAATGAGTGGGCAGAAGGGAGTGTTGTTGTTGTTATTAAGTGTTGTCATGTTGGTTTCAATGTCAGGTCCTTAGCAACCCTGCATAGGATTTCCAAGGAGCAACTGGTGGGTTTGAACTGACTTCCTTATGATTAGCAGTTCAGTGCTTACCCTATAGTATCACACCAGGACTCCAAGAAGGGAGACTAGTAGAGGGAACTCTGAGGTGGTCTGGAGCCTCAAGTTAAGAACACTGACTGCATTAGTACAGTGACAACTGGTGTTATAGTATTGCATCACCTATTCCCTGGTCTAATGCTGCACCACGTAATGGGATAATCCAGATTTGTTTGTCTTCTGTCATAGGAAAGAACTATGTGGATAAAATAAACTAGAGAAAAGTATTACCTGTGCATGGCTTAGAGCAGTGTTTCTCAGAGGGTGATTCAAATACTTTTTAGGAGTTTAAAAGCATATTTAGGGGTGTTCGATAAATTTTGCATAAATGACAAATTAATAAACACTAGAAAGCCTGTGAAAATAGGATTTTGCTGCAGATGAAAAATTTTTTGCTTTCCTTTCCATTCTCACAAAGCTAAAAAGTGATTGCAATGTTTATTTAAAAGGAAGATACATAGGGTGGAGGTAAATAAAATTATACATGTACTTGGTAGAAATTTTTACTTGGGGATTAAGGTTTGTTTTACCAAAACACATTTTATTTACACAGCGAGCCTCCCTCATCCAGCCTGGCAGTCTACATACGGCGTGCCTATGTGGGGACCCAGATCTCCTGGGTTGCTGGTGAGGGCAGCTCAGCAGAGCCCAGGAGCTGTGAATCCCAACTAGCTTGGACCTTTCCCATATAGGCAGGGCCTTGGAGCTTCTGCCACAGCACTACAATGGGTTGGCTCCATTCTCAGGGGATCCAGGTGGCTAAGATGTATTTTCAAAATATAAACTCTTCATTGATCTTGTTATAATTGTCTCCTCTGTTTTCTATTCTTGCAAGCATTTTATCCAAAGGTTTGAAATATTCGACCTTAATGCTTATCTTGCTTCACAAGCATTTATTGAATACCTACTGTATGCTAAGCACTGTTCTAAGCCCTGGATATGCAGTCATGACTAAAGAGAGAATTTCTGCCTTTGTGGAGCTTACATTCTAGAGGGAAAGATAGATGAGGAAAAAGATAAATAGGTGAAATCTATAGTATATTAATAATAAGGGCTAAGGATAAAGAAAATGAAGAAACATGTGAGTTGTTTTATGTAGAGAAGGTTTTAAATTTTATATAGGATGGTTAGGAGTGCTTCGTATAACTGACTTTAGAGTAAATAATCTGAAAGAAATGAGGGCACTAGACATGCGTATGTAGAAAAAGCGCCTTCTAAATCGAGGAATATTGTTGTTAAGTGCCATGGAGTCGGTTCCACCTCATAGTGGCCATGTGTAGAGTTTCTGAGGCGCAACTGATGAGTTTGAACCGCAGACATTCCAGTTCAAACTGAGCTTGAGGTCAAGTGTTTGTCCTACAGCACCATACCATGACAGAGGGAATAGCAAGGGCAAATGCCTAGAGGTAGAAACATGCTTCTTGATGAAGGACAATCTATGGTTATGTTGTAGAGAATTAGGGTAAATGTAATAGAGGATGAGGTTAGGGAGGCTTGAATGATTGATCTAATAAATTACACAATTAAAATGGAGTGACAGGAACTATTTTTACAAAAGAATGTATTTGCCTTAAAATGTGCTAATTATTTCTTTTTGCTGACAACTGAATAAATATAGAATTGCTTGTCCTAGCCTTCGTGATGATTTGCTATACTGGGCTAGCCTTGATATTTTTGGTCTTTGTTATAATATAACCATGCCTCAACTTTTCTATGCACTGTGTTCATTTATCCAGTTGCCTTATTTCCGTATTATTTAAGATTATACTGTATTGCTCAGTATATTATTTTTTTCTAGGATACCAAAAACCTTAAAATGTTCAATTTGGTTCAATTTTAGGATGTTGAAGTAACAGAATTTAAAATAAAAGAACAAACTGGTTGTAGCATGGGAGAAGAAACAAGCATTGATAAACTTAAGATTCAGTTTTGAAAGCAAAAATATACTAACCTGTTTTATATTCAACAACAAGAGCAGTAGAATATTTTTTTGCTAAAAAATTTAAGCAATTACCGATATTTTGATACATGAAATTTTAAATAAATGATAAAAGCAGAATATGAGTTCTTATGTTCACATTACGCTTTGTATACTTTTTAAATGATTACTTTTCTTTTTTAGCAATGATAGCACTGATGGGGAGCCGGAAGAAAAGAGACGGAAAATAGCAAATGTTATTATTAATCAGTCTGCAAATGATTCCAAAGTCATGATTGATAATATTTCTGACAGCTCTTCCTTAATTGAAGAGGTACTATTAAAATACCTTGAATTGTCCATTGTAATTATTTGTATTTTTTTTCTAATATTTAAGTAAATAGTATTTTGTAGTTGAGTGAAATTTTGTTAGTAAAAATCTTGTTTATAAGATTATTTACTTATTTCATTAGTAAAAATCTTACTTAAAAAATTTAAAGCCTGATTATTATTACTAGAAGATCCGTAGGTGGTTCAAGATGGTTTGCACTCAGCTGTTAGCTGCAAGGTTGGCAGTTTGAAATCACCCAGTCGGCACCATGACAGAAAAGACCAGTCATCTGTTTTCTGTTAAAAGGTGTTGTTGGAGCTGCCATCAAATCAGTTTTAACTCAGATTGACCCCACATGTACAAAGTGCAGCTGTTCCATAAGCTTTCCAAGGTTGTCTTCTTTTAGAAGCAAATTTCTGGGCCTGTCTTCAAGGTACTCTGGGTGGGCTTGACCAACACCAGTCTTTCAGCTGGTAGTTGAGCGTTTAACTGTGCTGTACAAGAAGTCCACAGTCATAAAAACCTATGGAGCAGTTCTACTCTGTAACAAATGGGGTCCCCATGAGTTAGAATCAACTTGATTGCAGCTAACAACAACTATTATTAGACATACAAATAAATATACTTGTTAAATTGCTCGATATTATTAGAAAAAAAAGAGATCCTTTGAAGTCACAGCAATTCTGTTTTTTTCTTATTCAGGCAAATGAATGGCCTTTGGAAAGCTTTTGTGAAGAACTTTGTAATGACCTTTTTAATCCATCCTGGGAGGTAAGATTTCTTCATTACAATTTCTCTCAGTTGTTTTCTGTGTTAGTGAAGGGAACGGTGTCAAGAACAGTGTACACTGACATGATCCCTATTCTCCTGTGTCCCTTTCAGTATTCATTGGAAAGGGCACTTCATGTCATTGACTTTCTCTGTAGAAAATTTTGTATGCATTTTTTCCTTTCATAGCCTTTTAATCATGTTTATTTAAGAATTATTATTTTTGTTCAGGTTAGCTATAAAGTCTCTAGGCTTGCATCTCTCTCCCAGATGGGAGAAACTGACTTCATTTCCTTTGGAAATAGACAATTTTGATTGCTCAAGAACAGTAGTTTGTTTTCAAACCATCTTCTTAGCCTCAGAAATATTTCTTCAAAGAAATCTTGAATAGGTCCCAGTATGTAGTAAAGATGAGAGTGAAACGCCTTCCATTTAAGTTGAAGGTTGGTGATCTAAAACCATTCTGCTGCCCTCTTGTTGGCGTGTGGGGAATTTAAAACTGCTTTGCAATACTTTTTAGCAGCATTCTATTCCTTGATGTTCTTCTATGTAAAGCTATTGGAGTCTTATCTCAAATGGAGTCTTGAATAAGTGAGTGCAGAGTTAGTGGCCTGTTTACTTCCCTTCTGGAAAATGCTGCAGAAAGTATCCCCCACTTTATCTTTGGAAGGCAGTTTACCTAGGACCACAGTTAAGCATTATTCACAAGATACTTTGGATTATCAGCCTTTGGATTTTACCACTGGGAGCCTTTGAGATTTTAATCTTGGTGCATATATTTCTAAAATGATGGTGTTGGAGGTTATGAAGAACCATATACAAGGGTGAGTCAGAAAGTGTTGATACTAGGGTTCCAGTTCATACACGCCACAAGTTTATTCCAAACAAAACATGTGAAAACATGTCTGTGATCAGTAGGTGGCTGCACACAAATTCTATAAGTAATAACACTTGTCTTAGTTTTACTAGCGTGCCTTCAAAACCAAGGTCCCATCACAATAGTGGCTTTTGAGGAGATCTGCTGGGCCAGTTAAATTCAGGACAGAGAAGCAAGTTAGAAATTTACGATGACTATTTCTGAGGGCTAATTTTGGTAGATTTCCTTGAAAGACACATGAAGGGCACATGACAAACATGGGATTTTATTAGGAAGAATTTTAAAGAAAACTAGAAACTGCATTGGTAAGAAAAAGGCCACGAAAGTTGAACCAAGGATTTTTTTTGTTTTTCCTCACAAAAATATACCTGCTCGTTCTTTGAGAGTAGCAAGGACTACCCTACAAAAATGTTGGGAAACCTAGCCCCAAATGCCCTGCATCCCTTTGAGCTTTTTGTTCCACAAACTCAGAATACTGAAAAGACACATGATTTGAGTCCCTCAAGGATACCAAAATTGCCATATTGACATTGTCGGTCAAAGAGCTCAGAATCCTTTGGAGGAGGTTTAGATGGAAAACACTGCTTACGGAAGTTTATAGACCTAGATGTTGGAAAACAATAATAGCGTCACATTTTCATATTTTTGCTTAATAAAGTTTTCTAGGATTTTATAGCAATTTTTTTTTACTTATCCTGTTATTACTTAGAAAATTGTCTGCAGCTATCCACTGATTGCAGAGACATGTTGAAACATTTTTGTTTAGAATAAACTCATGCATGTATGAACTGTAGTAGTATTACTTTTTAACTGACCCTCGTATATTTTCCATTCCTCCCACTCTTTTCCTGTGGGCAATTTTGAATGCTAGTTAGAGGGCAAAGTAATGTTAGCAATGTGGGTTTATACCTCAGAACGATTTTATAGTATCTGTTTTCCTAGCTCTATTTTATAAAGCTTCATATAACCAGGAGTATTTTGAAATTAATGTGTTTCTTCAAAATACCTTCTTACGAAACACTATTTAGCATATTCTAATTTAATAAAAATGCAGTATCCTTTTTTCATATTGGAGAAAAGTAAAACTCCATTTCTTAAGCATTTAACCTCTGACACCAGTTTCTTTTATTTGCACTTTTAGGTTCGACATGGTGCCGGCACTGGACTTAGGGAAATCCTTAAAGCTCATGGAAAAAGTGGGGGTAAAATGGGAGATAGCACTTTAGAAGAGGTAGGTGTTACAGAGCATCAGTGATCACTCCATTTCAGTACTTGGCTGCTTTTTCCAAGATAGAAAGAAAAGAGAATATAGAGACGAGAGGTAAATAAGAGGAAGAAATATGGAAAGAGGGGGATAAGAGAGAAAAAGTAAAAATGATAGGATGAAGTCTGTAGACAGAGAAAGAATGTGTTAAGGGCAAAGACATATATGTTCAGAAACACCAAATGAAAATCCTATGTATGTAGAAGCAAGAGTGTTTGAGCAGGATATAAGAGATTGAAAACTAGAGTGAGGTGAATAAGGTGAGATGAGAAGTCAATGAGGAGCATGATTGATGTGGTACAGGGACACTGGTAAATAGGTTAGCAAGTTTATAAGTAACATATAATAGCAACCTTAGATAATTTCTTAATTCTCTTAGAGTATAATAACAGAATAAAATGAATGAATTTTAAGAATTTTTTACCGTGTTTATCTGAATCAAATATATCACCAAAGAGGATGTAAGTAAAGATTAAGGATATTAATTGGGACTGTTAGGGTTTAAAACCAAAATAGTCTGTCCCTCATTTCTCCTCTCCAAGTTCAAAGTGTGATCTTTGTTATTTAAAAATGACTGTTTTAACAGATGATTCAACAGCATCAAGAATGGTTGGAAGACTTGGTTATTAGACTTCTTTGTGTTTTTGCATTAGACAGATTTGGAGATTTTGTTTCTGATGAAGTAAGTATCACCTAAGGGAGCCTTTGCCAAATCAAATTTCAGATTCTTCAAAATAAATTTGTTTGCAGGTGTAAGTTTTCTTCTCTTCTCATCTGTAGGTTGTGGCACCAGTTCGTGAAACGTGTGCTCAAACATTAGGTGTGGTGTTAAAACACATGAATGAGACAGGAGTTCATAAGACTGTGGATGTGCTACTTAAATTACTTACACAAGAGCAGTGGGAAGTTAGACATGGTGGCCTTCTGGGAATAAAATACGCGTTGGCAGTTCGTCAGGTAAATACCTCTTCTTTTAAAACATTTGTGGGAAGGTTTTTCTCACAGTTAGCTGATTTTCATCAATTTTGGTAATCTAAAATAACCCTATTTTCTAAGTGTTACAGACATGTCAAGATTTGATGACTTTTCTTTTTCTTTTAAAAAAAAAAAAAGCATTTATTTACATATTTAACTTATGTGGGAGGCTAGGACTAAGGAGTTATGTTTTGGAGTAAGACTAGCTCTGGTTTTAGGAACATAGTTAGGTTTGTTTTTCTTGAAATACACTTGATTTCCTCTCAATTTGGAAGTTCTGTAACTACATTATTTTTTTCTTTTTACTTCCGTGTGTTTTTTGTTGTTGCAAGCTGATATCTCTATTTCTCTATTTTCAGTCTTACAGGTTTGTTTAACTTTGAATAATTCCATATCTGGGTTGAGTTCTGCCTGATATTGTCATGTATGTTAATCTTAGATTGTATTGTTTGCTATTGTTGGCTCTTTAGCCAAAGAACTCCAGTAATAAAAGCAATAAAAGATATAACGAGGCAAAGTTGTCATGCTTCCAGACTTGGGTTTGGTCTTATTTTTTATAAATTCTTATATTTCTGTGTATCTGGAAATGTCCTAATTTCACCATTATGTTTGATGGACAATTTTCTGGGTATACAGTTCTTAGTTGGCAATTTTTCTCTTTTAGAATTTTATATATGTCATCCTATTGCTTAGGCTTTTTGTTCTTCTTGCTCTTGGGATTCTTTCTTTGTCTTTGATTTTGAATAGTTTAATTATATATGTATTGGTGATTTTCTTTTGGGAACTACCTGTTAGGAGTTCGTCCACTTACTGAATGTGTATCTTCTCATCTTTCACGATGTGTTAGAAGTTTTCTTCCAACAACTCTGACACTTTTCTGGGTTTTTACCCCCTGTCTCTTCCTGTTCTGGAATTCGAATCACATGTAAGTTATTACTCTTGATAATGTCCCTCATACATTTTAGGCTTTCTTTGGCTTTTTTGTTATTCTTCTTTCTTCTAATTGTTTCTCTAGCAGGTGACTATTGAGAGGTTTTTCTTTAACTCACAAATTCAGTCTTCCATTAATTCAGTTCTACTTCTTTGCCCTTTTAATGTATTCCTGAAGTCTTAATATTAAACTTTATCAGGAAGCTCTGATACAATTTCTGGTGTTATATATATTTTTTGCTGTGTTTTACTCATTTGTTTGAGGCATTCACTCTTGTTTCTTTGTGTAAACTGCAATTGTTGTCTTTGAAACAGTGTGGTATTATAATTATATTTAGTTGATGATTATATGTTGGTGTGTTCTACAGCACTCATCACCTCTCTCCTGGTGAGTGTGACAGAGACTGGAAGGGTGTACACAGTTCTCTGTTTGCTCTTTGTGTCTCTTAGTTTAGGGCAGATTGGTCTGATACTGGCTGCTGATTATCATTGATCAGGTGGTACAGAAGTGAGTAGTGGCACTTGCTCAGTGGGTAGTCTCAGGAGGTACAGATGTGACTGGGCCATATGGGAACATTTGCTATCCCCCCCAAAACAAACAACAACAAAAAATATGTTGTTTGTTGTTGTTAAGCACCATTGAGTCGGTTCTTACTCATAGTGATCCTGTACACGGTTTACAAGGAGCATCTGGTGGGTTTAAACTTCTGACTTTGTGGTATGCAATCTAGTGCTTATCCTACTGCGCCACACCAGGACTCGAATAAAAGATAAAATGACGTGAAATTCTTCCGCCTCCAAACTTGGGGGTTGGTATGCCCGTCATCCAACCCCAAGCAGAGCAGAGGTTGTGCCAGGAGCAGATGTCACTGGCCATTTGATGAGCCAGGGCGGAGATTGGTCACACCCCTGACTACCAGGAGGACATAGGGAGCAAGGGAAAGCTGCATCCAGGCTGCTGTAGGGACAGCTACTCGCTAAAGCTCAAGATGGTTGTGCCACTCCAAGCAGCTCTCCTGTCTGTCTCCTTTCTCGCCATTTCTACTTAAGATTCTCTTTCAGTCGATGCTCAGTCTACCTCTTTATCCTTTCCTCCGAAGCTTAGGATTTCAGGATCACCATTTGTATCTGTTTCACTTGGTTTCCCTGTTACAGAGGGTCTGCTCATCGCAGTTACCAGTTGTACCATCTTGTCCCAGAAGCCAGGATTTGACTTTTTGAGGTAGTATCATCGAGATAACCCAAGCTACTGCTGTTGGGTCATTTCTGGCTCATAGCAACCCTTTAGGGCAGAGTAGAACTGCTGCCTAGGCTTTTTGACATGTAAGTATTTACCTCAGCAGACAGCCTCATCTCCCTCAGAGTAGCTGTGGTGGGTTGGAACTGTCAGCCTTGCTGTTAGCAGCGCAACAGTTAACACCACTAGGACTCCTCACCAGAGAGTTAAGAATTTAATATGATTAGGTACATTGTGTACTCTTTAAGATCAAGGATTATCCTTCATTAAAAATTGCTGCAGTTAATGAAGAGCCTGTCATGACTTGTCTTAATGGTTTTGGTTCATTTAAATATTAATTACTCCAAGTGCTACCAGGCACCCTGCTGAGTGATACAAGATACATACAACAGAAGCAGACATGAAACTTGTTTCAGAAAACTTACAGTAACTGTATAAGCAAGCAACTTAACATGGGCATATTTCTTTTATTATGAACTATCATTGTTTTCTTAATAGATCCTTTATAGCAGATTTTTTAAGAAGAAAATTTTAGATAGTATTACCATTTATATATATATATATATATATATTTATATTTATTGATTTATTATTATTATTATTATTATTATTATTTTTTTAAATCAGTTCTGAAAGTCGATGCCTTTCTCAAGATCTCAGAACTTGTTAGGGATTAAACCAGAACTAGGAATTAGTTGGTGTGTTTTTTGTGCTGTCATATTCAAAATGAAGTCAGCACATAATCTCCTATTTATAAGAATTTGTGCTCTCTTAGTGAGGTATTAAAGAGCCATTGTAGCATACTGGGTTATACTTTGGGCTGCAAACTGTAAGGTCAGCAGTTGGAATCCACCAGCCACTCTGCAGGAGGTAGATACGATTTTCTGCTCCTGTAAAGATTTACAGCCTTGGAAGCCCTACACAAGGTTGCTAGGAGTCAGAATTGACTTGATACCATGTAGCAACAGCAGCAGCATGTTATTGGGAAGTAGCCCCAGTGGCACTGTAGAGTAAGCACTGGACTGCTAACCGCAAGGTAGGCAGTTCAAACCCACTAGCCATTCATTCCATGGGAGAAAGATTAGGCTGTCTACTCCTATAAAAGATTTACAGTCAGAACCCCTATACAGAGATGTTATTGTTGTTAAGTGTCATCAAGTCAGTTCCTACCCATAACGACCCGGTATCAGGTTTCCAAGGAGCGACTGATGAACTTGAACCTTGTGGTTCAAACCAATTTTGCAGTACAGCGTGTTAATGTACCGCATGAGTCAGCATCAGATCAGTGGCAATGAATTTAGTTTTTTCTGCTTGTTTTGTAGGTTATTGAGAATTCTGATAAGCTATTTCTTATCTTATGGATAGCAGTTAGTTTATTAGATTAGGCCATAAAACCCTACTTTATTTATAATAATGTATTATACTGTGCATTGTTGTTGTTAGGTGCCGTGGAGTCAGTTCCGACTCATAGCTACCCTGTACAGGGTTTGTGAGACTGTAGATCTTTACGGGAGCAGAAAGCCTCATCTTTCTGCCACAGAACAGCTGGTAGTTTTGAACTGCTGAACTTGCGGTTCGCAACCCGATTCGTAACCACTACGCTACCAGATGTCCTTACACTGCGCATTAGTACAGTATAATCAGTCTAGCTACATATGTCGATGGCATTGTTTTTGTGGAAAAATTAGTTCAGAATGCTAGTGTGAAATGCCAATAAGCCATCTCTCCCCTTATCTCTACTTCTCACTGTCTTATCTAGTATTGCTGTAACAGTAAATCCTGCAAAGTAGGTGGCTTTAACAAAGAGATTTATAATCTCATAGTTGAGGAAACTAGAAGTCTGAATGCATGCCACTAGCTCTAGAGGAAAGGCTTTTTCTGGAGCAAGGTCTGTTTGTCATTTCAGCTTCTTGTCCTGGTTCCTTGGTGCTCTTCACATGGCATGGCATCTGTCTACCCCCATCTGTACTTGGCTTGCTTCTGCTCAACAGTAATGGGTTTGGACGATGCATTGCCCTGATATGACCTGATTAACATAATAAAAACCCCCCGTGTTCCTAAATCCACAGATACAGGGATTAGGGATTATTTTGGGGGAACACAGTTTTTAATATGTAACACCAACCATAGATTTAGTTTCAGAATTAGGGACTTCACTGCCCTGAGCAGTTGATTTGACCTAGAGATGATAAGTCAGAAGAAATGTGTGTGCTGAGGGAGAAGAATAAACTTGGAAGTAAAAAGAATGTGACATTAGAGGCCAGGATCATTTACTAGTTAACAACCCTGAGTGCTTGCCAGACTGCATCAGCACACTGTGTGTTCTAGGCATTAGCCTACCCATTTATGGAAGCTCCCTGTTTCCAAAGGCAAACTTCTAGGCCTTAGGAAGTTTTCCAAAGTTCTCTTTGCCTTTCTCACTTTTTAAACTGCCAGCAACAAAGCCTTGCTTTCAGATCATGGATTTAAGCTCTCTCTCTACAACTCCTTTCTACCTCTGCTTCCTTCCTTGTTTCTTTAGCCTCTTTTCTAGCCTTTTTTCCCCCCATGAAAACCCTTCTTCCTATATAAATATAACTCATAATTTCTCTATCTCCTACTAGCCTTTGTAGAGAATTGCAGAATTATATGCTAATGGTAAATGCTTGTTGGTTATTGAAAAACTATATTTCATAGCAAGAGCAATTCTCATTGAGCTTTCTAGTATAGGAACATAGGAATAACCTTTTGAGACTTGCTGTATTAGAATGCAGAGAAAAGATTAGAATAATGAGAAGCAGGAAGAAATGACTTGCCTTTCTGTCTTCGCTCATACCCTATTTGGTTAATAGTGCCATTGAAAAAGAATCAGAAATGGAAGCTAAGTTTCTAACAAAAAGATATGTATGTGTATGTATTCATACAAAATAAGAATTCTAATTGCTTTTTGTAGTCTTATCTAGAAAACCTATTTTGATGTTTTATGTCATACTGAATAATAATTCGATATTATTGCAGACTTTTAAAGATGGGACTGTTGTTGCTGAAGTGCCATTGAATCAGTTCCGACTCACAGTGACCCTGTATAGGGTTTCTGAGGAGTGGCTGGTGAGTTTGAACCACTGACTTTGTGGTTCATACTGACCTCTTGGTCCAGTGCTTTTATCTGACAGCGCCACACTAGAACTCCAAAGATGAGATTGTTGTTGTTGTTAGTGTTATGTGCTGGAGTCGGTTCCGACTCATACTTACCCTACATGGGTTTCCGAGGTTATAAATTTTTACGGGAGCAGAAAGCCTCATATTCCTCTTGCGGAACAGATGGTAGTTTCAAACTGCTGACCATGAGATTAGCAGCCCGATTCATAACCACTACACTATCAGAATTCCTTAAGATGAGATCCGTTTCATATTAATAATATTTTTGTGTTTATGTAATTCATTTTGAACAAATACTAGGATAAGCCAAGAAGTATTGCTACTACAGTGTCTGTTCATACATGCATGGGCTTACTTCAAGCAAATTTATTTAAACATACCTTTGATATCAGTGGATGGCTGCAGGCAAGTTCTCTCAGTAATTTGCTGTGAGTTAATGCACCAGACTGCAAAGCTGTTTGAACTGTAAGGTTGGTGGTTCAAGCTCACCAGCTACTCCTCAGAAACCCTATACAGGGTCGCTATGGGTTGGAGTTGACTCTATGGCAGTCAACAACAACAGTTTCACTAGGGTCCCTTCAAAAAAAGTTCCAATCCAAAAATGACTTCTGAGGGGATCTACTGCACCAGTTAAATTCAAGGTAGAGCGTTCAGCTAACAAGTTTATATGGCAACTGTTTGGAGGGGCTCCAAAGGGGTAATTTTTAAAAAGGACCCAGGACAATCACAGGGACTTATTTTCAAGAAGTTTCAAGAAAGTTGACTGCATTTATGAGAAAAAGGCCAGGGAAGTTGCCTGAGGAATTTTTTCTACCATAGTGCACCTACTTGTTTTTTGAGGGTAGCAAGAGCTGTCTTACGAAAATTCCATTGAGAAGCCTTATTCTATCTACTCTACAACCCCAGTCAGTATTTCCCCTTCACACTTTTTTCTCCAAAACTCAAAGAACAGTGAAAAGGAACACAATTTTAGTTTCTTACAGATGCCAAAACTAACATTTTTGACTTGGTATGAATCAGAGTGTAGACTTAATTGCAGAAGGTTTAGAGAAATGGAAACACTGCCTTCAGAAGTGTAGAGATCTGAATGGAGGAGAGCTTGATAAACAATAGCTTCACATTTTGAAGTTTTTCTTAATGAAAAGTTTCTAGGATTTTATAGCAATAATTTTTAACTTACCCTTACTGAATTTTTTATGCTTTTTCATGTAGCCAATTTGGTAGGAATTTTAACATAGTAGTTGTACAGCAGGAAATTAATCTCTTTTGATGTACTGTTTTACAGGATGTGATTAATACTTTATTGCCTAAAGTTTTAACTAGAATAATTGAAGGACTCCAGGACCTTGATGATGATGTCCGAGCTGTTGCTGCAGCATCATTAGTGCCTGTGGTTGAAAGCCTTGTCTATCTTCAGACACAAAAGGTCTGCATTTTCTTAGAGCTTGCTTCTTTTTGGGATGTAGTGTACTAGGATAAAACGTGGTGGTGTTCTCCATCCTCACTTTTCTTGTGGCAAATATCCCGGTGATACGTGGAGTCTCAATTATGTATCCTGGGGAAGATTACCTCAGCTTGTGTATAGAATACACAGGGAACTTCGCCTTTGTTTAATGCATCTTTATGGGGCTACAGGAGTTTTGTTGTTTTGGCTATGGTTTTTAAGTCCATTCTCCTGCTTTGAAGTACCTTTTTAAGTTCTCACTGAATTTCCTTGAAATTGCCAAAAACCATATGTATATTTAGAAGTATAATGACCAATATTTTGACTGCTTAAAAACTAAAGTTACCTTTCTTAATGATTAGTAACTTTTAAAAATGTATTAAAATTACATAAAGGACCATATATTGTATTTCTATACTGTATGATTTTCAGAGTTAGATTTTCACATAAAATAGTGTTGGCTATATTATTTTCCGTATGAGCTTGATTAGTAAAGGAAGTACCAAAGTAGAAGTGAGCAATACTAAAAAGAGAGGGGAAGAATTGTTCAATTTTGCTCAAAACTTAAACTGTCCAGGGTCTTTGGGATTGTGCATGTCACTGAATTAATAAGGCCCCCTTAGATACAATTTGACAAAGGCTTGTGCATATTTTTGTATTTGTAAAATTGCTAACTCTTAATAACTGATGTTATAGGTACCTTTCATTATAAATACATTATGGGATGCTCTTCTGGAACTAGATGATCTGACAGCTTCAACAAATAGTATTATGACTCTTCTTTCATCGTTGTTAACTTATCCTCAGGTCCAACAATGCAGGTAATTATTTCTAGTTAGTAGAATAAAGACAAATTCTTTACATACATTTCCAGATAATTAAGTCTTAAAGAAATAATATTTTAGTACCTTTAAGATAAGTATTGTTAGTTTGAGATGCCAGAGACTGTTATTTTCAGGGATGCCTTTACTTTCTAGCTACTAGACCATTTAAAAGGTCATGTTCCTTACCCTGGGTTACTTGGAGTTATATAATTCTTCATCTTGTTCATTGAATAATAGTTTACTTTAGAAATTTAATAATTGTATATTATTTGCAACTCTAACCCTAAAATATAGAATTTTAGCCTTATTTAGTGATATTTTGCTAATAGAATTATAATTGACTTTCTGATACTTTCTCTTTTACAAGTTTTTTCCTTGGTAATGTTTATTTCTGAAAATCTTATATTTGATTCCAATATTTACATCAGGAAAGATATACATATTAATGTTATATAATATCCAAAGGTATAGTTGTAGTGAAGCTAAAAATATATGTAGCAAAAATTTAAAGGGTCACCTCTTTTTATATTCTGAAGAGAAGCTCAGCTAATCATTGTATTCCCTACCTTTTAGAATGGCTTCTGAATATTATTGTTCCTATTAATTGTATCATTGGAGGTACAGGAACTTAAAAAAAATCCATATATGAGAAAATTAATTACTGACCTTAGCTTAGTGAGAGTGTTCAGTGAATGTTTGTATAATTAGGACTGTAAGTGATTTATGACTCTCTGAGTGAGTCTACTTCCAATAAAAAGTATAGATGTATGAAAAACAGTTCAAGAATGTTTCAAATAATACTCACATGCTGGTAGTACTTTAATGCTAAATTTAAACTAGTAGGATAACTGACAAGTTGGATAGCAAAATAAGTGCCCGTTAAAGCAAAAGAGAAAAATTGTAAGTGATAGTGTATATCTGGCATTTCCTAATTTTCATTTTTTCGCTAGTAATGGAAACTGTATGATTTGAATGAGTTAATATATATGAAAGTTCTTCTCCAACTGTGTTTTTCATTGGCCTGTATCTGGGTATGACACACCTTTTTTGCAAGGCCTCTTGTTTTTTAAGTGCTGTCGAATCAGTTCTGACTCATAGTGACCCTGTGTAGTGCTTTTAAGGAGCACCCTGGTGGATTCGAACTGGCAACTCTTGGTTAACAATCCATTAATTATTTACCCTACAGCACCATACCAGCACTCCTTTCTGTAAAGCCTAGACAGTGAATAGTTTTGACTTTATAGGCCCTACCTGTAATGTCTGTCAGAAGTACGCAACTCTGCTGTTGTTACATGAAAGCGACCATAGACAGTATGTAAAAGGGACAAATGGGACTATATTCCAATAAAGCTCTGTTTACACAAATGGCTGGGTGGATTTGGTCTACATGGGTCTTTGTTGTTGTTAGTTGTTGTGGTTAAGTGCTGTGATACCTCCCTAAATAAAGGATTTTACTCTGTCAAGTAGATAGTGTCAGAAAAGCTAGCCAATGTAAGAAAATGAAATACTGTAGTAAAAGTTTTTTTAATTCAATGTGAAAAATGTAGCTTTTGATTATATTTTAAATTACCTTGTTATAAAATTTGTTTCATATATTGTGATATTTGGCAGTTAATTTCCAGCTTATGTAAGAAGAAATGCAGCATGCCATTTGGAGTATGAACATTTACTCTATTAAGAATTTATTATATTGCTTTGATATATTTTGAGCCTGTTTCATGTCTTTGTGTGCATATATTTAAATGACAATTTCTAAAGTAGATTTATTAAACATAAGTATAAAGAGTGATATTCAGATAAACCTGCAAGTATTGAAAATAGTGGGAAAAGATAGGATTTCTGAGAGAAACCACAAGAGAACAATTATACTAGCGTATTCTTACATTTTCATGCCTGTTTTTACAGAAATGTACTTGTCAAAAACTACTTACAAACCTTTTCTTTACACCAGATAACTTCATTTTTCTGTCTCTCTCTCTGTTTTTTAAAGTTTTATTGTGAATTATGTGACATGGGAGAACATTAGTTTTACATTCATCTTATCGTATATTGTTTCATTGCTATGGTTACAATCCCCTCCACACATCACCAATCAATGAAAGGGTGCATCCTATAAGCCTGCTTCCCCCCACAACCCGGGTCATCAGCACACAGCCCCTCTTCTTCCCTGGGTCCTGAGTCCTCTGCCTTCGTCTTGGGTATTGCTGCCTCTCTGGGTTGGGTTCCGCTCTCCGCTCTTCTCCCTTCATGGTTCCAGGGACCTCTGCTCCCTGCCTGCAAAGTCAATCACTCCCCTCCTTGCCACAAAATGCCCACTTTTACATTTACAACCTTCACAATCAGTCCTGGTAACAATTATTCACCCTTGCATCACAAGAGACCTGTCCACATTTCCTTTAATCATTCCCACCTAGACAAATTGGATACTACGCAGTGGAGATTCTACATTGCTCCACGCTCTCTGGATCTAGGTTGCCAGATAACTTTTATCAAAATGCCTCATAGATTTGACAGAAATTCTATGATGCAAATTAGCCTAAACTTGGCTTTGCTTTCTTCCCCATTTAAAACGAGAAGGAAGAAATTTAAGTTTTCTAAAGTTGGTAATTCTAAACCAGATAGCAAATTTCAGAGCTGCCATCTTATCACTTCTTTCCTTTTTGACATGTGGTCGAGAAGGCTCTGAAAGGGGATGGCTGTTCTGAGCATCTAGTGGTTATCTGTAGAGGTTAGCTATGAGGGAAAGAATTAGGAATAGCAATTCTGATTCTGTAGGCTGACTACCAGCTAGGGTCCATGTCCTATTTTTGCTGAGTAAGGAGATTTGGAATAAGAGCAGTTATTTTGGAAATCTCTAACTTGATAAAAAGTAATTCATGACTCTCGTGCCTTAGAAGAACCTAAAGTTAGTATTTCTACTATTCTTTATGACCATGCTTGCTCTGTCTGTTCAAGTTATATAACCGTTTTGAATGAGAATGATAAGTGAATATTGATATGAAAATTGTTTTCTCTTAAGAATTTGTTCATCAAAAAAGATACTTCATGTCAACATCGTGTAGTCCATGTGGGATTTATAGAATGTATTCACAGATTTCAAATGAGGATGAGTAAGATTAATTTGTTTCTTCTTTATTAGTATTCAGCAGTCACTCACAGTTTTAGTCCCACGTGTCTGGCCTTTTTTGCATCACACTATATCATCAGTTCGAAGAGCAGCACTGGAAACTCTGTTTACATTATTATCAACACAGGACCAGGTAAGAACTAGTAACTATGTAACAATCTTAAAACTTTTATAATTTAATTTCGTAAAATAAGTCTCCCCACCAGGTTACACTTGCTATATATCAGGAGAATGCAGCACCTAGTATCAGGGTTATGATGATTCAATAATAAAGTCACCATAAGGGCAGAAATATTTTAATGTTTTGTTCTAGGTTATATTTCTAATACTTAGAATACTGCTTAACACATAGGAGGCTCTCAGTAAATATTTGTTGAATGAATGAAAGGTCCTTTCCTACTGGGGACTTGTTATTCAGTCTCTCTCCACTTTGTATGATTTACAGAACTCATCCTAGGTTAGAAAGCTAAGCGTTTTTCACTCTGAAATACAACTCCTAAACTGACAGTGTAATTCCCAATCACTTGAATTGAGTTATCTCAAAAGTCTGATATTTTCAAAATAGTGTACTTCAGGGGTCACACATTGAAATCCTTACAGAGATTATTGAGATCATACCAGTGTGTGAGTGGAACCTGTGATGAGCTAAGGAGCTCAACAATCAAAATACTAGGAATTTGAAGGAATATAAATAAGGAATCCAATCTTCTAGTGTGCTGTTTGTTATACATTGTACTGTAGTTTGGGTCAGCTGTCTTTAAAAAGAAATGGTTGAATTATTTCGATAGTGCAGTTATATAAATTGCCTAGATTTTGAAACAATTAAAATAACCCCTACAGTAATTCGTCATCACAGTCACTTTCACTTGCTGCACATGCAGCTTTTGAACTGAAAAGGCTATGAAGGGGTTTTTTTTTGCATTAAAGAAAGGCTAAGTAAGAACTGAATGCACTTGTTTGGACTTAGCTACAAATTCAACTTAAAGACACACTTAGGAATGGACCTCATTCATAATCTGGAGACTACCTGCAGATTTTGGCATGCATAAATGTTTCTGTGTGTTCACTAATGATGCATTTCAATGTGAATTAGGAAAATTCCGTGTGTTCTTTTAGCACGATACTGTATTGAACTGTGAACAATATTTGTACATTGGGTTGTATGTTATCCTTTTGATTTTGTCTAATCACAGTCTGCTCTGAGCAAAAACTATCAGGTCTATTTTGTAATTCTCAGTTGAGTAATAATGAACTAATCTGACAAAACTGGAATGGACTGTTCTGAATTTCTATTTCATTTTTGCTTAACTTTGGGATTTTTGCCTAAATGTTTTTGATATAAATGTTCTTCAATTCACTTTAGATAAATCTCATGTATTTATTGCATTTCTTACCTTCACACTGTTCTTTTAAGTCTTTCTGTTCTTATAAGGTGATTAAACCACCTGCAGGTTCTTTTTAACTTACTTTTTGGTTTCTATTATTTATATGACCATATAAATATTTGACATTATTAGGAAACTTTATTCGACATTATGAGGAAATAAAGTATTCAGTATAATGACTTATCCAAAATATTTTGCATACTTTTTGGATACCAGACAGTTAACTATTTAAACAATTGACATATCTGGCCATCCTGTTAAAGTCTATTAAACATAAGCTGACATATTTTGGTCAATCAGTTACCACTGTTACTTGTTGATCATTAGTTTTCATACTGTGTTTGTTTTGATATACTGGGGGGAACAATGAAATATCTGAGCCACTTGCTCACTCACCAGTGATTGTACTGGATTTCTTTTTTCAGTTGCTTTTTTCCCATTTTGTTTGGGTTTTTTTCTCAGCTATCCGGTATAATTTCTTGCTTTGTTAGTCTTACTTAAAATTTGATGCCTCCTCCCTTGTTTTAGACATTTTTTTCAATTCAAACAAGATCCTAAGATTGTTCCAAATCCCCTTCCAAATATTTTTAGCCCATTGATGTTTGATGGAGTCCTGTTGAACCTTAATGTCAGTGGTTCAAGCTCACCGGCCACTCCTGGGAAACCCTATACAGGGTCATTATGCATCAGAACTGACTCGACAACAGTTAAAAACAACAGCATGCTTGATGATGGAGTCCTGGTGTGGCATTGTAGGATAAACACTAGACCACAAGGTTGGTTTGTAGCTCAAGGTCAGCTGTTGGAACTCACCAAACAGTCCTCGGAAACCTTATACAGGGTCGTTAGGAGTCAGAACCAACTTGAAGGCATTAAAAACAGCCTGACTGATAATAAAAACCCACTGCTGCTGAGTTGATTCTTGACCCATAGTGACCCTTTAGGACAGAGTAGAACTGCTCCGTAGGTTTTCTGAGACTATGAGAGCAGATAGCCTCATCTTTCTCCTATGGAGTGGTTGGTGATAGAATCAACAACCTGTGGTTAGCAACCCAATGCTTCATCCACTACACCACCAGGCTTCCTTCTAGTTGATACTATTAAAATTACATGGCTTTCTGTGTTCTGTGGTATTGATTTTCATTGTCAGGGAGAGCTTCTTTGCCTTTTTTTTTTTTTTTAAGTTTATGTTGTGAATTGTGTGATAGTTTACATGGGAGAACATCAGTTTTACCCTCCTTTTATTGTATTTCATTTCATTGCAATGATTCCATGCATCATCATTCAACAGTATGTATATATACTTTTTGGTGGTGGTGGTGTGCTGTAGAGTCGGTTTCCACTGATAGTGATCTTGTACAGAGTTTCCAAGGCTGTAAATCTTTATGGGAGCAGAAAGCCTCATCTTTCTCCCGTTTTAAAATAGCATCATTAATGAAAATTTCCATTGTTTCCATCTAGCCTTTACCTTTAGAATATTTCTTTACTGAAAGTAATGAAACAGTACTGCTACATAACAATTCCTTTGTGCTCCAAAACTTAATTCATTATCTGGGAGAGAAGGAAGAAGGTGCTTTTGGATCCTAGCTAGTAGGGTGGGTATTGGTCAAGAAAGGCATCCTGCTAGAAGTAAAGTTTAAGAGAACTGAGATCAGACCTAAAGGATGAGTGAGGTTTTATCAGGGCTTCATTCTGGATCTTTCCGGTTCAGTCATGGTTGAAGAAGGGAAACCAAAACAGACCATATTTGTAAAACTTGTAGGACACTGCCCTACTAGAAATGAATTTCCTTGTTAGAAAAGAAGGGCGGTGTAGATTACACAGCAGACAGAGCCTTCAACTGCCTTGTCCTGCTCAAATATGGTAGCTGACTACAGTCCTGTCAAGAGTTTATTCTCCTGCACCAGGGGTCACTATTCCAAATGTCCCATTCCAGGGCTTCGCTCCATAATTTTTCCTGCTCTGGTTATCTTTCTGTTATACCCCAAATTAAAAAAAAAATGAGTCTGTTCTGATTTTGCTTTATCCACCTTGACTAAACCAGTTTTAACTGATTCAGGGTCCTGGAGATAACCCAGTGAAGAGGAGGGTAAGATTCAGAGGAAGAAACTGTGTGAAAATCTGGAAGCAGAAGAGAGCATGATGACATTAGAGAGAAAGTGAAAGGAAATGAGTGCTGATGGGCAGAGGGTGAGGGAGATACAGATGGCTAGAAGTTTCAAGTTGATTTTGAGGAACAGTGAAATGTCAGATACTCTTATTTTTGTTCTCCATCGACTGTTCTTATTCTGGATCTCAGAAAGGTAGAACACATGAAGGAGCATCAGTCTGAATAATGCAAGTTAGGGGAAGACTACCCCATCCCTTTAGTTGTTGTTGTAGTTAAGTACTGTCTAGTTGGTTCCAACTCATAGTGACTTTGTGTAGGGTGTCCAAGGAGAAACTGGTGGGTTTGAATCACTCACCTTGCAGTTAGCAGTCCAATCCTTATCCTGCCACACCACACCTGGACTTCCCATCCCTCTGATATACTAAAAATTTTTAGTATTTAGTATGTAAATAGTGAATCCAGTCATTTCCCTGAGTAATTTTTATAAACTCTCTCCTCCCCATCTGATCCTCATTATAAAAAATTGAGGGCTGTGAAGGTCATTACAGCATTAACCAAAAAATGCTAATGTTGTACTGATTATTTAATAGAAACTAAAGAATAATTTTTCAGAAACTCATTCTAACTAAAATTTACCAGTAGTTGAACCTTTTTGATAAAATCATATCTTTTCATTTAATTGTTATTTAGGTTACACATCTTCAGGTAAACTGGTTCCCAAGAATTACATGCTATAACTTTGTTTCTATTTTTGTTTTCAGAGCTCTTCATCTTGGCTTATACCTATCCTGCCAGATATGCTGAGGCACATTTTTCAGTTTTGTGTTTTAGAAAGCAGCCAGGAAATTCTGGACCTCATTCACAAGGTACACAGTGACTAGATCTATGTGTACTCCTTTTTTCTGTAACTTTGTAGATGTTTTTAGATATAATTTTCATAATTGTTGTATTGTTGGTCAGGAGCTTTAAGAAATTAGAAATCACCCAAGATGAGATAAGAAATAAGATCCTTTAAAAATGTAATATTTAGTGCCTAATTTATCATAGATTTTTTTTTTTTTTTCGTTTTTTTAACTCTTACTATGTGATCTATGAAAATATTTTTAGTACTTTCTGATAGAATGCAAAAAATAAACTGAAGACTGCTGTCCTTCATCACTTTTTGCTATTTATTAGTATGCTTATTGACTGTGCAAACTAATGAAACCTAATGTCATTGCTTAGACTTGCACTTTTTACCCTCACATTTCAGCACTGACCAGATATATTGGAATCTTTAAAGAAAGAGACATTTTGTGTATTTAATAGCATTTATGAGGGGAAATGGCACTGTTGTACCTTTAGAAACTGTGTTGCTGATGGAGTGTGAGGCAGGTATAGATGACTCATTATGAAAAGACTTGGATTAACAGTGATGCCATATCTCCATGATCATGCACTTTATGCTGCTCTTAATTTATACTAGAATATTGCTACCTCTAATTTTAGCAATAGATCCTCTTTATTAGGATCGATTAGTATGTGCTGAAGTTATATGACTATAGGACAGCTTTTGTATTGAGTTTTACGATAAATGCAAAAGATTTCAGTGACTTACTGAGATTTGAAACTAAGTTATTTTTCAAACCTATTTTATTTCAAATGATTTTCACAAAGTACTGAAATCATTTTTATATTTTTAGTTTACTTTTTAAAAACTAAATATGCCTACCAAAAAATCATAGTATTTCATAGTAAGTTTCCATTGGATTTTAAAATAAACCTGTGCTATTTTTAAATTAAGTATCTCAAAAAATAAGTATTAGGGTTTTTTTTATATCTTACTAGAAATTTTTTATTTTCATATTTCCTTTTACTCTGTAGGTTTGGATGGAACTGTTGAATAAGTCTTCAGTGCAATACATTGTAGCAGCTGCTTGCCCATGGATGGGTGCTTGGCTTTGCTTGATGATGCAGCCTTCTCATTTACCTATTGATTTAAATATGTTGCTAGAAGTTAAAGCTAGAGCCAAGGTAAGTTTGTTGTTGTTAATTGCCATTGAGTTGGTTCTGACTCATAGCGACTCCGTATAAGGTTTCCAAGGAGCAGCTAGTGGGTTTGAACTTGAATGTGGTTCACATTCAAGTGCTAATCCTATAGCACTACACTAGGAATCAAAGGTAAGTTTGGAGGGACATAATGTATTTGTATGCTAGGCTCATAATTATTAATATGCTAACCATTTAAGAACTGTGTATACCTTTATTATAAGTGTGATTTTATTAATTTAACTTAAGTAGGGAGAAATTATCTTATTAGAACTGTGGCAAAATATGTAATAATTTTTATCGATTTCAATTTTGTGAAAGAAAAAAAAAAAAAACAACTATTTTGCTAGGATTAAAACAGCAAATTTAATATTGTCTATTTTGTTGTTGCTGTTGTTTAATTTTTACTCACTGCCTTTTTCTTCTCATTTCATCTAGGAAAAAACAGGTGGTAAAGTGCGCCAAGGCCAAAGTCAGAGTAAAGAAGTACTCCAAGAATATATTGCAGGTGCGGACACTATCATGGAAGACCCAGCCACCAGGGATTTTGTGGTCATGCGGGCCAGAATGATGGCAGCCAAGTGAGTATGCATCAAGTGCCCGATAATGATAAATTCAGAGCTTACTTAACCAAATGGACTCTTGTGTTTATTACGCTTTCCTTTATTCATGAATTGTAGTATTCATGAAAGAATGAAAGCCTATGAAAATATTTTTAATTAAAGAAATTTTTGTGTATGTTGCTTTTGTTTATTTAAAAAAAAAATTTTTTAATGGTAAAATACATACAGGGAGTCTTCAAAAAGTTTGGGCAAATTCCATTATCTTTTAATTCCATTTGTCCACAAACTTTTTGAAGCCCCCTCATAATAAAAAAAATTGGCGGTTTTATCTATTTTTTTAAAAGTACATTTCAGTGGCACAGATTGCAATGTACAGTATGGCGCAGCCATCGCCACTAGCTGCTGAAACTTTTTCATCACCCCAAATAGAAACTCTACACAGATTAATCAGTAACTTCCACTTTTTCCTCCCTACTAACTTTGAATGTACTGTATCTATATATTTGCGTGTTCTAGATGTTTAACTGGAATTATACAGTATTTGTCCTTTTGTATCCTTATTGTTAGTGCCATCGCATCAATTCCAACTCATAGTGACCTACCTGTATAGGGTTTCTGTGGAGCTGTTGGTGGGTTAAGGTTTACCTATGTTGTAGTATATGTCAGAACTTCATTCCTTTTAATGGCTGAATGATAATCCATTGTAGGGTTCCAGAGACCTAGCATCTTTGTCAACCCAACTATTTCATATTTTTTAAATAATGACTAACTTAGTGTGTATGAAGTGGTATCTCACTGTGCATTTGGATTTGCATTTCCCTAATGTTGAGCATCTTTTCACGTGCTTATTGGCCATTTGTATGTCTTAGGATAAATGTTCAAGTCCCTTGCTCACTTTTTTTTTTTGGTTATTAGCAGTTTTGTTGCTTAATTGGTTTGTAGAAGTTCTTTATTCTACATATTGAACTCTCATTGGATATATGATTTTCAAATATTTTCTTTTGTTGGTTATCTTCATTTTCTTGATATGGCCTTCGTTAACACAAAAGTTTTTAATTTCGATGAAACCCAATTTACCTATTTTCTCTTTTGTTGCTCATGTGCTTTTCAGCTCCAGAATTTAATTTCTTTCTATATTCCTTTGCTGATATTTTATCATTTTCCTTTAGCTCTATTTGTGTATTTAAAACTGTTGCTTTAAAACCTTAGTAATGTTTAGGCTTAAGGAATGAGTTCTTTTATTTTGTTTCTTTGAATGGTCCATTCTTTTCTTTTTTCAGCTTTCTTATTGCTGATTTTTAAATATCTAATCACTTTGGATATGTGGCTAGTATGTGTGATGTGCCATGTGTGGGCTTCATGGATTTTTTTGTCTGTGGCATGCTTTTCTGTCACATGATTCACTTATAAAACTCATCCTGCATTTTTTTTTTTTTTAAGTTTTTATTGTGAATTGAGTGATAGTGTTCATGGGAGAGCATCAGCTTTACCTTCATAATTTCATTGCAATGAATACAGTCCCCTCCATGTATCATCAAACAACCAAAGGGTACACCCCACAAGCCTGCCCCCACCCCTGGCCGTAAGCACACAGCCCCTCTCCCTCTCTGAGTCCAGAACTCCAGCCGTTACATCTCTCCACATCACTGTCTCTGCCTGGTCCATTCTTTTCTATTCCTTTGTATGTCTTGTTGATTTTTGTTGAAAACGAGGCATATTAGCATTATCTTAGCTCTGGAAATGAGATTTTCCTTCTTTCTTCAGGGAAGGATTTTTGTTTTTTTGAAGGATGTAGTAATCTATTGGTTTAGTGACTTTCCAAAACTATTTTTTGCAAAGACTGTATTCCTTGTTGTTTGTGGTCAACAAAGTATCTGTTCCTTTTGCTTATGTTCAGGTAGTGTTTTGAGGGAGAGTTCCTTGATCACCAGTAGTTAAAACAAAAACAAACTAAGCAACAATAAAACATCTTTTCCCAGTCTTTACAAACTGATTCTGTGCTGAGTTGTTCCTGAACACTTAGCTAGGCTTAGCTTAGCCTAGGAATCAGCCTGATGTGAAAGCCTAGGGTTTTCTCAGGTCTGGTGTACCATCTTGCTTAATGTTTTAAAGTTTTAAAATAGAATTTATATCTTTTTAGGAAGATAATGTTTACATCTTCTTTGGGGAAAAATATGCCTTCCATGGGGCATATTTTACTAAAAGTAATTGTCATAGCAACTCCATTTTTTGCCCTCTTAGGTTATTAGGAGCGCTTTGCTGCTGTATTTGTGATCCAGGTGTCAATATGGTAACCCAAGAAATTAAACCAGCTGAATCCCTTGGCCAATTACTGCTCTTCCATTTGAATTCCAAATCTGCTCTACAGAGGATTAGTGTTGCTTTAGTAATCTGTGAATGGGCTGCTGTACAAAAGGTAAGATTTTGCCCCAAAGGTAATAAATTAAAACTATCAATTTCTGTTAGCTGTTAGGATTATTTATATTAAAGTGAAATTATTCTTTAGAAAAGTTTTGAACATTCTTTCACTCTCATTTAACTTTAACCCTAGACTTTCTTCATAAAGCCTTTATTCTCATAACTGAGACTACTAGATATGCCCATACTTAATACTTAGCATTTTATCTTGCAGATTGCTAAAGTTTCTGTTAGAAATGTGTGTGTGTTTGTAGGTAGTCCAGAAACTGTTGATCATTCATCACTCTGTATCTTTCTCAGATACCACTGAAAACTGCAAAAGATAAGAGGCTTTGAGTATTAGAATTCTATTTCTGGGTAGTAGCAAGGGCAGAATTTTTGGTTACAGACAAAGCAAAATCATCATGTTTCCAAATAAGTCATTCCCTTGCAGCTCCTTTAGCTTTTATCTTCTAATAAGATATTTCATTTTGTATACACTTGGTTCTCTAAATCAGACACTCCCTGCAAACTTTGTTTATTCCACTGGCTGGAATTCTAGAAATTTAACTGTCTGCACTTGCTGTGAGAGTTACTTGTTACTGCCTCTTAGCAGTTTGTCAAAGCTGTGTCTAAAAGTAATTGAGCCATGCTCTATTGCAATAGAGACCCCAGCTTTGCCTCTGAAAAGAAGCAAGGCTCATCTGTTTTTAGGCAGGACTCGGTGTGCTGGAGAGGCAGTGATGCTGTGTTTTTGTGCCTCTCAGACTCAGCAGCAAGTGTTGACAGTTCGGTTTCTGGACCCTCACAGAGCTTCTCTGGACTTACTCTGTGAAGCCCAGGCTGACCACCCAGATCCCACAGAACCCCTCATGGCTCACCACTGAGGCCATTCCCCCTCTGGTTGGGGCAGGCAACAACCAGAGAGAGGGGGAAGGGTTAGTTAAATTTGGGGGTAGGTAAGTAGCTTTTGAATTATATATCCATTTCTGCAGTATGGCATGTGAAGCTGTGGGTTCAACTGTTAAGAAATCTAATAAAGTGTTTTTAAATAACAGTTTTAGTGCATGCTAATGTATTCTTTTCTGACTGATTTTACAATTAATGTATTTGTAAATCTATGTGAACTTGTAAACTGTAAATTTATTTGAGTAAAATGAGAATTACTAGGTATAAAATTGAATGAAGTTATAATAGTTCCATGTGCATGTTCTATGGTCATTCATATTGAAATATTAGAGTAGCTTGGGTGTAATAATTTTTCTCTTCGTGCAACTAACTGTGTTCTGGGAGATAATAATAGACTCAAGCTCAATAGGATTTTACAACTTTGAGTCTACAACTAAAACTTATCTATAAAATTGTGTTTCTGTACATTTGCCCGTTTCTGTACATTTGCCCTGAATATTTGTTATCTGTTCTATTTTAGGAGTGTAAAGCTGTTACCCTAGCTGTGCAGCCACGTTTACTTGATATACTCTCAGAACATTTATACTATGATGAAATTGCCGTTCCATTCACACGAATGCAGAATGAATGTAAACAGCTTATTTCATCATTAGCTGATGTACATATTGATGTTGGTAATAGAGTAAACCACAGTGTTTTTACAATAGATCAAGCTAACGACCTGGTGAGTAAAGAAGTAACTTTTGCATTTTAGATAGAACATGAAATAAAGATTATATTTGTCCTGTCATGTTTACCAGAAAAATTACATTAATTTGATGAGTCTTTATATGGCCTAATAGCCTGTCCTTCTTACCCTGCTAAAAGGTTATTTTATTTTGATGTTTTTTTTAAACTAAGAGGATGGGGAAGGAGTTATTTTAACTCAAAATCTAATAAACTAATACACCTTTATTGGGAAAAGCTGTTACCTTTTTTTCATTGGAAAAAATCACTTATACAAGTTCCTGAGTATTTCCTGACACAGCCCATATGCATACACACTTTATAATGAAAATACTCAGATATACCGAAAAAGTGAAAGAAATGCCTAGTGAATGTTCATGTATCCACCAATTCGATTCTACAGTTAACTTCTACTAAATTTACTTTATTACATATCTATTCATGTGTTTACCCCACCCAAGCATTAATTCATCTTAATTTTTGATTCACTTTTTAGTAAGTTGCAGTTGAAGTAAGTATACTTCAGTATGTTGTTGTTGTTAGTGCCGTCGACTCATTTCTGACCCATAGCAACCCTGTATAGGGTTTCTAAGGAGCAGCTGGAGAGTTTGAACCACCGACCTTGCAGTTCAAACAACTTTGTAGTCTGATGCATTAGCCACAGTGCCACACCAGGATGCCATACTTCAGTATATATTTCATTAATTAGAGTTTAGCATTTCTTTCTTTTTTTGTCTGTCTTTCGGTAAAATTTGTATATTATGAGCTGTATAAATGTTCAGTGGACCATTTGATGAATTTTGACCGCTGTCTCTATATATGAAACCTAGACTACTATCAAGATATAAAACATTATCATCACCCCTTCCCACTAGTCAATTCTTGTCTTTCCCTGCCCCCACACAATCATTGTTCTGATTTTTCCCTACCATAGATTAGTTTTATCTGTTGTAGAATTTCATAGAAATGGAATCATATGTACTCTTTGGAATAAGGATTTTTTCCAGCATGATGTTTTGAGATACATCCATGTTGTTGTATATATCAATAATCCTTTTTTTTTTCCAACTGAGGAACTGAATTTTTAACTTTCTTTTTTTTTATATATATAGACTTTATTTTTGTAGAGATTTGAGGTTTGCAGAAAATGTTAAGTGCCGTCGAGTCGACTCCAACCCATAGCAACCCTGTATAGGGATTCTGAGGAGCAACTGGTGAACTTGAACCTCCAGCCTTGCAGTTCAAATGGCTTTGCAGTCTGACGCATAAACCCACAGCACCGTAGTTCCCATATAACTCCCATTCTTTCTCCTATTGTTGGCATCTTGCATCCCTGTGATGCATTTGTTATAATTGATGCACCAATATTGGTACATTGTTATTAGCTAAAGTCCACAGCCTACATTGTTGTTGTTGTTGTTAAGTGCCATCGAGTTGCTGACAAGTCAGTTCTGACCTATAGCGACCCTTTATAGGGTTTCGGAGGAGCTTCTGGTGAGCTTGAACTGCCAACCTTGCAGTTCAAGTTGACCTTGCAGTCAAGTACTTATCCTACAGCACCACACCAGGACTCCATACAAAGGAATGGTCATGTGTTTATTTTTTAAAAATGGTATCCCTTTTCCCAAAGTGATTTCATCATATACCCTTAGACCAACAATACAATGAGGCTTCAGAATGTTTGTGGAAAAAGGAATGAAAAGATAAAACTTTTTTTTTTTTTTTTGGATACTGGAGACTTGGGCTCTAGACCCCAAACCCAGAAGGGGGTTCCTTGAAAATTTCAAAATTTTTCTTATCATAAATTGAGTGAAGATTTACAGAGTAGATCATCAGTTTTACAGTCACAAATTATATACTTCATTTCATTTAATTGGTTGCCATGTAACATCAGTTATCCCACTTCCTCCCTGTGATTCTTGCTTTCATTGCACCTTCTTTCTCATCCCTTCTGAATTTGTTCTTAAGTAAATGCTACCCCTTTGATCTCGAATGATTGACCATTCCCTAGTGTGGCTACCTCACTAAGTTGTTGTCCCCATTATACAACCATACACTGTTGTTGTTAGGTGCCATGGAGTTGGTACCGGCTCATAGTGACCCTATGCACAAGAGAATGAAACACTGCCAAGTCCTGGAGCTAGCCTCACAATTGTTGCCATACTTGAGACCATTGATGCTGCTAGTTTGCCAATCCTCTGGAAGTTCTCTTTAACGTATGCAGCTATTTTTGTATTACCGTTAGTAAAACTTCACTAGCATGTGATATCAAAGGTATTGTCTAATGATTTCCTCATTCCGTTGGGTCACCTCTCTTTGGAATGGGCACAAATACGGATCTCTTCCAGTCAGTTGGCTAGATAGTTGTCTTCCAAATTTCTTAGCATAAATGAGTGAGTGCCTCCAGTGCCGCCTCACTTTGTTGAAAGATTTCAATTTTCATTCCATCAATTCCTGGTGCCTTGTTCTTTGCCAATTCCTTCATGCACCCTTGACTTCTTCCTTCAGTAACATTGGCTCTTGATCATATGCTACCTCTTGAAATGATTGAACATCAATCATTTTCTTTTGGTACAGAGACTCTGTATATTCCATTCCTTTCATCTTCTTTTGATGCCTCTGCATTATTCAGTAATTTGCCCAGAGAATCCTTCAATAACAAAAGCCTAGGCTTGAATTTTTTCTTCAGTTCCCTCAGCTTCAGAAATGCTGAGTGTGTCAGTTTGTCGTACTGTGGTGGCTTGTGAGTTGCTTTGATTCTGGAAGCTATGCCACGGGTATTTTAAATACCAGCAGGCTCACCCATGGTGGATAGTTTACAGATGAGCTTCCAGACAAAGACAGGCTAGGAAGAAGGAAAAACAAACTACTTCTGAATATATAGTCACTGAAAACCTTATGAATAGCAGATAAGCACTGTCAGATATAGTGCCAGAAAATGAGCCTCTCTGGTTGGAAGGCACTCAAAATGGGACTGGGGAAGAGCTGCCTCCTCAAAGTAGAGTTGACTGTGATGATGTGAATGGAGTAAAGCCCAAAGACAAGAAATAAGGAAATGACCTAAATGGGTATCAGCAGAAATGCTGAAATTTGCTCTCCAGTATAGAGATGCTAAAGCAAATGGAAGAAGTGAGGAGGTACAAGAGCTGAACAGAAAATTTCAAAGGTCAGCTCGAGAAGACAAAGTCAGATATTACAACAAAATGTGCATAGATGTGGAGTTAGGAAACCAAAAGGTAAGAACACACTCAGTATAACTATACATTGCTTGGCTGGAAATTGGTTCATGCAGATGAGTTCACTTGGAGACCTGAAAGGTAACAAAGAGCCATGGTCTTGGGTTCCTCCTCCAAATCTCTTTCTGATATGTAAGCCTAGTCTTTTTTTTTTTTTTTTTTTTGTAATTTTGAGTTTTGTTCCATATTTTCTCCGCTCTATCCAGGATCTTCTAATGTGACCCCTTTCAGAACAGTTTTCCCACAAAAATTTTAAAGTCCCTGAGATGTTAGAATCCTAGTTGTTCTACATCATTATTTGATATTGTTAGTCTTTTCATTTCAATCACTCTGGTATATTCGGTAGTGCCTTTGTGTTTCTTGATTTGCATTTCTAAAGATTAGTGATGTTGAAGGTGCCCTGCTGGTACAGTGGGTTAAGCATTGGACTACTAACCTCAATGTTGGTGGTTTAAACTCACCAGCCACTCCATGGGAAAAAGATGAGGCTGTCTGCTCGCCTGCTGCATTACACTTTCAGAATTCCAAGGAGCAGTTCTCTGTTTATAGTGCTGCTATGAGTCAGAAATGACTTGATGGCAGGGGTTTTTGGCTTAGTAATGTTGAACACATTTTATATCTTTTTTGCTCTTGATCTTCTTATCTTCTACTTATTAGTCATTGTACTTGATATTTCATGTCACTTCAAACATCACATCCAAAATTAGATTCTTTCTGTTTAAATGGAAAAATGCCTGTTTAATCTATCATTACAAAATTTCCAGCATTTTCTTTCAAAAAGTCTCATGCATTTATACTGTTTCATTGGCATAAAGGCTTTATTTAGTACTTTGTCTAGATCCCAGTTTGTCTGTCAAGATACAGGCAATCTGGAATCTCCTTTAGCCTGAATGCTATGCCAAATTAGAAGTCTTTTTAAGTGTCAACTAGAACACGTTTCTCCCTTGCTTAAAAGCATCTTGTTCATTGCTTATTAGTTTTTTTCTTCTTGCTTTTAACACCTTCTGTAAATTCCCTATTCTTCCCTTATTTCTTAAACTTCCTCTACTCTAACCAGTTAGCTTTTCTCTTGCAAAAGTCTGCCACACTCTCTAACTTCTGTCTGTGTCTGAGCTCATTTCCTTTGCTCTGCTTTCCACTGCTTACTTCACTTTGTCTGTTTGCCACGATATTGCTGTAGTCCTTTATTTATCTGTTCTTTATAGACCTACACAAGTGTTCACCTCCTTTGGCAAGTCTCTGCTAATCTCCCCAAGAAGAGCTGAGCACCTGACACTTACTTCAGTTATGTTACATTGGCAGTGTTCACTTATGTATCTGTCTTTCACAGTAGTCTCTACACTGTTTTAATGTTTTAAGCTATTGGGCTTTACTCGTCTTTCAGTAATTCACAATAAATATTTGCTGCGTGAGTTAATTGATTTGGGGTAACTTTTCCTCAGTTACCTAAAATCATTAAAAGTTTACAGAAGCATAATGTGTTATTATTTCTGCGGGAGAAAGATGAGGCATCCTGCTCCTGTAAAGATTTACAGCCTCGGAAACCCTGTACAGGGTCACTATGAGTCAGAACTGACTCCACGGCACAATAACAATGTGTTATTTAGGGCAGTGTTTTCAGACTTTCAGTAGTGAAACCTTGCTTCAAATAAATTGTGTACAAAACTCAAGTATGGAAAACATCAAAACAAAATAAAAGTGAAATGTGATCTTTTTTCTTAGTGGTGAGCAGATCAACATGTTCAAGCAGGTGATAACTTAGAAACTTTGGTATTTTATGAAAGGTATTATTTGTGCATGCTTTTTTGTCTTCCATAATGAAGACTAACATCAGTGTTACTAAAGGAATTAATAATTTCTAAGTTTTAAAAATTTAAACAAAGGATATCGTTACAGACGTTTCTGACCAAAATTAATCAACTTTGATTTATAGATGGAAGCTCTTTATGTTTGTAGTTATCAAACAGGGCCATTTTTGTTAATGTATGCCATTATGCAGTTTTTAAATGATGATTTAGAAGACAGATGCTCACACAAAAGCTGGTACATGAATGTTCATAGCAACCTTATTTATAGTAGCCAACAAACAGAAATAACCCATCACCTGATGGATGAATAAAATGTGGTATCTTCCTATAATGGAATGTTATTCAGCAATAAAAAGGAAGGAAGTACAAATACAGGCTACAACATGGATGAGCCATGAAAACATGATGCTAAGTGAGAGAAACCAATCACAAAAGGCCACAGATTGTATGAATCCATTCATGTGAAATGTCTAGAATAGTCAAATCTATAAAGATCAAAAACAGATCAGTAGAAGCTTGTTGCTGGGGGTGGGGAGCCAGGGACATGAGGAGTAATTTTAATGTGTATAGATTTCTCTTTGGAGTAATGAAATTGTTCTAAAATTGTGATGACTGCACAACTTTGTGCAAGACACCATGAATTGTGCGTTTTAAGTGGGTGAATTTTCGGTTTATGAATAGTATCTTACTAAAACTATCTTTAAAAGAAGGGTTGAATGGTCTTTTAATGGAGCTTGTAAAGTGATCTGATTATAAGTATTAATTAACAGTTTATATTTGCTTATAGCATTCTCATATCACCAAAGTAATATGTGGGCATTGAGTTCTATTTTCAGACTCGTTAGATCTACTGAACAGGTAATTTTGTTCTTCTTGAGAATGTTTCTTTTTGAATATTATGTTGCTATTCAAAATCATGTGAGATTTAAAGTTTAGTCAAAAGAGTATAGACATTTGTTTAACTAAATTGAATGTTAAAACAATACTAAATATTGTAGAACTTGCGATCAAAATAGAAAAGCTTGTCAGCCCTCTAGAAATTTGTAGTGTACGTGGGGCTGATAGATTAATGTTTTTTTCTTATTTTTAATAGGTCACTACTGTTTTTAATGAAGTCACATCATCTTTTGACTCAAATCCTCAAGTGTTACAACAGTTAGACAGTAGACGTCAGCAGGTCCAAATGACCGTTACAGAGACCAACCAGGAGTGGCAGGTGTTGCAGTTGAGAGTGCACACTTTCTCAGCGTGCGCGGTTGTGAGCTTGCAGCAGCTTCCAGAGAAATTAAATCCAGTCATAAAACCATTAATGGAAACAATTAAAAAGGAAGAGAATACACTAGTGCAAAACTATGCAGCTCAGTGCATAGCCAAACTGCTTCAGCAGTGCACAACAAGGACACCCTGTCCCAACTCAAAGATCATTAAAAACCTCTGTAATTCACTTTGTGTGGACCCATATCTAACTCCTTGTGTCATGTGCCCGGTACCAACACAAAGTGGCCAGGAGAATTCTAAAGGTACATGTCTAAACCTTCATTTGGGTAGAGAAATAATTATTTAAATTTGTTTTCATTTATCTTGTAGCATAAATCCAATTCATGTTAGAGCTGTTACCCATTTTGAGAAAAAACACTCAGTTATAACTAATCTCCCTAACACAAGAATTTGAACATACCGCTAATAATCCCTCCTTCAGCTGTGTTGTTATTAATTGCTGTTGAGTTGGTTCTGACTCCTAGCAACCCTGTATAGGGTTTCCAAGGAGTGACTAGTAGTTTAGAACTACCAACCTTTTGGTTCAAACTGATCTTGTGGTCTAGTGCTTATCCTGCAGCACCATACCAGGACTCCTTTAAACTGCATTGTTGTTAAATGCCGCTGAGTCAGTTCCAACCCATAGCGACCCTGTATAGGGTTTCTAAGGAGCAGCTGGTAAACTTAAAACTGCTGACCGTGTAGTTCAAACCAGCTTTGCAGTCCAGGGCATTAACCCACAGCACCACACCAGGACTGAAATCTATGAGGCAGGTGTTTATCCTCACCTTCTTCAAAACCGTGATGACAGCGTTTATATTAACTAGAAACTTCATTGTATCAAAAGTATTTAATGAAAACCTTTTCTTATAAAACTTCTGGTGTACAAAATTGAAATTGTTCTAAAATTGTGATGACTGCACAACTTTGTGCAAGACACCATGAATTGTGCATTTTAGTGCATGTATTATGAAATAAGTGAACTATGTTACCTTTAGCAAATAATACTTAAATAACTTCTCCATTTTCATCTGGAGAAGTTATATAGAAAATGAGAACTCTCTGTAGACTGATTGAAGAACCAATGTTTTTCCACATGACTTAATCCAAGATTTTGGGAAAAGGAAATTATTTGAAACATGCAATACATTCACAACTTTTGGCACAATATAGATCTTGAGAAAAATATGAAAGATCTGGAAGAGAAAGCCATTTTGAATATTAAAATCTTAAAAATATAATAGGGTAAATTTCCTCTCCTAATGTGTCCTGGTATAGCACAGTAGAATAAACACTAGGCTGCTAACCAGAAGTTGAGGCTTTCTGCTTCCGTGAAAATCTGCAGCCTCAGAAACCCTATGTAGAATTGTTAGGAGTAGGAACAGAATTGATGATGTACAACAATCAACCACAATGCTATGTGAACCAACAGTATTTTGCAGTCAGTGGGTGAATTTTTTCTGAGTTCATGATGACTGTGGACATGTCTTTTAGAAAAACTTGGTTTGAAGTACTGTTTAATGTTTGTTATACCAAGACAAATTATTTTTTTTTAAATTATTATTAATGTTTGTTATACCAAGACAAATTATTTTTTTTTAAATTATTATGTTTTAGTTAAAGTATATTACTCTTGTGGTGTTTTTTGATAATATTCTACTACTTTGATTATATTTGGTATGGTTATATATAAATATCAGAACATTTAACTTAAGAATTATTTGTTGTTGTGTGCCGTGTAGTCGGTTCCGACTCATAGGACCCTGCAGAACAGGGTTTCCGAGGCTGTAAATCTTTACGGGAGCCGAAAGCCTCATCTGTCTCCCATGGTACAGCTGGTTAATACTGTTAAAAGACAGTCTTAAAATATGTTGTATTGCTTCTGACACAGGAAACATTTTTGTTACCTATATTATGATTAAAATGTTATTTAACTCCTTTCTTACTAGGATCCAACTCAGAAAAAGATGGAATGCACCATACCGTCACCAAACACAGAGGTATAATCACGTTATATAGGCATCAGAAAGCTGCTTTTGCTATCACAAGTAGGCGAGGTCCTACTCCCAAAGCACTCAAAGCTCAAATAGCAGATCTTCCTGCAGGAAGTAGTGGAAATATCCTTGTTGAACTTGATGAGGTAAATAGATTTTTGTTTTTGTCTTTCTTTTAAATACTCTGATTATTAAACAAATATGTGACCCAAATCTAAAAATGTGAAATTGTCGTATCAGATTGCAGAATTTTATTTTTAGATGTTTAACTGATAGGACTGGGATTAATATAGAGTCCACACCAATAGCTTTATCCAGAAAAACTGCGAACTTCAAATTTCTGATGGCTCTTGTAATTTTTACACTTTGTTAACTTCCTAAGCAAGACACCCTTTTGATAGTGGGTACAAAAGTTAGCATTGAGTTATGTTAAGTAACAGTGAAGACTACCTTTTCTGTCGTCCTGTGAGTGTCGGAAATTCCTCTTAAGTTGAAAAATAGTTACGTACAACAACCGGACTTTTAAACAACCTGTTGGATTTAAACTTATTTTTCTATACATGAACAGTCAGCTAGTCCACTACAGCATACTGAATTATTCTCTACCCCAAATTTATCATGTATCTCTAGTTTATATCATGCTTCATTCATATGAGGGTCTAATCCAGCTTTCAGTTTTGTTCCACTGGTATACCTGTTCTTTGTTATAGTACGTTGTTGTTATTAAGTGCTGTCAAGTCAGTTCCAACTCCTAGCGACCTTATAGGGTTTCTGAGGAGCAGATGGTGAGTTTGAACTGCCAGCCCTGCGGTTCAAACCGACCTTGCAGTCCAGCACAATCACAAGTGTTTGGTTTTGAATATCATATTAAGAATGAAATCAAACCTCTAGTTAGGTAAATTCCATATCTTTCACCAAAAAAGCTGAATTGCTAAACTAAACAGGTAATACTAATAGACATGTTTAATACATTTTTATATAATGTAGGTCTATTTTAATTTTTTTAACAAAATCTTACTCTACTTGTATTTCTGAAAAATTCCATAAATGAAGATTTTTCTACTGAATATCTCCCTATAATTAATTTACTGAGATTTTATATTTATACATCTATGGTTTGCATACTTCTGCTACTTAAAAATTATTTTCAAAATATGTATACATCTCTTTCTTTTGAGACAGTTTTATGGATTTTGGTTACTGCTGAATGAGAAGGTATTTATCTGAGTAATCCACATGTGGTACTGTAGGATAAGCCCTGGCTTGCTAACCACAAGGCCGGCAGTTCAAACTCACCAGCTGCTCCTTGGAAATGCTATACAGGGTCACTATGAATCAGAACCAACTCGCTGACACTTAACAACAACAACATAGTCACTTAAGTAGCAGAATTAAAACATGTGCTTTAAGATGATGTTAAGTGCTTCGCGTATGTTCCGAATCATAGCGACCCTGCACAGGGTTTCCAACAATGGAATTTAGTGATAAATATCTGTGTTGCTGTTTAGTGCCATCAACTCAGTTTCGACTCATACCGACTCTGTAAAGGGTTTCCAAGTAATGACTGGTGAGTTTGAACCTCCACACCAGGACTATGTTGTTGTTAAGTGCCGTTGAGTCGGTTCCAACCCATGGCAACTTATATAGAGTTTCCAAGGAGCAGCTGGTGAGTTTGAACCACTGACCTTGTGGTTCAAACTGATCCTGCAGTGCCACAACAAGACTGTAGTTATGATAAATGTATCTAATATGCATATGGGTATCACTGAATTTTTAGATTATGAATTTTAAATTCTCTTTATGAAAGTTCAAATATATTACACTCTTTTCTGAAATTCTGCTTTTGACATTTAAATTAATTTTAGGCTCAGAAGCCTTATCTGGTACAACGGAGAGGAGCTGAGTTTGCCTTGACAACTATAGTGAAATATTTTGGTGACGAAATGACAGTGAAGTTGCCACATCTCTGGGATGCTATGATTGGCCCATTAAGGAATACAATTGACATAGATCATTTTGGTATATACCTATTTTTCTGCATTTAAAAAAAATTGCATTGTATATCAATTAAGTGTATCTTTATAAAATAAAAATGCCTGTATCTATTTATCCTGAATCAAACTGGTAAGTTTTAACATGGAAGGTTGATGATAAAAACATTACTTTGATTTCATTCCATATCATTCTATATACTTTTTTGCTTTTAATGTTCTCTTTTACTTAAAAAGAAGTATTTGATATGGATCATTGTGTTAAACTTCTCTGGTTGCTTTAAATGCAGCACTGCAGCACTTGATTTAAATCAGGTCATGGCATTTAATTTTGCTTAAAAAGCGTAACACTCTCATACTAGGTGGGAAGGTGCTGAAAGTTTTTGTGGGCTCTAGACTTGGAACGCTTATTTGCAAGGTGATACAGACTTAAAAAAATATTTTTAATAGATGGAAAGTCCCTCCTGGAAAAGGGAGATGGCCCTGCCCAAGAATTGGTGAATTCTCTGCAAGTTTTTGAAACAGCAGCAACTTCAATGGATTTTGAGCTTCATCCTTTGGTAACTAACTAATGCAAGTGTAGTATTTCTTCTGATTAAATAGATAGCCTTATTAAAAAATCTTGCAAGACTGGAAAAATGCAACTTTGATGTTATCCCTAGTAATTTGCAATTTTCTTTTATATGGGATAACTAGATTCTTCCTTTACTGACAGCACAACTGTTGTGGGCTTTGAGGCAGATCTGGGTGCATGCATGATAGGAAACCCATTTTGGGAGCTCAGAATGTGGGGTAATAGGGTCAGAGCTCTGATGACCAGGGGTGAACAGGAGGAAAATTGCATTCTTTGCTTTTATCATCCCATTATCTTATTAGAATTTCAACAAAGGGAAAGCACAGGTAATAAGACTTCTTTTACAATAAGTATAAGGTAGAGGGAAGACACCTGCGTTTAAGGTCCATCAGTGGCAGATAGAAGACTTGTTTGTGGTTATTGACCCAAAATATATTATTACAAAAGAGTTGGCAAAAGGGGGGAAGTAGAAAATAGAGAATTATCTGGTTTTAGAGAGCAGTATTACTTCCATACACTTGTCACAGTGAACTCTCAGCATTTTACAGCATTGTAGATTACTACTGCCAATTTTGTTTGTATCTAACATAAAAAGAGGAATCTAGAAAAACATAATGAAGTTTCTCTGTTTATGTAGTAATAAAGCATGTCCTTTTACTTGTTAAAATTTGCTAGTAAAGTAGGCACAGAATACATCCATGATCAGCAAAAAGCATTCAGATGAACTGTGAGGCTAGTCTGACCATTAAGCAGACACTCACCTCTCATCAACAATAATCTTAGTGTTGCATACAGTAGACTTTTAATAATAGTAGATATATGGCATTATTAAACACCTTTGTTTAGTAACAAAGTTAAAATGGGAACTATCTATCAGGTATGGTACCTAGAACAAAATCAATACACTTACTAAAAAAAAAAAAACATGTACCTACTTGAGCAAGTGCTACCAAATTGAGGAAACTAGTGATGTTTGGTTTCGTTTTCCAGCTCCAGTAGAGCATCTTGCAATTGCTTTGTGATGTGTTCCCTGTTAATTTTAAAAATCATTTGAGTGTTCCTAGATGCCAGACGAGGGTTTTCAACAGGGTAGAAGTTCTTTACATTTCTTTTATTTTTTAAAGTTATGATACCTTAGTTTAGATTTAGATCAATTTTCTACTAAGGATATTTTCACAGACAGTGGTTTGAGGTAATTGGAGATATTCAAGGATTCAGAGTCGCTTAGAATATTGAGAAGCTTTCAGAGTATGAGCTATTGTGGTTGTGTGCCATCGACTCAGTTCTGACTCATAGCGAACCTGGGTCACATAGGGTTTCCAAGGCTATATAAATCAAGTATGGGAACAGAAAGTTCTTTCTCCCAAGGAACAGCTGGTGGACTTGAACTGTTGACCTTGCAGTTAGCAGCCCAATTCATAACCCACAACGCCACCAGAGCACCTTGTGAGGTATTATTGTGGTGGTGGTATGCTGTGGAGTCAGTTTTAACTCATAGCGAGCCTGCATAGGGTTTCCAAGGCTGTAAATCTTTATGGGAGCAGAAAGCCTTATCTTTTTCCCTTGGAACATCTAGTTTCGAACTGCTGACCTTGAGGTTAGCATATCTCCTTGTAACCATTATGCTACCAGAGCTGTTTGTGAGCTATTATAGTTACATTAAAACAGTAGATTCCGTAATGAGCATTCTAATTGCTTTATACTTTTTGTTTTTAGTTGGTACAGCATTTGCCTCATCTTTATATGTGCCTTCAGTATCCCAGCACTGCAGTGAGGCACATGGCTGCTCGTTGTGTGGGAGTCATGAGCAAAATAGCTACCATGAAAACAATGAATATTTTTTTGGAGAAGGTTCTTCCATGGCTGGGGGCAATTGATGACAATATCAAACAAGAGGGTGCAATAGAAGCACTTGCCTGTATCCTTTTATATTCTGTAGAAATGTTCGGAAGTATATTAATTTTATCTAAGGAAGAATAAAATAGAATTGATTTAGTTATTCAGACTAGTATACATAAATAACCTGCCTTGTTCCATAAACTACTTTTAATTTTTTATTAAGAAAATTTTTATTGAAAGCGTTTGAAGAATTACTACTAATTTTAAGATTTTCTTAATTGGCAGAAATAACTTTATGAACTGTATATTTGCTTACAAATTGGTTTATTGTTAGCTGCCATTGAGTCTGCCCCCACCTTAAACAACGAAAAGGAATAATGCCTGGTCCCATACTGTCCCTGTGGTCACTTGCAGATTGGATCTTTGTGATCCTTAGGGTTTTTGTTGGCTGATTTTCATAAGCAGATGGCCAGGCCTTTCTTTCTAGTTCATTTCCATCTGGAAGCTCTGCAGAAATCTATTCAGCATCATAGTAACATGGCAGGCTTTCACTAACGGATGGGTGGTATCTACTCCAGAGGTAGCCTGGCTCGTAATGAAGCCCAGTTCTCCTCCAGGGAAAGTGAGGTTGCTATTGCTAAGCCACCAGTGCCTCACAACTGGTTTATACTCACATCTGGTTGACATGACTCAGGTACTGTGCAAGTGGTCTCTATTTATAAATATGTTAGGTCCAACCTTTGTTCACTGTCAAAAGGGAAAATGACCAAAAGTACCAGAAAATTGGATATATATATAGGCATCACCTTTGGTATTTTGGTATATTTTAATTATCAAAGATAATTTCTAAGAACAAGAAAGATGGTGAAAATCAATTCAGCAGAAACTTTGGGGTTCATACATGGTAATGATTACCAGAGATCCTGGTAGGAAATTTGGAATTGATCTCTGAGTGACACTGAATACTCTGTGCATACAACTCACTTTATTTTGACAGTGGAATTCTAGAAGCTGGAAGGAATTTGCTGCTTAAAAAAAATCTTATTGGTCAGTCTTTCTAAGATGAAAAACATTGTATTCATAATCATGGAAAGTTACATATTTACAAAGTTGTAACAGTGTACAAATGCTCATATAGATTCAATTATATGAATGTGGTCAATCTGTTCCCTTACAATGCAGACGAAAAATGAAGCACTTGTTTCGTAAGTTATAGTCTTGGTATATCAATTTGTTTGAGCAGACATTTACATCACAGCCATTTGGACTTTCCTTAATCACTTACTCAGGTGTAATGGAACAACTGGATGTTGGTATCATTCCATATATTGTACTTTTAGTTGTGCCTGTTTTGGGAAGAATGAGTGATCAGACAGACAGTGTAAGATTCATGGCTACGCAGTGCTTTGCTACTCTAATTAGACTCATGCCACTTGAGGTAAGTGACAATACCTGGTTTATGGTTTTCATGTTTCTATAACTTTATTCATCATAGTTGTAAATTTTTTTAGCCTTTTATTGTGAATGGAGTGAAGGTTTACAGAGAATATCATCAGTTTTACATTCATCATTGTATGAGAAAATTAAATTGTAACTGTCCTTTAAAATATCTGAAATCTTTTAACTTAGTAGTATTACTGACACCTGTCATATTTTTTAAACTCTACTTGTTTCTTTAAAAACTATGTTGTTGTTGTTAAATGTCATGGAGTTGATTCCAACTCAGAGCGACCCTGTATAGGGTTTCCAAGAAGCAGCTGGTGGGTTTGAACCACTGACCTTCTGGTTCGCAGTCCAGTGTGGATCCTACAGTGCCACACCAGGAGTCCTACGTTATTTCTTAACTAGGAGCTCTCATGGTGTTGTGGATAAGTATTGGATCGCTAACCACCAGATCAGTTCAAACCCACTAGCCACTCCTCACTCTTCCGGAGAAAGATGAGACTTTCTGCTCCGATAAAAATGTGTAGCCTTGGAAACTATACAGGGTCACTATAAATTGGAGTTGAATTGTTGACAGTGGGTTTGGTTTTGGATTAAGCTTTAAATTACTTTTTGTCTACATTTAATTTTGATAAGACTTGACATTATTTGGTACATCTCAGGATAAAACAATTTGTTATGTAAATAGTTTTAATATACTTTTAAATAATCATTTTAGGCAGGTATTCCAGACCCTCCAAACATGTCAGAAGAATTAATCCAGTTGAAAGCCAAGGAGCGTCATTTTTTGGAGCAGTTGTTAGATGGGAAAAAATTAGAAAATTATAAAATTCCAGTACCAATCAATGCTGAACTCAGAAAATATCAGCAGGTAATGTTTTGTACTTACAAATATGAGTAGTGACTTTTTAAGTTTACCTTGAAGTGCATTCAGAATTGATTTGGTAACATGTTGTGTTTAGTGTCTTCTTCCCATTTCTCTTTTGATTGTAAAAGTATAGCTCTTTAGTCTGTCCAGATACATTTTTTTACAACTAGATTTTTTTATAATCTGTTTACATTTATGGTTTTTCTTTCTTTCCCTAACCTTACAGGATGGTGTGAACTGGTTAGCATTCCTTAATAAATACAAACTTCATGGAATTCTGTGCGATGACATGGGTTTAGGAAAAACTTTACAGTCTATCTGCATTTTAGCAGGAGATCATTGCCACAGGTAATTGAAAATATTGATTTAAAATAAGGCTTTTAGATTCTGGGAAATGTAAATAAGCTGGTAATTGTGTTTTGTTGTAAAGGGCCCAGGAATATGCAAGATCAAAATTGGCAGAGTGTATGCCACTTCCTTCGTTGGTAGTTTGCCCACCAACATTAACAGGTCATTGGGTGGATGAAGTGGGTAAATTCTGTTCCAGAGAATATCTAAACCCATTGCACTACACTGGACCGCCCACTGAAAGAATAAGGTAAGAGCTGTACAACTGAAAAAAATTTTAATCTTTAGTTTTTGGTAGAGTTAAATTTATTTAAACAGAGTAGAGGTTCTAGTTAGCTGTTTTGGGTTGCAAAACATAGAACCTTACTCAGTTTATCTAAGAACGTGAGTGTACATTGTAAAGTTATATACGCAGTGAGGCTCCAAGGGCTGTAGCCATTGGACTGTCAGTTGGACTTCCTGAGTTTTGGTGCTGACAACTCAGAACGCAGGAATACACTATGACTGCCGCATTTGGGAGCCATGTGATTATAGTTTCTCTGTTTCTCTTCTATTCTCATTCTTCTCCACTTTTGTAAGAACTTCCATTTGCCCTGTGACTCGCCCTTTCCCCATGTTTATCTCTCAAGTCACCTGCTTTGGGTCCACAAAGACTACTCTAGCTGCTTTGGTCATAGCAAGCTTACTCCCTTCCTGTAACTGGTACATTTCTTATGCTCCCAAAATACACTTTTATGTTGACGCTTATTGATTTCAGTTTATATTTTAAAGCTTGGATTATCCTAGATTGCTGATTAGTCCATGGATTTTCTACCTTTTTGTATTAATACTAAGCTCTGTAGAATAAGCACTAGGCTGTGAAACTCAAGGTCAATGGTTTGAGCCCACCAGCCACTCTGTGGGGAAAAGATGAGACTTGCTGCTCCTGCAAAAGACTTCCAGCCTTGCAAACCCTATACAGGGTCACTGTGAGACGGAACAAATTCAATGTCAGGCATTTAACAACATCTATTGGGAGTCTCTGGGTACAGACATTTAACATACTTGGCTGCTTACTGAAAGTTTGGCATTTTGAGCCCACCCAGAGACACCTTAGAAGAAAGGCCTGGTAGGTAGTCTATATCCAAAAAATCGGCCATTGGAAACCATATGGAACACAGTTATACTCTGACACACATGCGGTTGCAGTGAGTTGGAATCAGCTCTATAGCAATTGATTTAACACATATGAGGGTATTCAGAATGTTCATGAAAAAGTTCTTTGTTTTAATTCCATTTGTCTACAAACTTTTTGAAGTCCCTCTAAGTATTCTCACAGTAACCTTATGAGGTGCAAGTACTATTACTGTTCCCATTTTATAGGTGAATACTCTAAGGCATGAGGCTCTTTGGTCTAAGATTACATTTTCCCAGTTAAGTGAGCAGAGGAATGATTTGAACTCTGGCAGCTCAAAAGCTTGCATTCTTTTACTGTGAGATTTTTCTTAATTAGAACTTTTTTCATTTATAAGTGATAGAAACTCAAGTCAAACTAGCTCAAGCAAACAGGAACTTTATTAACCGGGAATTTCAGGAGTGGATTCTTGCTTCAGACCAACTTAGATTACCTTTACTCCCTCTTCTGCATAAATTGTTCTATTTGTATCTGTTTAACTTTAGAGTACAGAAACTCAAGGTCAATGTTTTGAGCCCACCAGCCACTCTGTGGGGAAAAGATGAGACCCACTCCCTCCTTTTTTTTTTTTTAGCAACTATATTAACAGGCAATCTTCTCTTTCTTTCCCATCGTGATGGTATCTGTACTGAAGACAGTCATGCCTCTAAACCAGCCTTGTAGTCAAAATACTGTGACTAGCTCAACTTGGTTCAAATGCCTCTTGAGCTCTTTGGTGATCATGGGGACATGTGATTGATAGCCAACCCCCCTTGCCAGGGTATCATGCAGCAGTGAGGAAGTTGTGCCCCAAGGAAGAGATAGATGTTGGCAATTAAATATTTCTACCACATTTTTGAAATCTTGGCGTGGCGCTATGGGTTAATGCCCCAGACTGCAAAGCCGTTTGAACTGCAAGGTTAGTGGTTCAAGCTCACCAGCTTGAACTCAATGGCACTTAACAACAACAACCACATTTTTACTAGGGCAAGAGAACCAAGTCATAAAAAGCATGGCCTTCATTGCAATCCCTGAGTTGAAACAAAGTGTATAATTCACTGAATATAAAACTAATGATCTCTTCTGTAAACCTTTACCTCAATTCACAGTAAAAGTTTTTTTTTTTTTAAAAGAATGGCCTCCAGGTAGCAAGGCCATAATTACAAAGTAAACGGAAGGGAATGTTGGGTTTTAGCAGTCAGATTGAAATCACCTTATTTGATGGGCACCTGTGGTTTTCACCTTTAAAATTGTCTGCATTACAAACTTTGCATGTTTCCTGTTTTTTGTTTTTTAATAAAGGTTACAGCAGCAAGTAAAGAGGCATAATCTGATAGTGGCTTCATACGATGTTGTGAGGAATGACATAGATTTCTTTAGGTGAGAATAAATTTTTCTTTAGAAAGACACTATCAAATTTAAAGATGTTTTAATATTTTTCATCTCAGAGTCTTTATATTTATTCTGACATACAGAAAAAGATGCTGAAAATGTCTACTTCTTCTCCTTTAGAAATATTAAATTTAACTATTGCATTCTTGATGAAGGCCATGTCATTAAAAATGGGAAGACAAAATTGTCAAAAGCAGTTAAACAACTGACTGCTAATTACAGGATTATACTTTCTGGAACACCAATTCAGGTAATTATAATTTTCTATACTTCCTGTGGTTTTATATTTGCTATGTGGATGGGAGAGTATATTTGCTATTTGACAGAATTAAAGAAGAGAAGTTAGTTTTTAGGCTGAACAGGCCAGGTTTTGAAAAGCATGTTTTGAGTGTCATTTTAGTATATTTAAATAAAAGGTTTGTGTCCAAAGTATGGGGGAGATTAGTGACACCCTATTCTGTACTGGTCAGTCACTTTCCATATTATTAAACCAGTCAGCTTGAGCTGATTCAGAGGTATAAGTAAATGTTTCAAGAGTTTGATTGAAGGGAAGCAATTGTAGAAGTTGATCTTAGAAAAGGAAGTGGAAAGAAATGGGTAGTACATGGTTGTCTTTTAGACACCTTTGAGAAAGTCTGTTGTCCTCCAGAGGAACTCAACTTTGTTGGAAATGTTCACACCTAGTCTAGATAGCCAACTATAATGGGAAGACTAACCTTGTTTGTGAAAGGGTAAAAACAAAGTGATCTCTAAGGTTCCTTCCAACTCTTAAGAATTGATGTTATTTCTGCATTAAAAAAATTTTATTTCAGAGGTTATTTTTGGTGGTAGACTACTATATGAGCGTTCTGTCCATTAAGTAAATACAATGGGTTTTAATGACCACAAAAGAGAAAATTACGAGCCCTTCTAAATTTATCAAAAGAAAAGGTTCATTTTTATAAAGAAGAAAAAAAAAAATCATTTGGCTTGAATTATCAAGATTTGTTAATTCCATCCTTTGATTTTTAGTTTATTTGTCTTTATATGTGTCTCTTATAGACAGCATAGTGAAGGATCCTGTTTTCTTATCCATTCTCCTACTCCATCACTTGACTGATGCGTTTAATCCATTTTGTTTGTGGGTTTTCTTTTTTCTTCATTTCTATTAGTGTTTACTAAATCTTTCTGATTTTTTCCTTTTTTTATTTTGATGTGCAGGTATGTTATCTTTAAGGTCGTCCTTTAATTTATTTTCTTCCCATTTAAAACAGCATTTTATCTTGAAATGTACTTGAAGTAGACTTCTCACTACTTTGAAGTTCTAGATTGTATGGATCAGAAAGATGTTTACCTGTGCTTTATTGACTATGCAAAGGCTTTCAATTGTGTGGATCATGACAAGCTATGGACAACATTGTGAAGTATGAGTATTCCGGAACACTTAATTGTGCTCATAAGGATTCTGTACATGGACCAAGAGGCAGCTGTTTGAACAGTACATAGGAACACTGAATGGTTTAAAATTAAGAAAGGTGTGTGACATGGTTGTTTTCTTTCAATGTACTTATTCATCCTGTATGCTGAACAAATAATCCGATAAACTGGGTTATATGAAGAAAATCATGGCATTGGGATTGGAGGAAGACTCATTAACAACCTGTGATATGCAGATGATAGATACAACCTTGCTTGTCGAAAGAGGACTTAAAACATTTACTGATGAAGAACAAAGAGCACAGCCTTCGGTATGGATTACATCTCAGTGTCAAGAAAACAAAAATCCTCACCACTGGACCAATAAACAACATTCTTATCAACAGAGAAAAGATTGAAGTTGTCAAGGACTTCACTTCTTGGATCAGCTATCAACACTCATGGAAGCAGTTGTCAAGAAATCAAACGACGTATTGCATTAGGCAAATGTGCTAAACAAGACCTTTTTAAAGTGTTGAAGAGCAAAGATGACAGCTTGACTTGTGCCTGACCCAAGCCATGGTATTTTCAGTAACCCCATATGCATGTGAAACCTGGTCAATAAATAAGGAAGACCGTAAAAGAATTGATGCATTTGAGTTACAGTTTTGGAGGAGAATATTGAAAGTGCCATGGGATGCCAAGAGAACCAATAGTCTGTTTTGGGAGAAGTGAAGCCAGAGTGCTCCTTGAAGGTCAAGATGGCCAAGCTTCATCTCTCATACTTTGGACATATTGTCAGGAGGGACCAGTCGCTGGAGAAGGCTATCATGTTTAGTAAGGGTCAGAGAAAAAGAGGAAGACCCCCAACGAGATGTATTGGCCAAGTAGCAGCATTGATGGACTCAAGCGTGGCAACAGTAGTGAGGTTGGCCCAGGATCAAGCAGTGTTTCGTTCTGCTGTGCATAAGGTAGCTATGAGTCGGTACCGACTCGATGGCACCTTAACAACAACATAATCACACTGGAGCCCTCGTGTGGCACTGAGGGTTAATGCACTGAACTGCAAGGTCATTTGAAATTCAATGTCGATGGTTCAGGTTCGCTATGGGTTAGAACCTACTCAGCTGTAGCAGCATTTAACAACAACAACAATGTGCCTACACTAGTTTTTCTTTTTGCTTTTTAATTGACTTCATTAGAAATTGATATCTCTAGTTCCCTGTATTCAGTCTTGTACATTTGTTTTACTTTAATACTTCTGTATCTGGAATGAGTTCTGGGTGGTATTGTCATATATGTTAATCTCAGGTGGTTGTATGCTATTGTTGGTTCTCAGTCCAAAGAACATCCTTTAGTAGTTTTCTTGTAAAGTTGGTCTGTTTATGTGGAAATGTCCTAATTTCACCATATATGAGGGATAGCATTGCTGAGTATGATTCTTGGTTGGCAGTTTTTTTCTTTCAGAGTTATATGTCTTCCCCATCACCTTCTCACTTGCATGGTTTCTGCTGAGAAATCAGAGCCTAGTGCTATTGCTTCTCCTCTGTAGGTAAATTAATTTTTCCCAAGCTGCTCTCAGAATTCTTTCCTTTTCTTTGATTTTGGGAAGCTTGATATGATGTCTTGGTGATTTTCTTTTTGCCTTGTGTGGGGCTCTTCAATTTCTTGTATGCTTAGCTTCTCATCTTTCATGATGTTTTCTTCCTCATCTTTCATGATGTTTTCTTCCAACAACTCGCTGACAATTTTCTCTTCCAGTTCTGGAATTCCAGTCACCCCTAAGTTATTCCTTTTCATGGTATCCCACAGAACTCTTGGGCTCTCTAGAGATTTTTTCATTCTTTTTTCTGATTGTTCTTCTAGCATACAAATATTGAAAGGTTTATCTAAAAGTTTACTGATTTGGGCTTCCATTGTTTCAAATCTACTCCTTTATCCTTTCAATCTTAGTCCATTTCTGAAATCTTAGTATTAACTTCTTGATTTATAATTGCAGGTTTTATATTATTACAAAATTTGCATTTCTGTCAGTCCTCTGAAGGTACCTAAATAGCCTTCTTTTAAATTCTTCAGTTAGTTCTATTATCTGTTTTTCTTCAAAAATATCTGGCTCTACATCTTAGTCTCATTTGGTCATTTGTGCAATTTTTTCTCTTTGTAAATGTTTTTTTTTCCAACTTTTTATTGTGAACTGAGTGAAGGCTTACAGAGCAGATCATTTTTACATTTCAACAAATCCTATGTTTTGTTTCATGATATGGTTGTAATTCACTTCAGTTCACTTTACTGCCTTCCTTCCTGTGTCTCCCAGTACCTTCATCTTTCCTCTGCTAACCTCCCTCTTGGTGTATATTGCCTGCCATGTCACCCATGTTAACATGTGTCTGCCTTCTAGTCTGTAAATGATTTTTCCTCCCCCCAAGCTCCCTTAGCTTAGCCATCATAGTTGATTTTATCAAAAAATCTTTTTTTTTAAAAAAACTTAATACAACATACAGTTATTTCTCCTTTAGTGAGTAGCTAATTTCACTCAGCATAATGTCCTCTAGGTTCAACAGATTGTGAGTTGTTTCACAGATTCATCATTCTTTAACGTTTTATAGTATTCCATTGTGTGTATATTCCAAAGTTTTTGTAACCATTCTTCTGTTAATGGGCATTTAGGCGGTTTCCCTCTTTTTGTTAGCTTATTGAAGGATCCTGCTTTGTTAATCCAGTCTGCTGACTGGTACATTTAATCCATTTATATTCAGTGTAATTGTCAATAGGTATGAATTGATTAAAGTAAATTGAAGGAGCTCTGGTAGCGTAGTGATTACGAATCAGGCTGCTAACCTTAAGGTTAGCAGTTCGAAACTACCAGCCATGCTGTGGGAGAAAGATGAGGCTTTCTGCGCCTGTAAAGATTTATAGCCTCGGAAACCCTGTACAGGCTCGCTATGAGTCAGAACCAACTCCACGGCATATAACAACAACAACAACAACAAAGATTTACAGCCTTGGAAACCCTGTATAGGATCGCTATGAGTCAGTAATTTTTCTGTTTGTTTTTGTGTGTATGTATGGTGCTAATGGATTCTTTGTTTTGCATAATTATCTATGCTGAGTTCATTTTGTGTGTTTTCTTTCCATTTGCATTTCTGGTGTGTTAATAATGTATGCTAAATCCTTTAGCTCTTCGTTTTTTTATTTTGATGTACATGTGTATTACTTTTCTTTGAAGTACCCTGTAATAATTTTTTATTATTTTATCTTGAAGTTGACTTGGACTTTCTTGCCATTTGGAAGTTCTATATCTATACTATTCCCTCTGTTTTGTAGTTAACATCATTATACGTTACTATCTCTAGTTCCCTTTTTTTTCAGTCTTTTAGGCTTATTTTACTTAAAATACTTCCATATTTGGATTGAGTTCTGGGTATGGCAGTCTCAGGTTGTTGTTTCTCAGTCCAAAGACCACTCTTTAGAATTTTTATGTTAACTTGGTCAAGGGCCAGTTTCTTTCTGTAAGTCTGGTCTTTTTTTTTTTTTTTAAAGAGTGTAGAGTTTGGTTCCACACATTATGCCGCTGTATCCAAGACCTTCTAATGTGATCCCATTCACAGCAGTTAGTAGTGGCAGCTAGGCACCATCAGTTCCTCTGGTCTCAGGGTCTGTGATTTTATCTCATGTGAGCTGTCTCCAGGACATTGTGGTGTTTCCATATTTGTATTTAATTGATGTTTCTATGTTGATAATGTTCGTAGGCTCATACCAACTGTATCTTGTGGATTTAGTTAGAAAATGGAAGCGTGTGTTCTGTTCTCCATTTGTGCACCACAGTTTAGGGTGAGTTTGGCTGGTGTTGGCTATTGTCTACTGATTATCAGGTGATATCGAAGTTAGCATTGGTCTTACCAAGTGAGTGGAGCTACAGAGGATCTGGTTGTTGCTGGGCTGTATGGGCTTGCTGGGTAACTCCTGTCAGGTAGGAAAGAGGAGAACATACACAACAGTAAACAAAACAGAAATGAACAACCAACTAGCCAACAATGAAAGGAGAAAATAATAAAGGAGTAAAATGAAAAAAAGCAGGCGGCAACCAGAAAAAAATACACTAAGTAAAAACATAAAAAGGGACAGGACTGTTGAGTTATAAGAGAAAATAAAATAAAAGAACACTTAAAAAAATAGAGAAAAGGAAGGTGAAAAAAGAAAGGGCAATTATAAGGGAAGGAAAAGTAGAAGGGTCAGCAAGAAATATAAGAAAAGAAAAAGAAAGAAAAACAAAAGCAGAGATAGAAAGGATAAAATTCAAGAGAATGGAAATAAAGGAGAAGAATTCTAAAAAATAATGAAACAACAAAGGTAAAAAGCAAACCCAAAACAACAACAACAAACAGTGCAGCTGTTGGACTTAAAGGAGAAAACGCTGGGGGTGGGGCGCTCTTGCAAGCCAAGGAGTTCAGTAGTTAGGTGTGTGAGGGATGTGATGGCCGAGTTTCTAGCTAGATGGACTTCTCATCAGCCTAGGTGTTATCTGTGTTCAGAGCATTCTATAGTTCATGGAGGCCCTTGATGGAGTGTCTGCTAGGACCACCAGGCAGTTAGGAGCATGGTGACTGGTTAAAAATGTAGGTCTGGAGCAAAGCCCACCTGAATCCAAGCACGAAAGCAGTGAAGTATGCCCCCGGCCTCACACTGGCGTAGCTCCCAACCATTTGGCTCCTGGAGAGCAGTGTCCACTGGGGGTGGGTCAGGGTGGAGCTGGTCACACCTCTGGTCACTAGGGGAGCATTGGGAAAAAGAAATCACACATTTACCATAGCCTGTGTGAATCTGCTCTGCCAGGCCACTTCTGTTGCCAAAGCTGCTCTCAAAAGTTCAGGATGATCATGCTGCATCGGGCTGGCTGGCTGTTCAGCAGTTTGTCATCCTTTTCTCCCTGTCCCTGCTCAACTTTTCTTTCTCTGTTTCCATGGCACTGTAGGATAAGCACTGGACCGCAAAGTCAGCTTGATCGTAGAGTTAACAGTTCAAACAGTTCAAACCTATCAGCTGTTCCTTGCCTATATAGGATCGCTATGAGTTAGAACCGACGTGACAGCATTTAACAACAATAGCTAATTCATTTGGTCTCTCATATCTTAGTTGTAGAGGGTTCATGTATTGCATCTGCCTACTCCACCATCTTACTGGAAGTCTCTTCATATGTACTGTCTCTGTATGAAAAACTAAGTGCTATCAGGTCAGCTCTGACTCACAGCAACCTTGTGTAGTGTTTCTGAGGACCAGCTGGTCACTTTGAACCTCCAACCATGTGGTTAACAGTCCAGTGCTTATTCTACAGCACCATAGTGTAGGGTATCATATATGCCAGTTGTACCCTACTGACACTGTGCGCCAAGCTTATTCTGATGGAGAGAACGTAATATCCTTCAAACAGAATACTTTTTTTTTTTAAGGATACCGACCTGAATTTTTTCACACCATGTAAGACTTGGTGGTGGTGGTTATGTGCCGTGGAGTCGGAACTGACTCATAGTGACCCTGTACAGGGTTTCCGAGGCTATAAATCTTTACAGGAGCAGAAAGCCTCATCTTTCTCCGGCGGAACTGCTGGTAGTTTCAAACTGCTGACCTTGCGGTTCGCAGCCTGATTCGTGACCACTACGCTACCAGAGCTCCTTGTAAGACTTATTACAGCCTAAAAATTTAGTGGTGATCGCTGTCATCATAAGGGGCTTTCATTAATGTTTTATATTTAAGTGTAAGGAAAGGAAATAATACCAGTACAAAAGAAAATAACTCATGTTCCTCTTTTATAATCAGAACAATGTTTTGGAGCTGTGGTCGTTGTTTGATTTCCTCATGCCAGGATTTTTGGGTACTGAACGCCAGTTTGCTGCTCGATATGGTAAACCTATATTAGCAAGTAGGGATGCTCGAAGCTCCAGTCGAGAACAAGAAGCAGGTATGAAAGAGACCATTATAAACCCTGCATAAGTACATACAGTTTATCCCTACCCTTTTAAAAGCCATGTTCTCTTGCTTTTAATAGGTGTTCTCGCAATGGATGCACTTCACCGGCAAGTGTTGCCATTTCTTTTGAGAAGAATGAAAGAAGATGTTTTGCAGGATCTTCCACCCAAAATTATTCAAGACTATTACTGTACTCTTAGTCCTCTCCAGGTTAGAAATATGATGGTTTTGGTTGTTTTGTAGGTTTATCAGCAGATTATTTCATATAATTATTAGTCTAATACTCCCCACTGTCATCCAGTGGATTCCAACTCACAGTGACCCTATATAAGGTTTCCAAAGCTGTAAATCTTTACAGGTGCAGACAGCCTCATCTTTCTCTCATGGACCCTCTGGTAGGTTTGAACCTCCGACCTTGTGGTTAGCAATCTAGTGGTTATCCTACAGGTCTCCTTAGTCTAATACTAATTGACAGTGAAAATGTTGAATAAAGGTCTTAAATTTAGCTTTGCTTATTATAATCTAGCTTCTACTTCTTTAGACTAGGAATGAAGCCTAAATGGATCTGTTTAGATAGGTGTTTGAATATAGCGTTAAATAGAAATTCTGTATCAAAGTTGCTTTTATGTCTAAATTTTAACTTGAAAACTTTTATGACTGCATGTTTGGGACTCCTGGTGTTGGCGCCATAGGATCAGCACTAGTCTTTGAACTCAAGGTCAGCAGTTTAAACTCACCAGCTGCTCCTTGGAAACCCTATACAGGTCGAGTCAGATCCAACTTGATGGCAATTAACAAAAAAAAACAACAAACCTATGTTTACAAGGGCCAAATAGGTGCCTATTGAGGCTTTCTGGTCTTGTAAAGATTTACAGCCTCGGAAACCCTGTGCAGGGTCGCTATGAGTCAGAACCGAGTCCACGGTACTTACCAACAACGATGTCAAAGTCTATTAATCTATAGTTTTACAAATCTCAGAGAAGTTAAATAACTTGCCCAGGGTCATGCAGCTAGGATCTGACTACAAGTGTTCAAAATAAAATTTTATACATAGAGATCATTAATTATCCAAGGAATTCATGGTGTCTTCCTTTGTTATTTAAGCACATAGTGGAAACTGACCCTTGTCTTAGTTTGGTTGATCTCTTGGTTAGAAATGTGTCAATCAATCTACCATATTACAGGCACTGGTTTATATACCTGCTGAGAGCTCTGGCCTGGAGCTTTCTTCCTTCATTGGTAAAAATTAGATTCATACTTTAGGGGTAATGAGATGAAAACTTCTTAAAGTAAGTACAATAGTATGAGATGAAAACTTCTTAAAGTAAGTACAATAGTATAACGGAAAACTAATGTGCTATGTAAACAGTCATCTAAATCACAATAAAACTGTTTAAAAATCTGTGATAGTGTTAAAATAGGTTGTTGTTGTTAAGTGCCGTGGAGTCGGTTCCGACTCATAGCGACCCTGCACAGGGTTTCCGAGGCTGTAAATCTTTATGGGAGCAGAACGCCTCACCTTTCTCCCACGGAACCGCTGTTAAATAGGCATAAAACACATTTGGATGAAGGCCAGGTGGGTTTGGTGTTTTTAGCATTCACCAGTTTTTGTGCTCTAATTCCATTCTTTGGCTCTCTAGATTTTCTTCTTTTTTTACATTATTTTAGTATGTACAAAGCAGGAACCAAGACCCCAAAGTAACGCTTCAAATTTGGTATGAGTTTTTCCTACTGGGTTGTCAGTGTCCAATTTTCAAAAAAAAACTTAGTTTCTTGGAGAACATTATAGGGTCTTCACTGTGTAATTTCACTTAAAAAAATACTTTCTCCATTACTTAAAAGGTTTTCAGTTCTCTTTTATTAGTAATGTAATGTAATGAATAGAGTGAAAAATTGAATCTAGGGTTATATATCTTTATAGCCATAATTAATGTATCATATTTGTTTTCTAAATGCAATTTTAAAAGGCACTTCAGTAGTGTAGTGTATGTATCATATAATTTCCTTTCATGGAGACTTACTTGAATTACTCTTACTGATCTCCGCTAGTTAATGATTTGAAAAATTGAAAAGTAAGTATATGCCACAAAAAATATGGGCTTATAAAATAAACTACTCGGTGTGCTCCCTGAAACAATCAACTATTCAACTCTGTGAGCCCAAACGGTCAACATTTACCAAAAGCATGTGGTTGTTAAGTGCCATCGAGTCGATTCTGACCCATAGCAACACTGAACAGGGTTTCCAAGGCTGTAAATCTTTACGGGAGCAGAAAGCCTCATCTTTCTCCCGCAGAGCAGCTGGTAGTTTCAAACTGCTGACCTTGAGATTCGCAGCCCGATTTGTAACCACTACACTACCAGAGCTCCTTTACCAGAAGCATAGAACAGAAGAAAAGGCTAGATCAATGGAAATAGGAGAAACACAATGGAAATAATGAGAATACAGGCATAAATTGTAACCCGTATCACAGAACTGTATAAAAACATTACATGGGAACTTAAATTGCTGTGTAAACTTACACTTAAAATATAATTATTATTTAAAGAAACAAAATATACTTAACTGTTTTATTGGACAATTTCATAGGTTCAGCTCTATGAAGATTTTGCCAAGTCTCGCGCCAAGTGTGACGTTGATGAGACAGTATCTTCAGCTGCACTTTCTGAAGAAACTGAAAAACCAAAACTTAAGGCTACAGGTCATGTATTCCAGGTATAGTTATAGTTCACTTTTTAAATGATGTTGAAAATATTCTTAAGTAGGGTGGTTTATATATGGAACACTGAAATACATACAGACTTATTTGGAAAGTTTAGAGTACAATATAGCTTGGCAAGCTGCTTAGAATGGCTCCTAGTTGATCTTATATATTAAAATTAAATATATACAATAATATGTTTATAATATGAAGAATTTTAGAAGTTTTTTTTTTCCATTTGAAAAACATTGGAATCCTTATCACATAGCAGTAATTTTTCTAAGCACTGAGATTAAAGTAATGAACAAAGCAGATTCCTTTCCTTGCAGAGATGAAATATAATACTTAAGATGCATATTATGTAAGAGAAAAATAAAACACAGAAAGAAGGGGAGGATGTAGTATGAGGTGGCTTTAAAAAGTTCATGGAAAATTTTCATTATTTTCAGTCCATTTTCCTGTGTACTTTTTGAAGCCCTGTTGTATAAAGATGTGGTTATAGTTTTAAGTAGGGAAGTCATGGAAAGCCTCACTAAGAAGATGGCATTTGAGCAAAGATGTAAAGTGAGGCCTTAGGTATGTGAACGTGGGGGAAGAGATTTTAGACAGAATACAAAAAGTGTGAATGCACTGAGGCAGGATCATACATACATACGTACTTGAGGGACCAGCCAATGAAAACGAGGTAGAAAGTGTCAACTCACTTTTTTTCTTTTCTTTTCCTCTTGAAATAATCCACAATAGGAAACGTCCCTAACCTCCTTACCACCAATAAAGCTAAATACTGTGTGGCATTTTTAAAGATAAGAAGGAAAATATATTTGTGAAGATCTATACCCTCCCAGGATTTTTGCTGTAGTAATCAGCAGCAGTCTTTGGAACACTGTTACTCTAACTTAGTAATAAACTTTTAATGGAGACTTACTTAAATTATTCTTATTGATCTCTGCTAGTTAATGATTTGAGAAATTGAAAGTAAGTATATGCCACAGGGTAAGATAAGGGTAAGATACTTTGATGAACCAGATGAAAGACAAAAGAGAAAGACTGTATGTACTTGAATTAGAAAAGCCACTTAATAAAATCCCCTACTCCCTTCCCTGGACCTACTGAAGTAGACTACTGTGAGTACACAAATCTATAAGGTCCTTGAGGAATATGACACTTTGTCATCGTCTAGTTAGGGGGAACAGACATAAAAACAGTACAATTTCATTAATAATAACTACTATCATAGAAGTATATACAAACTATTCAAAAAGGACTGAGGGAAGTTGATAAAGGCATTGTTAAGTGCTGTTGAGTTGATTCCAACTCATAAGTGAGCCTATATTGGGTTTCTGAGACGCATCTGGTGAGTTTGAACTGCCAACCCTGTGGCTCAAACTAACCTTGTCAGTCCAGTGCTTAGCCTTTAGCACCATGAAGGCATTATGAGGTTTTTACAAGTTTGCCAAGTGAGAAGAGGAAAAAAGGTATATCAGACAGATACACTAGTATAGGAAGAGATGCAGAAATAAGAATATTTGTGATATGGATTTGTACATTTTTCTCCTTTTAAAGGCATTACAGTACTTACGTAAACTTTGCAACCATCCAGCATTAGTCTTAACACCTCAACATCCAGAGTTCAAGAGCACTACGGAAAAACTGGCAGCTCAGAATTCTTCTCTTCGTGATATTCAGCATGCCCCTAAACTCTCAGCTTTGAAACAAGTAAGCATACCTTTTCAATGTTAGATTTGTGTTGCACATTCCTAAAGTATAACACTAGATAAACCTATTTTTCCAAAAGAGTACCAGTGTGTTTCACCATTAATACGATTTCAAAAGTTAAATTAACCTAATTTAAAGAACCAAATTCTTAACAATAATCATTTAATTCTAATTTTAAAAATTAATATCTTAACAAGACTTTGATTTTACTTTCAGTAATTTTTTAATTAGCTGACAAGTTTACAAAAATAACCATAGTAGACACCTTAGTTAATTCTTCTGCTGATCTGGTCTTCCCTGTTGCAAGCATCTTCACCTTCTACAAAATAGGTTGTCTTTTTCTTCATTCCGCTATGTGGATACGTTGCAGGGCCACAGAGCGTTATTTGCTTCTTTGATCAAAAAATCCGATCCTCCATGCAGCTGATCCATATTTACCAAGAGATCATAAAGTCAACTGCATATACCTTTCAGGGCAATTCACTTCTTAACTGATTATGCTGGAACCACGTTTGTAGATCATAAATTCAGTCATCGACTTCTGGTTTGGGTATTCCCATAGGGAGCTCTGGTAGCAAAGTGGTTACGAATTAGGCTGTAACCTCAGGATCAGCAGTTCGAAACTACTAGCTGTTCCATGGAAGAAAGATAAGGATTTCTGCTCCAGTAAAGATTTACAGCCTCAGAAACCCTGTACAGGGTTACTATAAGTCAGAACCAACTCCACGGCACATAACCACCACCCACCATCATGCGGTAAATGGTTCCACAATTCTTAGCGTGTTAATGGAAGCCTTGTTGAGCCTAACAAAGGTGCTATTGAAGATCCGGTGAAGGCAAAGAAGTTGCAACACCTTTAGAACCATGGGGCTCACATCATTGACACCACTGACCCTGATAACAAATGCTATGTTGTGTTCTCCAGGAACAGAAAAGTTGCTGGCTTCTCTTGCCATCCTTGCCATTCGAATCTCTGATCTGTAACTCTGCCTGTATTTCTTGTGACAGTGCTTGGTCTTTTCATAGATAAACTTATTTCTCAGTTCTGAGAAATTCTGTCACTATTTCTGAAGTGTGTCTGGCACAGCAGGAACCTTTTTCAACTCTTTGACATCTCCGTGGTTCCATCCTGTTGAAACAAAACAACAAGAGGCTCAGTACTTATTCTAACCTAAGTCATTGAAAGTAACTAATGAATGAAGATTTTAGATTTCATAGTTTACTATAGAAAATATTGCATATACAAGGTTTGATACCCAGTTAATGCATCTCTGATAATCACAAAACAAAACTTTGACTAAAAAAATGGAGAATGGCTATTACCTTCTTGTTGTTGTTATGTGCCATGGAGTCGGTGCGACTCATAGCAACCCTGTACAGGGTTTCCAAGGCTGTAAGTCTTTACGGGAGCAGAAAGCCTCATCTTTCTCCCGCGGAACAGCTGGTAGTTTCGAACTGCTGACCTTGTAGTTCACAGCCTGAATCGTAACCACTACGCTACCAGCGCTCCTTGTAGTTTGGTTTATATACAGGATGTTTTTCTTATTTGGCACTGTTTCTCTTTCTTTGCTATGTTGGTTGTAAGTCATAGGGAGCCTGTATACGGTGTCTGAGGAGCGACTGGTAGGTTTGAACTGTCATCCTTGTGACTAGCAGTCCATTGCCTATCTTACAGCACCACACTAGGACTCTTGTTTTCCTAGGTTGTTGTTGTTAAGTGCCGTCGAGTTAGTTCCAACCCATAGCAACCCTGTATAGGGTTTCTGAGGAGCAGCTGGTGAGCTTGAACCATGTATATAAAATGTCATTGGTTTTCTTGGTATAATTAATACAGTATAGCTATAAGGACTTAGTCAAGGAATCAGTTAATTAGATATATTATCAAATAATTAAATTTCATCCACATTTTAATTGTACTATAGTCTCGTTTGGAGAGTTTATCTTTTGGTAAATGACTTTTCTCCAACAGTTTATTACTGAGGCTGTACTCTTGTTTTAGGGTGCTCGTATCACTCTGAAATAATGTTTCTGGCTGTATTCATGGAAGACTTTTATACGAGCTGCCTTTTCTATTTTCTCAAATCTTTTTCAGTCATTCAGGGTGAAGGTTCTGTATTGAGAGAATTTTTTTAAAGTCTATTTCTGAAGTAGGGGAAAAGTTTTGTGTTCTAAAAATTTACCCCGAGAAATACAACAGGCTTAGCAACAATAGTGAAATGAGAAGTATTGACTATTGGAACAATGAAAAGGTATGTTTGAGTTGTCAAGAATATAAAGAAGGACCTCTGTCACTCTTACATGTCTACCCAGAGACTGAGGGCCATCTGTCCGGGACAGCCCAGGTCTATGGTTCCCTAGGAGGCTTCGCAGCCTATAGTCAGACACTGGGCTTGGATTTGTTCCAGTGAAAGATGCAGGGGCAAAATGAAAGTCACATAGGACACCCTCCAGTCCAGAATCTGACTGTAGTAACATGTGTGAAGTGTTGTCTCCCAGGGAAGTTCATTAGAAACTCACGTCCAAGGTTTGAATTGGGAGTTGATGACTTAGGCAAAGGGTTCCTGTTGTTGTTGTTGTTATGTGCCATCGAGTCGGTTCCGACCCATAGTGACCCTGTATAGGGTTTCTGAGGGTGTAAATCTTTACGGGAGTAGAAAGCCTCATCTTTCTCCCGCGGAGCAGCTGGTAGTTTCGAACCGCTGACCTTAAGGTTCGCAGCCCGATCCTAGCACATACCAAAATTACAGACTCAGAAGGAAAGCAGATGTCAGCATAAATCCTATTTTAAGCTTTTAGAAATTGAAGGTACTGTTAGGTACACTAGTTTCCCAAACTGATGTAAACATTTTCTTGGATTTTATTCACACATTCATTATGCCTGCTGTGTGCCTGCTACTAAGCCACTTCCATAGCAGGGTGGATTCTGCTGTTAAAGATCTTGGTCTGCAGCTACAGTAATAAGCTCTTTTTTAGGAAGCCAGATCTAGCTAGATGCTGTGGGTTTTCTTCTTTGTCAGATTTAGCTGCTCTAACCCTTTATGAGCTGTATTTGTCACAGTGCGATTAGCTGTCTCCTTTTATTGAGCTTGTGTAGCAATTGTGTGCTGTTGTTTTCCCCCTTGCAGTTGCTACTGGATTGTGGTTTGGGAAATGGCAGCACTTCAGAGAGTGGTACAGAGTCTGTTGTGGCCCAGCACAGGATCCTGATCTTCTGTCAGCTGAAGAGCATGCTTGATATAGTAGAACATGATCTCCTTAGACCTCACTTGCCCTCTGTCACTTATTTGAGATTAGATGGTAGCATACCTCCCGGTCAGCGGCATTCCATTGTTTCACGGTAAGTAGCTTCTAAAATTCTATTTTCATAAACATATTGGTACTTACATTGAAACTTGCCCCCAAATATTTTCCTATTTCTAAGTAAGCTATTTGAAAAAATTAAAAAATATAATTCATCCCAATCCTTTTTAAGCCTAACACTACAACCAATATAATTGAATAGTGTGAAAATATTAAGAAAGCAGTCAAAAGGGCAAGAAGGAAACTTAAGGCATCAATAAACAAAGAGATAACTACTTTTCCTTGCATGTGTCTTAGAAATTAGGGGAAGTAAGCAAGTGGCTTGGCTAAAATCTTACTCAGGTGTCCTGTTCAGGAACCAAGTTGGAAACTGGCCCATCTACAAAGCAGAATCCATTATGCAGTGTTTAATAGGAAAATCTCAGCAACTGGGTTTTTAAATGCTGATTTCCAGGTTTTATACCAATCTGCTGACTTCAAGAGTGAGAATTTATAACAAGCATCCCTAGGATATTACCACACATACACTTGGAAACACAAATGACTTAAGAGGCAGGGATCTAAGCTGGATTCTTAGCTATACTATTTAAGCAGTGTTCTCTTGGTCCAGCAGTTTATTTCAGTCTCTTAAGACAGACAATGACAATACCTTCATAGAGCTGTTGTAATAGAGAAGAAGATAATGATGCCTTCTTATTATGCACCAAGCAGTGGCATTTGTACTTTGCATGCATTAAGTGGTAGCTGCTATTATTGATGTTTGTAATAATGATGCTAGATTTCTTTCCTGCTGAAGGCTACTAGATACTCCTTATCATAACCTTTATGACCGGCACAATAGTAGCAGTCCTCAACACCTGTATCTCCTACCTTTTGAATGATTCATCTAACCTGATCCACATGCGTCCCCTTCTGTCTCTGTACTTCATAGGTGGGTTTTGTGTTTAATTGTATGTCTGCAATTTGTCTTCATCTCAGATCCTAAAATACAATTGTTATGGATTGAATCATGTCCCTTCAAAATATTTGCCAGCTTAGATGGGCCGTGATTCTCAGTGGTTTGGAAGTTATGTAATGATGTATTCATCCTCCAACCGTGATCTGATGTAAGAGGAGTTGCCCTGGGATGTGGCCTGCATCACCTTTTAATACACAACACAGAGAAGTGAGCAGACAGCAGGCCCCAACCACCACCAGGAAAGAAGAGTCCAAAGCGAAGTGTACCCTTTGGACCTAGGGTCTTACACTGAGAATCTCCTAGAACCAGGGGGAGATGATGCCAAGACACATGGAGAATTTATAAGGGACAGCAGGCCTACAGAGTTCGAAGTAGATAAGGACCTTTCCCTGAAGCTAACACCGAACACATCTTTCCACTAATGAAGGATATTATGTATATTATCTAAAGTGGTCACAGAGTGCCTGTTCATGGATTTTTAAAGCAGTGTTTTCATTTGTGCTCTTTGATTTTATTAAATAGCCCAGTTTATTTTACAGAAGACTTAGAAAGGTATTAACTTAGAAAGAAATGTTTTATGTTTTTAATTCAGGTTTAACAACGATCCATCCATAGACGTCCTCTTACTTACAACTCACGTTGGTGGCCTAGGCCTTAACTTAACAGGCGCTGATACGGTGGTATTTGTGGAGCATGACTGGAATCCCATGCGAGATCTACAAGCCATGGACCGGGCCCATCGCATTGGACAGGTAAAGATTCAGTCTTGCAGCTGTTAACCTACAGTTTGGGTAATAAAGTTCAGGACCGTGCTCTGATGTTACCAGTGGTCTGGCTCTGTGCAAGGTGCCACTTCCTCATGAGTTAGATGAAGTGTCTGGGTTAAGAAAAACAGGACATGATCCATCTCTAATATTTTGTAATTCTCTGCAGTCAATTAAGTAAAAACCAATGGTAATTATCTAGTAGTATGTACTGTATACTCCATACAAGAATATGTGAGCCTTCTGACTTAGCTTCAAAATGATCAGTTTATTTGTGCTATAGTTGCTTACCTATTTTTCTCATTCAGAAACGTGTGGTTAATGTGTACCGATTGATAACCAGAGGAACATTGGAAGAGAAAATAATGGGTTTGCAGAAATTCAAGATGAACATAGCAAATACCGTTATTAGCCAAGAAAATTCTAGTTTGCAGAGTATGGGAACGGATCAACTTCTTGATTTGTTTACTCTTGATAAGGTAAATAATTTGAACAATTTGTTATGTCTTTAAGAAATGAGTTTAGAACTTGATTGGAATTTAATCCAACAGCATTTTAGGAGGTTGTGGAATAATATCCAATCCACTTGTCTGTGGATATTCATCAGCTACATGCTCAAATTTATGATATAAGTAATTCTCAAAGTGAGCACTGAGTGGCTACTAATTTGCTACTCCTGCTAGAGAGTAAGATCCCCTAAGAACTTGATTGAACCTCAGCATAGTGATCCTGCTTGGTCACCTTAGAG
>NW_006408521.1:17374468-17380170 GCF_000296735.1 Chrysochloris asiatica
GTAATGAAACAAGCTATATGAATGGTTGAATGTGAAGCTGATGATGTGCCCTGTAAACTTTCACTCAATCCAAAATAAAAACATTTAATAAAAAAAAAAAAGAAATGAGTTTATAGGATTTTTTGTATTTAGTGAAACTACTATTAAAGGGAGCAGCAAACCCCCGGAGATTTGTACTTGAACACCAAAAAAGGATACCTAGTAGATACTAATAAGAAATGTCCGGTGACTTTTGATTGAAAGTTCCTCACAGTCCTTTCCTGCTAGAGGAGAACCTGTAGACCTGGGTTAGGGGATTCTGACCCTGCCTTTTGTTAATGATGACCTTAGGCAAAATGACATCTCTTAAGCAGCTAAAATTTGCTCTCCATAGCACCCCTATGCACAACAGGATGAAACACTGCCCAGTCCTGGGCCAGCCTCACAATTGTTGCCACACTTGAACCCATTATTGTTATTGCGGATGACACAGTTAGGAGATGAAACTTTTAGTACACTAAAGAACAAACCGTAATGAAAACATCAGCTAGAAATAATGGTCAGTTCAAAATGTACAACAAATGTTTGTTAAGTGCTGTTGAGTTGGTTTTGACTCATAGCGACCATGTTAGGATTTCTAAGAAGCAACTGGTGGGTTTGAATTACCAACCTGTGGTTAGCAGTTGAGTACTTATCCTACAGCGCCACACCAGGACTTCATCCAGCTAATAGGGTTGGATTTAAAGTCTTACATAGATTGAGAAAATTAACTCCACACTAATTTATGGTGAGAACTTGCCTTATATAGTGAAATTCAATTAGCTGCGCCAACAGAATGTTAGTGTCTAAATCTGAGAGAAAGTAGTTCCATTGTACTCTGTATGTGTTAATATGTTTAAAATACATTTGTGATGTTGTGTGTGTGTGCTGCATTTAAAATACAGAAAAGTTAACCCCTAAAAGCCGGCCAGATTTTTCCAGTCATGTTATACATTTAAGGTAAGGTTGAAAGAACTAGGGATGTTTAACTTAGGAAGAAGAAAGGCTACTCAAGAAAGAACATGAGAGTAAATATAACAAAATTCGTATAATCTCTGTAATGTTCTTTTACTGTAATTTAAATTTTTTTTTCAAATGAACTAAAAATGACAAGCTCAATTAGAGTTGAGGGGAAACAGGATGGGCTATCCTATGAAAGCATGAACTTAGCATTTGAAGGGTTTAGTGAGTAAGTGCAGTAATAAATGACAAGTGTGATCTTTTAAAAGAAATTAGAAATGTTGGTGCTAATCTCTCATCTTTCTCAATTTTCCTAAGGATGGTAAAGCAGAAAAGGCTGACACCTCTACTTCTGGAAAAGCAAGTATGAAATCAATTCTTGAAAACCTGAGTGATCTCTGGGATCAAGAGCAATATGATTCAGAATACAGCCTGGAAAATTTTATGCATTCTCTCAAGTAACTATCAAATATTGTAAATGCAATTGCTGCTAGTTCAGTTACATTTCTGCTGATATTCAGCAAATTTCAAAGTTTATTGTGAACTTTTAGCGCAATTTGTAAATAGATCTGACAGATATTCAGCATACGCTGGCACTTGTTTCATTGGGGGGTGGAGGAGGGACAAGTTATTCTCCAATATTTGCACTGTATTAAATTTAAATGTTAATGTGAAATGGTTTAAATTTTACATACTGAATAGCTGCAGAGCAGAGGAACCAAACCAGGTTTACATGTGCTACCAGGAGGTGTTGCTACTTGGAAGAAGCCTCTTTTCTTTACATAGTAACTGTACAGGATAATACCCATGAGTACTTTAGTGTTCTTGTACATTTTTTATTTTAAAATGGAACTTGTTTTTATAATTAAAAAAGAGGGCTTTGTTTAATATAAAAGCCTTAATGAGCCATAATTTTAAGAAATTATTGGTCAGTCTTAGAACATGACAGAATTGAACCAAGCGCTTGATAGAAACCTTTATATATTTAATGCAAATGCATAGTGTTTTTCAAATCTTTAACATCATTTTGTCAACTTTTAAAATATCAACTATTCTAAATACAGGTAATGGTCTATTTAAGGCTACCATAACATCCTATTAAGAGGGTGTTTGTTTGTTTGTTTTTTTAATTTATCTAAAGGCTAGGATATAGCCAAATTCAAAGGACATATGTACTCAATAGGTTTCAATCATATATATATATATATATATATATAATATATTTTTTTGTAACTATAAACATATACAAAGTTTTCCAGAAGTAGATTTTACACTGTCTAGAATCCTAAAACTTATAATGAAAAGACTGTTTATTGCATACATGACTGAAACATAAAAGGGAAAAATTCTCTTATATGTAAACATACATAAATACACATATCTATATGCACAGATGTACCTATCCTACATCCACTAAGGTGCCTAGTATTGGCACTAAAATCATGTCGTTTGACTGGGCAGCAATAATAATTGGACATGAAGCTGATCGGTGTTAAGAAAGTAAGTTCAGTGGTGAGGCTGGGTATGTCTGTAGATATGTATTATGTGTGTGTGTGTGTGTGTGTATATATATATATTTTATAAATTTCACACTCAAATACATGCCTTTGTGCACACATATATGGGATATTATTTGTATGTATATGTATGTACAGATACATAAACATACATTAATAAACATCCCTAAGGTTTGTGACTGGCCGTTCAGGTAGGCATCAGTTAAAAAACCATCAGACCTCAGCTGTAAAATAACAGATATTTTGTTTAAAATCATAAAAGTTATACTGTTCTGCAGCATGACATTTGTCACTTTTCAGTAGCTTTGACAACCATACTGTTAACATTAAACCTAGCATTCCATAAGAGAATAAAATATAAGATTGAAACTGTAAAATGTATGCAACTGTGTGTTATTTGTAGGAATTCATTACTAGATAAAGCAAAACATTAGATTAGTTCTGATATAAAGGTTTTAAACTTTATCGCTTTTTTTTTTTTTTTTTTTAATCATTTTTCTTACTAATTAAATGGCTATTCATTGTTTAGGATTTATATTCAATTTGTAGAAGAGAAATGGAAACTGATGATTTTGTGTAGAATTCCACTGTGAGCAGCACTTATGTACCTGAGTCGATGTATGGGCCATTTATTTGCTATTTCCGTAAACCATATTCAGCATTGTTGTTAAGTGCCATCGAGTTGGTTCAGACTCATAGCAACCCTGTATAGGATTTCCAAGGAGCAGTTGATGGGTTTGAACCACTGACCTTGTAGTTAGCAGTCTGATGCTTACCCTACAGTGCCACACCAGAGCTCCATATTTACCATAGCTCAAAGTAATTTACTGTAGGATGGAGCAGAACTGTCCCATAGGGTTTTTGAGGCTGCCTCATCTTTCTCCTGCAGAGCAGCTAGTGGGTTTGAACCACTGATCATTCAAGTAACAGCTCAACACTTAGCCCACCACTCCACTAGGGATCCTTTGATGAGTCACTGATACACAGTATTTTATTTTCCCTTGGTTTTCAGTATAAAAAATGGACTTTTAGATAGGCGGTGAGGTGTGGGGAGCACTTGTCTGATTGTAATTTTAGTTTTCTAATGACCACAGAGACATGGGTCGTCTTTTTTTATGAATGCCAAAACTTTACATGTGAGTTTCTAGGGAGATGTCTAAGTTTGGGATGTTAGATTGCTGTAATCTCTTCTCTGTAAATCAGATGGTAGGAGCAAGCTGTTATGTAAGGGAGGTCACTATAGGAATATTTAAGCATATTCCTTACAGCCAGAGAATTCATACTGTCATAGGTTATGTTGTTGTTGTTGTTAGGTGCCATCAAGTCGGTACCAACTCATAGCGACCTTATGCACAGCAGAACGAAACACTTGCCCAATCCTGGGCCAACCTCACTACTGTTGCCATGCTTGAGTCCATCGATGCTACTTGACCAATGCATCTTGTTGGGGGCCTTCCTCTTTTTCTCTGGCCCCCCACCTTACCAAACATGACATCCTTCTCCAGCACTGGTCCCTCCTGACAATATGTCTGAAGTATGAGAGACGAAGTTTGGCCATCTTGGCCTCCAAAGAGCACTCTGCCTGCACTTCTTCTAACACAGATATTGGTTCTTTTGGCAGCCCATGGCACTTTCAATATTCTCCTCCAACACCATAATAACTCAAACAGGCTATAGGATTCTTTTTTTCTGATTTGTAAGGTTAAGTAAAGAACTGGACGTCAGATTATTTAGGCAGTTTAAATTTTAGAAGTAAATTTTAGAAGAATTTCATCTAAACTGTATTCAAGTGATTAGTAAAATATTTGTAGAAATCAAGAATAAAGTAATAAAGGTTTCCTCAAAGAGGAAAATGATGAGAGAATGACTGTAATTTAAAATACCCTTGTGAATTGTGAACAGTTAAGTCCTATTGTTGTTGCTGTTGTTAAGTGCCTTCAAGTTGATTCCGACTCATAATGACGCTGTGTAGGGTTTCCAAGGAGTGGCTGGTGAGCTTGAACTGCCAACTTTGCATGGTTCAAGCTGACCTTACAGTCCAGTGCATTAATCCACAGTGCCACACCAGAGCTTCAACATAATATTACAGCTTTCTAAATAAAGTCATGTCAACAGGTAAGAAGTACATTCAGTTGTTGTTAGATGCCATCGAGTATCAGTCCTGTGCACAACAGAATGAAACACTGTCCAATCCTGCACTGTCCTCACAACAGTTGTTATGCTTGAGTCTGTGCTGCTGCCACTGGGACAATCTGTCTCACTGGAAGTCTAGCTTTTTTTCACTGACCCTCCACTTTACCAAGCATGACGTTCTTCTCCATGTACTGGTCCCTCGGGATAACGTGTGCCAAGTACGAGACACAAAGTCTTGCCATCCTAGCTTCTAACAATCATTCTGGCTGTACTTCTTCCAACACAGATTTGTTTGGTCTTCTCGCAGTCCATGGTACTTTTAATATTATTTTCCCACACTATAACTCAAACGCATCCATTCTTCTACGCTCTTATTCATTGTACAACTTTCACATGCATATGAGGCTGCTGAAAATACCATCCCTTGGGTCAAGTGCACCTTAGTCCTTACACTGACATCTTTGTTCTTGAACACTTTAAAAAGGTCTTATGCAGCAGATTTGCTTACTGTAGTTGTTGTTAACTGTCACTGAAATCGGTTCTGACTCATAGCAACCCTGTGTCGAGTTTCCAAGGAGCAGCTGGTGAGTTTGAACCACCAACCTTGTGGTCACGTGCTTATCCTAATGCAGTACATCATTTGATTTCTTAACTACTTTCATGAGTGCTGATGGTGCATCCAAGCAATATGAAGTCTGTGACAACTTTGGTCTTGTCTCCATTTATCATGTTATTTATTGATAAAGTTGTGAGGATTTTTGTTTTCTTTATATTGAGGGTCCAACCCATACTGAAGGATGTCATCTTTGATCTTCATCAGTAAGTATTTTAAGTCCTCTTGGCTTCCAGCAAGCAAGGTTATATTATATGCATATCACAGGTGGTTAATGAGTCTTCCTCCAATCTTGATGCCACCTTCTTCATATAAACTGGATTCTTGGATTGTTTGCTCAGCACACAGACTAAGTTTGATGAAAGAATACAACCATGGTGCACCTTTCCTGATTTTAAACCATCTAATATCCCCATGTTCTATTTGAATGACTGCCTCCTGGTCCATGTGCAGGTTCCTCA
>NW_006408521.1:17381827-17382545 GCF_000296735.1 Chrysochloris asiatica
AAAAAAAAAAGGTCTACTCTTTCAGCAGTATTCCTGGTGTAGTGCTGTGGGTTGATGAGCTAGAACTGCAAGGTCAGCTGTTCAAGCTCACTAGTCACTCCTTGAAAACCCTACACAGGGTTGCTGTGAGTCGGAACCTACTCGATGGCACTTAACAACAATCATTCAAATAAGAGCGTATTTTTTCTGATACTACAGTGGAAAGTCTGCCAATGGAACTTATTGAACTGGTATGGCCATATATTTGTTCTGAATGGCTTAGATGAGCCCATTCAGAAAGTTCATTCTCCAGTGAAGCTATTAAGAATGTGTATGACCACTTAGAGGCAAAAGTGAAACAACTTTTTTTCCAAAAGCATCATAGAAAAGTACAAGCATTCTACTATACATCTGTTCCAAATATTTAATCCTAGTCCAATCTGCTACCTCCTGGGTAGTAGACTGATGGGCTCAGTTTTCCAGAAGACATGCTGACAGCAGTAGAATCTAAAATTAATTGATTTTAAGAACATCTGCTATCAAGTACAAGAGTATTCAATGCGAATCTATAAATAAAAACTTGAGTTTTGCCAATTATTAGAAATTTTCTGCTATTCACACATGCAGTGTCAGCTACCATTTCTAAGAAAATTTTGTATGGCCCTCTGCCATAAGAAATAGTGCCTAGAGAGAACAAACAAGATGGCGGATTGGGTGGACGTATAGCAGAGAGCTCTGC
>NW_006408521.1:17386430-17389079 GCF_000296735.1 Chrysochloris asiatica
TGATGGTATATGGAGGGAATTATAATCAATGTAATGAAACAAGTTATATGAATTGTTGAATGTGAAACTGATGATGTTCCCTGTAAACTTTCACTCAATCCACAATAAAAACCTTAAATTAAAAAAAAAAAAAGAAAGAAAGAAAGAAATAGTGCCTAAGAGTCTCTGATAAATTCACTTAAACCAGTGAAGTTCTGTTTAAGAATTTATGTGCTGATCCTAATGTGCATGTAGGGACCAGAAGCATGGTTACAATGTAGTCCTTTTTAGAATAAAAAGACAAAGACAATTTTTAAATGAGCAAAGGACACTCACCAAAGAGTCATTTAGGTGGTCAACAAACACATGAAAGGATACACCCCATTGTTGTAAGTGCTCTCGAGTCCGTTCCAACTCACAGCAGCCCTGTATAGGGTTTCCAAGGCTGGTAGGTTTAAACCATCAACTTTGTAGTTAACAGTCCATTGCTTACCCTATAGCACCATGACTACAGTAGATATATGCAAATCAAAACTACAACGAGAGGTACACCTAAATAGTCAACCATTTAAGATCAAGAGGGCAGCAATTACCCAAGGGTGAAGTTCAGAAGGGGTAGGAAAAAAGGATGAATGGAAACAGGAATCAAAGGAGAATGTTAACAATGTGGGCATTGCAACCAATGAGATTAAACAAAATGTGTATGAATTGTTGGATGAAAACCTGATATGCTCTGTAAACCTTCACCTAATTTACAATTGTAAAAGTTTTAAAAAAAAAAACCCTACAGTGAGACTGTGGAGACCTGGTGTGACGCTGTGGACTAATGCGCTGGACTGCAAAGTTGGTTTGAACTTCAAGGTCAGCGGTTCAAGCTCACTAGCCACACCTCAGAAACCCTATAGAAGATCACTGTGGGTTGGAACCGACTCAACATCACTTAACAAGATTGTTGGTGGATTTGAACTGCTGATCTTGCAGCTCAAGCCGACCTTGCAGTCCAGTGCTTATCCTACAGTTCAAAAATGTCACTGCAAAAAGCAAAACCAGATGTTGGTGATGATGTAGGGAAATTGCTACTGGTATGACTGTAAACAGTATAGAAAATGGCATAGCACTTCCTTAAAAAGCCAGAAACAAATACCTTTTGATCCAACCATCTCACTCCTAGGTCTACAGCCCAGAGATTTATTTAAAAGAGACAAGAACCATTCCTAAGTGCTCACCAGAGGAGGAATGGAACAATAAAATGTGGTCATACATACAACGGGACACTCTGCAGTCATAAAGAATAATGATGTTTCAAAGACAGTAATGAGTGAAATAAGAACATCACAAAAGGACAAATACAATCACACTTTTTTTTAAATAAGATTAGATACATATTCAGAGACCAATGTTTATTGGTAGTTACTAAGGATGGATGAGGAGATGGGGGGAAATACGCTCCAGATAGTTGTTAAGTGCTGTGGAGTCTGTTCCGACTCTTAGAAATCCTGTATAGGTTTTCCAAGGAACAGCTAACAGGTTTGAACTGCCAACCGACAGCGCCACACCAGGAATCCCTCCGGACAGTAGATACTTTATATTTCTTGTTTTTGAAGGGACAGGTAGCATCAAATGTGGGTGAAGTACATACCGCTTGACCAGGTAAATGATGTCAGTAAGAAATATACAATGTGTGTGAGTATGTGGGTTTATATATGTTCACAGATATAGACCTAAAGGCATATGTACACATGCATCCATGTGTTTGTTGTAGATTAAGTGCCAGTGAGTCAGTTCTAACTCATAGCGGCCTTGTATAGGGTTTCTGAGACTTTAAAGCTTTGCAGGAACAGAAAGCCTCATTTTTCTCCTGCAGAGTGGCTGGTGGGCTCAAACCACTGACCAATGCTGTCCTATGGAGCCACCACGCTCCCTTATGCATCCATGTGTATCTAGCTCTCTATAGGTATAGAAATATGTATAAAATAAACCACATAGGTGACTGAGTTCTAGACACTTCTCACTTCAAGAGATTGATTTTCAGATTTGAAGACCATTGTCTTATGAGCACAAAAGTCTTCAGTCCACTGGTATAATATAGTTCATAATGTGTATGATTTACATCCTAGTGTGACAAGCAGTGTCTTTGGTCTTAGAAACTTGAGAGCAGCCATCTGAGCTACATATCTGTTGGTCTCTACTTATTCAAAACAAAGAAGAAAACCACAAAAACTAGGCGAAGAAAGTAGCATATTTGAACTATACAATCTCATTTACCATGTCCAGAAGAAACAGATGGTGTCTAGTGGCTACAAATATTCTAATAACAATCATAATTGGTGGATCCTGATAGGAGGAAAATGTGGAGCAGATACAAAAGTTTTTAAATGCTCAGATTTACTGGGTCAACTGGGACTAGAGGACTCCCAAATTTAAAGAGATACGCTAATCCTCAAACCGAAATTATCCCCTGAGGACATCTTTTAGCTAAATAAAAAAAATCAGCTCATAAAATAGTATCACCTGTGAGTCATGAGCTCCTTTAAAAAGTCATCTGAACCTACACCTATGGAAGCAGTAGCTCAAAAGAGGGAATAAATCCTTACAGCAAGAATCATTCCCACCCCCTCCACACACAGAGCAGACAGGGATGGGCAACTTGGACATTGGCCACCCAAAAAT
>NW_006408521.1:17389424-17393811 GCF_000296735.1 Chrysochloris asiatica
TGGAGACTTTAGATCCAGAGAGGGAGAGCGACTGTGTGCTGAAGACCTGGGGGTACGGGGGAAGGATTGCATGAAGGGGAGTGTAACCATGGCAGTGAGACAATATACGACAGAATGAATGTAAAACTAATGTTCTCCCATGTAAACTATCACATAATTCACAATAAAACATTAAAGAAGAAAAAAAAAAGTCATCTGAGGAGTTCACATTGGCCCCTCAAAGGGGTGGTATATATGTGTAGGAGAGGAGGGAAGGACAGGAGAATGTGTCTCTGTAGACAAACTGCATGTACTCCACAATGAAGAGGTGCAATTGTTTGAGTCTTGTGCCCCACTGCACCACCTACAAGTTGGCCATTGTGGTCCCTGGCACTTCAACAGCTCAACTTCCGCTACCTACTGGGATGCACCCACCAGACACATCCCCAGACTGTGGTGTCAGTCCTTAATCTTGATAAGACAGCTCCGGCACAGCTGCAAGGATTCTGAGAGGCTCTGGCCCCTGTCATGCCTAAGGCCCCTGAAGGAATCCATTTCATCAGCTACTTGTGCTTGGTCATGAATGATCACAGGTGGATTCATTCATCTCCCTCTCCTCCACAGATGGGGGACACTATAGAGATACAGACTACATGAAGTGACTAGTCCCCATCTCCAGGGTCTGACCAGAGCTGCTGCTATAGCCATTGGGGCCAGAAATTCTCCATCCACAACTACTGGCATGACCCTCATCATGATGACTTGTGCCTCAAAACCAGCAGCTTCCTGCTCCTGGTCAACAGGGAGAGACCACCAATACCTGAGTCACCTGGTGCTGATTGGGAGCCCTAAGGATGGTGTTATTACCCCGTGGTTGGTCTCCTGGTGTGGTGATGTGGGTAAAGCACTGGACTGCAAAGTTGGTTTGAACTGCAATGGTGGTTCAAGATCACCAGCTGCTCCTCAGAAACCCTATACAAGGTCGCTATGAGTCAGAACTGACTTGATGGCACTTAATAACAACAACATGGTGTAAATGGACTAATGATGTGGCAAGGTAGGATCAACACTGGACTGGGAACTAGAAAGTCAGCAGTTCAATCCCACCAGCAGCTGCTCCAAAGAAATGCTGAGAGTTGGAACCAACTCAGCGACACTTAGCAACAACATGGTGTAAATGAGACAGTTCCTGAGACAGAGGAACTACCAGTTTATCTGGAATTCTTCAGGGCTGAAGACTATTGGTCCAGGGGGCCATAGTGAGGTGGCTAGTATCCCCCACTCAGCCTGGCACCCTTTATGAAGCCTTCATTGAACCAGACATCCTTGAGGATGTCTGCAGGGCTCCCTAAGAACCTCCCAGCCCACAGTAATCGCTCCCCTCCCCAGCCCATTGGCAGCCTTGGAAACAAGACATTAGACTGGTGAGCCTGTGGCCACGTCAATGCTCCCACTGCCCGCACAACCAAAGCTCCCTGAATCCCAACTTCTCTCTGCTGTTTGTCACCAAAGCCATATTTTCCAACTACCTATCCTTCCAATCACCAGTAACTGTCAATTTGTAACTTTTTATTGTGAAGTATGTGATAATTTACACGGGAGATTAGCTTTATAGTCATCCTAACTTATTTCATTTCACTGCAATGATTACAGTCCCCTGCATGCATCATCAAGCAACCAAAGGGTACAACCCACAAGCCTGACCCTCTGGCTGTCAGCACACAGGCCTTCTCCCTCCCTGAGTCTACAGTCCCCAGCTGCTCCATCTCTCTACGTCATCGTCTCTGCATCCATCTCTGGTGTCACTGCTTCTCTGGGTATGGTCCCACACTCCGCTTTTCTCCCTTGATGGTCCCATGGACCTCTGTTCCTGGACTGCAAAGTCAATCACTCCCCTCCTTTTGTTACAAAATGGTCTACACCTTTACCTTTCCAACCCTCACAGTCAGTGCTGCTAAATCATTCTCTGTTGAACCATAAGAGTCTTATCCTCATCTCCTTTTACCAGCCCCGTCCAGACAGGTTGGAAACCACTCAGTGGAATTTCTACCTTCCCCCACACCCTCTGAAACTAGGCTCCCTCTTGAAAGCTTGTAAGCCAGGCACTTCTTGCCTTTGTAGCCGCACACCCCTTACCCCCATTTTTGGTTAGCCAACGTGTAAATTGCCCATCCTTGTCAACCCTGTGTACCAAGGGGGTGGGAATAGTCCTCACTGTAATGATTTGTTCCCGCCTCTGACCTCTGACCTCTTACATCCATAAGCGCAAGTCAAGCTCATCAAATTGTAGCAGATTACTCTTTTTTATTTTCTTCTTCTTTCTTCCTCTAGTTGAGTTCTGATCATCCAGTCACTGAAGCCAGGTCAAGTGGGTACTATCTATAAGTATGGATGTTCTTGTAAATATCCCCTCACTTTATATCAACTGGACGCTTCACACACTGCTCTAGTCCACTGTGGCCATGTCTCTGTCCCTGGGTCCAGGAGTCCTCAGGTCTTGTCATTCTGCTAGCCAACCAGGTCTCGGTCCAGATTAACAGGAGTCTATTGAATGTGGTCAGATTAGCTCACAACTTCATTGCTGTTTCTCCCCCACTTTCTCCCTTATCAGTGACCAATGTGGTCAGCAGCAAGACATGTCTGCTCATGTATTTCCCTTGAGTTTTTGTCTTGGAAAGGGGTTTGTCCTGAAGGGACCTGACCATTTGCCTTGATGGCTCCCAGATGAAGGACTTGCTAGTTCTTGAGTAGTCAATCAGACTGCCATTATTGGTTTTGAATTTTCCTGCTGGCAGGCACTTCAAGAAGTAGCTTCTGTTCTTCTAGTGGATCCAGGCTGGTCTGCTTGTCGTTTCAAGTATAAATTTCCCTCCTCAGAAGATTCTGGATGGGGATCAGGATTCCACCTATGGTTCCTCAAGAAGCCTCCTTCAGTGGGCAAGTTCTAGCCCTAGTTTAGATATTCCAATCAGTTATAGGCTGAAGACAGACTTACAAGCTTTCTATGGTGGTGTTTCTGGCTATTCCTTTCTATCCCCCTCAAGTGTCTGTTTTACAAAAGTAGTTAATGGAAACCAAGATTCAAAAGACAGCCAAGCATCTTAACATTGTTTACCCACTTTTAACCCATTCAAATCATGTCTCAATCCTTGTATCCCAGAGCCTTGTTGTTCCACGGTTGTGCTTACATCATTATTTACCTCTATCCTATTTAGCCCATGTAACTCTTGAATAACTGTTCTCCCATCTGCTTTGTTCTTCCCTCCCCTCCCCCTTCTAGTGTATTTTCGTCCCCCTCCCCAGTACCCAAACTATTGTGTGTCTATTCCCTACCCTGTACTCTGCCTTCCCCTCCCTCCCCTCTCCCCATCCCATACACCCCAGCAACCACCAAAGAATTTTCCCCCCCATTTTAGTGTGAGTACTTTTTCTTAAGCTTTTACAATAATGGTCCTATGCAGTATTTCTCTTTTTGTGACTGACTGATTTCACTCAGCATTATGCCCTCAAAGTTCATCCATGTTATACGGCGGCTTGCACCTTCCTTGTTATTCTTCAAGATAGTATAATACTCCGTTGTGTGTATTCAATGCATCTTGACTGTATGTTTGATCAATTTCAGACTGTAGAAGTTTGTAAAAATTGCCAGTTTCTTCATCTTTGGCATTAGTGTTCGGTGCATAAGTTTAGTAATAGTCATACTAACGGATGTAGACAGAAGGATATTATCCTATTACGGACAACACTGTGCTTCAGGATAGGTTTTGAAATGTTCTTTTTAACAATGGATGTTAATGTCATGCCTCTTCAATTTATCATTCCTGGCGTAACAGACCAGGAATGTCTACTTCAAAACAGATAGTCTGACTCACAATGACCAATAGCAGTCCATTTCAGTTCACGAAGGCTCTGGCCCTGTGACAGTCCATGTCATTTCTGACATCTCCCAATTTTGAGTGTCTTCCAACCTGAGCAGGCGCCTGTTTCACCACCATGACTCAGCTTGTTCACTGCTACACATATGGTGTCACTGGCCACTTGTATTAGAAGAACATCACCAAGCCTTTGTTAGTCTGTCTTGATTTGGAAACTCCACTGAAACATGTCCACCGTGGGTAACCATGCTGAGACCTGGAATACTGGCATAGCATCTAACAACACACAAATCACCACAGTACAACAAACTGGGAGGGGAGTAATGGTAAAATCTGTTGCTTAAGACTTCTTTAAAATTCTAAAATGCAAAAATATCACCTTTAAAGTTTTAAAAAGCAAAGGTATTGAACAAAATGAAAGATATTAAATATCTATGCACCCAATGAAAGAGCGCCAAAATATCTAAAACAAACTCTAAGAGATTTGAAGAAAGAAATAGATGAATCCACAATAATAGTGGGTGACTTTAATA
>NW_006408521.1:17399596-17512980 GCF_000296735.1 Chrysochloris asiatica
TCCTTAAAAGCACTGATGGCAACACCTAATCTCATATAACACAGTGGTAACAGCATGACCGCTAACTAAAAAGGGCAAAATTCCAATCTACCAGCCCATCTGCAGGAGAGAGATTTACAATCTCAGGAACCCCATAGGGAAGTTCTGCTCTGTCCTACAGCGTCACTGTGAGTTGGAGTCAGCTCGACTGCAGTGGGTTTGGTTTTTGAAAGTATATATGAATATGCAAATGTTCATGTAGAGGTGTTTCTGTAGGCAAAAGTTTGTGAGTGCTGCATATATATTCTTATATAAAACGAAGTGTATGATACAATTATGGGTGCTTCCTAAGACATAAGCAAACACCTCTTGGGATTGGATTACTGAGTTTGAGAGCTCAAGCTCAATACTGGCGGGAGAGGGCAACTTGGTCACTTGACATAAGACAGCTCATAATGTTCTACCAGTGTGAGGATGAGCGTGGTGTGAGGATGAGGGCGGTGTGAGGATGAGGACGGTGTGAGGATGAGGACAGTGTGAGGATGAGGGTGGTGTGAGGATGAGGGTGGGGATTGGCCATGCTTCTGGTCACCAGGAGGGTGTGGAGAGCAAGGGAAGGAGCACACCTTTCTGGTTTCCTGCCACCAGGCTACTGTGTGGTCCTGGCTTAACACAGCAGAACCAACAAATAAAAAGGATTAACGGCAGGATACTGTGACAAGGTGAGAAATATTGTGAGAATTACCAAAATGTGACACAGGCCTGAAGTGAGCACGGGTTATTGTGGAGATGACACTGATGGGCTCACAGGGTTGTCACAAACCTTCTATCTGTACTTCAAAACAAATTCTTGTTAAAGCTACAGTATCTACAAAGTGCAATACAGTGAAGTCTGCCTGTATTTCAGGCCACCATGAGTTGAAACTGCTTCAGTGGCAACTAACAACAAGTTTCCACCTTAAAACTAGAGAAAGATGGGGAAGATAAACCTAAGGCAAACAGAAGGGAATAATAAAAATTAGAGCAGAAAGCCAAGTGTAAAGAGAAAATCAACAAAAACAAAAGTTAGTTCTGTGCAAGAATCAACTGATAAACATTAGCCAGGCTAACCAAGAAAAACAGAGACGACACTTACTAATATCAGAAATGAAAGATGAGCCAATCCCACAGATGTTAAAAGACCCACAGTTATGGCCTACTCATTAAAAAAGAATGAATGCCTTCTCATGAAAACCACTCTCACCATGGCCAGTCAACATTGTCTTGGAAGTACGAGCCAAAAATCAACCTAGAAAAATAAAGGTATCCAAATCGGGAAAAGGAAGTAAAACTATCCTTATTGGCAGATGGCATGACTCTACACAGTGAATACCCCTAAAGAATCCCCAGGAAAGTCATCAGAATACACGAATTTAGCAAAACTGCAGGGTATAAGGTCAGAATACCAAAACCAGTTTAGTTTCTATACTTTGGCAATGAGCAAACTGAAAAGGAAACATTACCATTCATAATAGCATCTAAAAGAATAAAGTACCTAGGAATAAACTGAAGCACAAAGCTGAACCGTAAGACCACAGCAATTTATAAATTCTTATAAAAGAAATTAAAGACAAATGACAGGATAGGATATTCCATTGATGGGTTGGAAGGATCTAGTTAGCAATAGTTACCCAGTTCTGGTACAGCTAGACCTGGAATGCTCTAGTTATCTAATCCTGGTGAGGCACGATGGGTTAATGTGTTCGACTGCAAGGCAGGTTCGAACGACAACGTCAGTGGTTCAAGCTCACCAGCTGCTTCTCAGAAACCCCATACAGTTCGCTTATCAGTTGGAACCAATTCAGCGGCACACAGCAACAACCACAAATTATGAATACTCCAGCTTTCAGTATGGCTTTTACCTCAATGTAAAGAAAAGGAAAATTCACACAACTGTACCAATAAATAACAGCATGAAAAATGGAGAAAAGGTTGAAGTCATCAAAGACATCAATTTGACTAGATTCACACTGAGTGCTCATGGAAGCAGCCATTAAGAAATCAAATGAGATACTGCATTAGACAAATCTGCAAACGACCCCTTTAAACTCTCAAAGATGTCACTCTGAGGACTGAGGTGTACGTGGCCCAATCCGTGATATTTTCAGCTATCTCATATGCATGTGAAAGTTAGACAATAAGGAAGACCGTAGCAGAGCTGATACATTTCAATTCTGATCTTGGCTAAGAATATTATTTCCAGCAGAACAAGCAAATCTGTCCTGAAAGAAATACAGCCAGAATGCACCTTTGTAGTGAGGATGGCAGGACTTTATTTTCCGTACTTTGGACATGTTATCAGGAAGAAGCTGTCCCTTGAAGAGGACAACATTCATGTTAAGTAGAGACTCAGCAAAAAAGAGAAAGACTCTCCACAAGATTCAGTAATAAAATAGCATGGTACTGCTATAGTAAACATACATTGTTACTGTCTGCTGTTGAGTTGATTCCAACTCGTAGTAACCTTATGTGGTGGTGATGGTGGTGGTGGTGATGTGCAATGGAGTCAGTTCGTTCTGACTCACAGAGATCCTATACAGGGTTTCCAAGGCTGTAAATCTTTATAGGAGCAGAAAGCCTCATCTTTCTCCCACGGAACAGCTGGTAGTTTCGAACTGCTGACCTTGAGGTTCGCAGCCCGATTTGTAACCACTATGCTACCAGAGCTCCTTAGTAACCTTACAGGGTAGAGTATAACATAGGATTTCTTAGGCTGTAATTTTTACAGGAGCAGATTACCTGAGCCTCTGGTGGGTTTGAACAGCCAACCTTTTGATTAGCAGTGGAATACTTTAACCAGTATGCTATAAAGACTCTTAATAGGCATATAAATCCAGTGCAACTGAATTTAAAGTTCACAGAAAAAAAAAAACTATACATCTATGGTCAACTGATTTTTGACAAGGTTTTAAGTCCATCCGATGGCAAAGGAAAAGTCTCTTCAATAAATGGTGCTGGGAAAACTGGATTTCCACAAGAAGAATGACTCAGAATCCATGCCTCACACCATATCAAAAAAAAAAAAAAACCTATTTAAAATGAATCAAGGACCTAAACATGAAAAACTGAAACCATGAAATTCTTAGAAGAAAATGTAGGGGAGCAATGCGATGCTTGGAACATAGTGTTTAATGATAGCTTATCAGAAAGTGACAGTGAAAATTTGAGGAACAAAAGACAAAATAGATGAGGCACCTCAAAAATTAAATAACTTTGTACCTCAAAAGGCTTTATCAACAAAATGAAAAGACAACCAACACACTGGGAGAAAAGGTTTGGGAAACTTTCCGTTAGGGCCTTATATCTAAAATATATACAAAATCTGAGATGCAAAATCTTTTACTGTTTAACAAAAAGACCAGCAAACCAATCAGAACAATAGGCAAGCGTGTGATTCCACATAACATTGTGGAAATGACTAAACTTTAGAAAGGGAAAAGAGATTGAAAGTTAAGGGCCACAGAAAGTAGAGTGACCACAAGGGTGACATCAGGGATCCTTACGGTGACAGGAACCTTCTATATCTTGCCTGTCTCAAAGGTGATGTTCTAGTTGTGATGTTCGGTCATTTTGTTAAATGTCATATTTGTGGGAAACTGGATAAAGGGTTATTTGTCACAACTGCATGTGAATTGACAGTTATCTCAAAATTAGGTTTAATTTTTAAAAACTCTATCAGGCTATAATGGATCTTGGATATCAAACAAGGCTTCATAGGCAAATCAGCCTACATGGGGCCAGCTTTCATGATAGATGATCGCTTCAGTTAGATGGATTTTTCTTTTTTAACTTTATTGGCAGGTTTAGGAGAGGTAGAAAGGTATCAATATCAAAAAAAACAAAAGACAAACCCACTGCCATTGAGTTGAATCTGACTCATAGTAACCCACAGCAAGGTTTCTGAGATGGATGCAGATAGCCTCATCTTTCTTCCTTGGAGGGGCTGGTGGGTTAGAACCACTGAACTTGCTGTTAGTAGACCCATGCCTAACCCACAGTGCTGCAGGGCCTTGCCTGAAGATATACGAACTTTGAATTCCTGGGTGAGGAGGACGGTTGGGGACAGGGACACTGAAGTTTGGGAGATGGGGAAAGCAAGGTTAGAATGGGCACTGGCGTCAATGACAGGAAGAAAACCCAGTCATTCAAGACTTGTGGGAAACACAGTGTCGGGAAGGCTGCCTGGAAAGAATTCCAGTTGTTCCACGCATGCCCTCTTACCACTGGGAGAGTCTGGTTTTTTGGTTTTTAATGTTTCGTTGAAGTTTAACTTATATTCATTAAAGTGTACACTCAGTGTTCTATAATAGCATAGTGAATTTTTATGAACTGACCAGACCGGTGTACCCAGCTCCCAGATCAAGAAATGTCATCAGCACCCCAAGGACCCCTTTTGCTTCTCTCCCCAACGACTCCCTCATTTACATAAATGAAACCATCTGTATGAACTTTTTGTGCTTGATTAGTTGATCAACATTGTTTGTGAAATCCATAAAGTTACATAAACTTGAGGGTGTCTTCTCATTCTTGTTATAGAGTCCATTTGTAACTACACTATAATTGATGTATCCATTCTAATGTGGGGCATTTTAATAGTTTCTTGTTTGGATCTTTATGGAACAGCGCTGGATATTCATATACTTGGTGAACCTAGTGCGCATTTCTTTAGAGTACATTTTTAGACATGAAAAACTGGGCACTAACATAGGCATACATTAGTGTTGTTGCATTTAGGGTCGCTATGAATTGGCACCGACAACACCATGTTTATAGAAACGATTGCCACATCCCCCTCCCTTGGAGAAACCAGTGGGTTCAAACTGTCAACCTTTTGGTTAGCAACCAAGCGCTCAACCACTGTTCTACCAGGGCTCTGGGACTTTAAATAAAAGTCTCAAATTTTAGTTTATTTGAAAGGTTGAAGTGATACCCTTGAGAGTGATAGTCTTTGATCAGTACGGAATTATCATTTTCGTGGAAAGTAAGTTTAGACACTAATTCTCAAGTTTTCTAATCCAAAATGAGTACATCACTTTACCCTTCCACCATCTCCTTTCTGACTTCTCTCCAACACGTATTTTCCATCTTAAATTGTGACCATTTTGGTGAATGTATATGGAATCATGTTTGGGGTTTAATGATTAAATAATGACATGGAGTAGAAGGTCCCTGCCCTTTCAAAGGATAGATGACCCACACAAGAAGTTCCTTCCCTCAGGCACCTACTCTCGCCCAGGGAGTTTTTCTTCCATTTACAGAGTTTCATTTTCTTGAGGCCTGGACTGATGATAACGAGTTCGAAATTTTCCCAACTCAACAGCTCAGCCCAAATGAACTCCAACCAAAGAAAGTTCTGACCTGTAACAATGCCCTGGGCTGACCCCAACTGGGTCAAAATTAAATAAATGTTAACATACATGAAGTTTCAGCAAAGTCCTCGTTAACTACAAACAACAAAACTCAGAATTTTACCGTGGTGCTGTAGGATAAATACTTGATCACAAGGTCAATTTGAACTGTGAGGTTGGTGGTTCAAACTCACCAGCCACTCCTTGGAAACCCTGTATGAGAGTTGCTATGAATCGGAACCTACTCAATAGCATTTAACAACAACAACAACATAACTTAGGAGTTTGTTGTACGTGAGTGGTTTGGAGGTTGCTGTGATGCTGGAAGCTATGCCACTGGGATTTCAAATACCAGCACGGTAAGCAAAGGCAGATTGTTTTCAGCAGAGCTAACAGACTGAAAGACAGATGTGGGCAGAACATCAATCTACTTCAGAAAACTAGCCAATGGGTTATAAGAGAACACTGTTTAGTGCGAGTACTGGAAGTTGAGTCCCGTAGGTTGGAAGGCACTCCACACAACGAAGGACAAAACTACCACCATGCCATGGACACTGGTGGAGACAACACTCCTCCTAGGGGTCAGAGAACCCAGGTTTGAATAACAGCTGATTCATTACCACCATTTCATGGTCTTAGAAACAGAAACCATACTGTAGACTTCAAGGTTGCTGTGAGGATTGCTTGAAATGATGTGAACCGGTGCACGGTAGGTACCCTGAAGACATTTCGTATTGAATCTGTGGTGGGGATCTGTCAGGCACTCGTTGCTCTTGCTGGGGAATCGTGACTACATACGGTGTGTGGGATGATTCTGGAATGTGGGGAGAGTTCACTTTCTTAATTTGGAGGCTGGTCCATGGGTGTATTCACTTGGTGAAAACTCAGAACTTAGACTTAGGATTTGTGCACTTATAAGAATGTTTTAAAAAGTAAAGGTCATAAAGGCATTTCCCACACCTGGAAGTACTTCAGTTTTCTGAATGGTTAACATTTCAACACAAGGTTTTAAATAAACCAAACCCACTAGCCTTCTAGTCAATTCTGACTCGTAGCAACCCTACCAGGACCGAGTAGAAAGGTTTTCTTTCCACATACTTGGGACACATTATTAGGAGAGACCAGTCCCAGGAGGACATCAGAGGGTCAGTGAAAAAGAGGAAGACCTTCAGTGGATTGAGAGGGATGGACACAGTGACTGCGACAAAGGCCTCAAACCATGGAGGGTTTTGTCAGGTTGCACACAGGGTCGCTATGAATTGGAACCGACTTGACAGCTCTGTTAGAAAGCAGACTGCCTGCCACATCTTTCTCCTTTTCAGTGGCTGATGAGTTTCAACTGCCAGCCTTTTGATTAGCAGCCAAGCGTATAATTCCACCAGGGTTCTGGGGTTTTCAATCTTGAATTTGAACTCAAATTTGAGTTCAATTATTTGAAAGGTGAAATAATATATGTAATTGAGCCTTGATATTGATAATCCTTGATCAACAACATAATTATCGTTTTGTGGGTAAGGGAGTTGACAGAATCGTTAATTCTCAGTTATCTGGTCCAGTGAAGAGTACTGTGTGCTACTCTGTTCTCCATGAATAAGCCATATTGTTCCGGCTCATGGTAACCTTGCATAGGGTTTCCCAGGAGTTTAAACCACTGACCCTGTGCTTAGTAGTGCACTGCTTATCCTACAGTATGACACCAGGGCATTGTTGTTATTAAGTGACATCAGTTGGTTCCAACTAATGGTGACCCTGTATAGGGTTTTCGAATAGCAGCTGTGAGTTTGAACCACCGACCTTGTGGTTCAAATTGACCTTGTGGGCGGTCCTTAATCCCACTGCGCTACACCAGGATACAGGACCCAGCAATCCAGGCGCCAGCACTCAATCAATAACCTATTTACCAAAACTGTTTCCATTAAAAGATTCCAATTTGAGCCCTGATGTGGCGCTATAGGTTAAACACTGTGCTATTAACCATAGGTCTGAGGTTCAAATCCATGAGCTGCTCTTGGAAACCCTATGCAAAGTTGCTGTGAGCTGAAACCAACTTGATGGTACACAATGTGGCGCTGCAGGTTAAACACTGGACTGCTAACCACACCGTCTGCAGTTCAAACCCTCCAGCTGCTCCTTGAAAACCCTATCTATGCAAGGTCACTGTAAGTAAAGACCGACTCAATGGCATTAAGCAACACCACCACACTAGGAGCCCTAGTTGTGAACTGGTAAAGCACTTAGCTGCAAACGGAAACGCTGGAGGCTTAAACCCAGCAGCCTTGCAGACTGACCTGGCAGTCTGCGGCAGCAAAGATGGCGCCTCGGAGGCACGCAGGGCGGTGCCACTCTGTACTTCCGGCTGCTATCAGTTGGATTCGCTGCACAGTAATGGTGTTGGGGTGTTTGGTTTCACAGCAATACTAGGAGCCTGGGTGATGCTGACCTAAAGGGTGGTGGTTTGTGATCAGATCCTAACCTACAGGTTGGTGGTTCGACCTAAAGCATTGGTACCATGCAGAAAGGTCCAGTGAATCGAATCGCTTCCAACCAAGAAAACCTTATGGAAGTCTAGTCCTTCACACATGAAGTCGCTGTAAGTCCGAATCAACACTGCAATGGGGTAACACCAAGATACCATTTCGACCCCTAAAAGTCACAGGTTCCCAGGTTAGCAACATCACTTACTTCCCCTTCAAGCCAAGAGTTGGAGAATCAGTCATTTTTTTAACCAGAGGATACTGTGGCGCTAAGGAGCTCTGGTAGCGAAGTGGTTACGAATCAAGACGGCTACCCTCAAGGTCGGTCGGCAGTTCGAAACTACCAGCTGCTCCACGGGAGAAAAATGAGGCTTTCTTTTCCCGTAAAGATTTACAGCCTCGGAAACCCTGTGCAGGGTCACTATGAGTCGGAACCAACTCCACGGCACATCACCACCACCACTGTGAAGCTGAATGGAGTCCTGGTGTGGCGCAGTGGGCTAATGCGTCAGACTGCAAAGTCGATTGAACTGCAAGGTCGGTGGTTCAAGCTCGCCAGCTTCTCCTTGGACACCCCATACAGGGTTGCTAAGGGTCGGAATCAACAACAACATTGTGGAGTTGAAGGTCCAAATCTGACCAGCCCTCTAAATACAACATTTAATTGTAGCTTCAAGTATCTAATATTGGTTTTAGAAATTCAGAGTGAAAAGGGGCCTAAAGCATAACTTAACACACAGACACACTTTGTCTTTTAAGTCAAAACTCCAAATGTTAAATGATGCACAATGTCTGAGCAAATTAGCATCACCCTGCTACCCGCAGGTGCAATCTTGAGCAGAATTAACACAGCGGCGAAAGCATCCCTCCCGCGCCCAGAAGCCGGTCTGAGAGCCGGTCTAGCTGAACTGGGTTCCCTGATGTGCCCCTTCAAGCCAGGTGGGCTGAAGCGGCTCGGCATCCCGTAGCAGCTTCACTTACCTGAGAGGAGCGAAGGTGCGGCGAGCAGGCACTGGGCACCTCAACGCGACACTGTCGTCCCACCCCCACCCCCGGAGAAGGGGTACGGAGCAGACGTAGAGCTAGAATGCAGGTATCAGCTGCGGGAAGAGTTGGTACTAGCTCAGGGAATCAGGGTGGGCTGGCAGACCCACGGCCCCTGCTCCCTTCCCTGGGCGGTAGAAACCCCTCCCACCCCGCGGTCCTGGCGGTGTCGGAACTTGGAGCCAAATCCGCCACGCCCGCCCCCGCCCCCGTCCCCGCCCCCGCCCCCAGCGGAGGGCGGCCTCAGCGGTTCTCAATCTGGAGTATGAAAATAAGGTGCCCAGATTCCAACGGAACCCAATTAAACCAAAATCAATTCGTTCTAAAAGCTCTCCAGGGGACTCTTTGGTGTGGCCATCTGTGATCCGTTTCCTAAAGTTAGTGCCCAACAGAGAGCTCTGTCACGACCAAAATCGATGTGGGATTTTTAAAAAGGACCGGTTCTCTGAAATAATCTGGAGACTGATGTTAAAAACAAACCAAGGCGGTATACTTACGTTTTCATTGACTTGGATTGTGATTTGGAAAATTGAATTGGTTTCACGTGGCAAGTGTAGGTTTAAAAAATCAAATGGATCTTTAAACATCTTTTACTGAAATATACATTCGGGTTGTGTCAAAAGTTATCTACCTGTTTTAAATAAGCCTGGGGGTCTTTCAGGGCTACTTCTGTAAGTAAGAAGGTGAATTTCACTGTACTTAATCTGCTGTGAAGAGTTTTGTTTTTAAAATTTTTTTAAAGCAAAAGCTAATCAAGCAAATTGGAATGTTAAATGTTTCCAGGTGTAAACCATATATCCCAAGCTATTCCTTAGCAAATGCAAAGGATGACAAGTGTCAGTACTTCATACAACTAGATTTAATAAGTTATTACAGAAAAAAAAAGAAGTCCAAACTACAAAGTTGAAGCAGTTGTAAGCAATCGCTGCATTGAGCCCCATGGTTAGTCACATACTGCAGTTCCATACAAGCAATATTAGCCCAAGTCCCAAAGGCAGAAGCTGAGTAAGGGTTACTAGCAAAAAACAATGTAAGAGAACAGGTAATAAAAGATACAATACATTTAAAATTAGTTGTTAGTTGAAAAACAAATACAGAGATCTTAGCTGTGAACACTCTAAAAGTTATGTCCATTATTTTGACAGCAAAAATACAAATACCTAGTACTTTATACCCCAACAGAACTATATCCAGGAAAGAAAAATAGCAGAAGTTATTCTGTATTAGCACCCAAGTTTTCTACTTGTTGCGATTCACTTCATCATCATACAAATTTAAACAGCCCGAATCACATTATCCACACTTCTTGACCCATTTTGGGGTATAGAGTAAAGTCAACAACATTAATTATAAAACACTCTGTGGTAAGATGGAACACTATTGCAGCTGAGATAAAGAAGTTTGGTTATTAAAAAAATAAAACCAAAAAAAACACAAACAGAAAGAAATGTTAGCTGACACACAGTACAAACGAGTGTAAAAAGCAACAATCCATACAAATAAGTCAGTTTTAACAAAAGGATACTTTTTTTTTTTTCACTACTCTGTGACTAATCTTTCACTCAAACCTTGCAAGTAGAGATGTCACAATACTGAAATATGTAGGTAGGAGCTTTACCCAGTTAAATGCCATTCTGTTGCTAATATATAGATAAAATGAAAACTAGCAGTTATTTGCTAATTGCATAAATGCAGTACATTCTGCATTAGCCCATGCCTCACTAACAAGCTAGAAAACACAAGATATAGGCAGAAATCTAAGCATAATCTTTATACCACTAAGCAAGAATTTTCCAATTTCTTTTCTTCTGTACCTAATCACTTGTTTGTAGTTAATGTAAAATTCCAACAAGTAGTACCCAATTTGAGTTAAAATTTTACATTACAACTTGATCTAATCTATATATTATTTACAAAACTGAATACATAGAGCATACCCAAAAGCCAACTCCGGACACGTATTTCTCGGAGTTATTGATCACCTCACCTCCTGGCAGTGGGAGTGGAAAGGCAATCAATGACATAGAAACACACCATCTATCTCGAGCAAGTCATTGGATGTTCTGTTTACGCAACACCAGTTTTGCAGTTGTATGGTTTTGTAAAATAAAAATTTGGTGCCATTACAATGACAGGCTGCCGTAACAGCACAGCTTCAAGGTGAGGTGGAGGTTGGAATAGAAGAAGTGGGAGGGCAGACAGAGCATGCATATGATGACCAGATGTGTTCTACAGTATGGGGCACACAGGGGCCACTGTAACAGGGGACACGAGAGGGGGAAGAGGGAGACGCTGCGTGACACTGTTCATAGACAGTGGTGACATTGAGTGTGCCTCCTCAGGACAGCCACCCAAGGCTTACATGGAGGTGATCGAGGGAAAACGCTCCAAGTGAGGTGTAGCCCCTCACAGAACATGGAGTCCGCTCAGTTACGTTCTTTGACACTCAGACATCACCACTGTAGATGCAGGGAAAGGCACCATCTTACACAAGGACAGCAGTTGGTGTCAGATTCACACACACACACACATTCAGGCATGTGTGCGCACACAGGACATACTGATGAGTTAGAGGGGGAAAGCCAAGAGATGGTCTGTTGACCTAGCCAGGTTTTCAACCTGGTGGTATTTCCGTTGGGGTGACTTTGCTATCAGGGCCACAGATTTGGCTGCACCTGGTGTTGAATAAATCCACTGTGATATCCCTAGAGCACTGTACTGTGACATCCCTAGTCTTACACTAAAACCACTGTAATAAAGGAAAAGGCTTGTCAAAATCTCGCATGTTCTGCTTCATTCTGTCATTTTATTACCCAATTAGCCAGTACATTTTCCAATCACTTTACATAACCAACCATTTTCATCTCATCCTTGTCACACTATTGTAAACCACATCAGCAAGTTAATACATAAAGCTTTGCATTTCAAAAAACTAGACACTTTAGTAACAATATTACAAAGATTTTAGCTTCAAAAATAACTGAAAATGAAAAAAATAAACTTTTAAAGAATTAGCATCATAAAATTAATTTATTCCAAGTAAAAATACAAAATAATATTATGACATTGACCAGATATGAAAGTCCCTCCCAGAAACAACTCTATTAATGATTGAGAAAGCACTCCTTAAAGAAAATACGAAATAAAATGAAAAATATGTAAATATGTTTAATTTTTTTCTTAGCAAAAAATCTTTCTAAAAATAACAATGAAAATTTGTCTCAGTACAAAGGCTACATTACTATTGAAAAAATACCAGCATGAAGAAAAGGTACATATTTGACAGTAGAAAAATGATTTCAGTGAATCACAATGTCTAAAGTTTGCAATGAAAATAAATCTGCAATAAAGATTTATGCCTTTTTTCTTTTCTTTTTTTTTATCTATTTTTTATACAAACAGTACAAACAGTATTGCACATAACAACAAATAGTCGAGGTTAGGTTACAGCCTTCAAAAAATCGACTAGTTCAAGTGTCACATCAAGGAAAGGCCACATCAGGACCTATGCTACCCGGGGGGCTTCCCAGTCAAGTTGCAGGTCAGAACACCTCTGTTTTAAAAAATAATTGTTTTTGAAGGACCCTCTCTTTTAATATAACATTAACAACTTGGGGGCACATTTATTTACAAAACAAAAGGGAACATGTTATAATTTAATAAACTAAAAAAGTTCTCTTTAAAAAAATACAAACAGAAGAACTCTTTCACAATCCTGGTCAGTCGTGCACAATCAACGCTTGATTATAAATATACAAATTAAGGGAAAGTAGTTTCCACCTTCTATTCACAACTTTCAGCACCAAATGGAGTTTTATTTTGTGTAACCTATTCTTTGTGACATTTTTTTTTTGTCTCACTTTCACTTTAGCTTTATGCTGAATAATCTTCCAACTTTTTTTTTTTTTCTTTAAATCTCAGTAATATTTTCGAACATGAAAGAGGGGTGCTTCTTCAAAAAGTTTTGTTTCTTTCACATAATTAGGTAGATTTCTGTAGGTTAGATATGATCTTTAATATTATAGTTATAAAGCTCTAACTTCTTCATTTTCAAAAAACACAAATAAGCATGAAAAAAATAAAGTTACCCATCTGTTAAATCATTTTTTCTTGCAGAATTAAATTAATATATATTTTTTTCTGAATAAACTTACTTAGAAAATATCATTTTTCTTTCCTATATTTCAAAATTGAGGTATTGCAAAAGATCATGTCAGTCAGAAAGCATGCCTTTTCCTTAAAACAAACAAACAAAAATCTTCAGCCAACTTTTGAAAACTGTCTACAATACAAAAAGTAGTAGTGCATAACAAAATTTCTTATACAGATTAAAGAAAATCCACAAGCATAGGGAAAAAACAAACAAACAAACAAACCGAAAACCACACCTGGGCTGGAATAAAGGAATATTACCAAAAAGCCCAGAGCTAACCTCAAACGGGGAGAAACACTTAATAAGCATTTTTAATCCAGTAAAAAACTATTTTGTTTTTCCTTTTTGAAAAACTGTAGCTTGAGAGCTAGTAATTGCAACTAAACATTGGAGAAAAGAAAACAAACAGTAGTAACTTAAGACAGAACAAGGACATCACAGCACATATAACAGCGACTTAAATCTACTCTGCAGTGTCAAATCCAGTCAGATTGTCCCCAGAATTCCAAAACACAGGAAGAAGATAAAAAAAGAGATTTCCATATTCTCACAATCCTAGTGTGTGTTATATATTACTATCTGTAGCCCAAGAGCGAATGCTAAAAAAATGTCCACGGTAGTACTGACAGGTCTTAATTCTATTCAAGCTTTACAGGATAAATCCAGGGAATTAAGTAAGTAGTTAATTTCTCATCCAGACAATCAACTCTGCCTAGACCATTATATTTTGTACAGACATTTCTTTAGCATCACCATTACACAACTTTCTTAAAATGTGCCTAGTTTGTCAATCTGACAACTTATCTCTATATACTGTATATATTCCTAGTGTTTGTAAGCTAAAATGAGCTCTTTGGTTTTCTGGACAAGGTCTGAAGCTATGTAAAATGGTGCAAGCACTAGGAGATCGTATCTAAGAGCTCATGTGTTAGTTAATAATATACCAGTTATGAACTGTCAAATTTGTTAATGTCTGACACAGAGGCTTTAATAGTTAGGTTTGATCACAGTTAGACATAATCACTTTACTATAAAATAAATTGCACAATATATAACAGAGCACCGCAAAGTACTTCATCTACCATCCACAAATTTGCTTTAAGAATATCCTACACCTAGGTTTTATATTGGTTGTAATATAGGTCATTCTGTTATGGGCGCTTTCTAATTCCAGAAGCATTCCATTTATTGAGGCATGCCTTCCTCCAGTCAATTACCAGTTCTTTGAATGAGAAACAAAACAAAAACAAAACAAAACAAAACAAAAAAAACCTTCTTTAAAAAAACTGAGTATTTTATAGCTTATATAGCTTATATAGATTCTTAATTTGTGCATTGTGGGAAGGTTTTATACTAGACATTGGATATAAAATTTATTGCATGCAGCAACCTGATTAAGTAAACATGCAGTCAGGAATATTGACCTTCCGTTGAAGCTTTCTGAAGTCTATTCTGATTTCCTTTCAGCAGCTGATTCTATCCCTAAGTCACAAAAGTGTGTTGTTGGATTTTTTTTAAATTGATACCTTAGCCTGAATAGAGGATTATGGTATTAATAATACCATTTTAATAGCAGCAAAAGCTATTGCAGCATAAATTTATATAACACTAAAAGATCTAACCAAAATCCTCAGCAAAACAAAAATCAAACATGAAAGAAAAATAAAGACCCAGCTTATGAGGTATCCTTACAAGTCAGACTAGAGAGCAACTAAAGGCTTATTTTCATTAAGGGTTATCCTTATTGTAAATGACCCAACTAATGATTGCTGAATTGTTGTGAAGTTTTTGCTACATCTGCCACCTACTTACGAGTATTACCTTTGGTAAAAGTCTGCTCCTAGGGGCAACTCCTTAAGTTTCTGAAAATAAGTGCATGCTCCAGTCAAAAGTAATCGGAACAACACCACAGCAGCAGCCACACCCCAGACATCCAGCTGATGTCCGCTGATGAGAACGGCAGTCTACTTACTGTCACTAGTGACAAGTCAGGGGGAAGAAATTAAGGTACCAAGCAGACAAAGGTGTGAATCAAAGTGCAAATCAGTACCATTAGACACTCTGCAGTTCTGCGTTATGCTGGACACTGAGCTCAGTAACATGACTGTAAATCATCATGAGAATAATAAAAAGACCCATTTCTTCTTTAAAAATCGAGAACGAATGCACAGATTTCCAGAACACTGTACGCCCTGAGGCAGTACCCTCTCTTTTCCCTCCTTGGTATCTACTCCAGTACTTGTGGCCGGGTCTGCCCTGGGCTCAGCTCCAGCGGAACGGGACGTGGCGAGGACGATCGCCTCCCTCCTTCACCAGCGGTTTGTGGAACTCCCGCCCGGCGCGGGAATGTATGCTCGCCCAGCAGTATTCGCAGTAATACTGCAGACAGGTGACGTTAGCACAGAAGAATGGGGCAAACTTCCCACCACAGCGTGTGCCCTGGCATTCATCACACATCTGATCATCCAGCACATATGGCTTCACTTCCACCTGGACCCAAAGAGGAGAGAGAAGAGAAAAAAGTTTAGCATGTTTCTTCCTCTTGAGTATACAGTATAACTTAGCCTATCCACTGCCACCAAGGTGATAGTGCCTTACTATCTGAGGGAAAGTCTTCATAGGAGTAGGCAGCCTGATAGTTCTCCCTCAGAGCAGGTGGTGGGTTTGAACCACTGACCTTGCAGTCAGCAGTCCAACGCTCAACCCACCGCCCCATCGGGGCTTCTTATATAACTTAACAGTATCCCTGGAATCCGATGCTGTGGACTCCACTAACATCTGGAGGCAGCTGACACATAATGTGTGGACTCTGCAGTCAGCTCTTGACTTATGATTTGTGTGACCTTAGGCAAATTCTTAACTGTTCTCAACCTTTTTGCTCATCTGTAAAATGGGTGTTGAGCGTACCACCTCACCCTATTCTGTTAAGGATTAAGATAAGGGGAGCACGGGAAAGCGCAGGAGCTGAATGCTGACGGTCAGGCAGCATGCGAATGCAGGATAAGAAAGAGGGGTGTATAGGGGAAGAAAGTCCTAGAAGTCAGAAAAGGCAGGGGCAGAGTTGGGGAATCATTTGGCTGGAGCCAAACCTGAGGGCAAAAGTCACACTGAGGCTGAAAAGGAACTGAAGAGAGCTACTGTGAGGCTTTGGGTTTCAACACTGTTATAACAGGCTTTCAAAAGATTAACATTCTACTGCTTTATACATTGGAATACAGGGAAAAGGAGAGCTTAGTCAAGATGTTAGAAAGCTACTCAAATAGTTGAGGCTTTTACAATCACCTTCACTGAAAGGTCACTTTTCAATGTCACCAACCCTCCAAGACTGGAAGCTTCAACAGAACTGTGCACTGTAGCCCTTTGTTACTGTTATGAAATACCATCAAGTTGCTTCGGGCTCAGGTTGACCTGACAGGACCAGTAGAACTGTCCCAGAGGGGGAACCACCAGGTCGGCTCTCCTGAATAGCTTCTGGTGGATTCAAACCACCAACCTTTCAGTTAGCGGCTGAGTGCTTAACCACTCTGCCACCAGGGATCCTTGTTGTTGTTAAGTGCCATTGAGTCAGTTGCGACCCATAACAGCCCTGTATTGGATTCCAGGGAGCGGCTGGTGAATTTGAACCGGCAACCTTGAAGTCAAGTGCTTCTCCACCAGCACCATACCAGGATTCCAAGACTCCTTTGTTGTTGTTGTTATGTGCCATGGAGTCGGTTCTGACCCCTAGCGACCCTATATAGCATTTCCGAGGCTGTAAATCTTTACCGGAGCAGAAAGCCTCATCTTTCTCCTGCAGGACGGCTGGTAGTTTCGAACTGTCGACCTTGAGGTTCGCAGCCCAATTCGTAACCACTAAGCTACCAGAGCTCCTTAAGGACTCCTTAGGAGGCCTATTATAACATAGATGAAGTGGAGCTGTATCATGGGAACACCAAAAGCAAAAAAGAACAAAAGGTAACACTATTCCCCTCACATCCTCTTCCTAGAAACTCAGAAAAAGGTACATTATCACTGTTATTTTTAATCTTGAATAGGAAGTAGAATGAAGGTGAAAACTCGGGTCCCTTCTAATGTGTACTGCTAGAGTCATCTGGGGGGACAAGCAACCGCTGTGGTCATGGAGACTGGGGCATGTGGTCTAGGGAAGTGAGCTAACTTCATGACAATTCAGGCTGCCTCTGGATAAAGCTGGATGATTCTAGCAAGGGTGAGTCAGGCTTCACTGGAGGGGAAAGCAGGGTGGAAAGTGTGGGGTAAGCAGGAAGGTGAAGAATACCTACTACCTGTGATTGGTGGTGGTGGGCCGTGGAGTTGGTTCCGACTCACAGTGACCCTGTACAGGGTTTCCAAGGCTGTCAATCTTTACCAGAGCAGAAAGTTTCATCTTTCTCCTGCGGACAGCTGGTAGTTTCGAACTGCTGACCTTGGGATTAACAATTGACTTGTAACCACTACACTATATTAGACTCTATAGTTTTCTGGTCCTCCTGGTGTGGCACCATAGGATAGGCACTTGGCCTCAAAGTCAATTTGAACCACAAGGTTGACGGTTCAAACTCACCAGCCACTCCTAGGAAACCCTATACAGGGTCGCTATGAGTCAGAACTGACTTACTGGCACTTATCAACAACAACATAGCTTTTAAGGAGTCCTGGCGTGGCTCTGTAGGATAAGCACTCGACCTCAAGGTTGGTTTGAACCACACGGTCAGTGGTTAAAGCTCACCAGCAGCTTCTAGAAAACCCTATACAGGGTCACTATGAGAACCAAGTCATTGGCACTTAACACCAATCACAACATACTTTTCTGGTGGCCTCCCCAGAATTCTACTCTAGCCATGAGCTCTAGTTCACAGGTCCAAAAGCCAGTCACACCTTTCTACTTGGATGACCCACCTGGTTTTTGGTTACCCACGGGAAAACGTCTTTACTCTGACTCTAGATCCTGTTTCTCCTCTCCAACATGACCAGCTCATGAGTGGGCTTCATGTCTCTTTCACATTCATCTTGGCATTGCAATTAAACTGCAGTGGCTCTGTGGTTAATCTGGGTTCAAATTTAGGCCCAATAAGCAGCAGTATGACCTCAGGCACATTTCTCAGCCACCCTGATCATGTTTCCTCCTCATCTGAGCATTGACAGAAAACAAGAGTTCCTACCTCACAGGGTTACTGTGAGAATTCAATCATAGAAAACACACAGACAGTGTTTCCATAAGCACCGAGTGTACCTATTATTTCCACTGATTCTTCTCTAGTCCAGGTCATTACCGTCAGTATCAATGGCCTATGAACTGGTCACCAAGCATCCGGACCCTCATATAAACAAGTTGACTATGAATGAATAATCTACTTTCATACTGTTCCCCTCCTACTCAAAGTCACTCGGCTTCGCCAATGCTTATAAATTGCACTCTGCTGCTGTAATGAAAGAGCATACCCGCCCTCTTAAGATCAAATATGAACCAAGATTCCCCATTGGTTGCAATCCTCTTCAAACTACTTCCTAACTCAAACTGGTCTCTATTTTTACTTGCACTTCTGTCCCACCTCAAATGCTTTCTTTACCCTTTCCTTCAGCACACTCAAAAATTCTAGAGATCTAGTAAGGCTCAGCCATTCTTTTCTTTCACATAAAAGTTACCAACAATTCAGTACACATTCTCATATTGTGCAACCACCACCTCTATCTAGTTCCAAAACATACTCATTGCTCAATGAAGCCCTGTACCCACTAAGCAGTTACTCCCCATTTCTTCTGCCCTTAGACCTGGGCAATCACCAGTCTGTTTTGTCTTTATGGCATTCTGGTCTATTCTGGCATTTCATATGAATGAATAGAATCATACAGTACGTGACTTTTTGTGCCCGGCTTCTTTCATACAGTATAATGTTACAAGATTCATGCACAATATATGATACGTCTGCATTCATTTATTTTTATGGCTAAATAATATTTCATTGTGTGTTCTTATGGATTAATTTGTGTCCTGCAAAAGATTTATTAAAATTCTAATCTGTGCATAGGCTCTGGTTTGGGGGAATAGGATTTTTATTCGCCAAAGTTATCACTTAGATTTATGGAGGTCTGGTATGATGCTGTAGTACAAGCACTTGACCAAGAGGTCATTTCAACTGCAAGGTTGGAGGTTTCAACTGCTCCTTGGAAACCCTATAGAGGGTTGTTATGAATTGGACCCAATCTAAGGGTGCTTTAACAACAACAACCCAAATAGGGTTGGTCCTAATCCCTTCTAAGTGAGGAAAAGTGACTACATGACAGACAGCTGGAAGCCAAGGAATTCCCAGGGCTAACACAGGAGTCCTGGTGTGGAACCACAGTATAAGCACTGGACTGCTAACCATAAGGTCATCGTTTCAAAACCACCCGCAACAACTCGGAAACCCTATACAGGGTTGCTGTTGAGCCAGAACTGACTCCACGGCACTTAACAATGACGATACAAGGTAGAAGAACCAAGGAAGAATCTTCTCTTAGAGCAGACAGAAAGAGAGCGTGGTGCTGCTGATACAACGAGTCCATATTCCTAGTCTCCAAGGTGGAATATACCAACAGGTGGAAGCTGCTCTGTGGAAGAAAGATGTGGCAGTCTGTAAAGATTTACTCATAAAGCAAGTTCCTCTCTGTCCTACAGGGTTGCTATGAGTTGGAGTGAACCCAACAGGAATGGGTTTTTTGGGGGGTTAGCCTTCACAGCGGAAAGATAACCAATTTAAAGCCATTTTGATATGGCAGTCCTAGGAAACTAAGAGGGCACTGGCAGGTCACTAGGGCTCTTGCCTCCCATGCAGAAGACCTGAGTTTGATTCTCAGCCAGTGCTCCACATGCATAGTCACCACTTGTCTTGTCCGTGGAGGCGCGTGTGTGGCTGTGCTATAGAACAGGCCTCATAGGAACTGCTAGACTAAGGTGACTAGGAAGAAAGGTCTGGTGATCTACCTCTAACAGTCAGTCAATGATGTGGGTGTCGGAAAAGTAAACGATCACATAATTCACAATAAAAACTCAAAAAACAAAAAAGGTCTGGTGATCTACCTCAAAGAGTCAGTCAATGATGTGAGTGTCAGAAATGTAAACTGTCACAAAATTCACAATAAAAACTCAAAAAACCCCCCAAAAAACTTAGTCAATGAAAACGCTGTTGCTCGTAATGGTCTAACTGCAACAAGTCATAGGGATGGCATAGGTCTGGGCAGCCTTTCATTCTGCTCTGCATGGGGTCCATCATGAGTAGGGGTCTGATTACTCAGTAGCTAACAAAACCAAGAAACTAAAACATAGGTATTAATCTCAATTTGCTTATTCATTCTTCCACTAATTGACATTTAGGCTGTTTTTATCTCCTGGCTATTAAAAGTAGGGCTGCTAAGACCATCAGAGTACAATATTTTGACTGAGTGTGAGCTACCTGTCTGAATTCCCATAGGTACCACTAGGAGAAGAATTACCAAGTCATATGGTAATTCTAAATTCCACTTTTCCATAGAAGCTGAGACTTTTAACTTTTTCACCAACAAAAAACAAGGGTTCCAATTTCTTTACATCCTCACCAATATTTATTATTTTCCATTTTTTAAAATAAAATAGCAGTCCTAGAGGTGTACAGTAGTATCTCATGGTTTTGGTTTGCATTTCTCTGAAGATTATGATGTTTAATATCTTTTCACGTGCTTATTGGGTTGTGAAAGACTTCATTTTTCTATCAACTATCAACACTCATGGAAGCAGCAGTCAAGAAATCAAAGACGTATTGCATTAGGCAAATCTGCTGCATAAAACCATTCTAAAGTGTTGAATAGCAAACATGCCAGCTTGAGGACTAAGGTGTGCCTGACCCAAGCCATGGTATTTTCAATAACCTGATACACATGCAAAAGCTGGACAGTGAATAAGGAAGACCGTAGAAGAATTGATGTTTTTGAGTTATGTGTTCGAGGAGAATATTGAAAGTGCCATGGGCTGCCAAAAGAACCAACAGATCTGTGTTGGAAGAAGCACAGCCAGAGTGCTCCTTGGAGGCCAAGATGGCCAAGCTTCATCTCTCATACTTTGGACATATTGTCAGGAGGGACCAGTAGCTAGTGAAGGACATCATGTTTGGTAAGGTGGAGGGTCAGAGAAAAGAGGAAGACCCCCAGCAAGATGGATCGGCAAAGTGGCAGCATCAATGGGCTCAAGCATGACAATAGTTGTGAGGTTGGCCCAGGATCGGGCAGTGCTTCGTTCTGTTGTGCATAGGGTCGCTGTGAGTTGGTACTGACTTGATGACACCTAACAACAACAACATCTTCTTTGGTAAAATGTCTATTCAAGTATTTTTACATTTTTCAGTTGTCTTTTTGTTGTTCAGTTGTTCTGGATACTAGATCATTATCAGATCTATGTCACGATCCACACAATCGAAAGACTTTGCGTAGTCAATAAAGCACAGGTAAACATCTTTCTGATATTCTCTGCTTTCAGCCAAGATCTAGTGGATATCAGCAATGATATCCCTCATTTTCTCCATTTTGTGGGATGTGTTTTTACTTTCCTCAAAATGTCATTGATACACAAAAATTAATTCTGATGAAATCCGGTTTTGTTGTTGTTGCTTGTGTGCTTGGTGTCGTATCAAAGACTCCGTTACTGTTTTTGGGGGGGGACACCAAATTCAAACATTTTAGAGAGACCCTGTATTAAGTCTTCAACAGGACCAAGACAAGATAAGGACAAGTCATTTAGATGAGGGAAACCAGGAGCATGAGGTTGCTGTTGTTGTTAAGTGCCGTTGTATAAGTTCAATTCATAGTGGCTGGTGGATTTGAACTGTCGACCTTGCAGTTCAAACCAGACTTGTAGTCCAGTGCTTATCCTACAGCACCACACCAGACCATAATGGTGTCCAAAAGATTCATGGCCATATGGCTATTTGTTGTTGTTGTTGTTGTTGTTAAGTGCCGTCAAGTTAGTTCTGACTCATAGGGACTCTGTATGGGGTTTTCAAGCAGCAGCCGGTGGGTTTGAACTGCCAATCTTGTGGTTAGCAGTTCAGTGCCTATCCTACAGCACCACACCAGGACTCCTGTGACCAATTATAGACGATAAAAAACAAATAAAAGAATACATTTTAAAGATCCTGATTGGTAGCATGTCACTTCCTCATTGTCCCAGGCGGGACAAGGCCCGTGATCGGTACATATGCACAGTGCTGATTAAAAAGGCTCACAGGGTTTGTCCTGGGGACTTTTGACCACCTGGCTATTTGATGGTCAGGGTATGACTCATATGACCTGTGGCCCTGGTACCCCAACTTCCAGGTGATGCACATCTATATAAATTATTAAGGTCCTACCTAAGCAAGTAAGGAGCTCTGGTAGCGTAGTGGTTACGAATCGGACTGCTCACCTCAGGGTCAGTAGTTCGAAACTACCAGCTGTTCCATGGGAGAAAGATGAGGCTTTCTGCTCCTATAAAGATTTACAGCCTCAGAAACCCTGTAGAGTTGCTATGAGTCAGAACTGACTCCACAGCACATAACAACAACCTAAGCAAGTTCCGTTGGGCAAGAATGCCCTTCCCTGGGATGGCCAGGCAGCTGTAATCTACTTCCAAATGCACATTACTGGTTAATGGTCTGAAAGAACTCAAGTGGAGGCTGAACTAAAAATGCTCAAAATGGAGTTAGGGCTCCCACTGAAAACCACAGCCTTCCATAAACCAAGAGCTTTAGAATTTAAGCTTAATATGAGGCTTCAAAAAGTTTGTGAAAAAAACTATCTTTCAATTTCATTTTTCTATAAACTTTCTGAAACCCCCTAATACATTACTTACTGAAGGTCATAAAGACTTAGCCTTATAGTTCCTGAAAGTTTCACAACTTTCACCCAAACTTTTTGAAATTCCTTTATATTTAGGTCACTGTTCCATTTGGAGTCACTTTTATATATGGTATAAAATATGGTCCAACTTCATTCTTTTGCATGTGGGTTTTCAGCCGTCCCAAGAGCATGTGTTGGGGGCCATTCTCTCCTCATTCAGTGGTCTTTGCACCCCTGAGGAAAATCCATTAGAGGCTTGGCCTTCCTTATCAGTCTCATTAGGATCTATTTCTTCCTCCTTTATACTTACTGCTCATTACCACTCATCTTGCTTTTCCTCTCTGTGGACCTGCCTTGAATGACATCTTCCCTAACAGGCAGGCAACTTGAAGACAGAGTCCAGACACAAGCCAGGACAGTGGTACATCCTGGGAAGAATGTGGTCTACAGGGATTGGTAGACTCCTGGGGAAGCTATAAGGCTTGTGAGAGTACATCTAACTTAGACTCATTTCCCTGTCTCTGAAATGTCAACAAGTCACTAAAAATGGTTGAATTAATCCTCTCTGCCGTGAAAGCAGGGGGATTATGGGCAGGTGCAGGCTGTCCAGGGAACTGGCTACGGTCTGCTTTCACTGATGGCTCATGGGCTGAAGACTACTTTATTTCAACCACCTACATTCAGGGTGCTATATATCTGAGCCCCAATAAAACCTAGAAAAGGGGATCCAGCATTTAGAGAAAGTCATTCTGAAAAATCAGAACTCATATGCAGCAAAGAAAGCTGCTAGAAACAATAGACAATTGTGATTTATAATCTACATATCATGCTTGGTAAAGTGGAGCTCAGTGAAGAAGAGGAAGACCCCAATGAGATGCAATGACACAGGAGCAGAGACAAATGGACTTAAATATAACAATTGTGAAGATGGCTGAGGACCTGGCAGTGTTTTGTTTTGTTGTGCACAGAGGCTCTATGAGTTGGAACCAACTCGATGGTATCTAACAATAATAGAAATGTGAATTGCCATAACATTTAAAAAAAGCAAGCTGACAAACTTTTAAAATTCAAAAGACGTATACTCTTTGATCTAATAATCCCACTGTTAATTGTTATGACTGTTGTAATTCAAATGCTCAGCATTGCAAGAGAGGGTCAAAAGTTCATGGAAAAATTCCATTATCTTTTCATTGCATTCCTCCACAAACTTTCTGAAGTCTCCTTGTATAACCACCAGATGTAAGGACACATGTGCAATACTGAATTGTCCATAGTGGCAAAAAACTAGCAATAAAGTAAATACCTGTAATACTTATACTCACAGAGTATCATGCAAATGCTAAAAAGACAACATGAATGCTGCCCTAGTTGACCTGAAGAGTGTCCACAAGATCAAGTGGAATGAATGTCTGGCACAAATACCTACTGACAATGGTACAGTGTTGAACAAACACACATTTTGTTAACAAAAACTTTTTTGCAGACGTTTGAGAATACAATATGAATAAAAGTGTATCCTCTCTGTTTGTTCCAGTTCCAGCTAGCCTGGTAACAATGTTATGAATTGAAGGGAGAGTTATGAATTGAATTACATCCCCCAGAATTATGTGTTATAAATCCTCACCCCTATATTTGTGGATGTAACCCCATTTGGGGGACAGGGATTTCTCTGTTATGTTAACAATGAAGGTCATGTTGGTGTGCAATGTGTCTGAGGACCTTTCCCCAGAGCTGACAAAGAGAGAAAGCCTTCCCCTGATTTTGGACAACTAGCCTCCTTAACTGTGAAAAAACACTTCTGTTTGGAAAAGACCCCCCACAAGTGATATTTTTGTTACAAAAGCACTAGGAAACTAAGGCAAGAGGTTCTGAAGGATTTCCTTAGATGTCATAAAGATCTGTCATTGAGCACTTAAGGCCAGAGGCACACAGTAATACCTCAGGTAATCTACTTCCTTGATGTTGTGGTTAACAGATGTTGAGTTGGTTCTGACGCACAGTAGCCCCGTATAGGGTTTCCAAGGAGCAGCTGGTCACCTGCCTTGCAGTCAGCAGTACAGTGCTTATCCTCCAGCTTCATTTGTTGTGAATTGACAATAAGTTCCAACTCATAGAGACCCTGTATAGGGTGTTTCTGATAAGCGGCTGGTAGGTTTGCACCGTTACCTTACAGTCTAGTGCTTATCCTACAGCACCAAACAAATTCCTTATAGTTTTCCAGAGAGTGCTTTCCTTGTTTGGTGCCATATGTCTAGAATTTTGATATTTTTGATGGAAATCTTTCCTAAAATGTACTCTTTACCTGGTATTCTTTTAAGCAGAAGATACCATAAATGTTCTCTCTAATTGATGTTGCTCAGTGCTGTTGACTTGATTCCAACTCATAGCGTCCCAGTGTAGTGTTTCTGAGAAGCAGCTGGTGGGTTTGAAAAGTGGACCTGTGGATAACAGTCCAATGCTTATCCTACAAGCACCACACCAGGACCCCATCCTTTCTAGTTGTTGTTACTGTTGTTGAATGCCTTCAAGTCCATTCCAACTCAAAGCAACCCTATATAGAGTTTCCGAGGCTTTAAATCTTCTTGGGAGCAGAAACACTCATCTTTTTCCTACAAAGTGGCAGATGGACTCGAACCACAGATGTGTGGTTCACAGTCCAGCGCTTATTGTATGGAGCCACTGTGCTCCTATCCTTTCTAGTGTAGTCGTTGTTAAGTACTGTCAAGTTGGTTTCAACTCATAACAACTCTGTATAGGATTTCCAAGGAGTAGCTGTTGGGTTTGAACCGCCAACCTCGTGGTTAGGATAGTCCAATGCTTATCCTACAGAGTTCACACAAGGACACCATCCTTTTTAGTAGTACCAAGTAAATGCAGTGCAGAAAACGGTTTTTACTTTTTCAATGACCTCCTTCAACATCTGGCTATCAGCTATCATTTCTAACAAACATATACTTTACAGGTTTGTGGCTTCCAATCATTTGGACTAGGAAGCTAGATAATGAAGTTTGGTAAGGGTTATTTACTAAATGCCAGTTAATAAGGCTCTGTATAAAGCAGGAAACTACAGGATGTAACTTTGGTAATGTTGCTTTGCTCTTAGTGGTCTTTCCTGAAAATGTTCAATATGCTGCCTTCCAGGTGGGAGAGTGAGGCTATCACTGCACCTGCATGAAAGGTGCGGGTCCAGTGATTAGAGGCTTGCCCAAAAGACAGGACTGCAGAATTGTCCTTAGTGGCAAAAAAACTAGAAATGAGGAAATAAAGTAACTATGACTCAACAAGACCCCAAACTACAGATGTGCAAATAAGCTACTCCAACCTTTCAAAAGGCAACAACAGTCAAGCAGCATCTCTGACCATTTACATCACCAAACGAGAAGCAAGGAGGAGTCCTGGTGTGGTGCTGTAGGATAAGCACTTGACTGCTAACCATGAGGCTGGTGGCGAAAACCCACCAGCTGCTTTTGGAAACCCTATGCAGGGTTGCTATGAGTTGTAACTGACTCAATGGTACTTAACAACAACAACACACTACAAAAGAGTGATTATTTTCCTCAACAAAGTCACTCATTCAACTAATATTTGTTGTTGTTGTTAAGTGCTGTTGTGTCAGTTCTGACCCATAGCAACACTGTATAGGATTTCCAAGGAGCAGCTAGTGAGCTTGAACTGTCGACCTTCAGTTCAAATAGCTTTGCAGTCTGACGCATTAACCCACAGCACCACACCAGGACTCCCAACTAATATTTATGGAGTGCTTATTCCTTGCCAGACACATTTCCAATTAGAAACAAGATACAACGTTTCCCTCAGATACGCTATGATCAGCTATCAGAATTTAAGGCTCACTCAAAAAAAGATTCGTGGGTTTTGCCATATCCCACTGCCATCTGTACTTTTATTTGATATTTTAAATGGCAACCTAAATCATTCATATTTCCCCCACCATACAAATATATAGCTATTAAATAAAATATCATTTCTCTATTAATCAATCATCTAACATACCTGGAATATCACTAAGCTATGGCACTTGGAAGACACAGATAGAATGGGATCACATTGTTGATCTACACTAACATTAAAGTCCAAACACTAGAGTCCTATGCAGAAGGCCTGGTGTGGCGCTGTAGGATAAGCAATGGGCAGGTTGGCAGTTCAAACCCACCAGGCACTTCTCAGAAACAAGGTCGCTATGAGTCAGGACCGATTAAACAGCACTGTAACATCTGTAACAACAACATACGGAGATGATTATATCCCCAAGCTGACCTCTACTTTATAGGAACTGCAAACACAGGATATGAGAATTACTCACAGAGACACACCTGGATTCATAACAACATACCCAATGAAGCTGATGGTGCTCAAGGAAGTAGAACAGTACATGTAATTTATTGATGGGCTGATAATCATTAAGGATAAGGAGGACTGATGCGGTGTTTTGCACAAGTGTCTAGTAGAATGAAATAGACAAAGATAGGCCTATATTTAAACCTACCTCAACGCTTACAGTGTTGATCATCAGAAATCAGAGAAAATATTTCTATATGAAGTCATTTTAACATCAGTCAATAAACCCTCCCTCTGTCAATAAAGCAATTACTTAATAACTCTTGGTGACAGAGAGGAGATACTGTTGTTGTAAAGGTGTCACGTACAGGTTCCAACTCAAAGCAACCCTGTGTGCACCAGAATGAAGTACTGCCTGGTCTGATGGCATCCTCATACCCATGGTTGTGTTGGATCCCACTGCTGTTGACACTGTACCAATCCATCTTATTGAGGGGCTGCCTTTTTCTGACCTTTTCCTTTATCAAACATCATGTCCTCTTCTGACAACAAGTTCAAAACCACTAGAGGTGAGATTTCACTAGCCTCACTTCTAAAGAGCCTTCTGTCTGTACTTCTTCCAAGACGGATTTGTTTGTTCTTCTGGTAGTCCATGGTGGTGGTGGTGGTGGTGGTGTGCCGGGGAGTCAGTTCTGACTCACAGCAACCCTGTACAGGATTTCCAAGGCTGTAAATTTTCACGGGAGCAGGAAGCCTCATCCTTCTCCCATGGAATGGCTGGTGGTTTCTAACTGCTGACCTTGAGGTTAGCAGCCTGACTCGTATCCACTATGGTACCAGAGCTCCTTGGCAGTTCCTAGTACATATTCAATATTCTTAACCAACAATTCAAAGACTCAATTTTCCTTCCTTATTCATGGTCCAGCTTTTACATGCATATGAAGCAACTGAAAATACTATGGCTTGGGCTTTCTATACCCAATATAGAAAATACCATACCATAGTCTTCAAAGTGACACATTTGTTCTTTAACACTTTAAAGAAGTCTTTCTAAGCAGATTCATCCAATGCAATATGTCACTTGATTTCTTGACTGCTACTTCCATGGGCATTGATTGCGGATGCAATTAAAATGAAATCCTTGATAACCTCAATCTTTCCACTGTTCATCGTGATGTTGCTTACTGGTCTAGTTGTGAGGATGTTTGCTTTCTTTATGTTGAGGTGTAATCCATACTGAAGGCTTTGACCTACACCAGGAAATGCTTCAAGTCCTCTTCACTTTCAGCAAGCAAGGCTGTGTCATCTGCATACTGAAGGTTGTTAATGAGTCTCCCTTCAACTCTGATGCTACATTCTTCTTCATATAGTCCAACTTCTTAGATTATTTGCTAAGCACACAGATTGAATGCATATGTTAAAAGGAGAAAGGATACAACCCTAGCAAACACTTTTTTCTGATTTTAAGCCATGCAGTGTCCCCTTGTTCTGTTTGAAAGACTGCCTCTTGGTCTATGTACAGATTCTACATAAGTACAATTAAGTGTTCTGTTCTATCCATAGCCTGCTATGACCTACACAATCAAATACCTTTGCATAGTCAATAAAACACAGGTAAACATTTTTCTAGTATTCTCTGCTTTCAGCCAAGATCCATCTGACGTCAGCAATGATATCCCTCATTGCATGTTCTCTTTTGAATCCAGCTTCAATTCCTGGTAGTTCCCTGTTGATATACTGCTACAACTGCTTAATCTTCAGCAAAATTTTACTTGCATGTGGTACTGATATTTTTCAATAATTTGCACATTATGTTGTATCATCTTTATTTGAAACAGACATATATATGGCTCTCTTGCAGCTGGTTGGCCAGGTATCTTGTCTTCCAAATTTCCTGGCAGAGACAAGTGAGTACTTCTAACATCGTACCTGTTTTTTGAAATAACTCAATTGGTTTTTCATCAATTCCTGGATCTTGCTTTTTGCCTATGCCTAAGTGTAATTGGGAGTCCTGGTATGGTTCTGTGGATTAATGCACTGCACTGCAAAGTTGGTTTGAACCACCATGTCGGCGGTTCAAGTTCACCAGCTACTCCTCAGAAACCTTTACAGGGTCTCTGTGGGTCAGAACCAACTCGACAGCACTTAACAACAATAACAACAAAATGCAACTGAACTTCTTCCTTCAATACCCTCAGTAGTTTATCATATGGTAACTCCTGAAATAGCTGAACATTAGCCATTTCTTTCGGTACAATGACTGTATATTCCTTTCATCTTCTTTTCATGCTTTCTGTGTCATTCAATATGTTGCCCATAGAATCCTTCCGTATGTCAAGTCAAGGCTTGAAGTTTTTCCTTTAGTTCTTTCATCTTGAGAAATGCTGAACATGTTCTAGCTTTTGGGTTTCTAACTTCAGGTCTTTGCACATTTCATTATAATACTTTATCTTCTCAAGATGCCCTTTGAAATCTTCTATTCAGCCCTTGTACTTCATAATTTCTTCCATTTGCTTTAGCTACTCTACCTTTAAGAGCAAGTTTTAGAGTCTCTTCTGACATCCACTCTGTTCTTTTTTACTTTCCTCTTTCTAAATGCTTTTTGCTTTCTTCATGTATGATGTCCTTGATGTTGTCTACAACTTACCTGGTCTTTGGACATTAGTATTCAATGTGCAAAACTTACTTTTGAAATTGTTTCTAAAATTCAGGTAGACTATCCTCAAGGTCACACTTTGGTCCTTGTGGACTTGTTTAAATTGTCTTCAACTTCAACTTCAACTTGTATATGCACAATTAATGATCTGATCTGCAATTGGCACCTGGCCTTGTTCTGATTGATGATCTTGAGCTTCTCCATCATTTCTTTCTACAGATGTAATCTATTTGATTCCTGTTTATTCCATCCAGTGAGGTCCATGTCTATAGTTGCCATTTATGTAGCTTGAAAAACAGGTATTTTAAATGAATATACCATTTATGTTCTATCATGAGATAGCCAGCATAATTTCTATCACCAAGGCCATATTTTCCAATTATTGATCCTTCTTTTGTTTCCAACTTTCCCATTCCAATCACCGGTAATTATTAATTAATCTTTTTTCTCCCCACGGTACAAGTTTATTTACAAATTGCAATAATTACAAACAGTATATATAATTGAGATAATTTCTCTGATTCCTGAAACAAAGGCTAAAAGCCTTTACTTTCAAATGGGAGATTTCATTATCTTTAAATATGACGCATATTCTGTGATCCACTGCTTTTATGTTTTTCTAAATAATTCCCAGAGGTCTATTACTGATATGAACATGGGTCAATTCCCTCAAATCTTATTTCTGAAACTACTGCGCACAAGGCCAACACAACTGGAACAGAACAATGTAAGAAAGTACCAAACCATAAAAGAATTTTTTTTTCCCAATGGTAAATGTTGATTATACCCTAAATATTTGCTTAGTGGATTAGGATTGACACCAGGACTTTTGGCTTAAATAAAAAAGAAAGTGCCCTATGATTTTTAATAAGTTGTACAATTCAACAATAGCCAGTATCTATCTGGGTAGTCTTACCAACCTGTAGGTTATGTTTCCCTGCTATTGTTTTAAAGTCTTCAATTCTGTGGGTTTTTTGCCTCCTATGTTATTTTTAACCAGAGTCACAAATACTGCTCAAGGAAGTCTGTTGACATGACCTCGACATCATCTTCATTTTTTTTGCTATGCCTGGGAGGTTCCAGCAGAAAGTTGTTACTGTGAGTGGATGGCAACATGTAAACTGCCATATCATTGGACTTCCATGGGTACTGAGGAGCAAAGACATCTCTGGCAACCTGTCTGCTGTTGAATGCATCCCCTGGGAAACGCCCAATCACACCATTGGTGGTGGGGTGGTTTTGTGCCATGGGGTCGGTACCAACTCATAGAGACCCTGTACAGGGTTTCCGAGGCTGGAAATCTTTACAGGAGCTGAATGCCTTAGTGAACAGATTCTTCCTCTGATCCACTTCTCATTTCTAAATTGTTGGGTATGGTCTCTGTGGGTCACCTGGGACCCAAGTCAATGGGGCACACACAGCATTGCTTGCACTAATTAACTATGTGCATACTTAATGATTTCTTCAGAGGAGACAGCATCTTCATTTGCTTTTTCTTTTGAGTTTTTCCTTTGCTTGATAAACAGCTGTTGCCACTGTTTGTTCTGCTTCCTTTAGTTGTTTTTGTGGTTGCTGAATATTACTCATTTCTCGACTTCTTTTTCTAAAACTTGCATTTCATGTTGAACTTTTCCCTGGTTAAGTGACAATTTCTTTAGATCTTGAAACTTCCCATCGCTGTGATTTAACAACTGCAGGATCTGGTTTTCCTCTCCAGGCTGTAACAACTTTTGCTTTCCTGAAATTGCCAGCATTTCTATAAATTTCCTGCACCAGACCTCCAGATCTTTCCATGCAGACAACAGCCGCTCTCACGTGCTGTACCACCTGCTGCTCTTTCTTTTCCTCTGCACAGGAAGACACTGCCATGTTTCCGCATGGGCCAGGGGCCTCAGAGACCAGCATCAATGCATCTGAATTGCATGTTTGGTCAATTTCAGACTGTAAAAGTTGGTTAAAAAAAAAAACAAACCTTCAATTTCTTCATCTTTGGCATTAATACTTTGTATGTAACTTTGAATAAAAACTGTACTAACTGATCTTCCTTGTTGTGGCTGTTGTTAAATGCTGTCTAGTCAGTTCCGACTCATAGTGACCCCGTATAAGTTTTCTGGGGCTTCGTATCTTTGAGGGAGCAGAGAGCTTCATCTTTCTCTGGCGAAGCGGGTGGCAGGGTCCAGTCATGGACCTTGTGGTTCACAGACCAGAGCTTATCATATAAAGCCACAGAGCTACCTAAATCTTCCTTGATGTCTGGCTATTATCCTATCACTGACAGTGTTGTACTTCAGGATAAATCTGAAAATGTTCTTTTTGATGATGAATGCAATACTACTTCTCTGTCATTTGCCATTCTGGCATAGTAGGTCACATGACTGTCCAATTCAAGACGGCCAGTACCATTCCTTCTCCATTCACTAATGCCTAGAATTGGTGTGGTGCTATTGTGTGGAACTGCTACCACAAGGTCGACAGTTCAAACCCACCAGCTGCTCCTCAGAAACCTTATACAGGGTCACTGTGAGTTGGAATCAACTCGATGACACTTAACAACAAAAATAACAATGCCTAGGATGGCAGTCCTGGTGTGGTGCTGTAGGATAAAAACTGGGCTGCTAGCCCCAAGGTTGGCGGTTCAAACTCATCATCGGCTCCTTGGAAACCCTATACAACTCGCTATGAAATGGAACCGACTCCATGGCACTTAACAACAGCAACAAACCCTAGAATATTAACCTTTATGTGTTCAACTTCACTTTTGATGATTTCACATTTTCTTAAGATTCGTACTTCATAACTCCCCATTCCAAACTATTAATGTTTTCAGCCAATCCTCCTCATTTTGAGTCCTGCCACATCAGCAAATGAAGGACCCAAAAGCTTTATTCTACCCACTTCATTAAGGTCAACTCTACTTGGAGGAGGCAAGTGGTTCATTTTCTGGCGTATGTCAGATAATACTCCACTGCTATAATTAAGGTTTTCACTGGCCACTTTTATTTAGAAGTCGACCATAGGTCTGTCAGATTGTAGAAGTTCTGCAGAGTCCCGTCACTGTGAGTGACCCCACTGGTATTTAGAATACCGATAGCATTAGCTTCCAGCATCACAGCAGTGTCTCAACAGGGACGTCCATGATCTGAACATAAACCTCCACTGTTCTTCCAGAAGGAGAAGCTGACCCTCCGTCCAGAGGCTGCCCAACTGTCCCTGTTCAGTGAGAATTCACAAAACCACTTTGTGTTTGCTGTAGAAGTATTTTCTCAGGAATGAGCAATACTGGTTTCAGAGGTACTCTGTGGTAGCAAGGAATTCAGTTTTTTTTAAACTGATTTTTTTTAATTTACTAAAGGATACTTGGAGATATAGGACTACAGAGCTTAGCTATTAAAAAAGATGCAAGAAATCAGCTAATGATAACATAAGCAAACTGCTGAAACAAAATTATTTCAGGAAACACAACAGAGCTAAATTGAGACACAAGCTAACAGTGCTCACAGGTCATGACACTGTCCCCCATACTGGGTAATTAATGCATCAGTGAGGAAGGCTTCAAGTATATGACTCAATCAAGACCAAATTATTTCTAAAATGAAAGGTTAGAATATTTTATCTGACAAATAAAAGAAATCTCTAATAAAAGCTTTTCAAAAACAAATTCCTGAGGTCTGAGAGAATCTAAAGAAAAGATACCACCTCAAATAACCAAAAGCAGTATATTACATTTAAACTGCATTGACTTCATTTAAGCAATACATCTGAGACCCTTAATGCTTTAACACTTAGAGTCAGTACAAACCATAGTTGAACTTATGTCTGGGTTCTGCCTATCTTTTAAAGAATCAGCTCAGTCAGCCAAAGTCACAAACTATGAAGCTTTAAAGTTAGATCATACAGATAAGTAACACTGCCCTTTTTTTTATGTACATATATACTGTGCAATAATGAGCCCAAAACTCTCACTGCCATGCAGTCGATTCTGACACATAGCAAGCAACCTGTAGGGTGAAGTAAGATGGTCTCATAAGATTCCCAAGGCTGTGATTTTTATGGAAATTGACTGCCATTTTTCTCCTGCAGAGCAGATGGCGGGATGAAAAGGTCGACTTTTTGGTTACCATTTGAACTCCTCATACTATGAACTGTTGTTGTTGTTAATTGCCATTGAGCTGGTTCCAACCCATAGCAACCCGGTATAGGGTTTCTGAGGAGCGGCTGGTGAGCTTGAACTGCCACACCAGGACTCCTAGTATGAACGAGCAGTATTAAAACTTCAATTTTTTAATAGTTTTTAATAGTACTATGAACTAGCAGTATTAAAAAGTTCAAATTTTAAAACTAGTGAAGGAGCAAGTGGTTATAAAAATTGGGGGTTGACTATAGATGTCCTTGTTTACAGATTTGACCCATTATCATTGCTGGCTCCTCCACGGTTCTGTCCATATCAGCAAGTTAGCTCAATTCCTGAGTGACATGGTGAAGCTGCTGATAACTGTAATTCAAATCCAATGAGCACCAAAAATTAAGAGTAGCAATGTGACAGTGGAGTCCTAGTGTGGCGCTGTGGGTTAATGTGCTAGACTACAAAGCCAATCTGAACCACAAGGTAGGCAGTTCAAGCTTACCACCTGCTGCTCGGAAACCCTATACAGGGTTGCTATGGGTCGGAACCAACTTGATGGCACTTAACAAGAACAACAACAATGTGAAAATAGCTTTTCCATAGCAAAAAAGTTATCCACAACCTTCCAGATAGAGCAAATTCTTACTTACTAATTTTAGAAGCAATCTGGAGTAGATGAAGAAAAGTGTAGGGGAAACAACTGGAGTTTCCTTTTTGTTTTTACCTGACAAAGAATGGGACTTACCATCTTTCATATTTTCAAGTGCTAAGGAATGAAAAGTTTTAAAATCCCCCTTGTGTCTTTCCCATAGTTCTGAACGTGCTTCTCATTACCTAGCAGGGTTTCCATGCCAACACCTCTGCAGTGCTTTCATGCTGGAAAGTGTAAAGGGATCTGTGAGTGCTCTGTTTGGGGTTTTTTATGAAGTACAGAAGGTCAGCTGACAACATCCTGCATAGTCCACAGACCTCTACTCTGATTTCTTCCCACGCTGCTTGGGGATGGGGCTAGAGGTGTACAGCAGGCCCAGATCATATTCAGGTTGCAGAAGAGTATATGATGTGCAGGTCAAAGTAATAATAATAAATCTGTAGAATCCATAACTGTCATGGTACTACCCCCTCAGGATGGAGAGGTACAGATAATGGCTCTATCCATGAACTGTCTACGTCACAACATTGCAGGCCTCAATCTCCCCACCTGTATGAGAGATTACGGTCAGCTCACCCAAAAGTTAGAATAAGCATTCACGGAGAAATTACTCATTGAAACCATATGACTTCGAGTGTTGAAAGTCTCAATATCCGGTGAGAAAACTACTTAGAAAAATTATGATGATGGTCTTTTCCCCTTTATTTATCTCATTAACATCATCTAACAATCCTCAAACACAAACACGAAAAAAGAACATTTCAGTCACTCTAGAAGGTTTTCAAATTAAGAATGATCACAATTACATGCTTGCCCAAGAAACATCAAGGCAAGTGGTCGGGTCCCCTCAGTGCAAACCCCCTTCCAAGACTAAGACTCAATGGGAATACATGCTGTGATTGGTGGCCATGCTCGACACCGATAAGGGGAAGTGAGGGAAACACAGCAATGAAGCAGTGAGCTAAGCCCTACAACGTTCAATAGACTTCTATGAACCCGGGTGAAGTCCTGGTTGGCCAGCAGTGTGGCAAGACCTGGGGACTCTTGGGTCCAGAGTCAGTGACATAGTCCACAGAGGACTAGAGTGGAGAGTGAAGCATCCAGCTGATAAGAAGAGAGGGCATATGCATAAGAACACCCACACTTGTAGATATTACCCACTTATCCTGGCTTCAGTGACTGGATGATCAGAACTCAACCAGAGGTAAAAAGAAGAGGAAAAAAAAAAAAAAGTATTCTCATACAATTTGATGAACTTGACCTACACCTATGGAAGCAGTAGCTCAAAAGAGGGAACAAGTCCTTACAGCAAGAATCATTCCCACACCCTCCACACACAGAGTAGACAGGGATGGGCAACTTGGACATTGGCTAGCCAAAATGGTGGCTGGGGGGCTACAAAGGCAAGAAGTGACTGGCTTACAAGCTTTCAAGAGGGAACCTAGATCCAGAGGGCCTGGAGGAAGATAGACTCTCCAGTGAGTAGTATTCAATCTGTCTAGGCGGGGTTGATGCAATGAAATGCAGACGGGTCTCTTGTGATACAATAGTGAATGATGGTTACCAGGACTGATTGTGAGGGTTGGAAATGTAAAGGTAGATGTTTTATAGCAAGGAGGGGAGTGATTAACTTTTCAGTCTAGGAGCGGAGGTCCCTAGGACCATCAAGGGAGAAGAGCAGAGAGGGCGGGACCCTACCCAGAGAAGCAGTGATGCCTGAAATGGAGCCAGAGATGATGACGTGGAGCGATGGAGCAGCTGGAGACTTTAGATCCAGAGAGGGAGAGTGACTGTGTGCTGAAGACCTGGGGAGTACGGGGGAAGGATTTCATGGAGGGGATTGTAACCATGGCAATGAGAGACAATATACGATAGAATGAATGTAAAACTAATGCTCTCCCATGTAAACTATCACATAATTCACAATAAAACATTAAAAAAAAAAAAGAATGATCACAATTACAAGCATCACAACTAGGCAACAATATTCTCAAGAGACTGACTTTACCTCCCCATTGTTTGACCTGTTGTTTGTATCTCTTATAAAGAAGGTTCTCCCATTTTCAAAAGGAAGCCATGAAAATACTGGACACCTGGGGCAAGGGTCATGGTCAAAGGACTAAAAGGCATAGAAGAAGAATGAAGACTGAAGACAAAAGGAACAAATGTTGCTTACATATTTACCTTTGTAGCCCAGAGCAGGAAAAACAAAGATTACTCAAAACTGAGTTTTGTTGTTAGGTGTCTTTGATTGAGCTCCCACTCACAGTGACAGAGTATGCACAACAGAACAAAACACTGTCTGGTCATGCAGCATCTTCACAATTGCAGCCACTGTGTCAATCCATTTCATTAAGAGTCTTCTTCTTTTTCACTCACCCTCTGCTTTACTAAGCATGATGTCCTTTGCCAGGGACTCGTCCTCTTGATAACATGTCCAAAGAATGTAAGATGAAGTCTCACCAACCTTGCTTCTAAGGGGCATTCTGGCTGTACTTCCAAGACAGGTGTTTGTTCTTCTGACATGACACTTTCAATACTCTTTGGCAACACTATGATTCAAATGCATCAGCTTTTCTTTGGTCTTCCTTATTCATTGTCCAGCTTTCACATGCATAAAAGGTGACTGAAAATACCAATTACCATGGCTTGGGGCAGGCATTTCTTAGTCCTCAAAGTGACATCTTTGTTTTTTAACAATTATAAATGGTCTTTGCAGTACATTTACCAAATGCAATAAAGTTCTTTGATTTCTTTCTTTAAACTTTTTGTTGTTAAATGGGTGAAGGTTTATAGAGCAGATCATCAGTTTTACATTCAACTAATCATCCACTGCATCGTTTCTTTCATCTTTCATCTTTACTTGCAATCCCTTCAGTGTAACATCACTTACTCCACTTTATCCCTGTGTTTCTTGTTTTTGTCATTTGATTTCTTGGCTGCTGCTTCTATTAGTGTTGATTGTGAATCCAAGTAAAATGAAATCCTTGACAACTTCCATCTTTTCTCCATTTATCATGATGTTGTTTATTGGTCCAGTTGTGAGGATATTTGTTTTCTTTTCAATGAGTTGTAATCCATCTGGAAGGTTATATTCTTTGATCTTCATCAGTAAGTACTTCAAATCTTCACTTTCAACAAGCAAGGTTGTGTTATCTGCATATTCCAAGTTGTTAATGAGTTTTCCTCTTATTCTTGATGCTATATTCATCTTCATATAGTGCAGCTTCTCAGATTATTTGCTCGGCATACAGACTGAATAAGTATGGTAAAAAGATACACTCCTGTTATACACCTTTCCTAATTTTAAATGACACAGTATCTAATCCTTGTCAAAAGTGAGTTAAAAAAAAAAAAAAAACTGAGTTAAGTGCTATTGAGTTGGTTCTGACTCACAGCAATCCTGTATAGGATTTCCTAAGAGCAGCTGCTGCATTTGAACTGCTGACTTTGGGGTTAACAACAGTCCAGTGCTTATCTTACAGTGCCACCCCAGGACTTTTCAAAACTGAGTGTTGTTGTTAAGTGCCATTGAGTTGGTACTGACTCATAGCACAACAGAGCAAAACGCTGCCTTGGTCCTGGGCCAACCTCACAATTGAGCCCATTGCTGCCGCCACTGTGCCAATCTGTCACACTGGGGTCTTCCTCTTTCTCTTCAATCCTCCACTTTATCAAACATGATATCCTTCTCCAGTGACAGTGGTGGTGGTGCTGGTGGTTATGTGCTGTGGAGTCGGTTCCCACTCATAGTGACCCTGTACAGGGTTTCCGAGGCTTTAAGTCTTTATGGGAGCAGAAAGCCTCAATCTTTCTTCCGTGGAACAACTGGTAGTTTCGAACTACTGACCTTGAGGTTCGCAGCCTGATTCGTAACCACTACGCTATAGGAACAGCAAAAATAATAATAAAATCGGATCGACCAGGCCAGATGGGAATAGGACGCAAGTCTTCATTTCTGAACAGTGATGGAGGAACCTAAGAAAGGCATCCTCTCTTTATTTCATTTGTTTGATTATTATAAATCATATGCTTAAAATCTGCAAAGCCTTATTATCTGCTTACATATAAAAGACTATTGTTATTTCACAACAATAAAAAATTATCGCAATTCCAAGAGAAAAGACATGAAAATACAGGACAGAAGAGTTCAGACGTTAAGGCTACAAATGTAAGACTAGATGAATATTTTTCAGCGAAAAGGAATATTTCTAGTCAAAGGCTCTGGAACTCCAGAGCTTCAAAATACACTCAGTCAGGACTTTGTTGTTTGCCATCGAGTTGGTTCCGACCTATAACAACCCTGTATAGGGTTTCCAAGGAGCAGCTGGTGAGCTTGAACCTTGGACCTTGCGGTTCAAACTGACCTTGCAGTCTAGTGCATTAGCCCACAGTGCCACAGGTAGGACTAGTTCGGAGGATATTTGAACTCATTCCTTGCTGCTGCTTCCTCTCACAGAGTGAAGTCAGACATGGTTATAGCAACGGCTAGGAAGCTTTTAAGTCAGATCAGACAATGATGGAGAACAGTAGCAGATAAAGCCACCTAGGGGTTACAAATCGGGCTACGAACCACAAGGTCAGTAGTTCGAAACTACCAGCTGTTCCGCGGGAGAAAGATGAGGCTTTCTGCTCCCGTAAAGATTTAGAGCCTCGGAGACCCTGTACAGGGTCGCTATGAGTCGGAACCGACTCTAAGGCACACAACAACAACAACAACAACATGGGTGTGCAGACTATGGCTAGGCGCAGAAATAGTCCGGGAACAGAAGACCAGAGCTCTCACTTCCTGTGCTATTGTGTCATTGTATATATTCTACCTGTGGCCAGGGACGAGAGGAGTCTTCTGTTAATATGGTTAACTGGGTCACCTTAATCTCCGTGCAAGCTAAAAACAGAACACCTTTAAACAAACTTAAGCTAAAAGTCAGGCCCTACAGATTTCCAATAAAGAGAGATTACACATGAGAAGTGCTAGAAGTATTTGTAAAGAAAGATCATAAATCAAAATGAAGTCTATTCTAAATAGCATGCCATTCAAAGAAATATAAGGGGCTTCAAAAAGGTCTTGGGAAAATGGAGTTAAAAGATAACAGAATTTTTTCACAAACTTTTTGAAGACTCCACATACGTTCTATGGCTTAGCTAATACTATAATGTTCTTTATATCAAAGGATCAGAAATCCCCAAATCCGCTAACTAAAAGTCACTCTCTGTTTCTCTGCAACAAATTAAGAGTCAAGAAAACATTATTTGTCTGTGGTATATTGATTTTGAAATTATTTTTTCTCTCTTATGTAGGACTGATATTGAATAAAGATGCTATAGTTTCCAGTAATCAAAGAAAACATAATACAAAAAACAAAATTCACTGCTATTGAGTCAATTCCAACTCCTGAAGACCCTATAGTACAAATAGAACTGCTCCTTTACGGTTTTCCAGGCTGTAAATCCTTATGGAAGCACACAATCTCTTTGTTATTCTACAGGGAGGCATGTAGATTTGAACCACCAACCATGTGGTTAGCAATCCAATGTCTAACATAACAGTACCATCAGGGTTCCTTCCGTTGGAAAGACAAAACCAAACCCCAAAACTAAACACACTGCCCTCAATTCAATTGCAACAAACAGATCCTATCTAGGCTCTCTGAGGCTGTCAATCTTCATAGGAGCAGAAAGATGCCTCTTTCTTCTGCGGAGCTGCTGGTGGATGCAAACTGCTGATTGGTAGTGAGCAGCCTAACTGCAAAACCCACAATGCCACCAGGGCTCCTTTCAGAAGACAAAGGCCTACAAAACACTAAAGCGAATATTAGCCACAGCTTCCATGCCCCTCACTACCACCATGATATATCGTTATGTTTCCTGCCCCTAACCAAATAAAAAAATATATGGCTAGTGGTATATATTTGGAAAAAAAAGGACTGAAGAAGGAGATGGGGAAAAATAATCAACTGTCCATACATACAGCTTGTAAATGTCAGCATGAAAGAAGGAAAGAAACAAAAAACACAAGTGTTTGCCAACACTGTTTGCTGGAATATTATTCTGAAGAGATGTTGCATTTTAGGAAAGTTTGGTGATCAAATGTATTTCGGAAAAACTGCATATTGTCTCCATTTTGGGTCTTCACAATGAACATTTGTAAATAACAGATATGAAGGAGTCCCGGAATAAACCAGTTTTCTTTAAAGCAAGTATTTCCAAATTTATTTGACTCAAAACAAATATTTTTATAAAATAGATATTAAATCCCAAAGGACACATGATTTATGGAGTATACTTTAAGAAGCGGTGGTTTAGGGGAATAAATTCCACAGACAGATGCCTGGACAAGGCAGACATGTCTACAAGGAGCTTTTTCTTCTGCTTAAAAAGTTCAACCGACCAATCAACTTTACCCTTGTCTTGCCTGAATGATTAACTCTATCACCTGAAATTCTAATTAATCTATCTAAACAGCATCTTCCAGAAGAGCTCAAATTATTAGGCATCCATGCTTTCAGTGTATTATTAGTGCTACTTTATATTATTGTTGTTAAGTGCCGTCAAGGCAGTTCTGACACATAGCGACCCCGTATAAGGTTTCTGAGTAATGGGTGTTGGGTTTGAACTGCCAATCTTGTAGTTCAAACTGACCTTGCAGTCCAATGTTTTATCCTACAGTGCTACATCAGGACTCCAAACTGTATATTAGCAGAATGTTTTACAATTTTCAAATGCATTTCCATTTACACACATACACCCACACCCTGCTTCCATGCTATATAATAAGTAAGTGGAACAGTTAAGAGTAGAATGGCATGTAGGACAAGCACTGGAATGCTAACTGAAAAGTGAGTTGTTTACACCCACCAGCTGCTATTCGGAAGCCTTATACAGGATTGCTATCAGTCGGAAATGATGTGATGGCACGTACAGCAACAGCAAGGTCAAGACTAAACTCCAGATTGGCTGACTCAAGACTAATATTTTCTACTAGTAAAAAAAAATCAATCGACTGAGTAGGTAGACTAAATAATAAATGTGTACTGCAGAACGCATTTCAGGTTATAAGTATCTGACTTACAAATTTCTACAAGGTAACATGGCCAAACTGTGCTAAACAATAGTTGTAGGGAGAGCCCCTTAAGATTTTTATAAAGAAATTGATCTTATCAATAAAATTGTAAGTTTTTGCTAGATCAATGGAGATTCCATTGATTTTACTTTACAAATTTTCTCAGAACCATACAGAGTAGATAACCGGATAAACCGCAGCAACTACCACAGTAACAAATGGCTGTGTGAAGAGAGTCCGTATTTTCTACATACCTCATTTTTCACACTACAAAAATCTTTCATGTGTAAGTGACCTAAACTTGAGGGTTTTTTTTTTTTAAACTGGACTCAGCAGAACTTTTACACCTTAAGTGCTTATTTGGTATCACCTCTAAAAATATCATTAAAACAGAATGAGTACAGTTACCCTTTTTTGATCTTAATGTGTTTAAAAACTCCAACTGTGGTAGGTTTTACAGAAACACTATTCAAAGAAATGTAAATACAATTTAATTCTAACCTACTAAATTTCAAGGTCAAAATCTTTTTATTATCAGATAAAAGACAATGGTAAAACACAGTTTTCTAGACTAAAGGAAAAAAGGCTCAACTCCTTTAAGTGGAAAATATATCTAGATGTTTACACATCTATAAAAGGAACTTAAGATTCTCTATGTGTGTATGTGTGTCTTGACAAACATCCAACCATAAAATCAGCATTTTTGTAGGCTGGTGCCTGTAATGATTTAAAATGTGGTTTCCTAGTCAATAATTCATATACATTTTGTTTTGTGACACCGATTGTAACCTCACAATGCAATAGCACTCTTCCTATTTCCAGTCTGTGTTTCCTATTGCTCTCCATCTTTCTTTCCTATACCTTTCTGTCTTCTGAGCTTTACTCTTATGCAAATAGTGTTGAAAGGATGGGTACCTCCCTGATGTTACTGTTCACCTTATTTTGTTGTTAAGGGCCACTGAGTTGGTTCTGACCCATAACAACCTGGCATAGGGTTTCAGAGGAGGGGCTAGATTGCTTGAAGTGCCTACTTCACAGTTCAAACCGACTTTGCAGTCTAGCACATTTACCCGCAGAACCACACTATAGTCCTGTTAATTGTTTGGTTGACAGCTGAACAATGGGGAGAAGTTCAGTTCCAGGTTTGAAGGATGTTTTCAGGATATAGTCTTGGGGTCACTTTTTTATTTTTAAAGTTTTAACTATTTCACTATCCTTATTAAACATTCTTAGTGCAACTGAAGAGATACTTAAAAAGCGGGGGGAAAGGATAAAAATTAGCTTTGGACATATGGTTTGTTAACAGCATAATTTAAATAAATCAGACTTAGTAATAATAAGTAATAAATGGAGTCCTGGTGAGGCACTGTAGGATCAGCACTGGACTGCAAGGTTGGTTTAAATCGCAAGGCTGGCGGTTCAAACCCACCAGCTGCTCCTTGGAAATCCTGTACAGGGTCCCTATGTGTTGGAACCGATTTGATGGCACTTTAACAACAACAAGCAATAATACAAGGGAGTGTGGTGGTCCCATACAATAAGCACTCAACTGTGAACCACGTGCCCAGAGGTTTGAGCCCACCCAGCGGTTTGAGCTGCTCAGTGGGAGAAAGGTGAGGCTTTCTGCTCCTGCAAAGATTTAAAGCCTCAGAAACCCTATATAGGGTTAATATGAGTCAGAAAATACTCAATGATGCTTACCAACTTCACAACAAATCACTCACATTAATATTTGTATAGTCTAGTAACTTTGAAAAAGAATTATTCCTGTGTCATGTCTATTCATGTCCCTTTGCTGTGAGGTAGTTAGCTTGGTGTTCCTGCTGGCCTATGGTCACACCGTAACTGTGAAGACAGCTAGGAGTGGGCTTAGTTCTTCCAATTTCTAAGACAGTATTCTTCTGATTATTGTTGTTAGGTGCCATCGAGTCGGTACCGACTCATAGCAACCCTAGGCACAACAGAACGAAACACTGCCCGATCCTGGACCAACCTCATAATTGTCATCACGCTTGAGCCCACTGATGCTGCTACTTTGCCAATCCATCTCGTTGCGGGTCTTTCTCATTTTTCACCTTACCAAACATGATATCCTTCTCCAGCAAATGGTTCCTCCTGCTAGCTGTGATTATCTGGGAGGCAAGGTCAGGGGAGGGTGTGGGGTGTACCTCCTCAAATACTGAGGGTCTTATCTTACAAACACTCCATCTCTGTGAGTGCTCTAGGGAGCCTCTGTCACCCACGAGAGTGTATCAGTTCCCTCAGTAGGATGAGGCAGAAGACACATGGAGAACTGCTGCTCTGGATATCAGACAACCTTGATATTATAGGAACAACCAACCAATTGGCCAATAACTGGTGAGTACTGGTAATAATAATAACAATGACTCCTGGTGTGGTGCTGTGGGTTAATGTGCTGACTGCAAAGTTGGTTTGAACTGCAAGGTTGGTGGTTCAAGCTAACCAGCCACTCCTCAGAAACCCCAAACAGGGTTGCTGTGGGTCGGAACTGACTTCATGGCACTTAACAACAATCACAACTGATAATAAAAAATATATAATGGAAGCTTTAAAGATTTTATTTCTAGATGTTATAGTTTTTCCTTGTAAATAAAAACTGAGGCATGAATTCCACCTGGGCAATTCATACTAATAATGTTATATAACAAAGATGACTATTGCATTACAAACACCTAACGTTTTTACTTCATGTATTATAATTCAGTGTGGCTGCACTGGGTTACACTGATTTGAAAAAAAAATTCTACAGAAAGATTTAACATAAAAGTAAGAATCAAACCAAAACAATGTAAGAAGAATTTAAAATTTTTCAATCTTTTTTTGTCAATGTTCAAAATGACCTACATCATTTGTTTTAAAGTTATTTGAAATACTGAAACATACACAAAATTCGCTAGGAAACTTATAATCCAACTCAGAAATTCCTAACCTACATGTGTAGAAGAAGGACTGTATGGAAGCAAGTTTCTGAGGTACATTAGATCCTGGATGAACAGCAAGCCTCAGGATGAGAGTTGAATGAGAAGAGTCAGCACTGTCCTTAACTGATAGGTACCTTTTAAGGAAGTCTCTTTCCTCTCCTAGATTTTCCTCTGCTGAGTGGACTACATTATGTCTAAAGTGAAGTCCACTTTTAGTGTACTACAAGTGCCAAAGAAAACTTCTTGATATTCTAAAAGAAAACCTTCTCAACTACCATTAATTCAATAAATTATTCAGTCATTCGTTCAAAAATAAGTAATATGTGCCTACTATGTGTCAGTATTGGGGATATAGTGTTGTTGTTAGGTGATGTTGAGTCGGTTCCAAGTGAACAGAATAAAACAGAACATGTTCCTATGTTTAAGTCCGCTGTTACAGCCACTGTGCTAATTCCTCCTTTTTTTTATCCTCTACTTTTCCAGGCATGTTATCCTTCTCCAAGGACTGGTCCTTCTTAGTAAACATGTCCAAAGTATGAGGGATGAAATCTTGCCGTCCTCACTCCTCAGGAGAATTCTGACTGTACTTCTTCCAGCAAAGATTTGTTTGTTCTTCTGGCAGTCCATGGTACATTCAATCTTTTTCACCAACACCCTAATTTAAATGTGCCAATTCTTCCTTAATCTTATTTATTGTCCAGCTTTCACATGCATATGAGGCGACTGAAAACACCACACACATATAGCAGCTAACATAAATGCCACAGCCACTGTCCTTGTGAATCATCCAGTCTGCCAGGGTGGTGCTGCTTTTACCATATGCCATTGAGTCAGATGACTCACGGCAACCCCATGGACAACAAAACGAAGCCCTGCCCAGTCCTGCGCCCTCCTCCCAATCGTTGCTGTTTGAGCCCATTGTTGCAGCCTCTGTGTCAGTCCATCTCACTAAGAGTCTTCCTCTTTTTCACTGACCTTCTACTTGCCCAAGCATGATGTCTTTCTTCAGGGATCAGTCCTTTCTAATAACATGTCCAAAGTCCATGAGTCAAAGTCTCACCATCCTTGCTTCTAAGGAGCATTCGGCTGTACTTCTTCCAAATCAGATTTATCCATTCTAATGGCATGGTATAGTCAATGTTCTTTATCAACACCATAATGGATATGAAACAAAACACTATTTCATTCCAGTGGTATTATATACCACAACAGAATGGGATGCAGCATTATGACTTCCAACAAATATCGCAATTAAGCTTTGACCTAAAGGATAAGTGGATATCAGCCAGGCAAAGGGAACAGTTTATATAATGATCCCCCAAAACAGAGATGAAGGCTAGCTGTTGCTGGCTCAAGATGAGTAAGGGAAAAGAGAGTTAAGGCAGAAGAAGTAAGTAGTACCTGCAGGGTCATGTAGGCAATGTTAAAGATTCTTGATGTGTATCTTAAGGGCCCACCCACTGCCATCAAGTTGATTCAAGCGACACCGTAGGAAAGAGAAGAGCTGATCTTTAGGGTTGCCAAGACTCTAACTCTTGACAAGAGTATACAGTCTCTTCTGTGGAGTGGCTGGCAGGTCGGAACCACTGCGTGTGAGGTTAGTTTGAACCTCTGATCCTGAAGTTAGCAGCCCAATGCTTAACCACTAGGGATCCTATTCTAAGGGCAATGAAACATAATCAAAAGGTCTAATGGAAGGGACAACATGGTTCAAATTACTGTTTTTAAAGATCATTCTGGTTACTATGTAAAGAATTAGAGACTCTAAATGTACAGGTGAGACACGAGGGTGACTCACTCTAGTATCTGTGACAGCCTTCTATGGTTACTTCCAATTCTTGCCCTCCCACGTGTAAGCTCTATTTATTCTACACATTTATTGAACATCCATCATGTGCCCAACACCCATTCAGACCATTGGGCACAGGTGACAGTAAAGATCATGGGAATTCTGTCAGGAACTGCCAACAGAAGCCACTTCCACCTTCATTAGTCCTCCCATGACTAGGCAAGCCACAGCAAAAAGTTGATGTGAAGATTTATCAGCCTCTTTCAATGCTTGAGAAACCCTTATTACAACTACAGCAATGGTCAGAGATCTGCCCCAACAACCATGCTACTTTGGGCTTTTGACTTTGAAAAGCACAGATTAAATAAGTAGGCCTCCCTCCCTATAATGAACTCAGTGAAATTATACCAGATAAATGCAGTATTTCCCATCTTATTGGATTGAATGTGCAATAAATAGATGCTCTCATTGCAGACTTGAAGGTTGCACACTAAAATACTTCTTCCTTTGTCCTAAAATTGATTGTGGTGATAGCAGCACAACTCTTCAAATATGCTAGAAGCCACTGAATGCATACTTTATATGGGTGAATTGTATAGCATATGAATTATATCTCAATAAAACCGTTACCACAAAATGCCTTTTCCTTAAAAATGACAGATAAATGAAATGACAGTGATGAAAGGATCAACTGTTCCTATAGATGATGCATATTGATTTAATTTACATTAATAGGCAAGCCAAGAAGTCTCTAACATGGTGAGAAGAAATCAAATTTATAAAGATTATATTGTTCCCATAATCACTCCATCTAAAAGGTTAGTCAAAGAGTAGCAATAACAATAAACATAAGTTCTCATGAAAATGTCTTTTTTGAAGAAGAAAAAAAAAAACTGGATATAAAGAAGAGAAAGGAAATACACCAATTCCCTTTTCTTTTCATAGATTTCCAATAATATAGTAAGGAAAGGTACAACCTGAATGCACATACATCAGACAGCCCCAGAACTTCCACGGCTCCAGACAACAAATCATGTGATCTGAAGCTGCCTTACAGGAGGCGCTCTTCCACACTCAACATGGGCTAAGTAGTAGAAAGAGTAATGTCTATAAACAGGAAGCAAGTGGCCAGGAAAGCAAATTCCAGTCAATCCATAACTCCCTGTCATTACAGCAGAGTAGGGGTTTTCCTGGACCATTCTTCTCATAAAGAAACTATAAAATACCATCATGAGCAAAAAAGGAAATTAACTTATTTAAAATAGTCATGATCTAGGTTTAAAGGAAAGTCTAGGTTAATGAGAAAGAGGGAAATGAGCACAGCATTTTGGAAATTGCAACAATGAAGAAACGAGGTTGTGGGCACAGGGGAACTTCTCTCACTGACTTTAAGGACAGCAAGTTTCAAAACCTTAGCTATGAGACCACTGCTAAAGTCCTGAAAGAATATTCAGGTAAGAAGCGTGTGCCTAACTTACCATGGAAATGTTCTGTAGAAGGTGGTGAACAAACCCCTGGGGAAAAAAGAGAATCTTTATCTAAGGATATATAATGGAAGCTCTCTGGAAAGTGCAATTTAAGCTTGGAAGAAAGATGGGTAAGAATAAAATTATGAATGAACCTGAAAATCATATGCAACTACAAAGTGTGCAGCTGAGAGAGGCTCAAAATGCTGGAGACAACAAAAAAGCTATGCTCAAAGTAAGAAAAAAAAAACAAGAGGTGGACAAAGTTGTGGTTTGGGGAAAGCCCATGGATTGCCATTGAGTTGATTCTGACTCAATAATTCTATTCAAACTGCTGATCTTGGGGCTAGCAGTCCAATGCATAGCCAGTGCTTTGGGAAAAGGAGTGCAATATTTTCAGATAAACAGTGAAAAAGGAACTCCACTCAAGATGAAATCTGGTTTCCATCTCTCATTGTAAAGAGATTGGTCTCCATATTGGTCAGGACCTGGGAGGAGCAAGGGGAGAGGAGGGACTGGGTCATGTTCAATCATTCCCAATTCCTTACTAAGGTAACTCTCATCCCAAAGCACATGGTTTCAATACCATGTGGATGAAGGTAGCATTCTTGTTACCAAGACAACAGCCCCACCATACACATGTAATATGTGTTACACTGTATTCAATGTTCTCTTGTGTAGTATCTCTTCTGGACCTTTCCAATGATCCTGCTGGATGTGCAGCTCAGAATTTCAGTGACCTGCACAAGACACACAGTTCATAGGAAATAGAACCAGATCGACACCCAAGCTATCTGAGCCTGGTCCAGTGTTCTTTTCACCATCTAGTGTAAACTTGTAAGTACATCTTTCTTTCACAGCGTAACTGACAAAATTCAAGCTATAATTTTTTTTTTTCTAGTTTATTGATTCTTAGCACTACATCTTAGTTACCAAGGTAAATTCACATATTCAACTGCATGTATAAACATGCAAAATAATCTTTTAAAATAAATAAATTGAAGGTAACTTTTATGTATTTATGGAATTAAATAGTACAATAAATAAAAGCTTGAACCACACTACTGAAGTTACAGTAATGTTTGTAAATATGAGTTTCAAAATTTAAACTATAAATATTTAAAGCACTGAAAAACTAGTATAAAAGTGAATTTTGGCATGTAAGTTAGCTCTTTTATCACTAGTATTTGACAACCTGGGACAAGGAAGAAGCCATTTCTCACCTACTTTTTGAGGTACAACTATCCAAATTAGGTCAGCAACATAACTAAAATCCTTGAAAGTTTACAATCTTTTTTTTCAAACCAAAGGCCTCACATATTTATTAGCCAACCTCTTTAAATGCGGAAGCATAAAAATAAAGGAAGAAACCAGAAGTTTTGCAAAACATGTTCAGCTGATCAAATCTTGGCAAAATTGAACTTGCTATGGTAGGGGGTTCTAGGACCTGGGTCTATTACGTGCTGCGCCATCCACGTGCCACTCCTTAAAGAACATGGGCCACTCCTTAGAGACCCAGCTTTGTTCTTCTCCAGTGTCTTCTCTGGGAGTTGTATCTGATTTTACTCCCCATTTTCATTCGAATCCATTGGGGAATGGGACGATTCTGCTTTTGTTTCTTGGCCAGGAATCTCTTGATCCTAAAAGTCTTATGAGAAGACATTGTGAAGATGGTACGTAGCAGCGACCACACGATGGCGAAGAAAGCTACAATCTTTGAGTTGAACTTTTTCCCTTTTGAGAAGTCCAAATAGCAACACAGACTTTCTTACTGTGCAAAAAGTCTCCAAAATTCATGGGGAAGGGGTGGAAGAGAGCAAGGTGGATAGGGGAACACTGAGACAGGTTTGCATGTGCTAAATGGGACAAAGGTAAATAGTGATGCATGTTCAACCTTAGAACAATAGGGCTCTGTGATAGAGGGATCTAGGCATAGTTTGAAGAAGAGAAATACTATTAAGATGCTTGACTGTCTTATGAATATTGGTTTCCCTTGCCTACTATTGTAAAATAGACACGAGTGGGATAGAAATGAATGTTGGGAAACATGATTATAGTAAGCTTGTATGCCTGTCTTCAGCCTATAACTGACTGGAATACCTAAAAGGGGTTCCACAACAAGCCTCTTGCAGAACCTTTGCAGTGTATAGGACCTTAGGTGGAATTCTGAGCCCCATCCAGAACCTTCTGAGGTGGGACATTCCCACTAGAAAGGACAAGCAGACCAGCCTGGAATAGCTACAGTGACAGAGGATACGCCTTCAAAGAAAGATCATCAGGAAAAACCCCAAACAAAAAAGGCAGTATGACTGGCTACTACAAAATAAGCAAACTGTTCGCTGGAAAGCCATCAAGGCAAGCAATCAAGTTCCTTCAGGACAAACCCCCTTCTAAGACTGAAACTCAAAGGGATGACATGAACAGGCATGTCAGCTTGCTAACGACCACACTGGTCTACTGGTGAGTAAAAGAGGGGGAAAGGCAGCAACGAAGAAATGGGCTGAGTTCAACCAAAGTCCATAGACTCCTGTTGACCTGGAGATGAAAGACAGAAAAGGAAGGGCTGGTTGGTCCAAAGTGTGGTGAGACCTGGGGACACCTGAGCTCATAGAAAAGGACATAGCCACAGAGGGCTAGAGCTGAGAGTGAAGCATCCAGCTGATATGAAGTGAGGGGAGATGCACAAGAACATCCAAACTTACAGATAGTACCCTATTGACCCAATCTCAATGGCTTAATAATCAGAATTCAACTAAAGGAAGATTAAAAAAAATTTTTTGATAAAGGAAACGAAGGTAAATTACTACAATCTGATGAGCTTGATCAGTACCTATGGAAGTAGTAACTCTAAGTTCCAACAGAGAGGGAAGGAGTCTCTACATCAAGTATCAATGCTATCCCCTCTGTACACAGGGTAGATTTGTTTCTGTTAAGTGCCGTCAAGTTGGTTCCGATCAATAGCTACCCTGTATAGGGTTTCCAAGGAGACACTGGTGAGCTTGAACCGCTGACCTTGCAGTTCAATCGGCTTTACAGTCTGGTGCATTAACCCACAGTGTCACACAGGGTAGACAGGGATGGGCAATTTAGACATTGACTACCTAAAATGAGGGGGCAATAAAGGCATGAAGTAACTGGCATATAAGGTTTCAAAACAGAGTTTAGGTTTAAGGGTGTGTGGGAAGAAAGAGACCCCACTGAATAGTTTCCATCTTGTCTAAATGGGTCTGGTTAAAAGAGATAGGAATAAGATTCTTACGATTCAATAGTGAGTAATGGTTATCATGATTAATTGCGACTGTCACAATTGTAAAGGTAGAAATTTTGAATCAAAAACAGAGGAGTAGTTACTCTTCCTGTTGGTGTTGTTATGTGCCATGGCGTTGGTTCCGACTTATAGCGACCCTGTACAGGGTTCCCAGGCTGTAAATCTTTACAGGAGCAGAAAGCCTCATCTTTCTCCAGCAGAACAGCCGGTAGTTTCAAACTGCTGACCTTGTGGCTCGCGGTCCAATTCATAATCACTACGCTACCAGAGCTCCTTACAGCCCAAAAACAGAGGACCCTAGGACCATCAAGGGAGAAGAGTACAAGTAGAATGCAAGACTTTATGCAAAAAAAACAGCGACACTAGAGATTGAGACAGAGATGGGGACATGGAGAGAGGGAGCAGCTGAGGACTCTAGATTTATGGGAAGAGAGGAACTAAGAGATGGTGGCCAGGAGAACGTGCCTTTTGTTGGTGTAAATTATTATATACGCCTGAGTTGTTGTTTTTTTTTTTAAAAAAGAGCTAAAGTGAACAGAGAGAAATCCTGTTAACTGATGGTACATGGAGAGGATTATAATCATTGTAATGAAACAAGATATATGATTTGTTAAATGTAAAACTGATGATCTGCCCCTGTAAACTTTCACTCAATTCACACAAAAAAACTTAAAAAAAAAAAAAAAAAAGTCTCCAAAATTCAAATCAAATTTGGGAGACTAACTTTTTCTTGCAACGCTCAGGCCCAGGCATCATGTCAGAGTCCCTGGGCACAGTGGGGTCAACTGGACTTCTTGCTGGAGACCCCTTCATGAAAGAATCTTGTTTTTTTCTCCATTTTCTACTTCCTTCCGTCAATTAAAAACAAAACAAAACAAAACAAACAAACAAAAAAAAAAACAAGAAACGAAACTCCCATATCAAAACATGAAACAATTTGTAACTTCAACGACGTCAACATTATTACACTCATTCTGGGTGTACAAAACGGAAGCTTCTATCAGGAAAGCTGACAAAAAGCATGTCAAACCCTGGAGGACTCTGTCTGCCCCTAAGCACCACACCACACCCGTGCCTTTGCTGGGCCCCCATATCCACCTGGTTTCTAAGGTCAAAAACACAGTGCATGGCCCTTCCTCTACAGACAGTTTAAAGACCATGCCAATCAACCTGGAAGTGGGAGGAATCAACTGGATATTAAACATTCATAGTCAGAACCAAGATGCCCCACAAGCTGGAAGGGTCAGGCTGTATTATTATTATTATGAACTTTTTATTGTGAATTGTGTGACGGTTTACAGAGTAGATCATCAGTTTTACATTCAGCACATCCTACACCTTGCTTCATTACATGGTTGCAATCCCATTTTACCTCTCTTCACTTGAACCACTGCACTCCTCCCCGGGTCTCCTGTCACCCCCATCTTTTCTCTGCCAACCTCCCTCTGGCTGTATATTGCCTGCCCTGTCACCCACATCAATACATGTCTACCTTCTAGTGCATGTATCATTTCCTCCTTCCCCCCAAACCAATGTAGATTTTTTCTTTTATCAAGAAAACCCCCTTTCTCCCCTGTATTATTAATGACATCGATACTGAGTACAATCGTAACAAGATGAATGTTATTACACAGTTAGTGCTGGTTAACATCTACCAACCATTATAAGATCTGTGATTGTTCAAGCCTATGTCATTGTTTTTAGGTGCCATAGAGTTAGTACTGACTCATAGCGACCTTACGTACAACAGAACAAAACACTACCCGGTCCAGCACACACCTCACAATCATTGCTACACTTTAGCCCACTGCTGCTGCCACTGTGCCAATCCACCTCGTTGGCAGTCTTCTTCTTTTTCACTGATCCTCTACTTTACCAAGCATGATGTCCTTCTCCAGTGACCAGTCTCTCCTGCTAATATGTCTTCTTTATTCATTATCCAACTCTCAAATGCCGATGAGACTACTGAAAATACTGTGATTGGGGTCAGGCGCACCTTAGTCCTCAAACGGACATCTTTGCTCTTCAACAATTCACAGAGGTCTTGTGCAGCAGATTTGCCAAACGCTGCAATACGTTGTTTGATTTCTTGATTGCTGCTTCCATGAGTGTTGATGGTTGATTCAAGTAAAATGAAGTCTTTGACAATTTCAATCTTTTCTCCATTTATCTTGATGCTATTTTTTGGTCCAGTGGTGAGGACTTTTGTCTTCTTTACATTGAGGTATAACCCATACTGAAGACTGTGGTCTTTGATCTTTGTCAGTAAGTATTTTAAGTCCTCTTGGCTTTCAGCAAGCAAGGTTGTATCATCTGTATAGCACAGGTTATTAATGAGTCTTCCTCCAATCTTGATGCCATTTTCTTCTTCATATAATCCAGCTTCTTGAATTATTTGCTCAGCATACAAAGTGAGTAAAGTATGATGAAAGAATTCAACCCTGGCACACACTTTTACTAATCTTAAACCATTCAGTCATCCCTTGTTATTTTTTAACAACTGCCTCTTGGCTCTTGTTCCTCATGAGCACAATTCAGTGTTCTGGAATATTCATTCTACTCACTGTTGTCTGTAGCTTGTCATGATCCACACAATTGAAAGCCTCTGAGTAGTCAATAAGGCAAGGTAAACATCTTTCTAGGATTCTCTGCTTTTAGCCAAGATCCATCTAACAGATGCATCCGACGTCAGCAATGACATCATGGCCTTTCATGTTCTCCTCTGAATCCAACTTGAACCTCTGGCAGTTCTCTGTCAATGTACTGTTGTAGCCATTTTTTAACTGATGAAGCAGAAATTGAAACAGACACCGTGGCTGTCTTCATGGAGTGCACAATCTGTAAGGCTGTGAGACTGACTGATCTGAAAGGGTGTTATAAGGAGCCCTGCATGATGCAATCAAACCCTCGGCTACTAGCCAAAAGTTGGCTGCTAGACCCCACCAGCTGCTCCGTAGAGGAGAGATGTGGCTATCTGATTCTGTAAAGCTTATGGCCTTGGAAACCTGTGGAGAGTTCTACTCTGTCCTATAGTGTCTCTAGGAGTCAAAATCAACTCCACAGCAATGAATTCAGGATGTTATGGGTACCTGAAAAGCAGAAATAGAGTTGAATCTTATCAACTCTCCGAGTCTACATTAATTCAAAGAATGTTTCAAAATGCTGGGGAAATTTTATTTTATTCATTTTAATTTAAAAAATCAAAGCAACAATCACACAGCTCTTACTTTTTAAGTTGTTGTTGTTGTTAAGTGCCGTCAAGTTGGTTTCGACCCATAGCAACCCTGTACAGGGTTTCCGAGGGTGTAAATCTTTACGGAAGTAGAAAGCCTGATCTTTCTCACGCGGAGCAGCTGGTAGTTTCGAACCGCTGACTTTAAGGTTCGCAGCCCGATTCGTAACCACTACGCTACCAGAGTAATGGCCCATTAATGTAGCAAATAGAATGTTTATTCTAAGCACTTACTTGTGTAATTTAATTGCATGTTGTTGTTGTTGTTAAATGCCATCAAGTTGGTTTCTAATCACAGTGACCCTGTATAAGGTTTCTGAGGAGCAGCTGGTGGATTTGAACCACTGACCTTGTGGTTAGCAGTACACTGTTTATCCTAAAGCACCACACCAGGACTCCATTAATGAAAACCTAATGTTCCTGAGAGTGAAAAATCCATTGCCAACTGAAACTTGCACCTCCTAAGAAACTAAGTCTTCTATACAAAATTAGTCAAAGTAACCTGTAGAGAATACGAGTGAAACTTTAGAATAGGGACATACTGACTAGAGGCCACCCTCAGTTATGAAGGAGGGCAGTGCCTAACTGTGTCTTTCAGTCTTTAAGTCAGAACAGGTACATATATTTTTCTGTAGGTGAGTCAGAATACGTGCATGCAATATTTACTTAGCTTTACTTTAGTTCAAGAAAGCATAAAGTCTTTTCAAAGGTTGAAAAGCTGCATGCACAGCAAGTGAAGGTGATTGTGATGAAGAATTTGTTGCAAGAAGGGGTTGCTTCAATCCTTTCAAAGTAAGGGCAAATTTATGTAACATTAAAGGAGTTCAAACCCACCAGTGGCTGGGAAATCCTATATAGGGTTGCTATGAGGGCACACAAAAACAACAGAGGACAAGTAAAAGTTGTCTATACTCCAAGTGCTGCTGGAACTGCATTTACTGCAGCCGGGTGGAAGCTTCAAGAGCATCCTTTAATTGCAAAGGCATGTGTTCAAGACTTGGTGTTACTCTCCTACTTGATCTGTACCTATGAATGTAGGTAACAGATGACAGCTTGTACCACTTTTCATTCTCCCAAATTTCCCAGTGGTGGACATGTCTGTCCACTGAGCACAACAGCTTAACATAGCAACTACCTACCAATTCTACCTACTTAGTCCACCAATTCTACCTCTTGCTTTCTCTTTAGATTAGCAGCCTCCAGAGACAGGGCAGTACCAGCCAAGGGACAGGTGATATGTACATATACACCGTGTGTAGCACGGCTATGGGATTGGGAGACAGGACTGGAAAAGACTGTTTGACTCCAAAGGTTCCTGCCATGAGTGATCTTGCAAATTTAAGTGAAATAAGTTCCAATGTTTACATATACTCGTGAATATTTAAACATTAGTACAAGTTCACATGTTTGTTTTTAAAACATTATGTGGGTCAAACAGGTCAACCAGCTTTCAAACTCTGTTAATGCTCTGCTGACGTCATCTTTTAACTAGCACTGGTTTGGAAACCTAATTCTTCATGGCTATCTCATAAGTGCAACACCACCCTGGGGATGAATCAGGCAGTTATTTACACCTTAACTTGCACAGGAATTTTCTTTTTCAGGCAGCCTAGATGGATTCAAAGACTAAAGCCATGTAAGGTAGAGCTGCTCACGTGTGGTCACAAGGTACTTTTCTCCCCAGGGATCTAGAGAACAAAACTCATTTCCTTCCCATTAACAAATCTACCCTGAACACTTGCTTACCCGTTTGTCAATGTCATTGTGTTGGAGCTGCACAAAGCGTGCACTGATAGCTGCAATGTAACTCTGCTGATTGGAGAACGCCACGCGGCCAGCACCTTTGGGGTACTTCAGCTCTGGGTCTGTGTCAATACCAGCGTAGCAGACACCACCATACAAACGGTCCATGATCATTGCCAGCTCAACTGCAAGAAAATAAACACAACTATGTACAAATGTTTAGAAGGTACTCTTGCCCAAAAGAATAATAATTTTTATGGATCATGCAATTAATTAAGAAAAGGAAAACCTAGATTAAATATCATGAAGAATATCTACACCAGTCTTACAATTCAAGAGGGAGAGCTCCTCATAGGATATTTAAAAATCAAATAAAGTAAAACATGAAGAATTGATACACACATGGGTGCACACACTGAAATTTACAAAACTGGAATCTCAGCAACAGTACAAAAGGAATCATTTATTTGTATTCTTCCTGTTTGAATTTCTAAGTGTTTAGTCCGCTGCATTGGGCCTTGGGTAGGCAAAACATTGCATTGTGCTCCACCAAGTTAATGAGAAACAGTCCCAGTTACTGACCTCTAAGACCGAAAGCAATTACTAAAGTCACATTGCAATATGAGCATTAAACTATAGAAAGAATTAATTCCTTGTGTTACATAGAGATATTATACTTACAGCCTTAAAGTAAATCTCTATAATATAAAAAATATATTTTAAGAGAATAGTCTATTCCAACTGGAAAATCTCCACACCTGCTTTGAGTCCTAAATAATAATAGTACTTAGAATGATATAGCAGCAATGAACATTTATTGAGCACCTATAACATGTCAAGAAGCACTGAGCCACTACACAGGCAATAAAACCATTCTAATCCTGCACTTTGCTATAAATCCTGAGGGCTGGTCTGCACTTCTTGTCACATTTCTTCTAAAGATACCTTTAAATTAGTATATTTACAAAGCCCTTGTACAGAGGGCATTTAGAAATTGGACCATGCCAAAGGTCTGATTCTAAAAATATCCCGACTATAAAGGTACCATGGAGAAATATGTAGAATTTACTTACCTGTGTCCCATACTGCCTGAAGGTAATTGTTTACTAGATACTGGACAGCATCTCCTCCAGGTATGACCATTCCTTACAGGCTACCCACACAGTATCATTCCAAAAGACTCAGGCCTACCTTTACACCATACCTCTACCCCAAGAAGCCACCTCCCTCAAACACTACATATGGTATTTAGAAAGGAGAAGGCAGGGAAGATGGATGATGACTAGGACCACATCCAATATCCAGAAAACATTACAAGTAAAGCACCACAGGAGTTAGTATTCAAGGATAAGGAGAGCAGCACAACGTGGTAGAGTGGAGTGAGAAATCTACAGCAGATATGAGGGCTGAATGGTATAGAGACCCTCTACACTATGCAGCTGCTGAGTTACAGAGGCAGTAAGGAAAACTATGTCATTCTGTCAGAAAGGCTGTCTTTCTATTTAACTTCTTCAAAGTCTCTTTTCATACCAGAGTGTCAAAAAAAATTGCTGATTGTTTCCTAAGTGCCTACGCGTAATAGGAAGATTGACCTACACCCAATAGTTAATTTTCAGAAAATGAGAAAATAAGTTAGCAATAATGGAGCCCAAAAGGAAGTACTACTAAAGACAGAGAAGCAGAAAGTCAACCCAATTATCCCATTATGGTCAGAAGGGCTGAGTCACATCAGCCCAGAGAACATCACCAATTAGAGCACAAGTAGACAGACCAGAACAGCAGTCTTGGGGCAGAATCCAGGAATAACATTCATTCAAGTAATGCAACAAGAATCCTGTACATACCTGAAATATCAGAGTTCAGGGGACCCTTACACATTGGCCCAACAACCTCCTAGAGGCTTGAGGACCTCCTCACATGGACACTGTTATTTCCAGCAACAGAGATCAAGAAACTGTGGTGAAATTAATTATTATTTGCTATCTTAATGAATTTCCCATATTGGAATAATGGACTTTAGTAAAATAAATAACCTCAGGGCCCAGGAGATGAAATACGAATTTACCAAAGACCTTCCTTCATAATAGAGTAAGAAAGCAACCATTCCGTGAGCCTGGTGAGTGACCAGGCAAAGAAGGCTGGCAACGGAATGAACTAGCACTTGTCTTCTACCTTAGGAAGGACTCAAGAAAGTGGCTGATTTAGGAAAGAGGTACGCTAGTTATAAGTATCAAGCTAGGCTCCTAAAGGTAAGTTATTGTAACTACGGGCTCTTCCATCTTAGAGATGCTACCGTGTCAGAGAAGTCTCCTCCACAAGCACATACATTACATTATTTTGTAAATCTAGCTGTTGCGAAATTCTCATCAGGTGCCAAAGACTGGGTGATGACTGATACTGCTGGCAGTTAAGTAGCACTTCTGGTAGTAAGTGGAAACCCTCACCACTTAGGCTTTTATAAAAACTAATTATAAATCATTTCCCTCATCAGCTTATGTATAGTTACTTTCTAATAGTCCACAGACATTAGAGCCAAGGAAACCTCGCTCAAGTGAAGGGCAATTTGCTTAGAAGCTAGAAGAAACTAAGGTTAGCTGGGTGAGTCTGAACATTTCTGATGTCTATTTCTACCCTGATCAGTATTTTAATTATAGAAAGTCTAATACTGTGATCAACTTTAAAGAAAACAAAATAACAGTCAAACAATTATTATTTGTAATATGGCCCCTAGTCAACTACTAAGTCCTCACTAAACATCTCACTTCTTCAGGTTAAACCCACAGCTAGGCTTCAACACCAGAGGGATGTCATTTAAGTACCAAACAGAGTTTCTAATGATCGAGAAAAGCAACCACTTGGTAAAAACAGCATTAAAAAGAGAAATCTTGTTCATCTTCTATGACAAAGGTGAGAAAAACAGAATAAGCCTTCTTCTCAAGACCTATATATTTCTGATCTTTTTTTAAATGAAGATACAAACTCACCTCCAGATGCCAGAATGTACAATTACTCTTAGAGATCAAGTTTTAAAGGATTCTTTAGAGCATCATCAGTTAATATAGGAAAGTCCCACAAAAGCTCTCCTCTTTAATAAGAAGAGAGTGGAACAGAGAAGAGGCTACCATTCTATTTGGGGTGAGGACAGAGAGAAAAAAGACAAAACGCAGTAAGGCTATTCTTGGTTCACCTGTATCTTCTGGAGTTCACACAGATTGGGGGGACAGCAGGTACACACAGAGTCTCCAAACAACTTTTTATTTTTTCCTTTCTACCTAGGCAGTCTAGTCACAAGAGGTGGGAAATTAGTAAGTCTGGTAGCTACATTCATGGGCATGGTATGCCATGGACAAGACCTTCTGTGTTCCTAAGACAACTCAAGTCATTTCAAGAACAAGCGTTCCAAGAGAAGAGCAGCATCTACTAAGCTGCATGGCTAATCTACATGTTGGATCCTGTTAAAAGTTTTACTGTTGCACAGCCTGGACAGACAAACAAGATTACTGAAGCTGTGTGCAGTAATACGGCAATTCCAGAAATCTTTCGGGTTGTGATAACTATGCCTTCCAAATGGAATAGGAACCCCGTGCCTTGAATGTGCTCCTAGTAGTCACAGAGATTTGAATGGAACTGTAGTTTACCAGAGAAGAAATACTGATAACTCCCCTACTATGCCCTACCTCAGGGTCCTGTTTCAATCATTTAATTCAATTTCAAGACAGACCTAAAGCAATATCTAAATCTGAAACACGGTGAGAGCAAAATGGGTGGAGTAGGGATGAAGATTTTGGAGGAAAATATCAACCTATTCATCTTTCCAAATGTGATATTGCAAAGTTAGAGGGCACACTTCTTTTATTTGGAAATAAATGAAAATGGGGGCAAAGCAGACGGAAAAGGAACATAGGGCATCTCAGGATGACAAAGAAGTCTGGATTTCTGAAGGAAAGTAAGATTAAACTTGTAGGTAGACTTCCTAGGTTTACCACAATTGCTGAATTGGTTCACAAATAGAGTAAACATGCTTATAAGTTTTTACTCTGTAACTGACGGTGAGAAGAATATTTTCAACTAAATGATATGAACAGCCAATGAAGACAGGGTGCTTAACCTGATGACATCAGATTGGTATCAAGTTAATTGTTACTAAAACATTTCAGTTCTCAGCTTGATAAAGCTGAAGTTCTGGAGATGTGAGCTTGACTCTTGACTTTTTCATTTATTGTGACCTCTGACCCTTGCTTCCTCATTACTAAAATGAAAAATCCATCATTTGCACAGGAGTGCTGGGCTCGCTGTTGAGCACAGTGGCGCTCAGATGTGTAGTTCTGATCTGGGGTTGTTTTCTCCTTACCGATGAATCTTTATTTAACATTAGCTTCATCTAGTCTCCATAACCATCAACTCATCCCAATCTCAATTTGGCTTTATGCTAATGTTATCCAGCCTACTATGGTAGGACAGTTTGACAGCATCTGTGGGTGAAGGTTTGCTTTCTTTGAGGAGAAAAGGGAAACACATTGACATAGAAAATCCCTTGTCCTAGGGTCAATGCAGTTAATTAAGTCAGAATGTAAATGCTAGAATTTATCAGGAACAAGTCCTGTATTGGACTTGGAATTTGGTGGAAACAAAGTTTCTACTGCTGAGAAATTGGACCTAAGATGAGTTCTACTTGATACCACTTCACAGAATAAAATACGGGTATGGTTACAATACTTCCATTTCCGATAGCACCAATTAGGACATCATTCCTACTACAAGGTAAAAAAAGGTACAGAATGTTTGAAACAAAAGATCGTAGGAAAATGCACAATGTATGTTCTCTGGATATATGCCATCTATCACTGAATATGTACCTTAATTTCCTCTGGCTGGTGACTGTGTGCCGTGGAGTCGGTTCTGACTCATAGTGACCCTGTTACAGAGTTTCCAAGGCTGTAAATCTTTACGGGAGCAGAACGCCTCATCCTTTTCCCCGTGGAGCAGCTGGTAGTTTCAAACTGCTGACCTTGCGGTTCGCAGCCCGATTCATAATCACTACGCTACCAGAGCTCCTTTAATTTCCTCTAGAACGCCAGAAATATTAGTAGGGGAAAAAAGCGAAAAAATTACCAGATCAGTAGTTAGGAAGGATAGAGACCCATAGATGAAAAAGCAAACAAAAGGCTCCAGGAATTGAGATGAGCAACTGCTTGAGACAGAGGTATTCTGTGGGGCTTGATCTCATAAACTATTGGAAGGGAGTTGTGAAAGAGAATAGCTTACATACCTATAATCAGAAAGGAAGACTGAAGGGCTTTCAAGTCTGATAAAAGTTGAAAGATGGGTCCCAGAGCTTGGTCACTGAGGGTGTCCTTAAATCAAATGTCTAAGCCAAGAAGTCGTGGTCAAAGAAACACTCGTGTTTATAAACTAGAGAATACAGAATCAGATGCTTAATTCACCAACTTTTCCTGGTAGTCTATTCATGACTCCTAAGTCTAGTATTTATTCACTCTCAGAGTGCAGGAATGTGCACTCCGGAGAGATTGCAATAACAGTGCTATGCACAACAGGGCTATTTCTGTATTTTCTACACAGGAAAATGTGTTTATAGTACTTGGATAAAGAGTGACAACATGCCAGGGTACTTGTAGGTGGTAGCAGGAGAAGAACCAGCAGGACAGATTTGTCCATTTTCCTGTGCTGACTCTCTGAAGAACACACAAACTTTAGCCACACAGTAACATGGTGAGTCCACCTACAATCTTCCTAGGCATGAGAGTGGAGTGGGGTGGGGAGTGGAGACAAGACCTGTGAAACACCAAAGACTTCAGGCAAATTGTTCTTAGCTTCTCACTGATGGAAGTAATGAGAGGGAGATGAACAAGAAACAAGAGGGATGTTTATTATTTGATCTAGAGAACCCCACAATCAGGTGATCTAACTTTGGGTAAACTCATTTAGATTTTCCATTGATATTTTCCCATTTCTAAGTTAGGTTTTCTAGGCCTGTGATTTTTTTTCAAACATGAATTTTATAAAAGGGAGACTTTTCAAAAGACTACAAGAGGCACCTTAAACTCAGCTGGAATTGTTGTTGTTAAGTGCCATCAAGTCAGTTCTGACCCATAGCGACCCTGTATAGGGTTTCCAAGGAGCAGCTGGTGAGCTTGAACCGGCGACCTTGAGGTTCAAACCAACTTTGCAGTCCAGCACATTAACCCTCAGTGCCACACCAGCTGGAATAATACTGCTTAAAACAGGTTTGCCTTGTTTCTTTAGAGGTGCTTGTATATTTCTGCTGGGCTGAATAGGGACTATAGTTAGAACAGTGATTCCTGTCCTACAATGGGAAAATATCAAAGATTTAAAAACAAAAAAACCTCACAAGATGCAAAGGAATAATTTTTGAGATAACATTTCAGACAGTGTGACATGGTGAAGGGCGTTTTTTGGCTGAGGATGGAGTGAAAAACCACCTGGACACCTAAAATCTCACCTTTGAGTAGGGTTACTCATATCTACTCCAGGATCATTCTGTATGTAGTGCCTGAAATAGTTTTAAGACTTTTGAGAATTCCATTCTGGGAAATAATAAAAAATGTTTTGAAGTATTTCAAAGTCAAATTTAAGAATCATGATGTTACAGAGCATAACTTAAGTTCCAATGAATTCTGAGTTAGCATCCCAGTAATGCATTCCTCATTTTCCTCTGTTCTGAAATTTGACTCTTTATATATGACTTGTTTAAAACAACAGTGGGATGTTCATTCACCTTGGCATGATGTGTACTTGCTCAGTGCTCATAATAGTGTATGCTCAATAAATGTTTATTGTTTAAGTGAACTTCACTGTATTCAATTTAAGATTGTCTACCAAAGTCAATTTCATTAAAAATAAACTTCTATTCCAAGGCACTCACCCGTCCACAAAGCTCAGTATACACCAAAGAATCCCAATTCTAAGTAAATGAATCTGGAATTCTTGGGACAGATAGCAAAAGTCTAAAGCACTAATATAATTTAGCCACCTAGAAACTAGCTACATTTATAGAAGGTTTATGCATGGGGGAACATTTCTACTAGGCCAAGTGATTTTAGATTATGCCCCACATAACTACAAAAACAAAATAATTTTAGTTTAGTTTTAAAAGAAAATAAAGAGAACCTCTAAAGTTAGAAGACGTATACTACCCTAGGCAGGAAACACAAAATCCCATTTTTAATAGAAAACTAAATATAATTATTTTCTAATCCTAGAACTTGTAACATCTTGAAGATATAGAATGTTAAAAGAAAACAATCTAGCCTCTTAGGGTTCCTGCTTTGCAGACTCATTGTGATCACAGAGGAGTGTGAAAGCGAATCTTCAGAGAATTTATAGAAGGAAAATATACAAAGGTCTTTACCTACCCTTTGGAAGTCAGTAAAACAGGAAGAGTAAAGGGTGAATAATACAAAAGAGAATTTAGTATATAAACTGTTATGTCTGTGACTTAAAAATAGACACAAAGGTTAAAGCCAGTTCTGTTAACAACAACAACAAAAAAAAGTCTGCCAAAATAACTGTGGGACTTTCTCTTCTCTAAGAGAGGGGCTAATATATTAAAACAAATTTATATTTGTAGTTAATTGCAATGAAAGGATCAGCATAAAGATTTATTCTGGGCCATGGCGTAGATGGCCACCAGATTTCTGTTTCCCTTTAAAAGTATTCTTTAAAATGACAAAATAAGTTCCTGTGTTTGCCTTTACCCATGTCGAAACAGGATGTTTACTAAATACAAAAATAAGGAAAAGATAAGTTGCAAAAAATGCCCACACTCTTGAATGCTAACAACGGATGTCCATTTGTAAAATGTATTTGAAGTTGTTTTTAAAAAAAAGTCAGGAATATTCTACCAATATTCACCAAAATTCTTTCTCAAAACCCTAGCAGTTTAGGGACAAGGTGCTGCACGTGCCCTCTCTGTAATGCTGTTGACCTTTAGGTTGGACCTTTCTGTACTTTATTCTCTGACAGTAGATAAAAGGGAGAGCAGCTCCCACTGCTTTGCTTGCTTACTTTACTTTTGGGACAATTTCTCATTCAAATGAAAATAAAATCCGAAGACATTTTACTTTCTGTAATAGTATGAAATTAGAAACAGTTCCAATGAATATATTCAAAAGTCCTTAAAAAAGGAATTATTAATGTATCTTCCTATAGGCCTTTAAGATATCTTTTAGGTGCATAGCGGAGTTGGAATTTGAAAAAAAAAAAAATCAGGTAGAAATGTTGAGGAACTTTCAAAATTAAGAAGCTATCAAAGTCATAAAGCCTAATAATTATAGAATACATTTCACAACTCTGTTTCCATAATTTGATTGTAATGATTTTCTTTTTAAAGGTAGAACTAATCTACTTGCTTATATAGCACAGTAGGCATGTTGCACTTTTGAAACCATACTGGCAACAGTAACCGTATTATTTGACTTTACTTTAAATAAATAAAGTTAACTATTTCAAGTGCTTTAGTAAACTTAGATCTTACAAACACTCTTACTATAACTCATTGGCAATAGCCAAGCTGATGCATGGCTTCTTACATTTGTCTTGGGAATGTAAATATGGAAGTCATCAGTTCAGTATCACTTCAAACTCTCAGTCAACTTAAATTTGGCCCAATCCCACCAGGCACAATGATTTTATCATTGAAAAGGAAATCACACTAAATTAAATTTTTTCAATGACGCCTTTAAAGAGTCATAGTAAAGATGTTCAAATGTAAAATTCATTTCTCAGAAGTAGATAAAATTTGGAAGGACTCCCTCTCATTTGGGAGAGTTGTTGGATTCCCAGGGACACAATTTGCAGCAGTGTCTGGCTCATCACTGAGTGGGCACATGGCTGCCCTGGACAGACTTCTGATGGGGTTACTTCTTTTTATGGTCATAAGATAATGCTAACTGGCATAAGAATGCATATTGCCATAAATAGGAAAGCACTAAATAGATTCATCCTTCCCACATAGCAGTTTAATGACATTCACTCTTGCATCATAAGAAAATAAACCATTTGGGAAGAAAACATTTAATCTAAAAAAAGTCAGCTCAGTGAAACTGACATGGGCAGCCTTCTTTTTGGAGACTGTGTATTGCTAACCAAAAATCCAGAAAGTATTTATGACTAAATGCCTTGGGGATTTTGTTGTCATTTTTGTTGTTGTGGTGTTACTATTTCCACTCACCAGCTCGAAGGGGTCGTGGAACTCCCCCAACAAAGATAGTTTTTCTGGGGTCCAAAGGCTGAGAACCGTCCATTACAAAGTCACTGTCACTTAGGTTCCATGGTCGAATTTGCACCTGAAAAAAAGTCGTTTACTTGGTCCTTACTTCATTTCCATCAACCCCAATGAGAATAAGATGACTAAAGACAAACCCACTGATTTGTGCACGTGACAACATAGACAGCCCAAACAAAATTAATGTAAATGAATGTAATCTGCATTAAGTGTCTTTCAAATGTTGGGGAGTCTATACAGGTACTATGCTCAATACTCCAGACATATACCATGAAACCTTCAGAAACCACCTTTGGTTAAAAAAAAACAAACAGCTGTGGCTTAGGAACAGATCCTGTATTTTAAATGAGATTCACTTTAACACATGATAGCCTGTTTATAACAGATCATAGTGCAGCACTTAGCTTTTTAGAACCCATCTAAAGGAAGGGAACAGGAACATTATGAAAATCCGACTTTTCAATTCTTATCACCTCCCAAATTAAAATATCCATCTTTCAGCAATATGACTTCAAACAGATTAACCCTCATAATAGTAGCACAGAATTTCCAGGCAGTGATATCTAACACTGAAGCCCTCAGAATTATTTACTTTTGATATATTTGACTTTCCCAAATGATGATGTTTAAGTAAAAGCAAGTCTAGAAATCAAAGCATATTTTCAAAAATTGAAAAACATATTTTGATGATTGTCTTAGTTCTTCACCGCTGCTATAACAGAAATGGAGTCCTGGTGTAACACCACAGGATAAGTACTTGACCTCAAGGTCGGTTTGAACCACAAGGTCAGTGGTTCAAACTCACCAGCCACTCCTTGCAAACCCTATACAGGGTCATTATGAGTTGAAATTGACTCCAAAGCACTTAACAACAACAATAACAGAAATATCACAAATGGGTGGTTTTAACAAAGTTTATTTTCTCACAGTTTTGGGGGTGGGGGTGGGGCTAGGAGTCTGAAGCCTTCCTATCTCTGTCAGCTCTGGGGGAAGGGCCTTGTATCTTTGAGCTTCTGTTCTGAAGCAATCTTCATGTGGCTTTCTCTGTATCTCTTTCTCCATATCTCTCCTTGCTAGTTTATGCTTCATCTCCCTTGTATCTCAAAACAGATTGACTCAAAGTGCACTTTACACTAATCCTGTCTCATTAATATAGCAAAGAACCCATTCCCAAATGGGATTATAGCCAGAGGCATAGAGGTTAGGATTCACAACACATATTTTAGTGGTACACAATTCAATCCTTAACATTCCACCCTTTGGCTTCCAGAATTCAAGTCCTTCTCACATGCAAAACACATCCACCCTAAAACAGTATTCCAAAAGTCTTTTTATCAACTCCAGGTCCAAAATTTCATCTTCTGAATTGTCTAAATCAACTACAGGTGAAATTTTAGAAATATTGCATCCAGGAGAGAAATTCTTTTCCATTTATAAACTTGTGAAATCTATATTACAAATGATCTGTTTCCAAACTTCAATAGTATAGCTATAAGGCAAACATTTCCATTACAAATGGGAAAAGTTGGAGGGAAAGAAAGTATAACAGGCACCAAGCAAGTCCCAAGCCTAACAGGACAAGGTGTGAAAAGAAATCTGTTCTCTGAAACCTTGCTCTCTGGATTCTGGGTGGAGGCCCCTCAGAACCTGGTTTCAGCTTCGCCTTCCAGGATCTCTGGGACTGCAACTCTGCTCCCTGGGCAGCCCCACTCTGCTAGTCTATCTAAGTGGTAATCTCATGCACTTTGTTCCCACATAAGCCCCATTCTTCTGCTCCCTGGGTTTGGAAATCCTGCTTGCTCAGGTTTGGGTGGTGACCCCTTCTCCTGGCTCACTTTAACAGCAGCTCCACACTCTGGAACAGAGTTGGCAAAGATATGACTCTGAAACCTGAGAGACTGTGGCCCCACCCATAAAAACCAAAGGCCCTGCTTCTCAAGTTCATTCTGACAATCATGCTCATCTCTGAGTTAAACCAGGGATGGTCTTATATTTTCTTGGAGGATAACAGATGTTGGCTCCTTTTTCCTACCTGTAGAAATCCAACAGACTGACAACATTCTCCTCTTTTCTTCTTTCTCTGTTCCCTTCCTCTAAACTGATGGGATTTAAACTGTGGTGGTTGGTTAGAAGCATCAGTTTCAGGCACTGTAATCTCTTCAACAAAAGTCTGCACAGCCACCTCCTTGATGAACATTCTAGAATACATGTCCCTAGTTTGTACAACAGAATCTTCCAAATCTGTAAATTACATTTCCTTTTTGCACAGTTTATTTTTAAGTCCATCTCTTTCTGCTCTCATCCTTGCAAGCAGGATTTCCAATCCCAAGGAGCAGAAAAATGGGGCTTATGTGGGAACAAAGGATAAACCAGATGGCCTATTAAGATCTTGCTTAGAAATTGCCTATCACTTCCACAAAACATTGAACATAATTCAGACCAGTACTTTACCATTATTTGTTTAAAATGTTTCACCCTTTCTCTACTGTCTAATTACTTGTTCATTTTCTTTTACAGTCTCACCAGTAGAACATATTTAATGTCCACACTTACTGCAAAGTTCTACTGCTGGTGCCACAGGAATTATTTCAGATGATAAGACACTTTTGCTATAGCTCTCCTCACTTCCTTTGAGCCTTCACCAGATTGCTTTTGACATCCATAATTCTACCAATAGTCTCTTGAAGGCAATCTAGGTTTTTAATATTGTTATTGTTAAGTGTCATTGAGTCGGTTCCAATTCATATATAGGGTTTTCCAAGGAGCGACTGGTGAGTTTGAACCAATGACCTGTGGTTCAAACCAACCTTGTTGTCCAGTTGCTTATCTTACAGTGCCATCCCAGGACTCCTTTTAATACTAGGCACCTTGAAACTCCTCTAGTCTTTACCTAGTACCCAGTTCCAAAACTGCTTCCACATTTTAATGATCTGTTAGAGCAATACATCACTCTCCTGGTGCCAAATTCTGTCTCAGTTCTGTAGTGCTGTTATAGCAGAAATACCACAAGTAGGTGGATTTAACAAACAGAAATCAATAGGAGACTTGTTGTTGTTGTTAAGTGCTGTCGAGTTGGTTCCGACCCATAGCGACCCTGTCTAGGGTTTCTGAGGCGTTTAGGAGATTAGAAGTCTGAATTCAGGGTGCTCGCACTAGGGAAAGGCTTTCTCTCTTTGTCAGCTTTGGAGGAACGTCCTTGTCTCTTTGAGCTTTTCTACTCCTGGGCAATCTTCATGTGGTTAGGTATCTCTCTTCCTCATCTCTCCTTGCTAGCTTTCATTTAATGTATTTTCTCTTTCAAAAGAAACTGACTCAAGATCTACCTTACATGAATCCTGCTTCATTAACATAGCAAACACAACCGCTTTCCACATGATTGTAGCCACAGACATAGAGGTTAGGATTTATAACTCACATTTCAGGGGGATAAAATTCAATGCATAACAATACCATATTCCTATTTAATAATATCACTTCACTGGGATTCTGACTTCCTGCCCATAGTTTGTACTAACTTATCATATAATAAAAAACAAATCTGAATCCTAACCTTAAATACATTCCTTTCAATCCATAACTGAAATAACAAAAGTAGCTTAAACCAACAAATACACCAAATTAAAAAAAAAAAAAAACCACACCCAAACCCCACACTAGCAGGTATTTCAACACTGCCTGAAAATGGATATTCAAGCAGTCAAGCATTTGCTCTGGGATCCAGGTAGGGTGAAGAAGCAGGAGACTGCATGCCTGCCCATAAGCAATCTCCTCCTACCCCCACCCAAGATCAGGACAGGAAACAGAAGAACTTCCATTTCCTTAGAATCAACAGAATTCTTCACTTTCTACATTGCTTAAATGTCAACACTTAATACAAGAATGCATAAGATCAACTTTTACTTGGCTTGACTTACATCCAGGAGTACTCCCATTTGAAATGCTAATTACATTTTCAAAATGTGTTGCATAAATCCTAAAACTGACATTGTTCAGTTAGAAATAATCCACAATTACTTAGACTGTCACAAAAGTCGCCTCCGCCTCTAACTTTTGTCTTTAGGACACTGTTGCCTTCCCCAGTTATCCAGGAGCCATAAAACTCTCCATTTCTTCCCTAAACACCGACAAGCTGGACCTGTTTGCAATTCTGTTAATAATCAGGCATTTGCTTCACCTTTATTAGATAGGGAAGAACCCACTGAGAAGCTAATCCAATTCTTCATTGTAAAATTTGATCTATTTGACTAAATTATATTTCCCTTGACATTTACTGTAAGGCAGGTTCACATATTTAAAGGTGATATCATAAAGTACCACCTTTAAAGATCTTCATGATGATGCATTATTCAAAGTATGATAATTTCCTGATGCAGTAAGAATGGGATTTTTAAATTACCTATTTAAAAAGAAGCATCTTTTTAATACAGAATCTTTTCTCCCAGTCTCGTTCCAAATAAAGCCAACATATTGTAATTAAGACAGCTTCAGGATGTGGTAAAATAATACCAAACACTGTACATTAATTGTTTACTTCTATATAGTACCCATAGTACTATATATAGTACTAGGTACAGAAAATGCTGTCCTTTAATAGCTGTTGTTAACTGCTATTGAGTCAGTTCTGCTCATAGTGACACTGTATAAGGTTTCCAAAGAGAAGTTGGTGGGTCTGAACCGCTGTTGTTGTTAAGTGCTGTTAAGTATTCCAAATCATAGTGATCCTGTATAGGGTTTCCAAGGAGCAGCTGGTGAGCTTGAACCACCGATCTTGTGGTTCAAACCGACCTTTCAGTCCAGCACATTAACTGGCAGTGCCATACCAGGATTCCTTGAACCACTGTAGATTGTCGTTATTTACATGAAATCAATTCCAACTCATGGTTTCTGCAATTCAAAAGAATTCTGTAGGAGATCTCAAGTGATCTTGCTAGGCACTCTCATTATAACTTCTTCTCTGAAGCATTCCCCCTACCCTAAACCTGGTGATCACACACAATCCATTCCAGTACCCTATTCTTGACACTAGAGATTAGGTTAAAATACAGGAAGTAGGACTCAGGAGACAGTACTGCCTAACCCTATTCACAAAACTCACAGTCCCTAGTTGCCATCAGAAAATAGCTGCTCAGAGCTCATACACCTCAGCAGAATCAGAGAAATGTCAACATAGGTCACCATCAGCACACTCTACATGCTAAGTAAAAGAGCATATGGTGGTACTGTATTGTGTGCACGAAGAAAGTCCACTCACACTCTGGATTCTCTCTAAAATGTAAGCGCATCTCACACAAGGCACGGTCTCCATCTTCTCAGGTTTATTCTCAGACTTGAGATCCTATAATCAGTGTTCTTTCTTTCTGGACTTAACTGTTTTGATGGATTTTCTTATCCTGATTTCTGTTTCTACTTTATAAGTGAACTCAAATATTTTTTGGAAAGGGGTAAGAAAAAAAAAACAGCTGCTTTTTAATTACCTTTGATAATTAAATCATCAAAATAATTTTGAAGAATGGATGAAACTAAATATCTTAGCTGAAAATAAGTTTTCCCCAGCAATACATTTACATATACAGGAATACTATGCATGTTCCTATCCTCTGGGTAGGAAAAGTCTCAGCATCCTGGCGACAACTATAGGGAAGTCACTTGGAAATAGTGAGGATTCCTTTAAGTGAACCTCCAGCACTCTCTTCCAGAGCAACCAGACCACATTTGCTTTTAAAAATGACTCTAGGAACAGGTACTTAACCACACAACAACGTGCTTTTATTTGAAAAATAAAGTTTCAACCTAGTTAAAACTAATTGACAGGTATAAGATTTGGACAAGAGATAGAAAAAAGGACATTAAAAAGGGGTACCGTCCGTTTGTCATACTATCATTATTGTTGTTGTTAAAAGCCATCAAGTTGATTCCGACTCACAGTGATCCTTGTAAGGTTTCCAAGAATCAGCTGGTGGGTTTGAACTGCCAAAGTTGTGGTTCACAGTCCAGTACTGACCCTACAGCCCCACACCAAGAATCCATTGTCATACTATGGTGGCTTGCATGTTGCAGTCATGCTGGAAGCTATGCTTCTGGTATTTCACATACCAGCAGGGTTACCCAACAGAGCAGGAAAAAAGGCTGGGGATCTAGTTCCAAAAATTAATCAATGACAATCCAATGGATCACAACAGAACACTGTGAGCTTCGCTTGCTTTGGACATATCACCAGAAGGATCAATGGATGAAGGAAAACATCATGTTTGGTGAAGGAAAGGGCCAGCGAGGATATGGGAGACCCTCAATGAGACAGACTAACACATTAGCTGCAGGCTAGACTCAAACATGATTGCAATCTTGAGGATGGCAATGTTTTTCCTGTTGTACATAAGGCTGCGGTGAACTGAAGTCCACTTGATAGCAGTTGTTGTTAAGTGTTTTGAGTAGGTTACTTATTTCAATGAGAAAAGTTTTGAATACAAACCCTAGGGCTTCAAATTTCCTAAGGTGATCAAGTCTCCCTACAGCTCTAGAATTCTCTCAGATTAGGCCCCTATTTACTATTTAGACATTCATCTACCTAAAAATATTGCTGCCCTGACACAATTTTATCCCATCCCTCTCCGGCCAAACACCCATCAAATGAACGTCCAACGTACCTCCCTTTTCATCTATCCATCTCAAGGCAACTCTAAAAGCAACTAAAATGTTTAGGGTCAACAATGTAATTTGGTGAGCAGCTCAGGAAAACTATGTCAGTAAACCTGCAATGTGTGTCTCCACCCTCTCTCTCTTTCTTTCACAGCCCCATATACTCTTTCCAACATCCTTCAAGCTCCTACTCAAACTTTCCATTGTTCTCTACCCAATCCTCCAATCCTTTCAGTCTTCTGTGAAGCAGGACAACAATGCTGAAGAACCATCAGGAGTGCTCTCTCCAGCAAGCAGCAGCATTTAGGCGCTTCTGGCAGCCAAGATGAGTCAGCTATGCCTAGGTTCTCTGACAGACAGCTGCAACAGCTCTGTTGTAGTGGTAATGACCTCAGATCCACCCCAGCTGTCAGCAATCCTATTTTAAGCATCACATACCTCACAAAATGACTAGCAAGCTCCAGCAGTATCAGAAATATACTAGTTTGTGGTTGGTGAAGAATCTTTCTCTCTCTCGGTATAAGGATGCTGTCTTATTATTGCTATTGTTAAGTGCCGTAGAATCAGTTCCAACTAATAGCCATCCTGTATAAGGATTCCAAGGAGTGGATGGTGGGTTTGAACCACTGAGCTTGTGATCAGCAGTCCAGTGCTTATCCTATAGCACCACAAACAAAACTAATAGCCACAATAACAGCAATAATTGTGGTTTTGACTCTTTAAAGTATATTCATATTTGGTATCTCGTTTCAGTCTAATTTTTACCACATGAATGAGATGATGGATTGGCCAAGTGGCAGCATCAATGGACTCAAATGTGGCAACGGTAGTGAGGTTGGCCCTGGATCAGGCAGTGTTTCATTCTGCTGTGTAAAAGGTTGCTATGGGTTGGTACCGACTCGATGGCACCTAACAACAACAACAGTTTCCTAATAAGCAGTTCAGCCAAATTCCAGGAGTTCAGATGCTACCTATTATTCTCAGTGCTGTTGTCCACGGGGAGTCCCTGGGTGGTGCAAATGGTCAGTGCACTCAGCCGCTAACTGAAAGACTGGAGGTTCAAGTCCAACACAAGGCACTTTGAAGAAAGTCATCCATTAAAAATCCTACAAAGCAAGTTCTGCTTTGACATTAAGGGGTCACTATGAGTCAGAGTTGACTCAATGGCAACTGGCTTTGGTTTTTTGCTCGCACCTGATGAAGAGGAAGTGCCCTCCTTGTATTTTCTGGGGAAGCAGAAAGAAACCCAATAGCCGATCAGAGTCTTTGCCCTTGATAAAACTTCTGTACCCTCAGCAGCTCTGAGGCCTCTAGTCAGAACTCAGCTAGTCTTTCAAGACAAAAGGTACAACTCTCACACACTAGGTCTTCCATTCTTTAGATGCAAATAGATCACAGGCTTCAGAGAGCCCCCTCAAAATTCTCAGGATTCTTCCTAGACAGGATGTCAAAAACATCTCTGGAAATTCACTCCCAACCCCCAGAATGCTCCAGGCACACCATCAGCTTCAGGAAACAAATCAGGTACAAAAAGAAAGCCCAGCCATCTCTAACAGGCTGTACAATCTACCTGATGCAAGGAAACCACAAGGTTAAAAGTCCCCTTTGGGCCTTCCGTTTCTGATAAATAATTCAGACAGACCACACTGTATTCAGTTTCATAAGGTCATCCAGTACAGAAATAGAGCATGCATAAACTGTACCAGAAAAATGGCTATGAACAACCATGTACTATGCTTGATTTAATAAAACTATTACCAGTTAAATGCTCTGATTATTGCCTGCAATTATAATGACTTTTCTGACTACTTCAGAACTTCTGATGATGTGGCCCTTTTGAGTTCTCCACTCATTTAGCACCTATGACTCCTTAGTTCACTTGTTACTCACATGACTATTTCTCTCTACTGAACTCCAGGTTCCTTAAAGGTCAAGATCACATATGCAGGGCCTTCAAAAAGTTTGTGAAAAAATGGAAGATAATGGAATTTTTCCACAAATTTTTTCAACCCCCTTTGCATTTATGTGGGCTCCAGTGGCTTAGCATAGTACTCCACCCTTAGTGAGTGCTCTGTGAGTAAACGGAGATTTTCCTGAGGGGCAGACAGGTGCCACAAAAGATGTCCACAAGGGCCCTTCTATAGCTCCCACATCACTCTCTCACTCCACCTAGAGCCACCTTCGGGGGCATGGGAATACAGTGTGTTTGGCCACCAATGGATGCCCCAGAACTAGGACTGAACCAGCTGGAGATCTGATGCCACCAGGTGGCCAACTCAGTGATGAGAATTACCTAACATTCATCATGACTGATGCTACTTCCACGTCACTTAAAAGTGTAAGAAAGGAAACACTAGCATTTTTTCTTGAACAACTCAGACTGCATCAGAAAGAGCCCTGGTTGCATAGAGAGGGTTTTGCATTATACTGCGAACCGCAAGGTCAGCAATTCTAATCCACCGACTTCCCTGTGGGAGAAAGAGGAGGCTTTCTGTTCCCAGAGAGATTTATGGCCCCAGGAACCCTACACAGGGTTGCTGTAAGTTGGAACCACTCAATGGCATGCAGCAGCATTAACAGCACACTGGCCAGTGGGCCAGGCACTTTACACAGCCTGGTGTGCTTAAACCTCAGGAAACCATTTATTGTTTTCTCCTCATTTAAGAGATGAGTCCTGGTGTGGCACTGTAGGGTAAGCACTCGACTGCTAACCACAAGGTTGATGGTTCAAACCCACCAGCTGCTCCTTGGAAACCCTATGTAGGATCACTATGAGTTGGAACTGACTCCACGGCACTTAACAACAACAATAATTAAGAGGTAAGGAAGCTAAGACTTAGAAAAGTCATCTCAGAATTGAAACATCTACATGCGCACGTACACACATAAACACAGACACAGACACACACACAAAGTATAATATTTCCACTGCAACCAGGCATGGTTTCTTATCCTCTAGGATACTGGCCAATATTTATGGCTTTCCGATAGTCTCCTGGACAAGTCAAAATGCCTTTTTACTAGTGAATGATTAACCAATCTCCTCTCTCCAAACTCATTCTGTCCATTTTCCAAGACTTTCTTTGAACCTACTAACAAAATAAACAGAAAAGTTTAAGAAAATGAAACGAGCACTATATTCAACTATTTTAACTTCTGGATTCACTGCCTTAGACAATCCCACACCACAGCTAGACAATTTTGTCCAATAGCCACGTAAATGTGTATTGTCAGTTCCATGGTTCTAAGACAAGGATGTTGTTTACTAGCATGCTCATTATCAAAACTCTAGAGAGGAAGGCACACATAAAAGTTCAGGTCACCAAAAGCTTTCCCTGATAAGATGTCTATTCTTTGAATGAGTTTCATGAACCGCTAATTCTACAGGAACTTTCACAAACGTTACACCACAAAAAGCAGCATGGAAAATACTGGCTTAAATAATATTGAAAAATGTATTTACTGTAAAACTTCTCAGAATCCTAATATATCAATGTTTCCCATATGTATTTGGCTACAGAACCTTTAACTAAAGGATGTAAAATGTACAAAGTAAGTATTCAACAAAGGACATTATTTTTATGAGCAAACCTTTTGTTGATGATCCTGTCAAGAGACTAGTGTTGGACAGGACAAATGTTCTTCAATAAACACTTTGAAAAGCACTAAACAGGACCCCTTAAAATACCATACTGGCTATTTAATCCATTGGGTACCAGTTAGTACATTGGAATGCCAACATCTTGTAGACTTTCCTGGAAGCAGACAGCTTCTAAAGATTCAAGCACTAAAAAAACTCTGGACCCATTTGCAAATCCACAGACTTAAAGGAAAAAATACTATTGTAAATATGAGTGACTTCTCTTCCTTTAGAGGATAAATTCCTGTTTTGGAGAAATTTCTACAACAGAAAGGGTCCAAACAATGAATTTTTACCAATGATTCAAGAAACAAATAAATCAAGACAATCATAAGAGCTCAAGATTTGCCAGGTGAGATATGATACACATGAAGATATGATTTAACCATGACTGCAAGTTGGGCACATAAAACCAGATTAGATTGGCCCAAGATAAAATGATACTTAGTGTGTTTTAAGGTAGTATGTGGACAATGAAATAGGAAATGCATCACAAATTCAAAGACAGAGTCAGTCAATCAAGATACTCTATATCTTGTTGCTATTGTTTTGAAGCACTGCTGAGCCAACTCTGACTCATAGTGACTCAGCACAGGGTTCTCAAGGAGCAAATGGTGAGTTTGAACCACTGGCCTTGTAGTTAGCAGTCCAGTGCTTATCCTACAGCGCCACACCAAGACTCCACCCTATATCTTATTATTAAGTGCCTTCAAGTCGATTTCGACCCATAACGACCCCGTATAGGGTTTCCAAGGAGAAGCTGGTGAGCTTGAACCACCGACCTTGTAGTTCAAATGACTTTACAGTCTGACGCATTAGCCCACAGGGCCACACCGGGACTCCACCCTATATCTTAGCCCCTGTCAATTCTCCCTAGTTGAATCTTCCTTTACCCCTCTTAAACACATATGCTCTATATTTAACCAAACTGAATACTCTCCATTCCTATTACACAATTTCTCATTTTTGTGGTCATTCCCCCACTGTAATTCCTACTCTCCGCTCCTCCTGGCCAATTGACAAACTCTTCTCATTCTTTAATGCCCAATTCAAATGTCATTTCATCATTCTAGGTATATACGAACTCTTCACACTATTTAATCTTCATTGTTCAAGTTATTTTTTTTAATCTGAAAAACATTTTGGAACTATTATGTGCCAATGTGTAGAAACTGTGTATACTTACATATTTATCTACCCAGTACACTATTAGAAGTTCTGGTGTGATGCCTTAGAATCAGCAATGGACTGCTACCCACAAGCTTGATGGTTGAAACCCACTAGCCATTCCTTGGAAACCCTATACAGGGTCACCAGGAGTCAGAACTGACTCAATGGCATTTAACAATGACAACACTAGGACTCCTAATGGTGACCTGGGTAGATAAAATAAATATACAAGCATACAAACTTTTTGCACACAAGCTTTTATGTCTCACTCAGAGTAATTAGTACTGTGACTTGCCCGTAGGACACATCAAAACAAACATGGTTGGAAGGAAGAAAGACACAACATTTTAGAAAGATAGCTCTTATGTGGAGGGGAGGGGGGAAATTACAGGTCCAAAGCTTAGCAATATTTATAATTCACTATAAACAGAGCGGTGATCAGGGAAGGCTTCTTGAAAAAGATGGTATCTGAGTAAGGTCTTAAAAATAAGGATAGGAATTAGATACTGAAATGGGGAAAAAATATTTCAGGTTGATTAGAAGAATATGGGGTTTAACAAGGAAAACAGAAGAAGGTAAGTTTGAGGGAAAAAATTTGAAGTCATACAGAAAAGGTCTTAAATCCTATATAACAGGATCTAGATGGTTTTTATCACTAAAAAGGGGTGATTGAACAGTGCTAGAGATCTCAAAGCTATTTGTATACAATTGGGGCAGGAGAGACTAGAATAATAATTTGGATACAATTTTTAATTAGTAAACTAGCCTCTATTTCTGTCTTCCTTGCTACCAATATTCTTCACAATTTTTGTTTTTCAAATTTTACGCAAATGACCTAAGCACACTTCAGTTGCTAATATGGTTTTTAAATACATAGCAAAATCATTATGATATAGTTCAGGATGTATAGAACTTGTGGTTGTCCTAAAAAAGGCAAGGAGGAGGAATTGGAAAGCTTCTCTGATCCTCTTTTCAAGGGGAATACAATTGAGACATCTCTGACCAAAGTGTTCTAAAAGCTAAGAACCAAAAACATTTCCTTCCTCATCCCCTCGCCTCAAGGTCATTCTTTTTCAGTCGCTCTCTCTCTCTGCTGGACACTCCTCGTCTTCCTTCTCTATCAGTTTGCTGTCTTGAATCCTCAAGTTCAGTGTATTCAGACATTCAAAAGGCAGAGTCAGCCCAAAGAAAGCAACCACTGTGCACATGTCTGCCTGCTGCATTGGAAGCCTGGATAAGAAGACAGGAGTCTTCTGTGATGCCAGGAACACCTGAGCTATGTAACTCCTCGTGAAGGAGAAGGGGAAATTACAGATCCAAAGCTTTGCAATAGTTACTGCTCTTATGGATTCTTCTTTCCATTCTTGGGACAGAGAAATCAATTAGGCCATCAATACAATTCCTTCCCCCATCTTTCAGGATCAGACCTATATTTAGAGTAGTCTGAGTGGAGTGACTTAATGAAGGGTAATCCTCCACCATAAATATCTCCCTAACACTACCACAAACCTACTAATTATGGATTCATTTCATTTATAAAGCAAACATGATCCTAGAAAGAATACGTGAGAGGGGACCGCCCTATCAGTCTTTGTGTTAGGAAAACAATCTGATTAATCTAACCCACATAAAAGGTATGAGGGGGGGCTGATTTTGGAGAAAAGAAGAAAGGAGAAGGACATAGGTAGAAATCTGTAAGGTCATTTTGGAAGATGTTGTAATTATAAGGAAAAATTCAGGAAGGGACATAGCGAAATAAACAACAGAATGAGGGAACAGGGATCTTGAAGGTAGGGAATTTAAGGTGGCCAAGCCAAAAAGGAGGAATGAGTAAGAGTCATAGCCCAGAGGGTTTGGTGAATGATCTCCAAAGACTGATTTGCCAAGGTCCTCCTTTACTCCTCCCATAGGGTAACCCAGCCCTCACTTTTTGTGGGAGCATCTGCCATGAGTTGGAATGTACTGAAACCTGGGAAGGGAAGTATGTCCAAAGGAGGCTGGGAGCACTAGGTATGGTGTTAAAAGACAAAAAGGTTTCAAAAGTGGAGTTAAAAGAGAACCCCAAATGAGGTCCAGTTCATTAGAATTACAGGTGTTTGGGGACTTTCATGCTTCCTGTCCTAAGTTTTATACAAACTGGTTATGCTGGAAATTCTGAGTATGCCTGGGTCAAAGAAACGCATGATCAGCTAACTACCATTTAGAATTCACCAAGCTCCAATAAAACTGTTTCACTTGAGTTCAGAGAATGGAAACTGCAACAAGGCAGAAATTTGCAGAAACACAAACAAGGAAAGTTAGTTTCTCTATAAACATTTCCAAAATAGATAATTAAACTAATTATTTTCAAGAGTCCTTCAAGCCAAGGGTAACACATTTGTTTAGAGTAAAAATATTCAACACCCCCATCAGCCTCCACCACTACTCACTCCCCTCAAGAAATGTTCAGTCCAGGCAAGGACTTGACCTGACAAGGCATATTACCTTCCTTCTCCCTCAGAGCCAGTGACATGACCCTTTCAAGGTGAACGAATCTTATCTGCTCATCTCCAGTCTCCTACCTTCAATTCAACTGCTTCAAAACCAACTCTGAATATGTACCTTTACCCTCTGCTGATAAGAACCTCTATCTAATGCTCCCTTACAGTACATAACTGATGCCCCCTTAGCCCTTCCTAACTCATTCCCTTTCTTACTGATAAGCCAATGGTAGAGGCTCTCTGGAGGTCACGGATCATTTTCCTGGCAGATATCTAACCCTGCTAAATTGGGTGTAATGGTGACTCTCAGATTACTTCAAAAATCCTTGGAGGATTTATTTTTGCTTTCTAATTATTTACTCAGATGAAACACACATCACAAACAAGCCCACCCTATCCAGTCCCCATATCTCTGTCATCACTCAAAGCCTCTTCACACTGTTTAGATACAGATAGAGTTAACAAAGGTTCCCCACTCTGCCTACTGATTCCCTATCTAATCCAACATCATTACTATTGTTATCAAAATCCAGTGGTCCCAGAATTTGAAAATGATAGGGACACTTTCACTGTTGCTAAAGTTCTTGCTTCTTCTTCCTTAAACAGCTACTTCACTAGAACTCATTATTCTCACTCGTTAGTAACTCCTCTACTGCTCTCTTCCACAGAGGTGACCAAGTCCCAGTGTGCTTGTTTTGCAAACAATTGCAAATATTCTTCTAAAGTCACCATGCTTCCCAAGGAATGTGATCATGTAGCTGACCTCTAACCTTGCTCCCCTGACTTCTACAGAAGGATTTAGATTTAGGACTTGCAACAACAGCCAGTTACATTTGCACACGTGCCTGACCTTTTCCAAAGGCTTTCACATTGATTTTTCTCTCATCTGTGCTTTTCACCAGTCCTGAGAAAAATTGTTATTCTTCCCACTTTACAAATGAGGAAACTAAGATTCAGCCAGAACTTGGTGACTTATTTAGAGCCAACTAGATATGTATATGCTAGAGTCAAGACTCAAACTGGGAATTTCTATGTTGTTGTTGTTAGGTGTCATCGAGTCGGTACCGACCCATAGCGACCTTACGCACAGCAGAACGAAACAATGCCTGATGCTGGCCAACCTCACTACTGTTGCCACGCTTGAATCCATCGATGGTGCCACTTGGCCAATCCATCTCTTTTTCTCTGACCCTCCACCTTACCAAACATGATATCCTTCTCCAGAGACTGCTCCCTCCTGACAATATGTCCGAAGTATGAGAGATGAAGTTTGGCCATCATGGCCTCCAAGGAGCACTCTGGCTGCACTTCTTCCAAAACAGATCTATTGGTTCTTTTGGCAGCCCATGGCACTTTCAATATTCTCCTCCAACACCAGACCCAAATTTTTTCCCAATGTACATTTTTGAGAAAAAAACCTAGCTGTGTCGCAAGCCCCACACCTCTATCCTACAGAGATTTACCCACAAGTTTAAAGGGATACTGATAGCCTCATGGCATATGGTCTTGGTCCCTTGCCTACTGCAAATCACTACTTTTACTTTATTTTCCATTCCTGGTCAAGCCTTGACATACAAACCCATCTCCTCTGCTTCCCACGGTTTCCTACTGCTGCCCCAGTAACCAGGCTTTTCTCATCCATACATAATCTTGGTCCTGATCCACTGACACCTCCTTTGCCAGCAACAAGGGCACAGCTCTTCCCTGACCCAGTGACTTACTCGCTCACATGCTTCAGCTCAGAAGCCACAACTCTGTATGACTGTACATGTGTTGATGGCTTCAACTCCATGTTCTCTCCCCTGCCCTTCTCCTGTCCTGTTGACTCCTTCATTTTGGAGTACAAGCTCTTGGCCTAGAAGGTTCTATTTAGTTCGCTACAGAAGGCACCCAGCACAGTGTGCATTCAAAAGCACATAAACATTGACGATTATGATCTGTTTAAAAATAAATTACCCTGTCCTTGATCTGAAATAATGACAGAAACCAGTTGCCAAAACTGCTAAGAGCATTATTTACTTCAATTCAGACTTTCTGAATAAGAATTAACTTAAAAAGGGCTGTAAAGTAAAAGACAAGGGCATATTTGTTTACATGAAGTCCTAAAAGGCACAAAATGAAATACTGAGTACTTTGTTATTAGCTTCCCAACACCAAGGACAGCCCAGCTCTACTGCACATCGAGGTCACCCTGGGTAAGAGGATCCTGGTTACCAGCATTCCTACTACACGGAGGAGGAGGAGGAGACCAGCTATTCCAATGGCATATGTGCTCTGGAAAAGCAACAGCTGTCTGCATGTTCCTTACCGGTTTATCCTTAATGGTGGGGCTTGACACACACAGGTACAGTTTTCCATCTTCTTCTAGGCAGGCATCTATCAAAGCTTGTACTGAACTTTCCTCCTGAAACAGCAGAAAGGCATAGCCTTGGGGAGAAAAAAATCAAGAGGAAAGGAATCAGTACATTAAACTCAAAGTACTAATTAAAAACATATCTACTGTTTCATTTTGGCAAAGTTTCACTAAAACCTAAAAATTCCAAGTGGGACATAGGAGAAAAAAGGGGAAGTAAAAGCCACTGAGACCTTCCATGCCAGATACTGTGGTACGTGTTGCTGTCAAATAGACAGCAATCTACAGTGAGATGGAACAGGGCGACCCCATAGGGTTTCTGAGGCTGTAATCTTTATAGAAGCAGGTTGCCACATCTTTCCTGCTGACTGGCTGGTGGGCTCAAACAACCAACCTTTCAAGTGGCAATCAAGCACTTTATAACTGTGCCACCTTTTGATACTGTAGTGGAGTGGTTCTTCTCAATACTTTGTTGTTAAGTGCTGTTGAGTCAGTTCCAACTCAGTGACCCTACATAGGGTTTATGAGGCTTTAAATTTTTGCAGGAGCAGAAAGCCTCATCTTTCTTTCATGAAGCGGTTGGCAGCCTTGAACTATGAACCCTGTGGTTCTAAGTCCAGTGCTTATCATATGGAGCCACTGCACTTCCCTACAATATAGTGTTGTTGTGTGCCATAGAGTCGATTTCAACTCATAGCGACCCTGTATAGGGTTTCTGAGGAGCGGCTGGCTGGTGAGTTTGAACCATCGACCTTACAGTTCAAACCAACCTTGAGAACCAGTGCTTATCCTACTACGCCACACCAGGGCTCCACCTTCTTTAATCCTCATAATCACTCAAGGGAGCAAATTCAGAACAGCTCTAAGGAAATTTCCACTAAATAGATCTGGTCATCCTTACTGAGCACAGACAGACTCACTACTGGCCTGAGTTACACTACTGTCCAGGAAACAAGTATCACTTCCCCCAGCTTCCATCAAGCTCTTAGCTTAGCACATGCAACAACATGGACGATCCCTGAAAGTATTATGCTAAGTGAAAAAAGTCAGTCACAAAAGATTCCATTTAGATGGAATGTACATAATTGGCAAGTCCATAGAGACAAAAAGTAAATTCATGGATTGCCGAGGGCTGGGGTATTTGGGGAAATTGGATGTGGGGTTTCTCCCTAAAATGATGAAAATGTCCTAAAATTGACTGTGGTTATGGTTTCACGACTCTGTGACTAACAAGAAAATCACTGAATTATATACTTTAAAATGGATTAATTATATGGTTATAAGAATTGTCTCTCAATAAAATAGTTTAAAAAAAAAACAAACAAAAAAACACACAACCTTAGGTTGGTGTGTTTTTACATAGTATTTTTGATGATGATGCTCCATTTCTCCCAGGGTGTTCTTCTCTCTCATGGCAGAGTACACAATCTATAAATGTGCTCACCACAGTGCAGTCAGCTTTGTTCAGTCCAATTCAGTAACATTTATTGAGCAACTGTTACAGTTTATTCATATGAGAAACTGAGATGAGCAAGACCATATTCCTGCTATCAAGAGACTTATGCAATAGAAGCAGCAGCCATTTAGGTAATTACTCATTACAAAGTTGAGAAAAGTCAATGGGGCCAAAAATGCCCAGAACCGTCAAGACTCTGACTTAGAAGTGAATTGAAATAGACTTCAAAAAAGACAACAGATATTCAAGAGGCCAACTCTAACAGCCATACTAGCATTCATGATTGGCAGATGGAGCAATGACCTATATCTTGAGCTAGCAAGACTGAACATTCAATCTCTGTACAATGCTGTTGGCTTTGCTAAGTCTCTTAGCTATCACCAATACTCCCTGTCCTTACTGACCTAAAAGAAAACCATCATTAATACTGTTCTCCTCTGGAGTACTGCATGCCAGAAAGATGTAAATAATGGACCCCAATGCATAGAAGACTCTCAGACATTAAATAAAGATGGTAAATTCATAATCAACTGGCCAAGAAGCAAAGCTCTCTGTAGTCATGGGCAATAAGTATTAACAACGGCAGCAGTTAAAAATGAAGAATGACGGCTGGTTGGCCAACAGTATGGTAAGACCTGGGGACTCCTGAGCCCATGGACAAGGACATAACCACAGAGGGCTAGAGCAGAGCATGAAGGGTCCAGCTGATATGAAGTGAGGGGAGATGCACAAGAATGTCCATACTTGTAGACAGTACCCATTTGACCTACTACAATGGCCAGATGATCAGAACTCAACTAGAGGAAGAAAAAAAAAATTGGGGGGGGGGGGATTGTTTATTATAATAAAGAAAACAAGTGTAATTTGATGAACTTGACTTATATTTATGGATGTAGTAACTTAAAATACCAACCAAGGGGGAAGGAATCTACACAGCAAGGATCATTCCCATCCCTCTGTACTCAGGGTTGATAGGGATGGGCAACTTAGACACTGGCTACCTAAAATGGGAGGTGGGAAGGGGCTATAAAGGCACGAAGAGACTGGCTTACAAGTTTTCAAATGGGAGTTTCGTTTCAGAGGGTGCAGGGGATGGTAGAATCTCCACTGAGAGGTTTTCATCCTGTCTAGATGGAGCTGGTGAAAGGGGATGGGGATCAGACTCTTATGGTTCAACAGTAATTGTTATCATGATTGATTGCAATTGTTGCAACTGTAAAGATAGAGGTTTTGTAGCAAAAAGGTAGGACTGGTTGATCTTGCAGCCCAGGAGCAGAGGATTCTGGGACCAAAGGAGAAGAGTGGGAGCAGAGTGTGGGACCCTATTCAGAGAAGCAGCAACACCAGAGATGGAGGCAGAGATGATGACGTGGAGAGATGGAGTGGCTGGGGACTCTAGACTCGTGGAGGGAGAGGGACTATGTGCGGGTGGTCGTGGGGCAGGCTTGTAGGTTATGCCCTTTGGGTATTTGAATGATGGTATATTCCTGAGAGTTTTGGTGTATATCCCCCCCCAAAAGCCCACAAAAACAGAGGAAATAGAAGCAAATACTGTTGAATGATGATGTATGGAGGGGACTGTAACCATTGCTATGAAACGAAATATGATAGGATAAGTGTAAAGCTGATGTTCTCCCATGTAAACTACCACTCAATTCACAATAAAAACTTAAAAAATAATGTTGACTGTTTTTTAAACTTGCCCTCAAATTTGGTGGCACTGTAGAACAAGCAGTCAACCACAAGGCTGGTTTGAACTGAAAGGTCAGCGGTTCAAACTTATCAACTGCTCCTTGGAAGCCCTATGCAGGGTCGCTATGGGTCAGGACCAACTCGACGGCCCTTAACAACAACATACAAAGCATCCAAGGAGCCCTGAAAACATAGTAGATTATGAGCTGGGCTGCCAACAGCATGGCCAGTAGTTCAAATATACAACCAGCTCCACAGCAGAAAGATGATGCTGTCAGCTCCTGTACAGATTTACAGCCTCAGAAACCCTATACAGGGTAATGAGCCTCAAACAAGCATCATAACCATCATATAAATCATCCGAACAAAGGCAAAAGTAAAAATGCCAACCACTCCCTAGACACACCAGAGAGTGGTCAATGTAACAGGCAGAAGCCAACACACAGGAGAAAGTATCAAACAGAATGGATGAGCATATAGCTACAAGGAAAAAAAAAAAAAATCTAACTGCAAAACTAGGAAGGATAATACATCATTCATTTCTTCATATTTTCTCTCTTTTGCAAACAGTATCAAACTATCATCAAGCCCCAGGAAAACAATTTAAAATTCAGTGTTTTCATTTAATGTGAGAATATTAATTCCACTTGCCAAAGAGACTATTAGAGATGAGTCAGATGAAAAATAGACCTTCTCTTATTAGAAAGAGGAGGTCTCAAAGAGATTCTGTCACACCTCCTGCCTTACCAAGCTAACTACGGCTACAAATCTTCCGTAAAGGTCATCAAAAGCACACTGGTTATCCTGCTCCTGAAGAGGATGCATCTCTGTTAACACCACACACAGGCACATCAAAAAGGCCGGGGGCAGGGCATGCTCAGTGAGTTGGGCTTCTAGACCTACTTGCCTATGAAAAGCCACCAGGTTGACCATAGTTTCCTCCACATCACCACCCACCATTTGCAATCCTCCCCATCAAATTCACCTTTTGCCCCAAATTTGCATGGGGCAAAAGGGGAAGGTGTCTCTCCTTAGCTACTACAAAAGCATGCATGTTTTTACTTAGGCCTATCTCAGAGTATAGCCATTTTGTCAAGTGGGAGTAACAAATAGTGGGTTAAGGTGCTGGATTGCAAAGTCAGTTTGAACTGCAAAGTTGACAATTCAAGATCACCAGTCATCCCTTGGAAATCCTATGTAGGGTCACTATGAGTCGGAACCAACTCAATGGCACTCAACAACAGCAACAAACATTACTACCTAGAGAAATCTCTACAAACAACTCCTTTCCCAGGGAACAGTCCATAACACTTTAACAATTTCTTCAGGATGGCTCTTTTACAACATATAATCCTGTATCAAAACAATTGTCTCTATTCCCTGGTAAGCAAGCTACAACTCTGCAAGAAGCAAAGCTCTCTGTAGTCATGGGCAATAAGTACTAAGCAATATTCTCTTAGCACTACAGATAAGAGGCATGGCTGAGCTCCCCTCTGGGATGTAGTTCAACAATTTTTTCAACTCTACTTCCCAATTTGGGTCTTTTAAACTGAAACAAAATCCATGAGAAACACCCAAATCACCCATTAAAACAACTTTATGATACTTCCACTTAAGAAAATTTCTTAATACCTCATTGTCCAGCAAAGCCAGATGACAAGAGAAATCAGATAAATTTTTTTTTTAAATTAGGAAGGAAGAATTCATCAAGCACATTTGTCTTTTGATCTTGAGAAATTTGAGGTCAAAGCAAACCAAACAGAAAAAGATCCCTTCAAGAATAACAAGGTCAGTGTAAGGTAGAAACGACATCAATGATTTACTAAAGGCAAATTCCACATGGCACTAGGGAAAGAGTTCTGGACTAAGACTGAAATTTGGTCCAAGTCCTAACATTTAATGCTGTTGTCATTAAGTGCCATGAAGTCATTCAGTTCTGATTCGTAGGGACCCTGTATACAGTTTTCTAGGAACAGGTGGTAGGTTTGACCTGCTGACCTTGCTGTTAGCAGTCTAGTACTTCTCCTACAGCTCCAGGATTTCCAACGAATACCTAACACTGGCTGGGTACTTACTATGCACCAGGCACTGTTCTAAGTATCTATGTGAATCAACTCAATTCATTTTTATACATACTCTGTCAGTTACTGTTTAAAAAAAAATTTTTTTTTTAAGTTAAGAAAAACGCAGAGTGATTAAGTAATGTGTTTTAGGTCACCTTGTAAGGGGTGTACCATGAACTTGAATTTTAATGTAACATTTCAGAATCTTTGATTTTTTTTTTCTCTGTAAAATGACTACATCAAGTTTTTGTTGTGATTATTTCACAGCGATGCAGACAGTGAGAAATCTATAAAAATGTGCTTTATAAACTAGGATATTATATGAATGTTGAATTTTCCTTACTGCATTTTAAATGATCTCTGTAATACATAAAATTAAAACTGTATTGTATATGATCTTACTATAAAAATTCAAATTCAAATTAACGATATGCATTTTCTTGTTTGCAATTAGTGAATAAAAGGAAGCAACTTAGACTCTGAAGAAAAGCCCAGATTAAAGTTATCTGATGATAGGCTGAATATGACTGTAAATAGAGCTTTGCTAACTCTTACTATGATGACAAGTTCTTCTATTAGCTTGATTGTTGTTGTTGTTAAGTGCCATGGAGTCGGTTCGGATTAAACAGCAACCAGTAAAGTGTTTCTGAGGAACGGTTGATGAGTTTGAAACATGGTTCACCTGTGGTTACCAGTTCAGTGCTTATACAGCACCAGACCAATACTCCATTAGCTTGATAGATATATTTAAAACAAACAAACAAAAATCTTCGTCAAGATACTATAAACTCCCATGGTTTTCCCTTGCCCTATGAACAAGTAATATAAAACTTCTCAAGTTTCAGAACTGTGAACCGGTTCTCCAAGTATTTGAGGAGTGTGTGGGGACTTCATAACTATGGTGAGTTATGGGAGCTCCGAGTCTACAGGAAGAGATGGGGTCTCTCAGGGAACAGGAGGAACTTTGGCCACTGTCACGAGCATGACCCCTGGGTGACTGGCAGAAAAGATGGCAGGAAACTGTCTCCTTTCCCACTGGTGCCAAATAGGATGGGGAAGGAAAGGTAGTCTAAGGAGGGATTTTTTGACAAGTCTGTACCGACCAATGCAATTCTCAGAAGTAGAAACGGGTTTTAATTATGATAATTCCATTTTATTTGACCAGGTTTTCTTAAACAATTTTTCATTTAATATCTGACAACACCTTAAATATAACTACTTCTAAAACGTTCCTGGCTACCTCTCAAAAATTTAGCTTCTTAAGCTCTTGTTGTAATTTCCTATACTTGATCCTTACTACAAATAACAACCACTGCCAACTCTACCATTACAATTACCAGGCACTTTGCTCACACTTTGTATTTGCTAGTTCATTTCATCCTCTCAGTAACTCTATGAAGCGAATACAGTGATCACTGTTACTATTGCACAGATGAGAATGGAAGCACTCAGAGGTTAAGTGTCCTCTCAGATGAAAACCTACAGATTGCATTGGGGATTAGAGCCTAAGTCAGCATCCAGAACCCTCACTTTCCTCCATTTTACACTGCCTCACCTAAATAGGCAATACAAATTTTTCAGCATCTCCAATAAATAAGGACTTGTCTTTAAAATGTTATTTGATCATGATCATTTGATAGTGTTCTAGTAGGAGGAAGGGGCTGCTTGTGCTTTAGTCTTAAAAATTAAAATCTATGTAGTTATTATTTGTTTCTAAGGCCCCCCCAAACTGTATTAAAAGAGTTGAAGTAATGCATTTAAAAATAACATGAGGAGTCTTAGATTTCGTTTTATTTAGATTATTCATATTTTTTGTGTTTAGTAAAGATGCTTGTTGGTTTTCCATGTTTTTTTAACTTGTACATTTAAAATAAAGGCTCTTAAGGGTGATGAAGAGCCCATCTTGCTAATTTAAGTAAGATCTTAATAAAAAGAATATATCATCACCACAGGAATAAATGGCTTTGGTAAGAATCTGCAAAGGAATTCTAAAATAGGTGAGCTTTAGTGAGAGCAGCATATTCAGAAAATCTTAAAAGCATCACTTCACAGGCTAATTGGTATTTGCAAAGGATGAGAAAGATACCTTTACAATGTAAAGACTGGCAGATACCAGCATAACATCATTAATGATACGACAAATTGATCCCATACGCAGCGACATAGCGAAGGTAAGGAGCACCCAGCAGGCAGTTCCTAAATTTTGCTCCAATCTCTGAATTGCATGCCCCTGCTCCCCGAATTTTAAGATGAATGGATGCCAACGGCAGGCCATGTATGTCATACCTTCCTCCTCTTGTCTAGCTGTCTCAATCAGGCGCCTTTCTCATTTGCGGTGCCTCAGAATGTCATTCTACACCTCATCTGAGAACTATGAACTTGTGTGTGTGTGTGTGTGTGTCTGTGTGTGTTCAGGGACGGAGGGGGAAGCAAGTGTCCCCTTTGCCCCAAATCCTTTGTTTCTGATGTCTACCATGACTGAGCAAAGACTTTGGGCCATGTTAAAAGAAATCACTCAGTGGTGCCCCTCTTCAAATGGTGCCCAGGGTGTGTACCCCACCTGAGAACCTTAGATGCATCTCTGATCATATGTCTCCTATATTCTGTCCTTCTCAGCGTGGCACACATGCAGAATTCCTGCTATTAACGCTTAACCTGAATGTCATCATGAGAAGATAATCAAGGAATTCCAAATGAAGGGATATTCTATAAAACAACTGGTATGGGCTCTTCAGATAATACAAAGGACAGAAAGCCTGGGAACTGTTTAAATTGAAAGAGATTGAAGAATTATGGCAGCTAAATGCAAGGCTAGGCTTTGATCACACCTTGGGGCTGAAGTACTTAGGAGTGAGGGGTCTCAATGTCTACCATTACTCTTAATAGTTCTGTGACAAGACATGTAAATAGAGAAAGCAATTGTGGCAAAAATGCCAACTGGTGATGCTAGAAAAAGGATACATACAAGGATCTTCAAAAGCTCATGGAAAACTGGAGTTTTGAAGACATTCACTGTATTGAAGACATTCACGGTACTGTTTTTATAAATATCTTGTAGTATTAAAATTTTTCAAAATAAAAGACCCAACAGTCTTAAAATCAACTATTAGTGACATATGTTTCAAGTAGCAATGATAAATGTGAGAAATAATTCCAGTTTGAGGGGCATGTCCTGAATCACTACTAAATTAACCAAATGGTGGCAAACCAAGGAATAACTAGTTCTGATTAAATGAGATCTGCCCTAGAAAGAGGGCCCCATAGTCTGAACAGATGTACACCTGTCTCCTTGCACAGAATCCATGCCCCCTGATTACCAATGACCTTCCTAAGGACTTGAAGGGCATCTCTCCAGCTAGAGCTGTCTGAGTTCAGTATTTTTTTGGCACAGGCAGACTGTTCCAAACATTCTCTCTGATCTTGACTTTCAGGTCAGAGGACTTACCTGATTTGCCTCTAGAGACATGTGTTTAAATTAATAGAATCAAAAACATTAAGCAGGTGCAGGGTATGGTACGAGGCACTGAAGCAGTAGATAAATAAGTTAAGGAAGACCCTATACCTGGAAAAACTTAGCCTGTAAATAAAATAGTAACAAACCATATGAAAAATACTATGTTGGATGTATACAGACAGCAACACTGGTGAGAAACAAATGGGAACAGAAGTATCCAAACATAAGGGAAAATCATAGAGAGCAAAGGTCATATCCTGAACTGGAAGATGATCAATTTCCAGGAAGTAAGGGCATTTACAAGTTCAGGACAAAGAGTATAAGCCAAGGTAAGAAAGAGTCAAAGGGTCAGTTCATTTGGAGAACAGTGAATAGAGTTCACTGGTTAAAGAATAGAACTGGGGACCGTAGGTGGGAAAAGATGAAGCAGCTCATCAATCCCTGCCTGCTGCCTACAGAGCACTGGTCTCTGAACTGGATCTCTAAACCATTTCTTCTTAGATAAGAACATTTGATCTCTAAGATTTATTGAACACTAACAATGTGCTCTTGGGACTGAAGGGGAATATTTACATGAGCAAATCCTTGTTCTCAAGGAATTCACAAACTAATACAATACGGTCAAGAGGAGTAAGAGCATTATTGTTGCTATTGTTAAGTGCCATTGAGTCAGTTCTGACTCACAGAAACTCTGTATAGGGGTTCTGAGACCTGGCAGGTATGTTTGAACTGCAATCCTTATGGTTAGAAGTCTAGTGCTTATCTACATTGTCATACCAGGACTCCAACAAAGCACCTAAGAACAGTGCATTAAGAATCTTAAATATTGTTTAAAATGTGTTTTTAATAGTGGAGTTCACAGAAAGAAGATACCTGTCAGCAGAGAAGACAGGGAGAACGAAGTTAGGGAAGACTCTCTGTAGGTGGTAGCATGAGAACTAGATCTCAATGGCATGATGTAAGCGAAAACATGGAGGAGGACATTCCTAGGAATAGAACTAGACCAAATCAAGATATAGAGATGGCTCTGCAAGATACTGCCCAAGTCCATGGTTTCCTGAACATGCCCCTTGGATTCAGAACCAAACCTATTTCTTTGACTCTATTTACTACTTAGGACTGAAGCTCAAACAGTTTCTAGCCTGTTTTGTGGTATCTATTACACTAGTAACTCTTTTTATATGCATTTATTTTATGCTTGGTGACAGGGGTGGAGTGAGGTGGAAATGGAGAAGAAAACAAGTCAGTTGGCAATCTACTTCATGTGTTCTTAGGAAATGTCCTGCTGTCCAGGGCAGTGACCTGGTACATTGGGGCTTAAAGTCTGCTCTGCTTACGTAACCACATAGTCCCTATATAAAGAGATCCTTGTGAAGTCTGCCAACCTGTCAGTTCTAGTCACAGTCAGTTCAAACCATCACCTGACCAAGGAAGCTAATAAGATCAGATGGGAGGGGATGTGGGAGGTACCTGGTCAAACTAGTTTGGCAGTTTTTACATTTCCATAAAGGAGATGCTTGCTAATATTATTTAACACATAACTTCTGGTGTGGTGCTGTAGGATGAGCACTGGACTGTGAACCACAAGGATGGCAGTTCAAACCCACCAGGTGCTCCTTGGAAACCCTATACAGAGTTGCTATGAATCAGAAATAACTCGATGGCACTTCACAACAATAACAACAACAAGCCTACCTTTGACATAGCTTCCAGCATCACAACAAAATGTAAGCCACCGCAATACAACAAACGGACAGACAAGTCACTCACAGCAAATAGGCTCTAACAATTTTAAGACTAAACAGACTAGGAAGGAGAATCTGGTGACAACTACACGGACAACCAGATGGAAGAGATACATATTTGTGTCCATTCCAAAGAAAGGTGATCCATCAAAATGCAGAAATTATTGAACAATATCATTAATATCATAGGCAAGGAAAATTTGGCTGAAGATAATTAAAAAACAATTGTAGTAGTACACAGACAGGGTACGGCCAGAAATTCAAGCAACATTTACAAGAGAATGTGGAATGAGGGCTATCATGACTGTTGTCAAATGAATCTTGGCTGAAAACAGAGAATACCAATCAGAAAAATATTTACTTGTGTTTTATTGATTAAACAAATTTTTGAATTTTATTGATTAAACAAATATTGAATGCAAAAGCATTCAACTGAGTGGATCATAATAAATTATGATAGCATTACAAAAAAATGAGAATTCTACAACAGTTAATTGTGTTCACATGAAGCCTGTACATAGAACAAGAGACAGCTCGCTGTTTGAATGGACAAAGGAGATACTGTGTGGCTTAAAATCAGGAAAGATGTGTGTCTGGGTTGTATCCTTTCACCATATTTATTCAATCTGTATGTTGAGCAAATAATCCACAAAAATGGACTACTGAAAAAGAATGTAGCAGCAGGCCTGGAGGAAGACTCATTTAACTACCTGTAATATACAGGTAATACAACCTTGCTTGCTGAAAGCAAAGAAGAAACACTACTGATGAAGATTGGAGACTATACAGCCTTTGTACAGTATGGATTACACCTCAACATAAAGAAAACAAAAATCTTTACAACTGGACCAATGAACAACATCATGATAAACGGAGAAAGTACTGACGTTATCAAGGATTTCGTTTTACTTGGATTCAAAATCAACGTCCATGGAAGCAGCAGTCAAGAAATCAAACAACATATTGCATTGGTCAAATCTGCTGCAAACGACCTCTTTAAAGCTTTAAGAAGCAAACATGTTATTTTAAGGACCAAGGCATTGGAGAAAGATGAGGCGTTCTGCTCCCGTAAAGATTTACAGCCTCAGAAACCCTGTTCAGGGTCGCTATGGGTTGGAACCGACTCGACGGCACTTAACAACAACAAGGTACATCTGACCCAAGCCATGGTATTCTCAATCACTTCATATGCATGTACAAGTTAGACAATGAATAAGGACAACTGAAGAAGAATTGATGTCTTTGAATTATAGTGGTGGTGGTGATGGTGGTGGCTATGTGCTGTGGAGTCAGAATCTACTCATAGCGACCCCTTACAGGGTTTCCAAGGCCGTAAAACTCTACTGGAGCTGAAAGCCTCATCTTTCTCCCGCAGAACCACTGGTAATTTCAAACTGCTGACCTTAAGGTTCGCAGCACGATTTGTAACCACTACACTACCAGTGTTGTTAAAGCCCACTACATATAACATGGGCTGCCAGAAGAACGGACAAGTCTGTCTTGGAAGAGCTATGTCTGCAGAGTAAGGATGGCAAGACGTCATCATATATCATCGTACGTAGTGTAGTAGTTACACTGGCTGCTAAACTACAAGGTCAGCAGTTTCAATCTACCAGCCACTCCGCTGGGAGAGATTTATAGCCTCAGAAACCCTAGACAGGGTCACTATGAGTCGGAACCAACTCAACGGCATACCACCACCACCGCGTTGAACACACACATACACACACTATCAGAAGAAATCAGTTTCTGGAAAAGGACATCTTGTTTGATTTGATAAAGTAGAGGGCCAGAGAAAAATAGTAAGAACGAGATGGAATGACAAGAATGGCTCCAACAATGGACTCAAACACAGCTGTAATTGTGAGGGTGGCACATGATCAGGCGGTGTTGCATTCCACTATACGTACAGCTGAGTCAATGGTACCCAATAGCACAAAAACAAGTCTAATTACAGGTATCCCCTGCTTTCTGAAGACTCATTGCATGCCACTTTGCCTTTACAAAATACCTATATTAGTACCTGTTTTTGCTAATCAAACAAAATCCGGAGGGGAAAAAAAAAAGGTGAAAAGTGAAGAAATCAAGCTCCTTCCATGGGAACTACAAAGTACATACATTGCTTCTAATTTGTATTGTTGTTGTTAAGTCCCATTAAGTCAGTTCTGATTCACAGCGATCCAGTATAGGGTTTCCAGGGAGCGGCAGGTGCGTTTCAACCGCTCACCTTGCAGTTCAAACTGACCTTGCAGCCCAGTGCGTATTCTACTTTTATTATATGTTAGTATTATTTTAGTGTTTTGGTAAGTGATTTTGGGAGACTAGAAAGGGTCAAGAATTTTCCTACGTAAAATTGTTTCTTCCCTTTTCATCTTCTTGGCTTATGAGAGGTTTCAGAGGAACAGTTTACTTTTGAATAGCAAGGGAAATCTGTACTGTTTGGGGCTTACATCCACTGTCTCATGAGCAGTAATCACTCAGATGAATAAACTGAGGCTCAGAGACTTAAGTACTTATTTAATGGTATATAGCTAGTAACTGCCGGTGTACACATGTGAGTCCACAAATACCTAGCTCATAAACCCCTGTTTGTTGCTGTCCCTCACTTAGCATCAAACAACTGGCAAACTCTACTTTTTATTTAACTCAATAGATGCTTCTCTACTGATGAGGGTTCAGTCTGGCCCAACTCATCTATTCTCCTCAGCTTTTAGCCAAATTTCTTTCCTTCCTGGATGTTATCAGTCTCCTCTGATCAGCCTTAATGCTACTGCCAACAGGTACTCCTTGTGCCTCCATTTCCCCTCTCAAGACTAAAAGAATACATTTTATTCTGAAAGACAGCCCAGATCTTTGCTTTCAGCTTTAAAAAATTTACCAGACCCCTCAGCTGGTTTCCCATTCCTACTTATTTCAATTGACATATCCTCTTCTGCTCTTACTTCTTCTAAGTCCTGGCCCTATCCAATTCCTGTCAGCAGGTCCTGTCTGAAACAACACATTCTTCTTTAACATTCTCTGTCTCAGCCTAGCAAATTTCACACTTTTCTTTCTATTTCAGTTCCTGAAACCTATTCTCTTCCAGAGAAAGTCCTGACCAGTGAGGTTAAGGCTTCTATGAACTAAACAAGTATCTCTCCCTTTTCCCAGTACCTCTGCCTGGGCACAGCACACAGGTACTAATAGGAACTAGTACAAAACGCTTCTGTTTTGTATGTCACTGCTCAGACTTTGTCTTGTGATCTGTATATTTCTAAGGTCTACTCCTTTCTGTTCAAACCTTGAAAGTACAAATGTTTTGAAAGTAAAAAGTACTCTTGCAGTTCATCTTCAATACAGTGCTGGAAAGATGTTTTGATAAAACAGTTTAAACTGGGGGTATGACAAGGTTTTTAAAAGCAATAATAGGGCACTGCTTCATCTGTCAAAACAGAACAAAAGAAAACAATACAAAACAAAAAGCCCACCCTCACTGCTCCGCAGAGCATTGTCCTTGTTTTTACAAGTAAATTTCCTCATGGAATAAAAACTGCAATCAAGTGAAATAATACAATATAGTATAACAATGAGTATGAATACTGCAAGCCAAGACCTGAATTTCTTTTAAAAGCATGATATTACTCAAAAGCTTATAAACTGTAAAAGGTTAAACACAGGTTAAGATTCTTGGCTTCCCAACTTGATTGGTTTACATAACTCAGAAGGTGGAAAAACTTGGAATCTGGCTTAACACAACACTGACTTATTTCCATTCAAGTTAAGCCACAGAAGAAAAAGTGTGAAAGTTTGAAAACTTTCCTTTAGAAAGCCAGAGTTAGCCAAGTTAAGAAAAGAGAACGAGGTGTTTTCCTCTAGTCTACTGGAGTTTCCCAATTGGCCTGTTCCAGACCATTAACGTAGCCCTCTTTCCTGTCTCTCAAACAGTATCTCCTTAGCTGTTTCACAGTCAATCTGAATCTCACAAGGTCTGGCTTGTGCCAGATTCACAATTGGTACTGTACAGACTCCCACAAGGACCCACAGTCAAACCAGTACAGAGGAAATACATGATAACCCACTCAAAAGTACACACTTTACTCAAGGTGGGTGAGAATCATCAGAGAGCGAGGTCTGTTCATTCTTGCATAAGACTGGATGCTTCTTATTGTTCTTGTTCACTTGGCTGTGTACATGGACTCTCTGCTCCTGGACAGCTGGACTCTGGCTGTCCCAGTGGGTTCAGGATGACAGCCTCCTCCATACCACTGCCAGCATCCCAGATTGTGAACATGGTGTCAGAGCCACATAGCAAATCTCCTGCCCAGCATCTGCAGCTGGTTGCTGTCCTTGCCTTTACCCCAGAGGTCTCTGCCAACAGTAGCAGTGCAGCCATGCTCACTGCTCAAGAGAAGTCAGCTCTCTCCCTGGCCCCAGCCCCACATCCTTTGTTCCATTATGAGAGGTAAGAATATTGGCAGTAGTGGAGGCAAGCTGCTCAGTGCACAACTTAGTGCAGGAGTAAAAGACTCAGGATTTGTACACATGGGTTTTTTTTGGTGAATGTGTGTGTGTGTTTAGCCATAGTGATAGGCAAGTTGGGATACGGATGTTCTCCTGGGAAGCAGTGAGATGAGTTATGCTAAATACACACATACAAGAGGCTTTCAAAAGTTCATGGAAAAGGGTAATTAAAAGATAATGGAATTTTTCTATGAACTTGTGAAGCTCCCTTGTATATCATCATAAAAGTGTGTCAGGCCCAACTTATCTTCTTGGTTGCTATATTTATAGCTCCATGCTCAAAGAAGCAGAACCAACCTGTCCATTTATTAACTAATCAAGAATTCCATCTCTAAAATGACCTTTGCCACTCTTAGGGGTTAAAATCTAAACTTGTCCAATTTGACTTCCTGTCTCTGGAATTTAACTAGAAATATGAAAATAACTATTTAGCACAAAGAGGAGCAAACATGCAGAGAAGAGCTGAGTCATGACAATGGTGGAATACATAGTGATAGTCACTGGATTCCACCATTCAAGTCCTTGTAGCTATAGAATTTCTATGACGCTAAACTCTGGGGCTTCTGGTGTCATTAAGAACCACAGCCAGATTTAAGCTAGCACAAGAAAAGATCTGATCCTTGTAGTCAAATGACTCCACTGAAGACTGTATCCATAGCCAGAAATCGAAAGACATCATCCAAAAAGCAAAGTCTCATGGTTAAACCATAGCTAGACATCAGAAGTACATCAACAGGGAGCTGCCAGAAACCCAAACCGGATTCAGAAGAGGATATGGAATGAGGGATATCGTTGCTGACATCAGATGGATCTTGGCTGAAAGCAGAGAATACCAGAAAGATGCTTATTTGTGTTTTATTGACTATACAAAAGCATTCAACTGTGTGGATAACAAACTATGGATAATATTGCAAAGAATGGGAACTCCGGAACATTCACTGTGCTCATGTGGAACCTGTACACACACCAAGAGGCAGTCATTCAAAAAGAACAAGGGCATACTGTGTGGTTTAAAATCAGCAAAGACGTGTGTGTCAGGGTTGTGTCATTTTGCCATATGTATTCAGTTTTTACGATGAGCAAATAATCTGAGAAGCTCCCTGTATGAAGAAGAATGTGGCATCAGGTTTGGAGGAAAGCTCATTAACAACCTGCAATATGCAGATGGAATAATCTTGCTTGCTGAAAGTAAAGAGGACTTGAAGCACTTACTTATGAAGACCAAAGAACACACAGCTTTCAGTATGGACTATAACTCAGTACAATGAAAACAAAAATCCTCACAAATGGACCAAATAAACAGTACTTTGATAAAGGGAAAAAAGATTGAAGTTGTCAAGGATTTAGTTTTACTTGAATTCATAATCAATGCTCATGGCAGTCAAGAAATCAAATGACATATTACATTGGGCAAACTTCTACAAAAGGTCTCTTTACCGTGTTAAAGAGCAAAGATGTCACTTTGAGGACTAAGATGCATCTGACTAAAGTCATGGTATTTTCAGTAGCTTCATATGCATGTGAAAGCTAGAGAATTAATAAGGAAGACTAAAGAATAATGCCTTTGGATTATGGTGTTGATGAAGAATACTGAAAGTATTACGAATTTACAGAACAAAGAGGTCTGTCTTGGAAGAAGTACAACCAGAGTGCTACTTACAAGTGAGGATAGCAAGGTTTCATCTCTCATACTTTGTATATGCCATCAGGAGGGACCAGCCCATGGAGAAGGACACCAAGCTTGATAAAGAGGAGGGTCAGCAAAAAAGAGGAAGATCCCCCCAAGAGATGGACTGACACAGTGGCTGCAATAATGGGGCCAAACATAGCAACACTTTTTAGTGTGGTGCAGTATCAGATAGCATTCCGTTATGTGTGTGTACGGTTACTGTAAATCTGAACTGACTCAAAAGCACAATACCCCCCAAACAGAGGGCAGCTCAGACCTACAGCTCTAACCTAAACCAGATCTTTGGAAATAACCCAGATACATGAGTGTGAGCAACCAAATAGACGAACTCAGGGAAAAAAATCAAGGGCCACTTTCCAAAGAGTTGCGAATATGTACCATACTAAGCGCCGTCGAGTCGATTCCGACCCATAGCGACCCTGAGTAGGGTTTCCAAGGAGCAGCTGGTGAGCTTGAACCACCGACTTGCAGCTCAAATGACTTTGCAGTCTGACTCATTAGCCCACAGCGCCACACCAGGACTCCATACGTCATATAGCTTACTGTTTATTTCTATATAAAAGACTTATTTTAAAAAGTATAATTTAGCAGGTTATATAGTTTAAATGTAGTTCTTTTACACTAATGATACATGCCAGCAACACAAATAAAAAAATATTTCTTCTATTATTCCCCAGGTAAAGTAGTTTAAACAACCAGTCTGACAGGTTCAAGTCTGTCTCACAAAAAGTGTGTCCTCTCAGAAAAAAAGAGACAAGAACTCGGATTAAAACGAAGGCTGGATTAGAATCAGATGACCTTTAAGGCACTTTCCAGCTCTAAAATCTGATGGCCTCTATTCTCTGAGCAAGTAATAAACTCATCATTTGCAAAGATCCAATGAGTTCACTTAACAAATATCCCAGGGCCAGCCATTGTGCTAGACATGCAAAGTACTGGGTATAAACAATGAACAAAGCATAAAAAATACTCTGCTTTCATGAAACTTGCATTTTAGTCTGGGAAACAGACATAAAAATGCATACAATGCCTCAGATTATGGCAAGCACTTTGAAGAAAAACAAAATGAGGGTAAAAAAGAAAATAAGGATAGGAAGAATAGAGCGGTATCTGTTTTAGATAAGGAGATTCAAAGAAAAATATCTCTTAAAGTGACAGGTGAGCAGAGATCTGGTGAGAGGTAAAGATCGATCCACTCACAAATCTGGTGGAAGGTTTCAGATAAAAGAAAATACAAAGGCCCTGCGGCAGAATACTGAGATCCAACAGTGCAGACCTGAGGGTTCAAAACTGCCAAAGTGTAAGATTCATACCAATGTGATCCCTGGTTCATGGGCTTATGCTAGGCACAGAAGCAAGAAGGCAGATTCACAACTTAATGTGCCATTTATTAGACTTGTTGCTTAGTGCTGTCGAGTAGGTTCTGACTCATAACAACTCTGTACAGGGTTTTCATGGAGCTGCTGGTGAGTCTGAACTGCCAACCTTTTGGTCAGTAGTCCAGTGCTTATCCTACAGCACCACATTAGGACTTCATTTTTCATTGTTGTTATTGCTAAGTGTCATCAAGTCAGTTCCAACTTATAGCAACCCTGTATACGGTTTCCAAGGAGCGGCTGGTGATCTTGAACCGCCGACCTTGTAGATGAAACCAACTTTGCAGCCCAGCACATTAACCCACAGTGCCACACCAGGACTCCACTTGGAACTATGCAAAACATTTGCTGCAGATGTCCAGATTAGTCTAAACTGCCTAAAGAAAATTGCTTTGAGAAGCCAAGTGATACCAAATCCAGTCATTAAGGTTTTCATTTTCGAATGTGGGTTCTTGTTGTTAAGTGCTGTGGGGTCGGTTCCGACTCATAAAGACCCTGTATAAGGTTTCCAAGCAGCAACTGGTGAGTTTGAATCACTGACCTTGTGGTTCAAACTGACCTTGCGGTCCAGTGCTTTATCCCATAGTGCCACCAAAAGCTGGTTAAGCTTCTGTAAACTTATCCTAAAGAAAATAGTGTAATCTGAAAAAAAGTACCATATATCAAGGATATATCAACAGAAGTATTATTTATGATAGCCTAAAATGATGAACAAGTAAATTATAGTGCAATAATAGATTAGACAATAGATTTTCAAAAAGCATGAAAAGTAGGTGTAAATGTGGGCAGGGAGTGGGGAAGGAGAATGCAAAACTGTATTTTTACTTATTTTCCAAACTCTGCACCAAAAAGGATATAGATGAATAAAGATAGGAAGGAAAGAGAAAACATGATCTTGGTCAGTGTCTTAGTTATTTAGTACTGCTAGAACAAACATCTGAAATTTACTTTCTCCTAGTTTAGGAGGCTAAGGAGCTCTGGTAGCGTAGTGGTTACGAATCGGGCTGCGAACCTTAAGGTCAGCGGTTCGAAACTACCAGGTGCTCCGCGGGAGAAAGATGAGGCTTTCTACTCCCGTAAAGATTTACACCCTCGGAAAACCTATACAGGGTTGCTATGGGTCGGAACCGACTCGAGGGCACATAACAACAACAACAGTTTAGGAGGCTAGAAGTCAGAACTCAAAGTGTTGGTTCTAGGGGGAAGTTTTCTTACTCGATTGGCTGTGGAGGAAGATCTTTTTACTCCTGAGCAATCTTCATGTGGCTTGGCAACTTCTTCTCCCATCTTTGCTTGTTTTGTTATTGTTGTTAAGTACCACTGAGTCGGTTCCAACTCATAGTGGTCCTGAATAGGGTTTCTAAGTAGAAGTAAGTGGGTTTGAACTGCCTACCTTATGGTTGGTTAACAGTCCAGCACTATACATCTCAGCTTCCTACCTAGCATTTAATTTCTTTCATATTGCAAAAAATGATGGACTCATAATAGCCCTATACTAATTGAACCATGAAGTCCTGGTGTGGCACTGTGGGCTAATGCCTCAGACTGCAAAACTGTTTGAACTGCAAGGTCGGTGGTTGAAGCTCACCAGCTGCTCCTTGGAAACCCTATACAGGGTCACTATGAATCTGGAGCCAACTCTATGGCACACAACAACAATAACAATTGTCCCATTAATACAACAAAGACAGCCCATTACCAAATGGATTATTGGTTTGATTTTGTTTATTTAATTAAAATAAAAAAATAAAAAGACAGAAAGGGACTGGAGGAACCTAACACTATGGTCCTCCACCACTCTTCAGGTCTGGAAAGGAACTCACCTTGTGGCCTAATTTTCAATCAAGCATGTCTTCTTCCTCCTGATCCCAAACAAAACTTATCTTTGTTTTGTTTTTTTTTTATCTTCTTCCTTCTCTTTATAAAGATTCTCAAGAGATGTGTATCTCCAGCTTTTCCAAAACATCACAATTCCAACTTCCCATTACGAATTTCCTCTAACATACGTTTATGCAGACATACAAAATTTATACATCTCTTTAACCAAATCATTACTATATCAAACTATTTTTTCTCGATTGATTTTCCTACATTTAACAGTGCCGTAATTCTCCCATCCAGTGGAAGAAGTTCTAGTATAACTCTGCCATCAAATCTACCACCAGCATGAATCTAGTACATCACTAAGAACTACTGATTCCTTTCTTGCTCCACTCTCACTGCAGTATCCTATGACTTCTTATGAGCTTGGTTATAAGAGAAAAGGAAACCAGAAATATCAATGTATAATGAAGTCAATTACAAAGCAAAAAAAGGGAACAGTGTAGATACAGAACCTCCAAGTGGCAAGGAAATTACATAGAATTCAAGATAAAATAGATTATTTTGAGGAGAAAAAAAATTAACAAATTACAGGGTAACCTCAAAGAATAATAGACCTGCACATTAAAATAAAAATAATTACTCAGGAAGAAGAGTGAAAAGGGAAGCCCATCTCTGATCACATCTACCTGGAGGCAATCAGAAAGCATAAAAAATACCAAAATACACATTCATCCAAGTATTAAAGGCCACAGAAAACTCCTGAATATGCCCAAAAAATAAAACCAGATGATCATATCAGCACATGTCCAGAACAGAGATAAAGTGATTGAGGCAAATAAGCTGGAAGTAGACCTACACTCCATACTGGACGATGGATAGGCTTTGGAAAGGTCTGAGAAGGAATTCAGAAAAATGATTATAAAATGTATCAAAACATTATACAATGGAGTTGAGAAAAATAAGGAAGAAGTCAGGAAAGCACTGCAGGAGCAATCAAATAAAATAGATACAGCATTGGAAACAATTCAAAACCTACAGAAAGAGGTCAAAACAATTAATAATAGAATATCAGAAATGGACAATACACTGAAATGGCAAAGGAGTAGAATTGAAGAGATAGAAGCCATAACTACTAGTGAGCTGGAAGATAAAAATCTCTCAACACTTAAGATAGAAGAGCAAACACAAAAAAGGATAAAGAAATCTGAAGAAGGTCTAAGATTCATGTTGGACAACATGAAGAGGAATAACTTAAGAATTATCAGCATTACGGAACAGGAAGAATCACATAAGTCCACAGAGGAGACCGCTGAAGAGCTTCTAGTAGAAAATTTTCCTAACATCCTGAAAAGTGAAAGGACAAGCATTCAAGAAGCTCAATGAACCCCAGGAAGGTCAGGCCCTAAAAGACATCACCAAGACATATAATAACTAAGCTCTCCAAAATCAAAGATAAGGACAGAATCCTGAAAGCAGCTAGGTAAAAGAGAAGTGTAACATACAAAGGCAAGCAAATCAGATTAAGCTCGGATCTCTCAACATAAACTATGCAGGCAAGAAGGCAATGGGGAGACATATCTAAACCCCTGAAAGAAAAGAACTGCCACCCAAGAATCCCCTACCCAGCAAAGCTGTCAATTAAATACGATGGTGTAATCAAAACATTCCAGAATAAACAGAAGCTAAGGGATTTTCCCAAAGCCAACCTTGCTATGAAAAACATCCTAAAAGAAGTTCTGTGGACTGAGAACCAACAAGAACAGACAACCAGAGAATGACGTACATGGCAGCATTAACCTGAACTCAATTGACAAATGGAAGATTCAAGAACATAACAGAATTATAAGAACAGAAGATCTGGGAGGTCAGTCTATGCTCAAAACAATTACAATGTGAAAGAAGGTTAACACAGAGGAGCAGAGATCCAAGTGGTGGGAAGGTCAGGTAGACTACAGAATAAAATAAACTGTCTTAAATGGAGGGAAGAATTAATAGAATATAAGGTAACCACAACAATGGGGTTGGGTGGGGGGTTTAGTTTGGGTGTTGGGGAGGGCAATACAAGGAGGAGGAGGAGGTGGCATAAGAACCGCATAGATAGGGGAACACTGAGATAGGTTTGCATGTCCTAAGTGGGACAGAGGTAAATAGTGATGCATGCTTAACCTTGGAACAACAGGGCTCTGGGATACAGGGATCTAGGAATAGCTTGAAGAGGGGAAACAGTACTAAAATGCTTGACTGTCTTATGAATATTAGTTTCCCTTGCCTACTATTGTAAAATAGACATTTGAGTGGGATAGAAAGGAATGTTGGGAAACATGATTAGAGAAAACTTGTAAGCCCGCCTTCAACCTATAACTGATTGGAATACCTAAAAGGGGTTCTACAACTTGCCCAGTGAAATAGGCCTCGTGCAAAGCCTTTACAGAGTATAGGACCTTAGGTGGAATCCTGAGTCCCATCCAGAACCTTCTGAGGTGGAACATTCCCACTAGAAAGGACAAACAGACCAGCCTGGAATGGCTACAGTGACAGAAGATACATCTTCAGAGAAAAATCATTTGGAAAAACACAAAACAAAAATGTCAGCATGACTAGCTACTACAAGTATAAGCAAGCTGCTCGCCAGGAAGACATCAAGGCTAGCAATCAAGTTCCTTCAGTACAAACTTCCCTCTAAGACTGAAACTCAAATGGAACACACAAACAAGCATGTAAGCTTGCTGGTGACCACATTACATTGGTCTACTGGTGAGTGGAAAAGGGGGAAAGGCAGCAATGAAGAAATGGGCTGAGTTCAACCAAAATCCACAGACTCCTGTTGACCTGGAGATGAAAGAGAGAAGAGGAAGGGCTGGTTGGTCCAAAGTGTGGTGAGAATTGGGGACACCTGAGCCCATGGCAAAGGACATAGCCACAGAGGGCTAGAGCTAAGAGTGAAGCATCCAGCTGATATGAAGTGAGGGGAGATGTACAAGAACACACAAACTTGCAGACAGTACCCTTTGACCTAGGCTCGATGGTTCGATAATGAAAACTCAACTAGAGGAAGATTACAAACAAACAAACAAAAGAGTCCCCACTGAATAGATTTCATCTTGTCTAGATGGTCTGGTGAAAAGAGATGGGGATAAGATTCATATGATTCAATAGCGAATAACTGTTATCATGACTAATTGTGACTGCCACAATTGTAAAGACAGAAGTTTTGAAACAAAAACAGGGGAGTGGTTCATCTTACAGTCCAGAAACATAGGGTCCTAGGACATCAAGGGAGAAGCACACATGCAGAATGTAGGACCTTATCCAGAGAAGCAGTGACGCCAGAGACAGGGGCAGAAATGGGGGAATGGAGAGGGGAGCTGCTGAGGACTCTAGATTCATGGTAATAGAGGGACTAAGAGAGCTCGTGGCCAGGAGGCAGATTTGCAGAATGTGCCCTTTGGAAATGTAAATTATTATATATGCCTGAGTGTTGTTTTTTTTTTTGTTTTAAAAAGCTAAAGTGGATAGAGAGAAATACTGTTATCTGATGGTACATGGAGGGGATTATAATCATTGTAATGAAACAAGGTGTATGATTTATTAAATGTAAAACTGATGATCTGCCCTGTAGACTTTTCACTCAATCCACAATAAAAACCTTAAAAAAAAACAAAGACATAAAGAACAGAATGGATAGGAAAACAGGATATTCTAGTATGCAGTATACAAGAGACATACCAAAAAGAGGGAGACAGCCTAAATGCCCATCAACAGAAGAATGCTTAAACAAACTTTGGTACATACACACAATGGAAAATACTACAAAACGTTGAAGAATAACGAATCTGTGAAACACCTCATAATATGGTTCAACCTGGAGGACATCATGCTGAGTGAAATGAGTTAATTACAAAAAGACAAACATATGAGACCAATGTTGGTATGGTGCTAAAGGATAAAGCACTGGACTGCAAGGTCAGTTTGAACTAGAAGATCAGCAGTTCAAATAAACCAGCCGCTCTTTGAAAACCCTGTACAGTGTCACTGAGTCAGGATTGACGCAACAGCACTTTAGCAACAAATGTTGTAAAAAGTTTTTTTTTTTTTTTTTTTAAAAAAAAGGTTTTCTTGACAAAAGAAAGTGTCTGTGATGGCTTAAGGGGGGGGAAGGGAAAATTATTCATAGGCTGGAGGGTAGACACATGTCAACATGGAAAACAAGGCAGGCAACACACAATAAGAGAGAGGTTGGCAGAGGAAAGAGGATAATAGGAGACACAGGGAGGGATGCAACAGTTAAAGTGAATAGAAGTAAACACTGTTAACTCTTGGTACAGGGAGGGGATTGCAACCAGATAGTGAAGCAAAGTGTAGGCTTTGTCGAATGTAAAACTGATGATTTGCTCTTTATACCTTCACTCTAATTCACAATAAGAAGTTTTAAATAAATAGAAAATAACAGGATTCAAAATCATTATTTTGGGGGATACTTGATATGTGCAGTTACTATTTCAAGCACCCTACATGAACTACTCATTTTAATCTTCATCACAACCTCATGAAGTAGGTACAATTATTAGCTCTCGTTTGCAAGTGGTAAATCTTAGAAACAGAAAGGTTACAAAAACTTGCCTAAGGCCATACAACCAATAAGTGAGAGAGTCCAGCAAATTTAGCTCCAGCATCCGTGCTATTTAAACTGACTCAACAACACTTAACAACAACAACCATGCTATTTGGGGAGTGTGGTGGCTCTAGAGGATAGGCACGGGACAGTGATGTGGGATAATGCACTGGACAGAAAGGTAGGTTTGAACCGCAAGGTTGGTGGTTCATATTCACCAGCCACCCCTAGGAAACCCTGCATAGTCAGAAGCAACTCGTTGGCACTTAACAACAAACAACAATGTACCACAAAGTTGCACCACAAGGTCATTGGTTCGAGTTCACTAGCCCCTCTGAGGGAGAAGGATGAGGCTTTCTGCTCCCACAGAGATTTACAACCTCAGAAACACTATGCAGGGTCATTATGAGTTGGAACCAGCTTAACAGCACTTAACAACAACAACCCATGCTATTTACCACTATGTAATGATTTACATCTGTATTTTTATGTATCTTCTTGGAAACTACAACCTTCTTAAAAACAAGAATGGTTTCTTCTCTAGATAGCCTACAACATCAAACATAGAACCCTTCCAGTGTCTCAATACACAACAAACATCTGACAGGTTGACCGATATTCTAAGTACTGCATGAATGATCATCTGCACTCTCATTTTTCAGTAACTAATTTCAAAGTACTTGCACCCAAGCTATTATAACATATTGACAATGATTAACATTATAAATCAGAGTGGTGTATAGAATTTGCTTCATGCCCTAACATTTGGGAGAACTTCTCTTTCCAAGATTTATAATTTCAATTATACTATTCCAGAGCTGGAGTTCTGATGTGGCACTGTGGGTTAATGCAGTGGACTGCAATGTTGGTTTGAACTGCAAGGTCAAAGGTTCAAGTTTACCAGCCACTTCTTGGAAACCCTATACAGGGTTGCTGTGGATCAGAACCAACTCGATGGCACTTGGCAACAACAACAACAAATTCCAGAACTAAAAAATATATACATGGATGCAATCTCTGGAAGCTTTTCCTAAATATTTTGACTAGAATCTGGTTTATCATCAAGAAATATGTACAGAAATGAAATATCAAGATCTCCTTCAATTGAATCAATAGCTGTCTGAGAGGATTTTAACTTCTTGACCTGACCACATAGTCCTTCACCCAAAGACATGCACCACACAGAGATGCTTCACATTCACACTCTGCAGGATTAGACCAAATTAAATATCTATATAAGAGCTTCTTAAAGTCCCTTCCTTTCCTATCTTTTCCTCTCTCACTTCATTTGCAACATCCCAACTATCCTCCATTTCTCCAAAAGTGCTAAAGCTCTTTTCACATTCAGTCTTTCCAATATATCATCTTTCTGCTTAGAATTTGCTTACTTCCCTACTCTTTCTAGCTAACTCTTCATTTTTCAGTTCTGCTTAAATACCATCTTTTCAGAGAAATTATTTTCACATTTTGCATCTAAACTGGTCTCCCATTTTAGAGTTCTGCACAGCATTCTCTATTTTTCTTTTAGAGAGCCAACCACAATTTGCTATTTTTATGGATTAAACCTCTCCAGAAAATATGTTTTAGAGTGCTAATCCCTATATCTGTGGGTATAATCCATTTGGAAATAAGGTCATATGGGTATACAGAGTGTCACTTAAACGAATCTCTTCTGAGAAATAAAAGAAGATTAGGCACAGAAGCAAGGAAGCACAGATGGGGAGAGATAGATGCCATGCCACATCCTCCATCTGCCAAACTAGGCCAACCATGAGATTCTAGCTAAGAGCAAAGCACAACAGGAACTAGCAGTATAATATGAACCCTGAGCATAATTGTGAACCCTGGTGCTACAATAGGAAGCATTCAATGGTAAGTGGCCCTTGCAAAAAGTCAACAATTTGAACCCACCAATCACTCTGTGGGAGAAAGATACAAATCTTTATGAAAGCGGACTGCCACATCTTCCCCCTCCCCCCCAATAGAGTGCCTGGTGAACCTTGGGAACCCCATGAGATAGTTCTACTCTATTCTTTATAGTTGATAGGGATAAAATCAAGTCAAAGGCAACTGATTTGAGTTTTGGGGTTTTGAACCTAATCATCAGAAAACTCTTTGAGGTTGTAAATCAGAAGACCAGAATCAGGAGATCCAGCTTATCTTCCTGGCCTGGCTCTAACTGATCCATCCCAACATTTAACTTCAGCTTCAACACAAGGGCACAAGCTCGAATGTTCTATAACTCTATGTTTACCATATATAGTCATGGTACCACAATCTCTACAGGTCATTATTGTTGTTAAATGCCTTTGAGTTGGTTCTGACTCATAGCCACCCTATATAGGGTTTCTGAGGTGCTACTGGTAGGTTTGAATAACTACCTTGAGGTTCAAATCGACTTTGTAGTCTAGTGCTTATCCTACAGCATCATACAAGTAAAAAGAAAGGGAAAAATACCAAAGGAAAAAAAGTTTATTATATACCATATCAGCCTGGCAATGAGGAAAGGACCATTTCCCCCAGGCTCTCAACAACGAAACTGAGCATAAATGTATACAAACTTTTCAAAAAGCAGCTTGGCAATATATATTTCATGAACATGTTATTTCACTTCTAGAAATTTTCCCTATGAGGTAATTACAAGGGTACAAAAGATGAAGACACAGAAACTTGATTGATGAAAGAAAACTAGAAGCAACTTGAATGTCCATTAATAGGAGGAGGTTAAATAAACTAAGGCCATTAAGGATAATATAGGTTTGTTACAGAAAGATATTGGCATTGGTGGTGGCAAATAAAAGGTTATAGAATAGCTTGTATAGCCAAATCTGATTTATGCAAACTTATAATTTTCATATAAATGTGTACGTTCATTAAAAGTATCAGAAAAAATATTTAATAAAATATATAGAGAGAGATCTCTAGCAGCCATAGATTTTGGAAAATGCATACTCTTTTCTTTGGACATGACCATATACGATTTCATTTTTATTTTTTATAATGATCAGCTGCCATCTTTAATTCTGGAATCATTTTTTGTAATCATTTCAGCATGACGGTTTTTATCTTTTCTAACTAATACACTTAATTTTGTTAACTTTTAAAATTCCTATAGAGAATTAGCAAAAGAATGAAAAAAGCAAAACAGTCCCATATTGACAGTAACTTATTTTCATGGATTATAAAGTGGATGGAGGAGTCCTAGTATGGCACATTAGGATAAGCACTGGACTGCTAACCAAAAGGTTGGTGTTTCAAACTCACAGCCATCCTCACAGGGTCTCTGTGAGTCGGAACTGACTTGATAGCACTTAACAACAACAAAGAGGGTGAAAAGAAGTGACAAACGACAGAGAAATCTAATAAAGCAGTCATCAAAGAAAATGAATTTCCTTTCCCACATTAAACTATGATTCCTGAACAACATACAGGAAGGACAAACATTTTGATTCCACCTTCTTGATGTAATGTCCTACAATAACACATAGAAGGGTAAGTCAAAAAATATTGCTACAAAAGCATGTTGTTTTTCAGTGTTGTCAGATCAGTTCTGACTCATAGTGACCCTGTTCAGATTTCCAAGGAGTAGCTGGTGGGTTTGAATTCCAAACCTTGCAATTAAAAGTCCAGTGCTTATCATATAGTGCCACACAATGTGACTTCCACATATAGAAAGAACCCTTTATTAATAATTTTTTTTTTCTTTTTAAATGTTAAGCTATTGTTTCCCAACATATCCTACATCTAGGTCTATAAGTTTCTGTAGATGACATTTCCAACTTTCTAACCTATCCCTGAAAGTATTCTGCATTCCTAGATTTACATTTTTATTGTAAATGTCAGAAGGGCCATTTGGACATCCTCAAGGGACTTAAAACTATGTTACTTGTGTCTGGAGACAAAAGGAATTCTAAATGGGGCAAGATCAGGGCTGTAGGGTGTATGGCATAAAGTTTCCCTATGAAATTCTTGTAAGGTAGTCCTTGCTACTCTCAAAGAATGAGCAGGGGAACTGTGACAGAAAAGAAATTCTTCTAAACAACTTTCCTGGCCTTTTTCTCACCAATGCAGTTTTCTATTTTCTTAAAACTTCCTCATGAAGACCATGATAGTGCTATGTACTTCAAGATAATCTACCATGATTACTGCTTTGGGAAGACTGATGTCAAGACATATGGAGTGTTCCTTGAAGGCTAGGATGGCCAAACTTCGTCTCTTATACTATGGCATATTGTCAGGAGGGACCAGTTGCTGGAGAAGGAAATCACGTTTGGTCAGGTGGAGGGTCAGAGAAAAAGAAGAAGACCCCCAGCAAGATGGACTGGCAAAATGGCAGCATCAATGGGCTCAAGCGTGGCAACAATTGTGAGGTTGACCCAGGATTGGGCAGTGTTTCGTTCTGTTGTGCATCGGGTCGCTATGAGTCGGTACTGACTCGATGGCACCTAACAACAACAAAAACAAGAAATGCTGAGCCTACAGATGCTGAAAGGAGATGAGAACCTTTCAGAGGCAACAAAGAGAAAGCTTTCACCTAGAGCTGGAACTTTAAATCTGAATTGCTAACTTTTTAAACTGTGAGATAATAAATTTCTGTTTGTTAAAAATTTTTTAAAAAGTTTATCCCTCTGGAAACTCAAAAAACACCTGGCATGAGCTTCTGGAGCTGATCTTTCTGTCTTGAATTTAACTAGCCCAGCAGATGCCCTGGGAAGCCACAACTTTTATTGGGCTTTTTTGTTTTTTTCAGGCACTCTAACGAGACTAAGACAAGTGTATTGCTGTGAGAACTTGTCTGCAGCTATCCTGTGATCACAGAGACCTGTTAAGACATGTTTTTTAGTTGGAATAAACTAATGCATGTACAAACTATTACCCAAGCAATACTTTTTGAGTTACCCTGATTTAAAAAATAATACTGTAGAATTTTAAAAATATCCTGATTTAAAAAATAATACTGTAGAAATAAAAAGCATTCTTGAAATACAACTAAAGCACAAAACGTAAGAATACTTGCTCTTTAACCCAAAGCACTGTTTTATATAAATCTAGGGAACATACCAAGGGTGAAACCCACCTAAAATTCCCTAGACTTAGTAGAAATGACAATATATTTCCTCATAAACTATCAAAAGAGTCTTCAAAAATAAAGCAGGCAAGGTGGCTGGAAGACTCCTTTGCTAATTTGCTCTACATCCTCAAATAGAATAAGCAGCTTAAGATCCACATGTATATAAAGATTATTTCAAAGAATGCTATTCTTCAATCACTAGGTTTTCCAAGCATGGGATTTATAAAATCTGTGAAACCACAGGCCTTATAGGAATACAAATAAAACTTGACACTACATAATCTTTTCCTTTCCCATCACTGACATTCCTCAAATCCTAGATTACTTCTCTCCAAAAATGACTCATCCACAACAGACACACAGGGCACCTCACTGTCAATAACACAGGGCCACGAAGCAGTCAGTGTTCCCCACATATGAACCGTACCACACAAAAGGATGATCAACGTCTTAATTGGGGGGGGGGTGGAATAAACTGCTATTTCAAGAGTTAAAAGGCTGCCGTTTATTGAAAGAACACGCTAGCTCTCCAACAGGCAGATGGTGGAAACATTTTAAGAGAATTACCTTTAGGAGGAAAATAGGACTTGCTTTCAGCTTTGTGAGGCCAATCTACCACAAGAGGTCCAAACCTGCGAAAACTGGCAGTGATCTCATCTACAAAACAAAGAAAAGAAATTTAGCAAAAGAGAAAAAAAGTATTTCAACTGAGAAGCATAAGACATGTTTATCTTTAAAAATGTTCTGATAGCTAGTTTCTAAAGCATTTTTACAGAAGTTAACACTAACTAAGTGAAATACCACTGCTTGGCACATATTTGGTTATTCACTTATAACCCCGCAAAGTGTACTTCTAACTTCCCTTCACTACTAGTAAACTTAACATGCAGATTTTATAAGAAACAATATAAGATGTCAGCTAAGGTGATCTCTATGTAAAATAAAAAGGCGATTCTAAAACTAGGAATGTTCTCTACTTTTTTGGAGGAAAAAAAGGTAAAGGCACCCACATTATTTAAAGTGTTTTCACTTATGTAAAATCTTTAAGGTTATTTTAGAAACAGATATGATTCTTTTGCTAAAGTGGAGGGGAAATAAGTAGAAGTCCTGGTGTGGCGCTGTGCGTTAATGTGCTGGACTGCAATGTCAGTTTGAACCTCAAGGTTGGTGGTTCAAGTTCACCAGCTGCTCCCTGGAAATCCTATACAGGGTCACTACGGGTTGGAACCGACTTGATGGCACATAACAACAACAACAACAGAGAAATGAGGAGATCACTCTGTTTGGTAAAAAGAAAAAATTTAAAGTTAATGGTCTCTTTTCTCATATATACACATTACACATTCTATGAAGAAAATGTTTAAATAATTATAGCTCAACCTTCTGACTTCTGACTCAAAGCAAAAGGTTTTAACTTAAACCTGGTTACAACTCAGGTTTAACTTACCACTCTATCAGCCATGATCAAAATTATGTCTTAAAGAAAAATCCAACTGATAGATGAGATTACCAAAAATAAAAGAATAGTTTGAAGAAAAATGAGCCTCCAGTTACGTACAATTTTCATGGAATAAGTCTAAAATGTAACACATTTAGAGACTTTCCCCCTCTTATCATAAAAAAATAAAACAAAATAGAGAAGTGTCCCCGCTAGACTAATGCAGGTAAAACCAGTCCATGTGACAGTACTGTAGAGTATATCCAAAACCTACTGGAACAAGAATTGCTGAGTTTCCCTTAAGTCAATTTATTTACAATTTTATTTCATTTGTCCATCCAACAAATATTCATTGGCAACCTACTATGTGCTGATGTGAATATTTCTATTGTCTTTAGTCATAAGTGAAAACTCACTTTTGGATTGGTTGTACCTTAAAAATATTATTTTTATTAAGAAAAATTCTGGCTAGTATTCATCATATGAAAGGCAAAACCAAACCCACTGCCATGGATTACAACTCACAGAAAACCTACAGGACAGAACAGAACTGCCTCACAGGGTTTCCAAGGCTGTAAGTCGTCCTAGGAAAAGACTGCCACGTCTCTTCTTCCACAGAGTGACTGGTGGATTTGAATCACCAACTCTCAGTTGGCAGCTAGCACTTTAACCACTGTGACACCAGACCTCCTTTTTAAAGGTAACAGAGGGATTATTTTCATTCAGAGTTATTTGTATCAAAATTTTAGGTGGTATGGTATGCTGAAAATGAACAAAATCTCTGGAGTCAGACTGATTTTTAAGTTATAAATGCACCATTAACAATAACA
>NW_006408521.1:17513305-17539703 GCF_000296735.1 Chrysochloris asiatica
GTTCTGACTCATAGTGACCTGTATAGAGTTTCCCAAGGTTGTAAATCTTTATGGAAGCAGAAAGCCTCATCTTTCTCCCATAATTATTCTCTGGCCTTTTAAATATTAGTTATTCTTATTCGTTTTTAATGTACCCCAAAATTAATAACCAGTAAATGTGAAGCTGTTAGGAGACTGCTTTGTTGCCACATATAACAAGATACCTGAAATGTACAATCTGTTTATTTCTTCAGCTGTTAAATATTCTCACTTTCTGCATATAAACGTCTTCATGCTACCTTGAACAGGGAAGGCAGGGTAGAGCACACAAGGCCCACACCTGGCCTTTATAAAATCATTAGTGAATGCATCGTACCTTCATCAATATCAGGAGGAAGGCCTCCAACAAACACCTTTCTAGAGTAGCGTTCCACCCGTTCCCCATTCTGACAGCGAGTGGGAGAACTTAGGCCAGATGACAAGGACTGGTCGCCATGGCTGTCGTCCAGGAAGGCATCTTCAAAGGGAAAGAGAGAAGACCGACCTGAAACAGATGTGGGAGTTTCTACAGTTAAAATGATTTTTCTGGACAACAGATGCTTGATTAGGAGCCCAAAGTTCAGAGTGAAGCACGAAAAAATTATGTCCTAAAACTGTGACTTCCCAGTTGAATAAGTAACTAGCGATTTCCAGATCCAAACAAGTTTATACTGTTTTTGTGGAGATGACTGGCTCAATGTCTCAAGAAGTAGCATCCCAAAATTGCAGGTGTTTTCCTTACTAAAAGATCCCCACTAAAAGATTATCATTACCACTGCTGCTAAGAGTATTCAGGAGTTACTTTTCCTTAGCCCAGTAGGTCTTCACAATAAATGCAATAATCATCACTATTCACAGATTGTAATCTGCTCTTCATGATGACATCAGAGGTTCAGTTCTGAACACTGGCCCTAGTAACCAAGGTAATTTTAAACTCATGACAGGTGCTGACAAACCCTGCTGATAGCGGGACTAAAGATGATTAAGTGTTCCCTGCCACCCAAAGCTACTCCAGTTTGGAAATGTTATTGTTGTTAAGTGCCATCATCGGGTCAGTTTCGGTTCATAGAGACTCTGTATAGGATTTCCAAGGGACAGCTAGAAGGTTTGAACCACCGACCTTGGGGTGCTTAGCCTACAATGCTATATCAGGACTCCCAATTTAGAAATAGGCATCTACAATTATCAAAGGGAAGAGAGAGTAACTATAAAAACACATACATTCAGATGTGGGAGTACATACCTAAACAAGGTCATGATGTCTTTATCCCAATAATCCTGGCTTCAGTACATGAATGACCCACTTAAACACGGGCTGTATGGACAACTTTTACTTGACCTTTCGTTTGTTGTTGTTAATTACTTTCTAATTAGCTCCTACTGTTAGTGATCATGTATACAATTTCCCAGGAGTGGCTGGTGGGTTTGAACCACCAACTGTAGTTAGCAGTGCAGTGCTTATCCTACAGCATTACACCAGGACTTCACTTACTCTTTCATGTTATACCAATTGGCCCTGACTTTACAAGGACTGGATTGAACTAAGCACTGTTGCTGCGGTTGCTAAGTGCCCTTGAGTTGGCTCCAACTGACTCATAGCCTGTACAGGGTTTCTGAAGAGTGGCTGGTGGGTCTGAACCATCCACCTTGCTGTTAGCAGTCCTTGCAGTCAGTAGCTGATCCTACAGCACCACACCAGGACTCCAAATGAGCAACAAATTCACAATCACCATCACTTGCTGCATGTGTGTGTAGCTTTTACATTATTGAAAAGACTTTGGACTTTTTCTTGCACTAAACTCACCTATCAAGTAGATCCAGTAGATTCTGACTCACAGCAACTACCTATAGGGTTCCCAAGACTGTCAATCTTTATAGGAGCAGGCATGCCCAGCTTTCTCCTGTGAGCTGCTGCTGGATTTGAACTACTGACCTTTCGGTTAGCAGCCCAACCCCTAACCCACGCTGACACCAAGGCTCATTTTCTTGCACTAAAGCAAAGCTAAATAAGAACAGTATGCAGCTATTCCTCAACTCACCTACAAAGACAGCTAGGAATGGATCTCGTTCATAACCCAGGGACTGCCTATAGTTCTATCAGTCAAGTGGAAAGAAAATTTATGAAAAGATAATAGAAATACTGTTAATTCTATAGAACAAAAGCGCCTGCTCATTCAGTATGACAATAAGAAAGTCACCAGCAGTTAAAGGTTGTTAATAAATATAACACACAACAAAGACATCTGGCATTACAAAATAAAATCTAAATTTAAAAACAAATATATTTCCTGTTTGAGTCAAAGAGTTCCTGGTAAAACTTTCCACTAGCTTACGCTCTAAAAATGAACTATCCTCAACACTGTAACTTTTAGGGGAAAAAAAGAAAAAGTCCCCTCTAAAATAAATTCATGGAATCCTAGTGTGGTTCTGTCGGGTAAGCACTGAACTGCTAATCGTAAGGTCAGCACTGCTATGAGTAAAAACCAACTTGACAACACTTAACAATAACAACAAAATAAATTCATATGCTGTCTATATAAAAAAAGTGCTTTTCCCATTTAGTCTATCCTGTCTGTCTATATAGCTCTGAAATCTAGCTTATGCGTCACAACAGCCAACTCTTGAAAACAAAATAAAAATAGCCATAGAAAAATAGGGAACATTTCTTTTAAAAAAAAAAAAGGTTACGAGTATAACTGTTTATTTTATGAAAAAACCCAGGTGGTAAAGAAAGGCTGTTTTGATGTTGGAAGTTAATAAATAAAAGAACCGAAGAATTTTTTGTTCAGCCCTCCTCAGCTCATTTGTCACCTCATGCCACCTATCTGTTTTAGCCTAGCAGGAATAAACAACAGACAGCAGATTCTCATCTCTTCATGTCTGTTTTGATCATTGGTGGTAAAAGAAAAAGCTGTGCAGCAGCTAGAGGCAAAATGAGTTTTCTAAAGCCATCCAGAGAGACATTCTCTCATAGACACAAGGTCTGCTTTGCACTCAGTAAATTATGTGCCTTCTGTGTGTCAGGCACATGCCCAAATGAGCATTTTCTACAAAGTGTTCTTATTCCCTCTCTTACCTTCAACCCTAGTAATAAGATATTCTCAGAAAACAAAATTCCAGAGTTTTACAATCCACATTAGAATGTAAAAGGTGCTGAAAAATCTTGTAGTAAAGAAATATTGCCTTAATCCGGCACTTGTTGTTGTGATGTGCCGTGGAGTCGGTTCCGACTCACAGCAACCCTGTACAGGATTTCCAAGGCTGTAAATCTTTACGGGAGCAGAACGCCTCATCTTTCTCCCGCGGAACAGCTGGTAGTTTCAAACTGCTGACCTTGCGGCTCGCAGCCCGATTTGTAACTACAATAATCCAGCACTGTTGTTGTTGTTGTTAAGTGCCATCGAGTCGGTTCCGACCCATAGCGACCCTGTACAGGGCTTCCGAGGGTGTAAATCTTTACGGGAGTAGAAAGCCTCATCTTTCTCCCGCGGAGCGGCTGGTAGTTTCGAACTGCTGACCTTAAGGTTCACAGCCCGATTCGTAACCACTACGCACTACCCAGACTTAAATTTTGGTGCAGTTCTGTATGATAAGCACTAGACTGCTAACTGCAAGGACAACAGTTCAAACCAACCAGCTACTCCTCGGAAACCCTATACAGGGTTGCTGTGAGTCGGAACCGACTGAAATACACACCACAAGATAAAAGAACCCTTTAACATGCATAATTCATTGGAAAACACTAGAGGAAATACTTCTCCAGATTCCAGAAAACCAAACAAACATTTCCCTGCCAAAGTAATCATAATCTGATGGGAGAATAGGCACGTACACAAATTAAAAAAAAAAAAAAAAAAAGGATTAAGTGCTAAGAGAAGACTTTATCAAATGACACAAAAGCACATTTTACTGACCTGGAGATGGGAGAAAAAAGACCATGAAAGTGACTTTATAAAAGGGTAATTTTGAGCAAAATCTGAAGATGGGAGTTTCTGAGGCAAGAACAAAAACACACAGAAAAAGTACTTTCAAAAGAACTCTTGATCTTTCCCTGCAAATTGGCTTCTCCTCCAGAATGGCCTGTTGGTCATTTTTAAGTACTGTCAAGTCGGTCTCAACTCACAGTCACCCTGTATACGGTTACTGAGGAGCAGCTGGTGTGCTTGAACCAACGATCTTGTGGTTCAAACCAACCTTGCGGTCCAGCTCATTAATCCACAGTGCCACACTAGGACTCCAGTATTCCCTGTAATGTTAGTAAAAATTACTATTATCCACACTGCAATTCATCCTTGGTATCTCTGCTTCTCATATTCCAGGGCTAATCCATTTGTTACTAAATCCCAACAATTTAAAGTCAGACTACCATCCTCCCTCATTTGGACTAATAGTCTATAAATCTACTCACAACAGCCTGTCTAGTTTACTGACTTTTACCCACCATGCTTCTACACAAAGCAGCCAAAATTTACATCTGTGAGCATTAATCTGATCATGTAACTACATCCCATACCCCTATCACTAAAACTGCTCAATGACTTCTCATTATTTTTTCAATTAAATACAAAACATCACTATGAACTGTAAGGTCTTTGTCAAATCCAAGGGGATTGGATGTTGTGGTTGTCGTCAAGTGCTATCAAGGCAGTAAGTCATATTGTTGTTATTAAGTGCCATGGAGTCAGTTCCGAGGAATGGCTGGATGCTGGTTGACTTGAACTGCCCAACCTTTTAGCAGTCCAATGCTTACACCAGGAATAATAATGCTAATAAGGTATGAGTGTGGACCATACAAATAAGACACATGAAATCCTAACAAGGGTGTTGACCAGTTTGTCATGCTGTTGTTGTTATTGTTAAGTACCGTGGAGTCGGTTCCAACTCATAGCAACCCTGCACAGGGTTTCCGAGGCTGTAAATCTTTACAGGAGCAGAACGCCTCATCTTTCTCTAGCGGAACCGCTGGTAGTTTCGAACTGCTGACCTTGAGGTTAGCAGCCTGATTCGTAACCACTACACTACCAGAGCTCCTTTTGCCATTCTACTAGACTTAAAATGAACCATCCCAGAGGTGAGCAGAGGGCACCTCATGACCACCAAGAAAGAGGAGTAGGCATAGAGTTCATCTTTTGGACATGGGGTCTCTGAGCTGAGACCATGGAAACAGAGAAAGAAGACTCTAACACTGAGGATGGCAAAATAAGGTGAGAAGCAGTGACAGAAGCAGAGGCAACGGAATTGACTGGAGACCAGTAGGAGACAATGCTTCCTAGCCTGTAGAGTGAGAATGTCGAGGGCCTCTAGGCAGGAGGCTTACTGGCAGAGTGGGGGGCTTCTGGGCACTTAATACAGCAAAAAAAAAAAAAAAGCTTTGTACCAGTTGTCTGAGCAAGGCAGAGGACATGGTGCCTCTGGGCCAAGACCCTGAGAAAGCCTTGTTTATGGGCATGACAGAATAAATTGTCCTGAATGAAGAATCGTATCCAGAATCATTTCTGATTCTGACTACACTTCCCTGTTAAGTGCCGTGGAGTCGTTGGTTTTGACTCATAATTACCCTGTACAGGGTTCCCAAGGAGCAGCTGGTGGGTTTTAACTGCCAATCTTGTGGTTTGTTGTCCAGTGCAGATCCTACAGCACCACACTGGAGTCCACACTTCCCTAATAAACCCCATAATTTAAATTATTATCTGCAAGTTCTGTATAGGCAATGCAACACATTGTCAAATCCAATAGAGAAGTAAAGACTGCCTTGGGAGGGGCAGTTAGTGTTAAATACGTTAAAAAGTTTGGAAAGTGGAAGTATGTCTGACAACTGCCTCATAGGAATCAATTTTGGGCTACAGTAGGTGGCATTGTGGCCTCAGTGGTAGGCTGCTAACCACAGGGTTAGCAGTTCAAACCTACCAGCTGCTCCTCGCTCCTCCAGAATGCTGTAAAGCATGAAATCTGGTGGCTTTTTGCTTGTGAATGCCTAGTTTGTTGTTGCTGTTGTTGTTGTTGCTGTTGTTGTTAAGTGCCACAGAGTCAGTTCCAACCCATAGTGACACTGTAGAGGGTTTCCAAGGAGCGAGTGGTGAGTTTGATTGAACCACTGAACTTATAGTTCAAATGCCTTTGCAGACTGATACATTAACCCACAGGTTTAAGTGTTCAAATGTCAAATTATTCTTGAGTACCTCATGCACCTCTCACAACTGAAATGCCAGTGTTAGATACAGCCAGGCTCAAAGGTACATTCCTGGACACACCACTTAATGGTCACCTAGCTGTGATGTCAGACCCTGAGAGCCTCCAACTGTAAGTTTTCCTATCTGCAGTAGGCCCATCCCTGCTTTCTGTAAACTTGGCATGCATGTGTGATGGATGTGGGAAGAGAGTCCTTTGTGCTATGTGGCCTATAAAAGGTCAACACGTGGAGATAGGCGTCTCTTTGGAAACTCATCATGGTATCTATGATTTCCCTCTGCCGAATGATCTGTCTATGTTTGTCTTATATGTTTACTTTTGTTTAACACTTAGTAAAGACACTGTGTAATGTTTATAAATTTGAAGATGGGATCTCTTTTTCCCTCTGTAACAGGAGAAAGATGAGGCTGCTGCCCTCAGAAACCCTATATAGGGTTGCTGTAAGGTGGAACCGACTCTGTTACACCATCATCACCACCACTACCCCATGGGATGTTAGATACTCCCACTGAGACACTTTTACAACTAGCAATTTTCATCGAGGGAATGGGGTTAGAATGTGAAGAAACCTGCAATCATCCAGATGACAAAGAAATCTTGAACTAGAGCAGTGAAGAGGAAATGAAGATGATGTACAAGACTTTCTGAAACAAAAAGAAATTTCTCTTTATCTAGCTAACATAACCACAGTTTATTTTGGCCAAAAAAAAAAAAGCAAGAGTAGTAAAAATTTGGACAGTTTCATGAACTCCTTATAGGTACTTAAGAACCTTCCCAAGGTTTAAAAATCAACCTCTATTTTATCAGAAGGATTACTCCTCTTTGGGACACAATGGCTCATTGATGTTTCCATAGCCTGAACACCATATATTTCCTTTCACTCTAATTATAAAGTAATGAAGGACTGACTGTCTTGATAACAAATTTAGCCACTTGCTACTGTAAAGGCGTGGATCTAACCCAGAAGACAATAATCAGCCACTGAAATTTTATTTCTCTATATATCCAGCCTGATACAAAACACTGGTATTCTGAGTTATCCAATAGTTCCTTACAGGTATTGGTCAATACAAATCCATCCCTGATGTAAATCATTCATGAGAAAAAAACCAGAATGTAGTCATTCTGTCCAGAAATTAGACAAATAATCTCTTAAAATAGATAACTTAAAGCTAAAGAAACATGTCAAATAGGAGATTTGCAAAGTGCTAGGTAAACAAGGAAGACATACCCAAAATAACTCCTCCCCCGTGAAGCTCCCTTTCCTACAATGTTTGACGGAAAAACACCTGAAGGCCATGCTGGGCTGCCTAAGCCGTTCAACTTCACTTCAGAGCTCTCCTCAAAGCCTCTGTCATCATTCCAGCCACTCCAGGTCACATCAAACCCAGTACTTCCAATCCAGGAGTTCCTAGGTAGTTCAAATGTGTTCCACAATTAGCGGGAAGTCTGGTGATTTTACTTTACCTAGAGGCACCTTAGAAGACAAGCCTATGGAGCTCCTTCCAAAGTTCACAGCCTTGAAAAAGCTATGGAGCACTTCTACTCTGCATACAGCATTACCATGAGTAGGAATCGATCTGATGACAACAGACCACGATGACTTCCAGTCTAAGTCTTACTTTTTCTTCTTGCTATTGTTTTGCTTCAAGTTGATTCATACTCACAGTGACCTTCTGTAAGTCAGAATAGACACATACTTCATTAGGGGTTCAACTGTTAATATTTTGAAAGTAGAGTGCAAAGACCTTTCTTCTGTGCATCTCTGAGTTGGTTTGCAGCAGAGGACATTAACTGTCCCTATGAGTTAGGAGCTCTGGTAGCGTAGTGGTTACGAATCGGGCTGCGGACCTTAAGGTCAGCGGTTCGAAACTACCAGCTGCTCCACGGGAGAAAGATGAGGCTTTCTACTCTCGTAAAGATTTACACCCTTGGAAACCCTGTACAGGGTCACTATGGGTCGGACCCGACTCGATGGCACTTAACAACAACAACAACAACATGAGTTAGTATCACTCACCAGCAGCAGGTTTATTGTTTGGGGGCGGTGTTTAATATTATTTATTGCACCACCCAGGAATGCTTCATCTTAGTCTTGCAAATAGCTCTGAAACTAGTCACTTTGGGGCTTAGTATAATCATATTAGGAAGTATGATTCCCTCAGGAAAATTTTTAAATCCACGGAAGTCAAGATAGTTTCTAGCCTAGGCTCCACTCTGTGACCTTGAACAAGCCACTTATCTCAGTTTCTTTTACATAAGGAGATAGTTGAATTAGATGAATGGTTTTCAAATCTGAGGACAACAGGATCCTTTTTATTACGCAGAAATAGAATATAAAATTCTAATTTGCAAATAGATAAAAATCAATCACTTGGTACAGTGGCCATCTCTTCAGCATCACACAACATCACAGAAGAGTTCACAACTCTTGGTATGTACCCTAAACCTATTCTCTTCCAGTGCCATTTCAATAAGTGGCATCATAATTCACCCAACTGTTCAAACCAGAACCTGGTATCATTCCTGAGTCTTCCTTCTTATTTGCTCTCTACATTCAATTCATTAAATCTATTGAGTCTACCCTCCAGAACAGATCTTTAGTTCTTTGTTTCTTTCCAACTCCATTGTCACTATACAATTCTAAACCACTTCCATCTCTTGCCCAGACTACAGCCATTGTCTTCTAACTTGGAAATCCACCTTCTCCTCTAAACCTACTCCGAAGAACAATTAGAATGCTCTTTGTTGTTGTTGTTGTTTCAAGAGATAAATATGATCACTTGACCCTGCTTTAAAACTTTCAAAAATTTCCTCTTGGACTTGGACTTGGACCAAGATCAAATCCTGACCAGGAGCTAAAGTCCAGCAAGATCAGATTTCCTTCCTTACTCCAACCTCATCTTTTCCTTCCTAAAGTGTTAATACTTTCATTGTGAAAAAAGACAAATTAAAAATTGCCAATGTAACTCTTTTAAGCATACAATTCAGAGACTTTATGTTTACCATGTTGTATGACCATCGTCACTATTTCCAAGAGCTTCCTATTATCCCAAAGAGAAATTCAGTACCCTTTAGTCAATAACTCATTACCCTATAATCCTAGCTCCTGATAAGCACTATTTTTTTTTTTAATTTTTATTGTGAATTGAGCAAAGGTTTACACTTAAGATCATCAGTTTTACATTCAACAAATCATCCATTTTGTTTCATTTCAATGACTGCAATCCCCTCCAAGCAACAACAGTTACCCCACCTCCTCCCTGTGCTTCCTTTCTCCACCCCACACTTCTTTCCACCCCTTCTCAACTTGTCCATAGGTGAGTGTTGCCTTTTTGAATTTGAATGATTGACCATTCCATGGTGAGCGTACCTTACTAGTGTTGCCCCCTCTACCTATCTACTGCTTGACTGTAAAGTGGGTCATTAGGGTAAGTTCCTTTCCAGACCTGACGGCTGGTCAAAGGCCATAGTCTCGGGCTCCTACAGTCTTTCTGACCAATAAGTCCAGTCTTTTCATTAAAACTTGGAAAATAAAACAAAAATAAACAAGCACTGTATTAAGCTTTACTTGACAGTTAACACAGCAAATTGGTTTTCCAATCATTAATTCATAAACAAATTGTTCTGCACTAATGGTTGCTATCCCTGCAATGTGTCAAAATGCTCCCAATTTCTTGATTTTCCAGTTTCCATTCATTCAGCTCGTCTGTGTCTCCCTGCCTTCTAATCTTTGGTTTTGAGCAAATGTCCTTTTGATCTCATATAGTTAAATGTCCTTTTGATCTCATATAGTTGATTGTTCTAGGAAGCAAATTTCTCACAGCTGTTACTGTTTATTTTATACGCCAGTCTATCATTTGGCTGGAGTCCTGGTGTGGCTCTCTGGGCTAATGCATCACAGAGCCACACCAGGACTGCAAAGTCATCTGAACTGCAAGGTCAGTAGTTCAAGTTCACCAGCTGATCCTTGGAAACCCTATACAGGGTAGCTATGGGTCGGAATTGACTCAACGGCACTTAACAACAACAACATTTGGCTGGTGTGGCCTCCAGTGGTATCTTGACTTTGAAGTTAGAATTTCACCTTAGCGCAATAATCTGGGATATGAGTAGGGGTTCCTCCAGACTAGTTCAGACCAGTAAGTCTGGTGTGGTTTTCTTTTGGAATTTGAATTTTGTTTCACAGTTTTATCTGTTTGAATCAGGACCTTCTATTATGGTGCTGATCAGCACAAACAGTAGTGGCACCATCTTCTCATCTCAGGTTAAAGGAGACTGAAATTCATCTGGGTCATTAATCCTTTGGCCTAAGTGCTTCCTTGTTGTTGTTAAGTGCCATAGAGTCCGCTCTAACTCATATCAACCCTGTTTAGGAACATCTGATGAGTTTTACCCACCAATCTTGTGGTTCAACCCAACCTGGCAGTAGAGTACTTATCCTACAGACCCATACCAAGACTCCTTGAATCTTCCAGTTATCTTCACACTCCTCTGCTCCAGGTGGGAAGAGTTATTTCTCAAATGTCCCCTTTTAAGAACCTGGCTGATACTCACCAGGCAAAGATGTAGAACATTTTTGTTTTTACGAATTGGGTTTTGCCAATTGACCTAGATCACCCTGAGACTATGGTCCATAGCCTTTAAGTCCAGGAGTTCAGTTTTGATGTCTAACCAGTTTCTCTGTGTCTCATGTGCTCTACTATAGATGAGTATATGTATGCAGCATTTACCTTCCAAGCCTATCTTATGAAATGTGCAAAGATCTGGAGTTAGAAAACCAAAAAGGAAGAACATGCTCAGTATTTCTCAAGCTGAAAGGACAGAGGAAAAAAATTCAAGCCTCAACTCGCAATACTGAAGGATTCTTTGGGTAAAACATTGAATAATGCAGAAAGCATCAAATGAAGATGTAAGCAATACACAGAGTTACTGTATGTATGGTTAATGTTCAACCATTTCAACAGGTAGCATAAGAGCCAATGGTACTGAAGGAAGAAGTCCAAGCTGCACAGAAGGCACTGACAAAGAATAAGGGTCTAGTAATTCATGGAATACAAACTGAAATCTTTCAACAAATTGATGCAGCACTGGAGGCTGCACTAAACAATGCCAAGACAATTATCTGGCCAACTGATAGGAAAAGATCCATATCTGTGCACATCCCAAAGAAACGTGACCCAACGAATGTGGAAATCATTGTACAATATAATTTATATCCCATGCAGGTAAATTTTGCTAAAGATAACTCAAAAATAGACAACCAGCATATTCTGATGAGATCAAAAGAAGATGTTTCCCATACAACTTAAACCAATGGATATATTTAGAAAGTTTTTTTAAGTCATATTTAAACGTATGTTTAAGTAAATTCCGCAGTTACTTTAAGACTATTCCAGTTATACTGCATTTTATGTGTGTTTACAGTGTCAAGTTGTCCAATAAAAATTCTTTAAAAACAACAAAACAAGAGACTTCTCTAAGTTGTAGATACATCAGTACTTTTCTTCAAGTCTTTTTACACATGCAAATCCCTCAATCTTTTCCTTTAAAATAATGCCACGTTTATACCATGTCTGTAGGATGGCATGTCTATACCATGGGATAGCTAATTCTGCCTCCTTGACTTTTGGCATAAAAATCCAACCCCAACTCAGTAAATAGATTTGTTTTATTGGATTTTAGAACTTCCTTTATCATTTAAATGATCCAACTGATGTTGATGGTTTAAATATATGCAGATATATACTTACAACAGTAACTCCAATCATTCTTCACTCACTTACATTGTTTAAAAGAATATTTTATATTCTTCTTGTTGCCCTTTAGCTAGGAAATTCTGTAAAATATCAAGAGGACTGACACTGGCAACTTATGGATAAAAACTTCCCAGAGACCATAAAAACTCAGATGAAATGGAACAACACAACATATACAAGAAGGCTTCAAACAGTTCATGGGAAATTGAATAGGTAATTTATATCATGAACTTTTTAACAGCATTTTAATCAGGTGTACTATTGAAAATATTCAGGCAACAAAAGATCTTTATTTCTTAGACAATTTTCTAATAGAAGTTGCAGGTGTATAGGGAACATATATCAAAACTTATCAAAAATTAAGAATACTCCTAAAAGAAAACTTAAAATTCTTTGGTGTGATTTTGATTTTAGAGGAAAGGTAACATTTGTCTATTGGACACATCTCTAAACTAAAAACGGGTATCAGTCGGTGGGGCATAAACTTGGATATTTAAATATTTACTTTATATATGTTTTTGCTAGCTGCTATCAAGTCAGCCCAAGCCATGGCAAACCCATGAACAACAGTATGAAACTTGGCCAGGTGTGCCATTCCTATCATCAGTTGCAGATCAAACAGCTGAAATGAATAACAGAGTTTTCACTGGCTGATTTTCAGAAGGAGATCACCAGTCCTTTCTTCCTACTTCATATAAATACAGACATTCCAGTGAAACCTGGAATGGTTTCAGCATCACAGCAACATGTAAGTCTCTACTGATAGATGCATGGTGGGTGGGTATGCACATGGTATTCTGGCTGGGAATCAAACTACATTTTCTGCATAGTGGTGGTGGAGTCGGTCCCTACTCATAGCAAGTCTATACAGGGTTTTCAAGGAGTGGCTGGTGAGCTTGAACTACCAACCTTGTAGTTCAAAAACATATTTATTTTTAAATCCTGTTCTTTCACTTGCAATTATTATCCTTGCCTTTTATTACTATTTCAATATACTTAGTTTGCCAAAAACCCTATGCCCAGTACGTGTTTCCCCCATCTGAGCCTTCAGTTAGTTAATGTCCAAGTTTTTCCCTGTTTCCATTACTTGTATCATGAAAGCGTCTTTCTAAAACCTGATGTATCTGTGTTCTCATCCTGTTTCAACAGCCATTTATTAGAACAGCACATACCACCTCACTGCCGTCTTCTCCTCTCCTGTTGGTCCCCACTGCATACATGCTCTAAGCATCTGGTCATGCCAATCTCACTTTGAAGCATTCTTCTAAACTTATTACGTATCTGGAATGCCTTGATTTCTACTCCTTCTCCACCACTGAAATACTGGTACTTCATGAAATTCTATTTCTGGAAGCTTTTCCAAGTCCATTAGAAGAGGTGAAAGATTTCACTGACTTAATTCTTGCTGACAAATCTCAGAAATGTCACAGATATTCCTTTGCTCTCTCTTCCAAATAAGTTTACCAACATAAAAATGTAATGCACAGCATGTGAGTTACAGTTCAAATTCTGCTCTTAATTGTACTCCCACTGCTGCTGAGTTGATTCCAACCCACAGCAACGCTACAGGACAGAGTATACCTGTCCCACTGGGTTCCAAGGCAGTAAATCTTTATGAACTCAGACTACTGCTCTATCTTTCCTCTGCAAAGTGGCTGATGGGTTCAAACTATCTATCTTTGTTGATTAGCCGCTAAGCACCAGGGCTCCTGGCTTCATCATAAGTATGGTAAAGTAACACATGTAAGTTCACTTTTCAGGCTTCTTTGGACAACTGAAAATGTTAATTTGAGGAAAGTGATCAAATATTGACTTAATCCATGATCACATAAAAAAATGAGCACAAGGTAAGCTGCAAGTTCATCAAATTTATACTACTTAGGTTTGGCACAGCTGATAGAACTTAGGCAATGAACATGAGACTGTAACATTGCCTCCTTCATTCCTACATGGCTATGGTGGGGGCAGCTGTTGGTTATGTGCCGTTAAGCCAGTTCAGACTCATAGTGATCCCATGTAGGGTTTCTGAGATGGTACATCTTTGTGGAAGCAGAAAGTCTTATCGTTCCCCACATAGTGGCTTGTGTATTCGAACTGCTGATCATGAAGTAAGCAGCCCATCTAATACCACACTATACTACCAGTGCTCCTTCACATGGAGATATGCTCCTATATTTTAGGGTGAGGACTTTTATTCCTTTTTCACCTTTGGAAATCAAGAGTAAATGAAAGTATGGGAACAAAAAATTTCTGTCTGTTCTCTTTACAGAAAACCAACATTCAAACTTTTAGCTTTCTCATACACACACACATATGTTCATGCTCTTCTTTATCTCTAACAATCAAAGTGCATACTAACAAAGTGCGGGCTTGAGCCATCCCAGGCAGCAGCATTTAGCTTAGCACTTGATGCAGATGATCACGACTTTTGAAAACAACAAAATCAAACTTTTATAAATAAATAGAGAAGGTAACACGGAAAAAAAGAAGGGTTGGTATTTTTCCGCTACTTGTCTGTCGGTGTCATACCGTGGTAGTTTGGGTGTTGCTGTGATGCTGCAAACTATACCACTTATATTTCAATGTCCAAAGTGTCATTCATGGTAGACTGTGGCTAAAAGCAGACAACAGCAGAAAGACGTTTACCTGTGTAGTATTCTATGCAAAGGTATTCTATTGTATGGATCATGGCAAATTATGGGTAACACTGCAAAGAATTCCTATTCCCATGGGAACACTAAACTTGCTCCTGTGGAACCTGTACATAGACCAAGAGGCAGCCACACAAACAGAACAAGGAGATAACACTGTATAGTTTAAAATCAGAACAGTAAGGGTCAGTGTTGTATACTTGCACTTGTTTAAACTGTATGCTGGCTAAATAATGACAAATTCTGGACTATATGAAGAACAAAACATCAGGATTTTTTTAAAAGGCTCATGAACAACCCGTGATATACAGATGATACAACCTTGCTCACTGAAAGTGAAGCACTTACTGTGAATATCAAAGATTGCCTTCAGTATGGATTATACCTCAACATAAAACATCTAGCCTCACAAGTGGAACATAAGCAGAGAAAATATAAAGTTGAGACAGGTTTCCTTTTACTTGGTACCAAAATCTACACCTGTGGAAGCAGCAGTCAAGAAATCAAACGATGTATTTCATTGGGCAAATCTGCTGCAAAAACCTCTTTAAAGGGTTCAAAAGCAAAGAAAGATGTCACCTGGAGGACTGAGGTGTGCCTGAGTCAAGCTATGGTGTTTTTTGATCATCTAATACTCATGAGAAAGCTTGACAATGCATACGAAAGACCGAAGAAACAATCAGTGCCTTTGAATTATGGCAAAGAAAACTGAATATGCCATGGAGTGCCAGAACAAACAAATCTGTCTTGGAAGAAGTGCAGCCAGAATGCTCCTTAGAAGTAAGGATGGCAAGACATTGTCTTATGTACAAGGGTGAGTCAAAAATATCTGCACTCTGGCTGCAGAATTTATTTTAATCAACTTTTAGAAAAGACAAAAACATCATTTTCAACATAATCTCCTTGCTTTTCAATACACATTTTTCATCTTCTGTCAATAAACTTTCATATTCCCTTATGAAAAATGTTTTAGGCTGAGTTTGGAGCCACCAACGCACTGCTGTCTTCACTTCTTCATCAGAGATGAATCTTCAACCTCAAAGAGCTGCTTTCAGGGGACCAAACAGGTAAAAGTCCAATGAAGCAAGATCAAGACTATAGGGAGGATGCTTTAACATCTCAAAATGAGGTTTTTGCAGTGTCTAGCATGTGAGCAGAGGTGTGTGGACATGCAAGATCACCACGCCCTTGGGTGGCAGTCCTCTGCATTTAATTCAAAGGCTAAGCTTCAGCTCTTCAGTGAGCAGCTCACTGTAAGGAGCTCTGTTGATTGTTGAACCTTTTTCCTGATAGTGTTCTAATACTGACCCTTGAGAATCCCAGAGAACTGCAAGCATCAATTTTCCAGTTGACAGTTGACTTTTGAACAGCGATTGAGGATATTTCCATTTTATACTCCGCTGTTTACTCTCAGGCTCGTAGTGATGAATCTATGCCTCGCCACTAATAATGATTTTTTAAAGAACCTTTCACCTTTCTTCGAGTAATGGTCCAAATTTTGTCTGCAGATGTCCAGGTTCACACCTGCACAGCAGTGACCTTGAGTGGAAAGCACTGATAAGACAGTGTAGCCAACAGAAGCTTTAAAAACCAGAGTGCAGATAAGCTTTGACTCACTCTCATATTTTAGACATTTTACCAGGAGGGAACAATCCCTGAAGAAGGATATCATGCTTAGTACAGTAGAAGGTCAATGAAAAAGATGAAGATCCTCAATGAGATAGCTGACCCAGTGGTTACAACAGCAGGCTCCAACATAACAATGACTGTGAGGATGATACAGATGTTCAGTGTTTTACTATGTTGTACCCAAGGTTGCTATGAGTTGGAACTCACTCAACATCACCTAAGAACATATTTAGGGAACAACAGTGTTAATTATAAGAGGCAACTGTCCTCAAGTAACAGTGTTAAGCAGAAGTAACTATCCTTATCTTCAGTTGAAGAACTAGGGAATACAGAAAAGACAGGATGACTGCAAGCAACAGAAGCAGAGAAAAATACTGCAGTCAAGACCATGGGACAAGACTTCTGGGAAGGGGTAAGGCTTGAGCTAGTAGTGAAATAGGAATAAAATCCAAAGTAAGCCCACTGGTGATGAACTGATTCCAACTCATAGGGATCATACAAGACAGGGTAGAACCGACCCTTAGGTTCAAATTGTTACAGAAGTGGACTGCCACTTTTTTCTCCCGTGGAGTGAATTCAAACAACCAACCATTTAGCTAGGAGCTGAACCACTGTGTAACCACTGCTCCAGCAGGGCTCCTTGAAGTTTCTAAGAATGTTGTTATTGTTGTTAAGTGCCATCAAGTCATTTCCGACTCATAGCAACCCTGTATACATAGGGTTTCTGAGTAACGGCTGGTGAAGTTGAACCGCCAACTTTGCGGTTTAAATAGACCTAGTAGTCCAGTGCATTAACCCGGAGCACCACATCAGGACTCTAAGGTTTATAAGGATAGGCCTTTGATAAATAACTGAGAGGAAAGGAGACAATATTTGCAATGACCAGACAACAGGAAAGCTCCTGTATTGTCAGGGCAAGGAGAAGTGGGAAAATGAAAGCTAGGTATGACAGGAGGCAGATTAGGCTGGTGACACAGGAAGAGGTCAGATATGGGGATCCTGAATAGGGACCCTGTGGGTAACATGAACAAATTAGTGTTTCAAATTGATGAAGTAGTGAAAATGGGAAGGAAAGGGAGGGTCCTAAGAAACTGGACGACAGACCTGGTGACTGATGACTGGTTAAGAAGAGCAGAGCTCAGCCCCTTAGGTCCACCCTCCAAATACTGTCCAGTTACCACTGTAAAAAGTGCATTTTCTATTCCTTCCTGACAGTGATTGATTTTCTAGCAACATGAAAGAAAAAAAAGTATGTTACAAAATGATTCCTAGTAATACTATTTTTTGTAATTCCAATTTCTTTAAAAAAATGAAGTAAAATCCTTTACACAGTGTTTTTTTAATGGCTAAAAAATAATCAACTACATACACAAATGTTTTTCCTGTTCAGGATGTTTCAAAGCAAAAGTTACTATATGATTCCATTAGAAAAGGTTTCAATGGTAACTCAAATACATACTGTTATTGTTCAATGCTGTTGAGTCAGTTCTAACTCATAGCGACCCTGTATAGGGTTTCTGAGGAGCAGATGGTGGGTTTGAACAGAGGAGCCTGTGGTTCGCAGACTAGTACTGATCCTGGAGTGGCACACCAGGTATTCATACTAGGTTCTGCCAATATTCATTCAAGGATTTCTGGTGTGGCGCTGTGAGTTAATGTGCTGGACTGCAAAGTCGGTTTGAACCACAAAGTCGGTGGTTCAAGCTCACCAGTCGCTCTTTGGAAACCCTATTAGAGGGTCAGTATGGGTCAGAACTGACTCGACGGCACTTACCTACAAACAATAACAATATTCATTCACAAATGTGGAATAAATAATAAATACAATGATAACTTAATATCATTATCTTCTCTTCAGGATTCAACTACAAAAACAGAGACAGTCTAATGAGTGGCAAACATCATCAAATAAGCAGCCAAAAGACATAGACTCTTGGCTCAGAACTCAAGATCCCACAAGTGAATGACAACATCTCTTTTAGTTTCTTTAAATACTACTTACAAGGAACTCTGGTAGCATAGTGGTTATGAATCGGTTGCTAACCTCAAGGTCAGCAGTTCAAAACTACCAAGTGTCCCGTGAGAGAAGGATGAGGCTTTCTGCTCCCATAAAGATTTACAGCCTCAGAAACCCTGTACAGGGTCACTATGAATCAGAACCGACTCCACGGTGCACAACAACAACACACTTAGAGAAGGCTTTTAGTTTACAGGGGAAGGTTTTTCACTTTCTTTTTTTTTTTTTTTAACTAGAATTTTACAACTCTGAAGTCAGACAAGACTGGTTTTATTACCTCGTAATTTACAGATGACAATACCAGACCAAAGTGATAATGCAGCGATTACAACCTAGTTGTTTGACCATAAATCCCAAACTCTCTACAGAACATTATCTATTTTACAATAATGTTAGAACCAATTAACACATATGAAAATATTCTAGAAAGGTCACAAGCATTACACAAAAGAAAGTTATATTATCTTGCTTGATTGTGACCAAGATAGAAACAAGATTCTATGGAACTTTATGCCTATACAATTTTGGGACCCCTCTTTAAGAAAAAAAGAACAGAAAAATTAGGTAAAGGGGCCCATACAAATTAGGGTCCCTCAAATATAAACTTCATTTAGCTTCAGAGTAAATCTACTTTAGGACTCAACAACAACAACAAGAAACATGCAAAGTCTAACAGTAAGAATGAGCGCCCTTCCAAAATTTCCCTTTACTTTCTAAATACAATGAAACGAACATAGGAGATACTGGGCAGAAAAATATACACGCTTGACCTTTATTTCCTCAAGTTTATTCATGACAGCTACATAAAAAACAAGTAATAAGAGTCTTCATCATGTCTTTATTATGACTAAAAGAATAAATTACAAGCTAACAACAAAAATAACAAAACTGATGAAAATCATTTCTCTAAAATAATTAAGTTAGAATGTCAAACCATACAATTATGATTTTACACACAGGCACACACAAATACTCACACACTCATATTTACTTATAATTTGGCAAGTAAAATATCTCATTTAAAAAAAAAATTTTTTTTACCTCGTCTTCGCCCATAGCTCCTGGCTGCATGTAAACACAGAAGAAAACCATGGGTATAGGTATGTATCAAAATGGTGAATTCAGAAAGAAATATATATATATATTTTTAATCACACAAACCTTTTCTAAAGTTTCTCAGAATTAATTATTCTGGAGATATTGGTCAACTTGACTGCAGACATATATTTCTAAAACTTTTATGAATTGCAAGTTAAATAACAATCTTACGGAGAAACTCAACTGGTTATGGCCACCACTGGGACAGCAGGGCCTACTAGCTGACATACAAATAAACAGTTGTTTTGTTTTTTTTCTTTTTAAATCCTTACTTATAAATCTTCATTTGTATTTCACATTACAATCAGACATCACTTAAAATTGTTATAGTTTGTAATTAAAAACTATAGTTCATGGTGGTTATTCGACATTTCTTAACACACATATTTCAGAATCCCCTGAAAGATTTATACAAGTTTCAATATAGTCAGCTCTTGTTTTAGAGTCCTAATGTGATACTGAAGGATTTGTACTGGATTGTTAACTGCAAGATCGACAGTTCAAACCCACCACTTGCTCCTCGGAAACCTTATACAGGGTTGCCATGTGTTGGAACCAACTCAACAGCACTTAACAACAGCAACAAAGCTTCTGCTTTACCAAATGTGTTTCTATAAAGTTCTCAGTTAAGTTTCTATGACAATCACCATCTATTTCCCTTATATCACAGATGAGGGAAATGATCTTTTTTATCTAGTAACTGAACTGAAAGAGTAGCAATAAGATACGTGATTCACCCATGTCATACTGAAGAATATTGTTTTTTGAAGATATTCCCCACCCTTCCAACTCAAGTCTCACAGAATGTGTTGTTACAGTGTTTAACAGAATTACACTGTGGTATCATATATCGCTAGGAGATTCTGTCATCCAAAATTATTTTCAGAGTGGAAAGTTGCTTAGATTTTAAATGTCAGGTTCTGTAAACGCGTATGACGATTCTCTTTAATTCACTTAATTCAAGAACAAAATGACATAAAATTAGCTCATATTTAAAACAAAAGATAACTGTGGGTTACATTTGCAGTAGTCCTGGTGTGGCATGGACTGTTAGCAATGAATTATTAGCCACAGTTTGGTAGTTCACCAGTCACTCCTCAGAAACCCTATACAGGGTTGCTATGTGTTGGAACAGACTTGGTGAAACTTCACAACAACAACAATTTGAAGTATAAGGCATTAAAAAAAGAAAACTATTTCTCTCCTAGGAAAAGAATTCTGAATTTTAAGTCATATAGTTAAAATAACATTAGGTATTTTTGCTTTGTTCATTTGTAAAATAGAAGATGTAAATGGGGAGGAAGTAAAATAGCTATTGTTACAGGGATGGGATTATAATCAATGAGATGAAACAAAGTGTATGATTTGTTGAATGTAAAACAAATGATCTTGTCTGTACACACAGTCATTTAATTCACGATAAAAAGTTAAAACGTAAAATAAAATAATATTTAGTCAATCTGCTCTGTTACTACTTTTCTTTAGACACCGTGCCTCTAAACATTTGACCTCTTCACTCTTCCACTACTAAAATATAAAAAAGAAGTATAGAGTTCAAGCATACTTCTCCCTAATTCCTCCCATCACACCTCAGTTTAAAAAAAACCCCAGTTTTTCTAAATTTATATAGCAATGACTATTTACATCATTTACAAAGGAGACTGTTGTTGCTAAGTGCCACCGCGTTGGTTACAACTCACTGCAGTGCTGTAGCCATCCTGTATAGGGTTTCCAAGGAGCGGTTGGTGGGTCTGAACCGCCAATCTCTGGTTAACAATCTAGCGCTTATCCTACAGTGCCACACCAGGACTCATATAAAAAGAAGATACATTCTAATAAAAGTTTAAGGGACAGTGTACATTAATTGGGACCTGGAATTAGACTCCTGACAAAGAACATAATAAATGGTAATTAGCTTCCCAGGTTAGACCCAAAGTTTGCGTTATCCATAGTGATATAGGTTGTTAAAGATTTAATTGTGTCCCCCAACCCCAAAAATGCCATAAATCCTAGCCTCTATGTCTGTGATCATAATTCCATTTGGGAATGGTCTTTGCTAATATATGCAGGATTAGTGTAGAGCGTGTCTTGAATTAATACCTTTTGAGAATGAAAGAGATTAAACAAACAAGTCCAAGAAGCAGAGATGTGGGGAAGAAAGATCCAAGTCACACGAAGACTGCTCAGGGGCAGCAGCTCAGAGAGACAAGAACCGTCCTCGCATCGACAGAAAGAAAACGCCATCACCTAGAGCTTGCAGCCTGAAATCAGACTTGCAGCCACCTAAATAGTGGGAAAAAGGAGTCCCGGTATCGTAGTGGATTACTGGCTGAGTTGTTAACCACAAGGTTAGCAGTTCAAATCTACCAGTTGCTCCATGGGAGAAAGATGAGGCTTTTTGCTCCCATGAAGATTTACAGCCTCCATTAGACTTAGCTTCAATGGCTTGGTGATCAGAACAACTAGAGGAAGATAAAGAAATTTGATACAGGAAACATGTGCAAATTGCTACAATTTGATGAACTTGACCTATACATATGGATGTAGTAGCTTAAAATACCAACCAAAAGGAAAGGAGTCTTCAAATCAATGATCAAACCTATCCCCTCTGTACACAGGGTTGATAGGAATGGGCAACTTAGACATTGGCTACCTAAAATGGGGGGGTGGGGGAGAGGAGATATTAAGGCACGAAGTGGCTGACTTACAAGTTTTCGAGAGAGTTTATTTTCACAGTGTGTGGGGGGAAGGTAGAATCCCCACTGGATAGTTTTGATCTTGTCTAGATGGGTCTGGTAAAAGGAGATGGGGATAAGATTCTTATGATTCAATAAGCAAGTAATTGTTATCATGACTAATTGCGATTGTCACAATTATAAAGGTAGAAGTTTTGTACCATAATGTGGGGAGTAGTTAATCTAACACTCCAGGAACACAGTACCCTAGGACCATCAAGGGAGAAGAGCGGGAGAGGAATGCAGGACCCTATCATGAGAAGCAGTGACACCAGAGATGGAGGCAGAGATGAGGACATGGAGAGAGGAAGCAGTTGAGGACTCCAGACTCATGAAACAGAAAGGCTGCATGCTGGTTGGGGGGGGGGGGGGAAGAGGCTTGCAGGGTGTGCCCTTTGGTAGATTGTATATTCCTGAGTATTTTGTGTACATTAAAAAAATAATAATAATAGAGGGAATAGAAGCAAATTCCTGTTGAATGATGATGTGTGGAGGGGATTGTAATCATTGCGATGAAACAAAATACTATAGAATGAGTATAAAACCGATGTTCTTCCATGTAAACTATCATTCAATTCACAATAAAAGCTTAAAAAAAAAAAAAAATATATATATATAGCCTCAAAACTCGTATACATGGTTGTTATGAGTCAGAACTGACTCAGTGGCACACAACCGTTACCACCATCAAACTGTGAAGAAATACATTTCTGTTTGTTAAAGCCACCCATTTACGGTATTTCTATTATAGCAGCACTAGATAACTAAGGCAGAATTTGGTGCCAGAGGATGGGATACTGTTCTAACAGATACCCGAAATGTAGAAGTGATTTTAAAATCGCATACTGGGTAGAGGTTGGAAGGATTTTAAGGTGCCTAGTATTAAAAGTCTAATTTGTCTCAAAGAGACTGTGGTAGAATTAGGGATGTCAAAGGCAATCTAGTGAGGGAGCTCAGCAGAAAGTGAGGAAAGCTATAGGAAAAGTCTTTACCATCTTAAAGAATATATATGGCACCAGCAACAGAATGTTGCCAGAACTGTGGACATTGAATGTGCTACTAAGGAGGCTTTAAAGGAAAATTATTAACAAGTGATTGGACAACAGAGGGAGGGTAATGTTTTTCATGCAAAGAACTTGTATGGATTATGTTGAAATGTTTGGTATAAGATAGAACTTGTAAGTGATGAACTTGGATATCTTGTTGAGATTTCTAACCAAGACCGTGAAGGGGCCACATAGTTTCTTCTTGCCACTTACAGCAAAATGTGAAAACAATAGACTTAAAAATGAACTATGGGGAGAGGGACCGTGTGCTGAAGACCTGGGGGGTACGGGGGAAGGATTGCATGGAGGGAACTGTAACCATGACAATGAGACGATATATGATAGAATGAATGTAAAACTAATGTTCTCCCATGTAAACGATCACATAATTCACAATAAAACATTTAAGAAAAAAAAATGAACTGTGCAAAAAGAAAACCGAATGTAAAGATTCGGAAAATTCTGTTGTACAAAATAAGGATATGTGTCCCAGAATTTTCATCAAGAACATGGCTACATAAACTTTTGTTAAAAAGATCAAGCCTGTGACTAATGTACCTAACCAATTGCCACAGCAGAAAATCCATCAGCTTAACTTGAAGAGGACAGAAAAAAGGGAAGTAGAGAACACTGCCAGCCTGTTGTAATTCTAAAGGTAGGAAACTGGCCAAAGGAGCTGTATCTGTTGTTTCCCCAAGACAAGGACCATCCCTGAAGCAGCCTGAAGATGAGCAGAACTACAGGAAGGAGTCTGGGAAGCAGGGTCTTAACAGTTTCGAAGTTTCAATGTCACAGTCTCCTGGTCTCACAGGGTAGGGGCATAGCATGCCAGGTTTAAAAGAGTCTGATTTTTGCCAACTTGATTCCAGGGGGATGGGGCTGTCACCCAAAGCTGAGGGAGTGGGTTCTCATGCCCAGGGGCAGAAGAAAGGGTTTGCTGGGGCTGAAGAGTTGGGGTTGCCACTCAGACTAGGAGAATGGGGCCACCCAAAGCTGAGGGAGCATCTGGGTGAATCTGGAAGGCAGAGCTGAAGCCTGCCTATTCTAGTCTCCATCTAGAACGGAGAGAATGGCCAACATACAGAGTCTGGAGGGTATGGCCATTGCTGAGATGGTTCCCACAAACAATGAATTCTTTTCAAACACTGAGATCTAACGTAAATTGTTCTGTTGGGTTTCGGACTTGTTTAATGCCTGTTCTTTCTTCTTTCCCTCCAATTTCTCCCATTTATAACAGAAATGTCTACCTGTACCTGTTTTACCATTGCACCTTGGAAATAGAAGATGTGTAACCTAGGCTCACAGATAATGAGGGATTTTGCGTCAGGATGCTATACGGTTAAAGTAGCACCTATATTTGACTTAGATGATTCAGAAGATGAGATTTCAGATTTCTTTTAGATGGAGCAAATGTGTTTTGTATGTGGGAAGGGCATGAATTGAGGGAAAGGGACAAAGAGTAGAACTTTATGGATTTAATATGTTTTAAATCCCAGCTTTTATGCCTATGGTTCCACCACTCATCTATCAGTTTGTCGTATTGTGGTGGCTTGTGAGTTGCTGTGATTCTGGAAGCTATGCCAATGGTATTTTAAATACCAGCAGGGTCACCCATAGTATGTACAGGTTTCAGATGAGCTTCCAGATGCAGAGAGACTAGGAAGGAGAGACGAACTACTTCCAAATATTTAGTCACTGAAAACCTTATGAATAGCAGAGAAACACTGTCAGATATAGTGCCGGAAAATGAGCTCCTCAGGTTGGAAGGCACTCAAAATGCGACTGGGGAAGAGCTGTCTCCTCATAGTAGAGCTGACCTTGATGACATGAATGGAGTAAAGCCTGTGGGAGTAAAGCCCTCGGGACGTTCATTTGCTGATGGAGCACAACTCAAAATGAAGAGAAAGCACTATAAACATCTATTAATAATTGGAACACGGAATATACAAAGCATGAATCTAGGAAAATTGGAAATCGTTAAAAATAATACGTATACACATCGGTATTTTAGGCATTTTTGTTGTTAAGTGCCATTGAATTGATTTCGACCCATAGCAACCCTGTATAGGGTATACAGGGAGCAGCTGGTGAGCTTGAACCATCGACCTTGCAGTTCAAATGACTTTGTAGTCTGATGTTTTAACCCATAGTACCACACCAGTAGTGAGCTGAAATGGACTGGTATTGGCCATTTTGAATCTGACAACCACATGGTTTACTACGCCAGGAATGACAAATTGAAGAGGAATGGTGTTGCATTCATTGTCAAAATGAACAGATCCAGATCAGTCATGAGGTGCAACACTGTCTGTGATAGGATAGTATACATGCGCCTACAGGAAAGACCATAAAGAGCTCTGGTAGCGTAGTGGTTATGAATCAGGCTGCTAACTCCAAGGTCAGCAGTTCGAACTACCAGCTGTTCCGTGGGAGAAAGATGAGACTTTCTGCTCCTGTAAAGATTTACAGCCTCGGAAACCCTGTACAGGGTAACTGTGAGTCAAAACCGACTCCACGGTACTTAACAACAACAGGAACAGGGAAGGCCAGTAAATACCACTATTATTCAAATTTATGCACCAACCACTAAAGCCAGTGAGGATGAAATAGAAGAATTCTACCAACTTCTTCAATATAAAATTGATAAAACATGCAATCAAGATGTATTGATCATTATTGGTGATTGGAATCCAAAGGTTAGGAACAAAGAGGAAGGATCAGTAGTTGGAAAATATGGCCTTGGTAATAGAAATGATACTGGAGATCACATGATAAAATTCTGCAAAACCAATGATTTGTTCATTTCAAATACCATCTTTAAACAGCATAAGAGACAATTATATACATGGATCTCACCAGATGAAATACACAGAAAATCAAACTGACTACATCTGTGGAAAGAGATGGTGGAAAAGCTCCATCTCATCAGTCAAAATAAGGCCAGGGACAGATTGTGGAACAGACCATCAATTGTTCACATACAAATTCAGACTGAAGCTGAAGAAAATTAAAAGAAGTTTACCAGAACTAAAATATGATCTTGAATATATCCCACCTGAATTTAGAGATCATCTGAAGAACAGATTTGATACATTGAACACTAAAAATGGAAGACCAGAAGAGTTTGGGATGACATCAAGAACATCACACATGAAGAAACCAAAAAGTCATTAAGAAGACAAGAAAGAAGGAAAAGGTCAAAATGGATGTCAGAAGAGACACTGAAACTTGCTCTCCAGCATAGAGATGCTAAAGC
>NW_006408521.1:17539803-17541544 GCF_000296735.1 Chrysochloris asiatica
TGTTGGAGGAGAATATTGAAAGTGCCATGGGCTGCCTAAAGAACAAACAGATCTATGTTGGAAGAAGTGCAGCCAGAGTGCTCCTTCGAGGCCAAGATGGCCAAACTTTGTCGCTCATACTTCAGACATATTGTCAGGAGGGACCAGTCGCTAGAAAAGGAAATCAAGTTTGGTAAGGTAGATGATCAGAGAAAAAGAGGAAGACCCCCAACAAGATGGATTGGCAAAATGGCAGTATCAATCGGCTCAACTGTGGCAACAATTGTGAGGTTGGCCCATGACCGGGCAGTATTTCATTCTGTTGTGCATAGGGTCTCTACGAATCTGTACCAACTCGGTGGCACCTATCAACAACAGCAACATGCCTCTGGTTATGATTCTATTTGGGAATGGGTGTCTCTGTCAGGATTAGTTTAGGTTATGTTTAAGCTAATCTCTTAAAATATAAAGATTAAACCAGCAAAGGAAAAGCAGAGATGGGAGAAGAGAGATACCAAGCCAAACAAAAATTTCCCAGGATCAGAAGCTCAGAAGAAACAAGAAACTTCCTCAAGAGCCAATAGAAAGAGAATGTCTTCTAGAACCAGTACTCTGAATTCTGACTTCTAGACTCCTAAAGTCATTTATTTGTGTTATTTCTGTAATAGCAGCACTAGATAACTGGAGTGGTGCTGTAGGTTAAGCACTGGACTGTTAACTGTAAATTGGTGGTTCAAACCCAACAGTCACTCCAGGAAAACCCTATGCAAGGTTGTTATGAGTCTGAAACAACTCCATGGTACTTAACGACATGATAACTCAGGTACAGATGAATTAATACTAATAGATAATACATTAAAAGAGACAAAATAGGTTTTGACATTTTATCACTTGTCCTTTTCCCTCATCTTGCTCCTTTCCTCCATCTCCTGTGATGTCACGCTGCTCAACATCTCCACTGTAAAACCTCTAGAGAGAAAATAAAATGCTCTGTTTTTCAAAATTATTCATTTCTCTCCCAAGCAACAAATGCCTATTCTTTCATTACCTATGATTTCAGGCCAAATAGTCAATGAAAAAGAATCTGATTGAAATATGGAAAAGTACAAATGACTCATCAAATCTTAACATCCCTGAAGGATAAATGAAAATGCTATTCACTGAAGACTTCAACTGCTAAACATTCAGGTAATACAGAACGAGAAATTACTAGATCCAGAGAGGTTTTGGGAGCCGAGGAGAACATCCTGAATTGACAAAGGGGAAAAATTGCAAAAGCCCTACTTGAGAGTTTTAATCAAAGCTTCCTTAAAATTAATAGTTCATGACTTTCATAGCTTCTGCTCATTATTTAATGTCTTTTTCTGAAAAAAAGACATTAAACAGTGCTACCTAGGTTTTGATTTCAGTATTTACTTATGATCTTTATGGTGATTATTATTTTAATAGTTGTTGTCCTTAAGTGCAGTGGAGTCTGTTCTGACTCACAGTGATCCTGTATAGAGTTTCCAAGGAGCAGCTGGTGGGTTTGAACTGCCGACCATATGGTTCATAGTCCAATGCTGATTCTACAATGCTACACCAGTAGTCTATTATAATTGTAGCTGTTGTTAAGTATTGTGGAGTCAGTTCCGACTCATAGTGACCCTGCACAGGGTTTCCAAGGCTTCAAATCTTTACGGAAGCAGAAAGCCTCATCTTTCTCCCGCAAAACAGCTGGTAGTTTCGAACTGCCAACCTTGGAGTTAAGGAGCTCTGGTAG
>NW_006408521.1:17542644-17558352 GCF_000296735.1 Chrysochloris asiatica
TTGTTTTCTTTCCATTGAGATGTAATCCATACCAAAGGCTATTCTCTTTGATTTTCATCAGTAAATGTTTTAAGTACTCTTCACTTACAGCAAGCAAGGTTGTATCATCTGCATATCGCAGGTTGTTAATTAGTCTTCCTCTAATCCTGATGCCACGTTTTTCTTCATATAACCCAGCTTCTAGTCTATTATATTAGTTGGCACTTAATAATTACTTGTTATTTGCCAGAAGAAAAAAAAAAAACAAAAAACCTCAAAATGCTTATATTTATTAATACCATTTAACAAAAGCAGTAACTTTATGACATAAGTATTCTTGCTAGCCTCTTCTTACAGATGAGGAAAATAGTATGTCTTGCCCCAAATCATACAATAGAATGTGGTAGACTAGGATTATGAGTCTGGATCTACCAGAATAAAAATTTAAACTACATGTCATTTACAATGAAAAATGCAATCCTTATTTTAAAAATAAATTTATATGGTCAATGACTACTACACTGTGAATGGTACTGTCATGTTAATGGATGGTGCTTTGTTACACATATGAGGCAACACTGTTGCACTTTGTTTTAAATGACTGATCTTCTATGCAAGTGATTCCAAGGACATGTTATAACGTGGTTTTAAAATCTAAAGAAATTCTTCTACCACAATGATGTATAAAAATTGCTGAAGTTTATGAAGAGGAACTTTTCTCTAAACAAATCAATATCACATATAAGTTATTTTTAAGTTGATAAGTGCCATTGACTTGGTTCCAACTCATATATAGGGTTTCTGTGGAGTGACTGGTGACTTGAACCCTTGACTTTGTTGTTAGAAGTCCAGGTACCAACAAGTCAGCATCGACTCACAGTGACCTCATGTACAACAGAATGAAGCACTGCCTGGTCCTGTGCCATCCTCACAATTGTTGCTACACTTGAACCCACTGCTGTTGTCACTGTGCCAATCCATCTCGTTAGGGTTCTCCCTCTTTTTTGCTGACCCTCAACTTTTCCAAGCATGATGTCCTTCTCAAGGGATTGGTCCCTCCTGACGATATATTCAAAGTATGAGAAATGAAGCCGAGCCACCCTGGCTTCTAAGAAGCATTCTGGCTGTACTTATTTCAAGACGGATTTGTTTGTTCTTCTGGCAGTCCATGGTACTTTTAATATTCTTCTCTAATGCCATAACTCAATGCATCAACTCTTCTAAAGTCTTCTCCCATAGGGAGAAGGTTTCGTATGGAAAGGAATTGGCCTTTTACTTTTGCAAGCTAGGTTGACCTGGGAAGGGCCCTTCCAACAGCATGGAGAAACTGTTATTTCCCTCATCCCTACACAACCAAATCCACTGTCATCAAGTCAATTCTCAGTCATAGCAATTCCATAGGGAAGCGTAGAACTAGGTTTCCAAGACTACAAATCTTTCTAGGAGCAGACACCCTCATCTTTCCCCCATGGAACAGCTAATTTGATTTACCAACCTAGCAGTTAACAATTCAATGCTAAACCCACTGTGCCACTTGGGCTCCTCATCTCTAGCCCCTCAGAATGAGTTCCCTTATCTGACCTGGCTATGGAAAAACCTCTGGAACAATAAAAGTAAACCAAGCCTTGAGGAGAAAAAGAACCCAAGGGAATATAAGATATACTCCCGAAACTACTCAGAGTTCTCCACATTCAGACATTGGTAAGGGGGTAAGGCCAACACTAGATCTCTCAGGGTAACTATTTCTAATTCTGGCCCATCCAACCTACCCACACACTTCCAGGTTTAATTAAATTAGTCTGTGGGGGCAGGGCACAGGCAATTCTCTATTTGAGCTCCCATTTTGATTATATAGCCAGGATTGAAAATCACTGCTAATCCAAAAGAAAAAAAGGCGGGGAAGAAGGCAGAGTACAGAAACTGCAGAGATTAGCATTTATCAGGTATGTATTTCTTGCCTTGTGTGGTGATAGGAATATTACACACTTATCCTTACTAGTTATAAAGAAGGAGTTCATTGTGCCCATTTAAAGCATAAGACAGATTTCACTTGCTCAAGGCCACAAAGCAAATCCTCCTGGATACATCTAGGATTTAAACTCTGTCCTATCACCACCACCCTACCTGAACTCCACACCAAACTGTTTTTACTATATTAGACTAAAGAAGAAACTGTCCTCAGAGAGCAAAGATGAGCATAGGCTAACAACAAAAAGAAGGCAGTGTGTCACCTACTTAACTTTATCTAGGGGCCATCTACATGCCAAGTCTGTCTTTTATTCATACTCCCAGTCTGCAGATAAGAAAGGCCTGAGTGGAAATGTGAATACAATTCCTGCCACCATAGGGAGATAATGTCATGAAACTTAGACTGATCACTTTCGGAAATGTACCAGTTCTACAAAATTAGTTATTATTTAATTGATTGTCACTACAAAACAAACCTCTTGGTGTGGCGCTGTAGGATCAGCACTGGACTGTGAACTACAAAGTCGGCGTTCAAACCTAGCAGCTGCTCCTCGGAAACCCAGTAGAGGGTCACTGTTGGTTAGAATCAACTTGACAGCACTTAACAACAACAACACAAAACCAGCCAGTTGCCACGGAGCCAATTCCAACTCACAGTGACCCCAGGTGTGTCAGAATAGAACTGTGCTCCACAGGGCTTAAGGAAGTAGATCATCAGTACATTCTTCCAAGGAATCTCTGGGTAGACTCAAACTGCCAAACTTTTTGGTTAGCAGCAGAGCATGTTAATAATTACACCACCAAGGAACACCTCATTTTCACTTGCTGTTAGGTGCCACGAGTCAACTCTGACTCACAGAGACCCTACTCCCAAGAGAAGGAAACACTGAAAGAAGCTAAATGAAACCTAAGTGGTTTAACGATAAAATCCAGACGAATAGAAATCACACTGGATTAAGGGCCTGGCTGGCAGAATATTCCCAAACCATAGATGGCTATTTGCTGATTGTAATAAGGATGAAATGAAGGGACATTATTTTCAACTTTTCTATCAAAGTGAGGAAAATGAACCACAAAATATTCTCATAACTGCTGTTACGTTAGAAAACCCTTTGAAGCTTCTTGCTTTATCTCACAAATTATGTTTCAGTTTCAAACTCTACTCCACCATATAGCCATGATTTTTTGCACCAGAGAATGCCAATGGGGTGAAATTGGCACTCTGGGAAGTAAGTTTTGACCACGTTCTAGAAAACAGTATAAGCCTTACAAAAACACAGGTCTGTGAAAATGTCTTGTAAATTTAATTGGTAGAAACGTGCCCAGTGAAGGAGGCTTCCTGTGGAGTCTCTGCAATACATAAGACTATAGGTGGAAGCCTGAACCACATCCAGAGTTCCAGAGATGGGAAATTCCCACTTGAAAGGACAAGCAGACCAACCTGGAGTGGCTAGAAGAACAGAAGATACTTCTTGAAAGACAGACCTACAGGAAAAATATAAAACAACATAGGTAGACCGACTGTTACTACAACTTGCTTGCCCAGGAAACATCAAGGAAAGTGGTCGGGTCCCCTCAGTGCAAACCCCCTTCCAAGACTAAGACTCAATGGGAATACACGCTTTGATTGGTGACCACGCTAGACACCGATAAGGGGAAGTGAGAGAAAAACAGCAATGAAGCAGTGAGCTAAGCCCTACAACGTTCAATAGACTTCTGTGAACCCGGGTGAAGACCTGGTTGGCTAGCAGTGTGGCAAGACCTGGGGACTCTTGGGCCCAGAGTCAGTGACATAGCCACAGAGGACTAGAGTGGAGAGTGAAGCATTCAGCTGATAAGAAGAGAGGGCATATGCATAAGAACACCCACACTTGCAGATATTACCCACTTGATCTGCTTCAGTGATTGGATGATCAGAGCTCAACCAGAAGTAAAAAGAAGAGGAAAAAAAAAAGTATTCTCATACAATTTTATGAACTTGACCTATACCTATGGATGCAGTAGCTCAAAAGAGGGAACAGGTCCTTACAGCAAGAATCATTCCCACCCCCTCCACACACAGAGTAGGCAGGGATGGGCAATTTGGACATTGGCTACCCAAAATGGGGGGCGGGGGGCTACAAAAGCAAGAAGTGACTGGCTTACAAGCTTTCAAGAGGGAACCTAGATCCAGAGGGCCTGGAGGAAGGTAGAATGTCCAGTGAGTAGTATTCAATCTGTCTAGGCGGGGCTGATGCAATGAAATGCAGATGGGTCTCTTGTGATACAACAGTGAATAATGGTTATCAGAACTGATTGTAAGGGTTGGAAATGTAAAGGTAGACATTTTATAGCAAGGAGGGGTGTGATTAACTTTTCAGTCTAGGAGCGGAGGTCCCTAGGACCATCAAGGGAGAAGAGCAGAGAGCGGGACCCTACCCAGAGAAGCAGTGATGCCTGAAATGGAGCCAGAGATGATGACGTGGAGCAATGGAGCAGCTGGAGACTTTAGATCCAGAGAGGGAAAGCGATTGTGTGCTAAAGACCTGGGGGGTATGGGGAAAGGATTGCATGGAGGGGATTGTAAGCATGGCAATGAGACGATATATACGACAGAATGAATGTAAAACTAAAGTTCTCCCATGTAAACTATCACATAATTCATAATAAAACATTTAAGAAAAAAAAAAAAACTAATTGGTAGATCAACACACATTATCAACATCTTTAATAATGAAAGAATTTAAGTGCTAAATAGAATGAGGGCAGAAGAGTGCTGGGGATAAAATAGTAAGAGCTTGGCTGACCACCAAAAGGTTGGCAGTTCGAACCCACCAGCTACTCTGTAGGAGAAAAGACCTGATGATCTGCTCCCATGAAATTTACAGGTTAGAAAACTCTGTGGGGCATTTCTACTCTGTCCTATTGGGTGACTATGAGTGAAAAGGGACTCTATGGCATGCAACAACAGAACAAGGCCATTACAGGAAATCTTGAGGAAAAGGCTGGCTTACACAGCTAAAGGACATATTTTAGGAAGGTACTTAAGGTACATTAAATATTGTCTGAAGCTTTTAACTACTGTCAGCCAAGCTATTAAGTACTGTAACCCCAGAGCTCCTATGCCCTCATTCATAAGGCTGTTAAGGCGTCCTGGTGTGGCACTGTATTATGAGCTGCTGCTCTTGGGAAACCTGATAAAGGGCTCCCTGTGAGTCAGAAGGGGGATCCTAGTGTGGTGCTGTGGGTTAATATGCTGAACTACAAGGTTGGTTTAAACCACAACATCAGAAGTTCAAGCTTGCCAGCCGCTCCTTGGAAACCCTATACAGGGTCACTATGAGTCAGAACAGATTCGACAGCACTCAACAACAACAACATGAGTCAGAACTGACTCCATGGCACTTAACAACAACAACAGAGACTTTTAAGGACTACTGGTGTGGCGCTGTAGGATCAGCACTGGACTGTGAACCACAAGGACAACAGTTCAAACCTACCAGCTGCTCCTCGGAAACCCTATACAGGGTCACTATGAGTTGGAACCTACTTGGTGGCATTTAACAACAAAAAAGACTGTTAAATTACACTTTCACGGTCTCACCAAGATCTTTTTCCCTCCTCTCTCCCTTCTTTCTTGTCTTCCATTAATGAGCACCTACGCAGTGAGCCTGCTGACAGCCATGTAGCTGCACTGTGCTTGCAGCCAGACGCCATCTTTGAATGAAAGCTAGTCTCTGTCCTCTTGAAGCATACAGTTTAAAGAGGAACACCAACATAGAACAACTGAGTAGGTTTCGACTCATCGTGAACCTGGATAGGGTTTCTGAGGAGCGGCTTATGAATCTATCTGATCCATACGACCAGGTTCTACTGCCTATACAAGTAGAGAAAACAAATAGGAAAATACACACAAGGAAGAGTGGATAACTTCAGTTTTCTGCATCTTTGTTATTGGGTTGGCATTTCATGTATATTCACACACACAAGAAATTTCTTCCAAAATTCAATAAAGTAAGTCAATTATTATTTCAGACCTTACTTACTTACAATGTTCAATATCAGGCCATGTAGACCAGGTTTGCCATTCTATTTTTAGAAAAAGAGAATTTAATAAGCATTACTCTGCTGTGGCCTGCCAGAAGAACAAACAAACCTGTCTTGAAAGAAGTACACCCATAACTCATGTACTTTGGCCATGTTATCAGGTGGTGGTAGTGGTTATGTGCTGTGGAGTCGGTTCCGACCCATAGCGACCCTGTACAGGGTTTCCGAGGCTGTAAATCTTTAAAGGAACAGAAAGTCTCATCTTTCTCCTGTGGAACATCTGGTAGTTTTGAACTGCTGACCCTGAGGTCAGCAGCCCGATTTGAAAAAGGGCATCACACTTGGCAAAGTACAGGGTCAGAGAAAAAGAGGAAGAGCCTCAATGAGCTGGACTGACACAGTGGTCTCAACAATGAGTTCAAACTTAGCAATAACTGTGAGGATGGTGCAGGACTGGGCAGTGTCCTGTCCTGCTGTATGTGTGAGTCAGAAGCCATCTGTCAATACCTAACAACAACAAAGCATAAACAAGGTGACAGGTAATATTAGAGAAACTATTTTCCCAAAGACCGAATTAGTGTGCTTGTGTTAAACTAGTATAAAATGAACATACTAACATAAACAATGAAATATTTAAAGCAAGGGTTACCACCCTGAATCAGATGGCAGGAGGGTATCCTCTTGACTCAAACACATCACCTTAGTCAAATCACATTATCTCTGGAACCTTAGTTTTCCCATCTAAAAGAGTAAAAGGTATGCAAAAAAAACCCCACATACACATAATAATACTCTTATTTCCCTTATCACATCCTTGTAGAGAATACATCTAATAGTCACAAAGCAGTATTCTCTATATTGCTGTTGTTATGTGCCGTGGAGTTGGTTCCGACCTATAGCGACCCTGTACAGGGTTTCCAAGGCTGTAAATCTTTACGGAAGCAGAAAGCCTCATCTTTCTCCCACGGAACAGCTGGTAGTTTCGAACTGCTGACCTTGAGGTTTGTAGCCTGATTCGTGACCACTACGCTACCAGAGCTCCTTATTCTCTATATTACTACCTTTCGTTTTCAATGACCTGCTATTTATAGTGTATTCATACCGTAACTGTGTACTAATTTTCTAAATCTGTTCAGACAGAAATGTCAGCAGTGGATCTTTTCCTCAAAAAGTTCAAAATACTCTGCGAAGTTTGTTGAATCTAAAAAATCTCATAATAATTCCTTTATCATTTTATGGTTATTATGCTAAGAAATTCTAAGTGATCAGATTTTTTTAACATTTTAAAACAATCCCACCAGATCCTTAAATTAATTCAGGTTATTTACTTTGCCAAGTAATCAGTTTTACTTCCTAGGCCCAGAATAAGTTTATCCAATTATTTGCTTATATCCAATCACAGTTAACAGAAATACAATGTACTGTTCAAATTTTGGAAAATTCCACTTCGATTTGTAGCAAACTTGGCTCTATTCCCATTTTGGCATGAAAGCGTCATGTGTTCAGCTTCCTCTCTGCCACTTCCTCTCAGCTGAGCCTCTCCCCAAGGAGCTCACTCCCAGCAGAGAATGAAAGAGAAGGGAGGATGAGAAGGCTCTGCGAGCACATTGGAGTGTCTTGCTCAACAAAAAAGTTTATACCAATACCCTTTCACATTTCCCCTTCTGACTCAGCAAGTGCACTGGAAGCATACACTTCAAAGAGAAATGTAAGCAAAGTCTTTCCAAAGATTTTCAAGGTGTTGTTGCTGCTGTTGATGTGGAGTCTTGGTGGCAGAATGGTTAAGTGCTTGGCTGCTAACTAGAAGGTTGGTGGTTCAAACTCACCAGTCACTCCATGAAAGATGTAACAGTATGCTTCAGTACAGATTTACAGGTTTGGAAACCTTCTAGGGCAGTTCTACTTGGCCCTATGAGTCAGAATTGACTCAACTGCAGTAAGTCTAGTTTGGTTTTTCGTGGTAGTTGATGTTAGATGTCCCGAGTTGGTACATCTATGTCCACCAGCACAAAACACGGCCCAGCCCTGTGCCATCATCATAACTGTTGCTATGTGCAAGCTCCCTCTTGCAGACAGTGTCAACCTATCTTGTTGAGGGTCTTCCTCATTTTCACTGACACCTTTACTTTACTAAGCAAGATGGCATTTTCTAGGGACTGGTCCCTCCTGATAACATGTCCAAAGTAAATGAGACAAAGTCTTGCCATCCACCCTTCTAAAAAACTTTGTGACTGTATTTTTTCCAGGACAAATTTTTGTTCATTCTTCTGTAGTCCAGGATACTTTCAATAGTCTTCACCAACCCCATAATTCAAATGCTTCAATCCTCTGACTTTCTTTACTCATTGTCCACATGCGTATGGTAGTGGTTATGTGCCATGGAGTCGGCCCAGACTCATAGCAACCCTATATAGGGTTTCCACAGCTATAAATCTTTATGGGAACAGAAAGTCTCATTTTTCTCCTACGGTACACCTGGTAATTTCAAACTGCTTATCATGAGATTAGCAGCCTGAATCCTAACCACTACACTACAAGAGCTCTATCCACATTCATAGGAGGTGACTGAAATTACTATGGCTTGGGTGAAGGACACCATAATTCTCAAAGTGACATCTTTGTTTCTTAGCACTTTAAAGGTCTTTTGCAGCAGATTGTGGATCCACGTAAAATAAAATCTTTGAGAACTTTTAATATTTTCTCCGGATATCATGATATTATTGGTTCAGTTGTGAGCAGCTTTGGTTTCTTTTTTGTTGCAGTGTAATCCATACTGCAGGCTGTAGTCTTTGACTTTCATCAGTACAGGTTAGAAGTCTGCTTCACTTTCACCAAGCAAGGCTATATCATCTGCATATCAGAGGTTATCAATGATCCTTCTACTAGTCTTGATGCCACATTCTTCTTTATATAGTTGATCTTCTTAGATTCGTTGCTCATCATAAAAACTGCATGGTGGTGGTGGCTGCTATGTGCCATGGAGTCAGTTCCAACTCATAGGGACCCTCTATGGGGTTTCCAAGACTGCAAATCTTTTTGGGAACAGAAAGCCTCATCTTTCTCCCATAGAGAGGCTGGTAGATTCAAACTGCTGTCCTTGCAGTTAGCAGTTCATCTCATAATCCACTATGCTACCAGAGCTCCTTAGATTGAAATAAGTATGGTAAAAGAATACAGCCCTGATACACACCTTTCCTAATTTTAAACTACTCAGTATCTTCCTGATCTCTCCTAACAAATGCCTCCTGGAATATGTACAGGTTCCCCATGAAATATAATTAAGTGTTCTGGAATTCCCACTCTTCACAATGTAATCTATAATTTGTTACAATCCACACAGTCAAATGCATTTACATAGTCAATGCAACTCAGGTAAACATGCTTCTGATATTCTCTGCTTTCAGACAACATTCATTTGATATCAGCAATGATATTCCTCATTCCAAGTCCTGTTCAGAATACAGCTTGAATTTTTAGCAGTTCCCTGTTGATGTACGACTGCAACCATTTAAAAATTCTCTTCAGTGAGATATTACTTGCCTGTGATATGTTGGATAATTTCCACAAAGGTCGGACCACCTTTCTTTGAAATGGGCACAGATATGTTATTTCTTCCTGTCCGTTGCTAAGTAACTGTCTTCTAAATTTGATATAGATGAGTGTCTGCTTCTAGTATTATATCCATTTGTTGAAATATCTCAATTGGTATTTCATCAATTCTTGCAGCCTTGTTTTTCACCAATGCCTTCAGGGCAGCTTGTTTCTCTTGCTTCATTGCTATTGGTTCCTGGTGATACACTGACTCCTAAAATGGTACACTGACTCGGTGTATTCCTTCCATAGAATCCTTCAAGGCACTGTTGTTATTGTTAAGTGCTGGCGACTTGGTTCTAACTCAGCAACCCTGTCCAGGGTTTCCAAGGAGCAACTGATGAGCATGAGTTGCCGACCTTGCAGTTCAAACCGGCCTTGCAGTCCAGCGCATTAACCCAGCTCCATACCAGGTCTCCAGACACCAGTAGGAGGAGAAATGTGAAGAACCACATCATTGAAGGTCCATGTTTTTTGATTCATCAGCTATGTGTAAGTTGTTTAACAGTCAACGATCTCAGAATTTCTCACGCAGGTGTCTTTTTTTTCTTTTTTTTTTAATAATGTGGTTTGAATAAAAGTTTACAAAGCAAAATAGTTTTCCATTTAACCATTTTGTAACTTCAGTTGCAATTCCCTCAGATTAACAGCCGTTTTCCTGCTGCCTTCCTGGATTCCTGTGCTCATTCATCCTTTCCTGTACCTTCATGTCTTCTCAAGTTTGTTTTGAGGTAAATGCCCTTTTGGTCTCATCTGGTTAATTGTTCTAAGGAGTATGTTCCTCACAAAGGTTATGCTCACTTTAGTGGCCTGTTTGTCAGCTGCAAAGTAGGTTCAGTTCCAGGTTTAAAGAGTAGCTAAGGGCCAAGTCTCAAGGGCTCCACAGTCTCTATCAGACCAGTAAGTCTGGTCTTTCTTATGATCTTGTTCCACATTTTTCTCTCATTCTGTCCAGGACCTTGATCACTTGATCAGTCAAGATTGATAGTTAGTCTCAGGGTACCTATATGCTCACATAGTCCATTAGTATTTTAGACTAAACGTTTGCTTCAGTCTTTGATTTTCCTTATGTTTCTTGCCTCCAAATGGGGGAGAAACTAATAGTTATATCTTAAATAGCAGCTAGCTTTTAAGACTCACCTCGCTACTCACCAGTTTCTGGAACTTTGTTATGCCAATTGACTGAACTGCCCCCCAGACTGTAGTCCTAAAGTGACTCATTCCCTCAAGGTATTTGGTTATGGTTAAGAAGTTTTCATAAACGTACTAAATTAAAATACAAAAACACTTAGGCCTTCAGACTGTTCAAATTTTATTCTAGGACTCCTCATTTTATCAGTATTTTAGAAACTTTGGTATGGAAAAGTGAAGGTTATCATCTCCTCCTGTCAGAGAGAGAGATGGAAGGAGGCACTTCAGATTTCTTATTCATCTCTTATGACTTGGAATAGAACTCTAATTACAACCTAAAAGATTCATTTAAGACATGAAAACTTCAAATTTAAAAATAGAAGCTCTGTTACATTTAAAAAAAAAAAAATCACTCTGGCAGATCTTTTCTGAGTTAAGATTATGCCCCTTACAACCCAAAGGTAGCAGTAAAAATACCTTCTTTGTCTATGTGCCTGATCTCACCTGAATCTCACACTAACAGCTAGGTAATTAGAGTATCAGAACTGCTCTCTTGTAGGCTTTTAAACTAAGGCTTAGGCGGTTCAGACACATGGTCAATTCGATGCAATTCTTATTCTTTTACTCCTCCCTACCAAGATCCTAGCCTTCACTTTCACCCTCTGGAAAGTGGGATAATATTACATCAATAACTCCCTCCTCAAAGCTATTATATTTTCTTTCACTATCAATTTATCTGGAGTCCTGGTGTGACAGGGTAGGATAAACACTTGACTGCTAACCTCAAGGTCAGCAGTTCAAGCCTACCAGCTGCTCACTGGAAACCCTATATCTGTTGTATTGGAACCAACTCAATGGCACTTAACAATAACATACATTAGTTTATATTTAGATTTTATCAGCTGTGTAATTGGGTTTTATAGCATAGTTATAAAATCTAAATACTGTAAATTAATGTAAACTCTATAATAAAGTCAACAGATTAATTTTTTGGGGGGTGGGAGTCTGCTTTTTTTACTAGTCCTGATGTGTAATACTGTAGGATAAGCACCGAACTGCTAATTGCAAGATTGGTGATTCAAAACCACCAGCTACTCCTTGGAAATCCCATACAGGGTTACTATAAATCAGAACACACTCAGTGGCACTTAACAAAAAGACAACAATTATTTTTGGAGTTGGTCATGGATTGTATTTATCAGTAATTCACTCCATTCAATTACTAAATAGGATGTTACTGTATGGATACATCACAATGGTTAGTCCATTACCACTTATTAGACATTTCAATTATTTACAGTTTTTTACTATTATGGATGCTGCTGTTTTGAAGATCTGCATACATGCCCTGTGTGAACATACATTTCATCTTTTCTCTTGGGTAAATTCTAGGAGTAAAGCTGCAGTCATCTGGTAGGTGAACATTTACCATTTTAAGGAACTGTCAAATTGTTTTCCAAAGTGGCTGTACCATTTTGCATTCCAAACAGCGATATATGGCAATTTTCAAAGTGCCAAACATTGTGAGAGATACGGCAAAGGGGAAAAGGCTGTAGGTCACACAGAAAGTGTGTATTACAAAGTCAAGGAACAGAGGAATCTCTCATCATACAGAAAGGACACAAAAACAGATGGAAACATACACCTCAGCCTACAGTCACTTCGGCCTACAAGATGAGTTACAGGCGTGCTAGCTTAAATCTCATCAAGAAAACAGCTATCTAACTGTAAAATAAACAGCTTTTAGAAATCTAACATACAAACAAAAGAAGTCTTAAAAAGGGCAACAATACAACTTATGCAAGGTATCGCAACAGCAGCTCACAGGGGTATTATCTATGACTCAGGCACTATGCTAAACTTTGCAAGTCAATTTACATGACCCTTTTTGTTGTTTGGTGCCTTTGAGTGGGTTGTCACAGCAACCTTATATATAACAGAAGGACCTTATACACAACAGAACAAAGAGTTGCTCCATTGGTCCTGTGCCATATTCACAATTCAACGTATGTTTGAAGCCACCGACCATTATCTTCACTTTACAAATGAAGAAACCAAAAGTAGAAAGCAGTTACAAATGTGGTCCAAAATCTACCCTACTTCCTTTGCTTCTGAGTTTGTTGTACCCATCAAGAAATTTTCTGATATTTATCTGTTTCCCAAACCAATCTCTTACTTAGAAAAAAAGAGGAGCTAACCAATCAAAAATAATAAAGTCAATCCATGTGACAGGGATATCTCAGAGAAAATTACAAGGTCAGCATTGTAGCTTTGAATATTAATCTGACCAGAAATTTAGTTCACTTAACCAATCATGGAGATAATATACTTTACATAATAAAGAATAACGTATGAAGTCAGGAATCAAGCCTATTTTAAGCTAGAACTCAGTTCTAGTTTAAAATAAAAACAACACACCCCACAAGTTAATATTGTTGTCAAGTGCCATCAAGCTGGTTCCCACTCAGAGCGACCCTACATAGGGTTTCCAAGGAGCAGCTGGTGAGCTTGAACCTTCAACCTTGCAGCTCAAACAGACCTTGCAATCCAGTGCATTAACCCACAGCACCACACCAGGACTACTAGTATCAGAAAAATCTGGCTAATGGAGCTCCTACTGTTGTAGCTAGGAGAATTCTTAGCAGCCTCTTCCCTACTTCAGCATGAAAAATGAAAAAACATGATGTACACATCCTAGTGTTTTTGGTGTGAGGGTGAAGACGATAAAAGAGGAATAAATGCAATTATCAAAAATTTAAGAACTCATGTAACATTAGCTATATTATCAATTTTAATGGAAGGGAGCATACTGTTTCATAAGTTCATTTTGAAAATATTGATAAGTAGCAGGTCTTATTGATAGATCAGATTTTCTTCTCTCCATTTCCTTTTGTGTAGTTCACAATATTTGAGGCCCTACTATTTTGGGGGAAAACAGACATTTTGGGTCTCTTAGGTTCCTCTTCAAAGCTTAGTCTGCTAATTCTTACTAGATTCATGGTCTTGAGCAAAAAATAAAATGAGTATGCGTTAGTTGGTTTTATGCAAACCTTGCCAGTTTTTCCATATCCTAAATATCCAGAAGTTTACTAGAACATAAGGTTGTGTTCTATAGTTTGTATGCATCATCCTCTCCCAAGTCCTATTTCTATCTTCTAGATGACATCATCAGTAATGACTTTCAGAAGAAAAGCCTAAATGGAACTTCCACTAAGAACACCAAACAACAGGAAAGTAGCCCATATAAGGCTGGGAAGTGGTACTGAGAATTTAAAAAGTGCATAATTAATTATACCTCCATTTTTCCCATCAGGTCAGAAGAAGAGAGGTGAGAACATATCTTCAGGGGAAATTCAGTTTGGTGAAGTCAGGGAAGAAAGACAGGGATAGAAGATTTTTTATTTTAAAACAAAGTGAATTGCAGCTTTATGTGCAGAATGAGGAAGTACAGATTATGCATAGCAAAAAAAAGGCTATGAAAGAAAGGACTACAACTGACTAATTTTCTTTTTTAATGGATTTAAGCATTGCTTCACTACTCTTTAGTTTTCTTAGCTCATCACTTCTTTTCTAAAACTAGAGTTCAATTTCAATTTTTATCCATCCAATTATTATAAAATCTGAATTAATAAAGCTCTAGTGGTCTGTGATTTCACTTCAATTATTTCAGTCTGAAGGCTGAGGGACAGACAGACCAGTTTTAGGACAATGACTGCTGGGTTAATAAATGGTACATATAAAAAGGAAATACACAGGTGTGTGTGTGTATGTGTATATTACTAACATAAGTCACAGACAGGCTAGTCCCAACTAAACAAAAGGGAAAAGAGCTTCGTCACGATTCATTTTCCAAAGCCTACAGATCTCACTAGTCCCTGCCAATGGAGATATTTGGTTCATTCTGAACATCTCAAACTGTGGTCAACTGTGAAAAAGAATGGATTGTCAGTCAAACAAACGTCAACATTGGGTTTTTTTTTTTTGTTGCTGCTTGTTCTTGGGATTTTTGTTTTCTCTCCTTTTTAATTTTGAGAAGCCTACAGGTTTCTTTAAGGAGATCTAGTAGAGGGCTACGAGTTGGGCTGCTAACCTCAATGTCAGCAGTTTGACTCTACCATGGATCCAGGGGAGAAAGATGTAGTTTTCTGCTCCAACTCATACAGGGTCGTGATGAGTTGGAACAGACTCCACACACATAAACAAACACCAACCACCACAGGATTCTTCTACTTTAGGCAGCACTCTGACATCCCTCAAAATGTTGCAAATGTGCACGATTCAGTAACATCTGATGCACATACAGGCAAAATTACCCTTCTGCTGCTTTAAAAATATTACAGAATCACAGAATCTTGAGAATGAAAGAAACTGACGAAGCATGAAAACAAGATGCACTGATAATTACTGGCACTTGGAATAAAAAAAATAAAAACAAAGAGGAGGGATCTGTAGTTGAAAAATATGGTATTGGTGATGAAAATGAGGCTGCAGATCACATGACAGAATTTTGCAAGACCAACAACCTATTCACTGCAAATACTTTCTTTCAACAAGATAAATGTTGACTATATACATGGACCTCATTAGATGAAATGCATGGAATCAAATTAGCTACATCTGTGGGAAGAAATGATGGAGAATTTCAATATCATCAGCCAAAACAAGGCTGGGGGCCAACAGTGAAACAGACCATAAATTGCTAATATGCAAGTTAGGATTAAAGCTGAAGAAAACTGAAACAAGTCCATGATAACCAAAACACAACCCAGAGTATATCCCACCTGAATTTCATGATGTAATACAAAGACTAGGGGAGTTGTGGGATGAAATCAAGATACAGGAAGAAAGCAAAAAGGTCATTAAAAAGACAAGAAAGAAAGAAAATAATAAACTAAATATCAGAAGAGACTCTGAAACTTGCTCCTGAACATAAAGTAGCTAAAGTAAATGGAAAAATTAGGATGTCAAAGAGCTGATCAGAATATTTCAAAAGACAGCTTGAGAAAACAAAGT
>NW_006408521.1:17558758-17583779 GCF_000296735.1 Chrysochloris asiatica
CTCACCACTGGACCAATAGACAACATTCTTATCAATGGAGAAAAGATTGAAGTTGTCAAGGACTTCATTCTTGTACCAACTATCAACACTCACTGGAAGCAGCAGTTAAGAAATTAAACGACATATTACATTAGGTGAATCTTCTGTACAAGACCTTTTTTTTTAATGTTTTATTGTGAATTATGTGATAGTTTACATGGGAGAACATTAGTTTTACATTCATCCTATAATATTATCATTTCATTGCCATAGTTACAATCCCTACCATGCATCATCAACCAACCAAAGAGTGCACAAGACCTTTTTAAAGTGTTGAAGAGCAAAGATGTCAGTTTGAGGAATAAGGTGTGCCTGACCCAAGCCATGGCATTTTCAATAACCTCATATGTATGTGAAAGCTGGACAGTGAATAAGGAAGACCAAAGAAGAATTGATGCTTTTGAGTTATGGTGTTGAAGGACAGTACTAAAAGTGCCATGGGCTGCCAAAAGAACTAACAGATCTGTGTTGGAAGAAGTGCAGCCAGAGTGCTCCTTGGAGGCCAGGATGGCCAGGCTTCATCTCTCATACTTTGGACATATTGTCAGGAGGGACCAGTTGCTGGAGAAGGATATCATATTTGGTAAGGTGGAGGGTCAGAGAAAAAGAGAAAGACCCCCAGCAAGATGGTAGCCAAGTGTCAGCATCAATGGGCTCAAGCATGGCAACAGTAGTGAGGTTGGCTCAGGATCGGGCAGTATTTCGTTCTGCTGTACATAAGATCGCTATGGGTCGGTACCAAATCAGTGGCACCTAACAACAACAACAACATATGTGCAAGAACCAATGAGATTGAAGAAAAATCCAAACTGTACTGAAGATATTAGGAAAAAAACAAGGCTCAGGAATTGACAGAATACCAAATGGAATGTTTCAACAAACTGATGCAGTGCTGGAAGTACTCCCTACTCTATGCTACCTAGCCAATCATATTTGTGCTAATTCTAAAGAAAGGAGGTCCAACAGAATGTGGAAATTATTCATTAATTATCATTAATACCACAGACAAGTAAAATTTTGCAGGAGGTAAGCGTGAACATTTAAAACACATACTTAAATAAGGAGGCAATCATTCAAAGAGAACAAGGGGATACTGGTGGTTTACAATCAGTAAAAGTGTGCCTCAGGAGTTATATTCTTTCACCATACTTATTCAATCTGTATACTGAACACATAATCTGAGAAGTTGGATTATATGGAGAAAACACATGGCATCAAAATTGGAGGAAAACTCACTGACAACCTGCGATATGAAGATGACACAACTTTGTTTGCTGAAAGAGAAGAGAACTTAAAGCACTTGCTGATGAAGATCAAAGAATACAGCCTTCAGTGTGGATTACAACTCAACGTAAAGAAAACAAAAATTCTCACAACTGAACAAATAAACATCATGATAAATGGAGAAATGAGTGAAGTTGTCAGTGAGTTCTTTTTACATGGATCCACAATCAATGCTTATGGAATCAGCAGTCAAGAAATCAGATAATGTATTACACTGGGCAAATCTGCTACAAAAGACCTCTTTAAAGTGTTATAAAGATGTCACTTTGAGGACTAAAATGTGCCTGGCCAAGTCATGGTATTTTCAATTGCCTCATATGCATGTTAAAGCTGGACAATGAATAAGGAAAACCAGAAAAGAACTGAAGCACTGAATTATAGTGTTAGTGAACAATACTGAAAGTACCATGGAATGCCAAAAGAGCAAATAAATCTATTTTTCAAGTATAGCCAGAATGCTCTTGAAGGCAAGGATAGCAAGACTTGGTTTCACATACTTTGAACATATTGTCAGGAGGGACCAGCCCTAGAAAAGGACATAATGCTTGGTAAAATAAGAGGATCAGTAAAAAAGAGGAAGACCCTCAATGAGATGGACCGACACAGTGGTTGCAATGATGGGGTTAAACAAAACAACAACTGTGAGGATAGTGCAGGGCTAGGCAGTGTTTTGTTCTGTTGTGAATAGGGTTGCTATGAGTGAGTGCGGACTCTAGGGCATCTAACAACAACACAGGGTTCTTCCACTTTGGAATCATTTCAGGATGCATTCTGACATCTGCCATAATTTTGTAGATGTACAAAACTCACTAACATTTGCTATAGATACTGGCAAAATTGCTTTGTAGAACTTTAAAAATACTGCAAAATCACAGAATTTTTATACCGAAAGCAATTTTCAAGATTATCTAATTCAACCTTCTTCTTTCACAGGTGAGGAAACAGATAAGGGGGTTTAAGCAACATGCACAAAGTGGAAAGAATATATATATATATATAAAATCTCTTATCTAAAAGCAGAGAATCAAAGAAAAGCTAAGAATCAGTTTCTTCTTTTTTCAAAAAGTGTCTTTCAGCACCATTTTTAATACAGAAAATCACAAATCATATCCTGTTGCTCTTGCAGATAGATGAATACTCAAACTATGTAAGAATATGCATTTTCTTAAATACACACACATTCTGTTAGTCAGACATAGTACCATAATTTATTTACTTATTTTTACTTCGAGAGTCACCAACTTGTAACTGAAGTCTTTTCACAATGTAATTATTGCTGAAGCTCAGCAGGTTAAGTATTTTGTTCATTAATTCCCCACCTAAATCTATCTAGAAAAAATGTTGCTGGATACTGTTAAATCACTTCTAACTCAAAAGAATCCCATGGAACAGAATAGAACTGTCCCATAGGGTTGTTTTGGCTTTGCTTTTCTGCAATCTTTATGGAAGCATATTGGCTTGAAGTGCCAAGCTTTTAGTTAGCAGCTGAGCACTTAACTCTTTGTGTCACCAGGGCTCCTTAGAAAAAATTAGAGGTAGCATAGTCTAAATGTAAATTGATCTTTCTTTTAGAAATTAGAAAGTGCACGTGTATAGTATGAATTTTTTATTATCTCCAAGACATTCCAAAAGAGGATATGCAAGCTAACTAGAAAAAAAAAAGATGTATGCAATGGGTTAGGAAATCACCAAGTGCTGCTTACCAGTGAGTCTCAGCACTGCTCACTAGTAAGCAGGAACTACGGAAATGCAGCATATATATATTTAGAATAACATAAAATTTTATCTAAGGTATTAGTACGCCAATGGTATATCCAACATTCTTACTGAAACAATGAGAAAAAGAGTACAAAATTGCACACAATCCTAGATCTACCCAGTATGCCTTCCGTATGTATTCAGTCAGCTTACATGATCACATGATCTGAGAGGTCAAATAGGGACAATCTGTTACCACTCATTTGCTAGAAAAGAAAACTAAATCCTGATAGATTCAATGGCTAGAACAGGTTCTTTTGATGACCAATAATTCCCATTTAGAGACTGCTCTTCTACAAAGTCATTTCATTCATGGACACTAAGAAGGAAGTTGATGGCAGCTCAGCCAGCTAATTCTGTTTAATAAATCTGTGGTGCTCCAGAACTTAATCCCACAATTATATACTGGTAAGGTGCAAAGCTGTTGATACCTAAAATATTACACAAGCTCTACTAATGGAACACCCTGGATATAATGTTTGAAATACTTAATGGCTGCCTACCACGAGAAAAATTCTGAATTATGTATAAATAAGTTGATTTACAACAACCCACTTCCTTCTGTCTCTCATTTCACCTACCTCCTTCCTTTCTTTGCTCCAACAGTATAGAGCAGGGATGGCAGATATCTTCAATAAAGGGCCTGGCAATAAATATTTTAGGCTTTACCAGAGCTCAGCTAGTGTCAGCAGTTCAAACTTACTAGTCGCTATGAGTAGGAACTGACTTGATGGCACAACAACAACAACCCATAAAGTAGATCTAGAGTGGGATCTGAGAATTGGCTTTTTCAACAAGTTCTCAAGTGATACTGATGATGCTGGTCCAGGGACACCAGTGGAGGCCCTGTATAGAGTCAAGGTCTACTATGAATGATCTCAGTGGATGGTTGATACGTGATGAACAATGAAGGAAGTAGAAACCAAAATGATGAACTAAAAAGAACATGGAAACCAGATGGTGCCAACTTGACTACTAATTTTATAGAATATTTCATATGAAGACTTACTGTTAAGTGCCATAATATTATCTGTTCCTGGATGATGGAAATTTATTCCCATGCGTCCTACAAAATAAAATGATTTCAGTTTAAGCACAAAGACATTTAACTTAATCATTTTAAGTACATTGCAAAAATAAGCATTACAAAAAATTAAAACAGTTTAATCTATAACAATTATCAAAGCCAAGCAACAGTTTTTAAATTAAGTCATAAAACATAAACATGAAGTCTTAAAGCAAAGTCAAAGTCTCAACAAAAAATAATAAAAAACAAATAAAAAAAAAGAAGCTTCCACTGTTAAGTTTGAAATTTTAACTTATCTCCTGCACTCCAATTTAAACATCCAACTCCTTGAATTAAACATTTAAAATGCCCTTCAAATAAAGCAGCCAAAAAAAAAGAGACCTCAAAGTCTATATGGGGTGGGAGGGGAGGGAGAATGAATCACTGAGAAGAGTGCGGTGGTGAGCTAACTCGGGTGACAGGGAAGGCAGTTAACAAGAAAAGGAAGGAAAGGGGTGGGAGGAAATTGCTTTCTTCTTTTTTTTCTTGTCTGTTTTTTATTTTTCATGTATTTGAAGGAAAACAATATATATTCATTTCTCATTTTAAAAAAGAGCTTATACATTATTTTCATTTGAAACATGAAGGTCAGGTTACTATGGCAGCATCTTCAGTGTTATTATGACATGTTTAATAGAAAACAGTCTGACCTCTTATTCCATATTAAAAATTCTATTTTCTCTTACAACATGACCTCTATAATGTTGAGTGATGATACTCAGAAGTATTTTTTAAGACTACCTTGCATAATAAAGTAGAAAAGAAAAGCAGGTACTGACTCAGTTTGCCTAGCCTTCATGACAATGGTAGCATATGGCATCCATTCAATGGGGGACAAAAGGTAGTACATAAACTTGAAGTTGAGACAATAAAAATACAAGGTTTTTCCATGGTACAAAAATGCAACTTAACTGTCAAATTGGCAACTGAAAGAAAGATGGTACACTGTGAATAACATAATGGTGGTGGGGGTGTGTCACCAAGTCAGTTCCAACTCATAACAACCCCTGTATAGGATTTCTAAGGCTGTAAATCTTTAGGAGCAGAAAGCCTCCTTCTTCTCCCCAGGAAATAGATTCGAATTACTGACCTTGCGGTTAGCAACCCAGCTCATAATCCTCTGCACCACCAGAACTCCTTGTATAACATAATAGGGGGGAACGATGACAGGTCTAAAAATCTAGGGTTCTTATATCTGTCCTACCACTCATCTCCGAATTTGGGCATGTTACCCTACAAAAAATATCTCCCAACTACTGTTCTATAATATGACAAGTCTGGATGCGAAGTTTCAACTAATTTCCTTAAGGGTTGAAAGTGGAAGATGAACAAAGTTGGCCACTTTTCATTAGTTATCTAGGACAAGGATGTAGATGTATCAAAAAAAACAATGAAAAGAGCCTTATGTGAGGGGGAGAAAAAAAAACAAAACAAACCAAAGATGTATTTAATCTTTTTTTAAAAAAAACTTTTTATTGTGAATCGAGTGATTGTTTACAGAGCACATCATCAGCTTTACATTTTAAAAAATTACTTCATTTCATTACAATGATTGCAATCCTTTCCATGTACCATCAGTCAGCAGTATTTACCTCTAATTACTTTAACTCTTACATTCCTTAATCTTTTCTGACCAATTTCTTAAAAAAAAAAAGATAGCAGCTTTTGGATACAGCTTCTATCTATGAACTTAGCTATGCCAGGTTTTCATTTCTAACTATGTCAAAGATTATCATGAAATTCTCAGGAAAAATTTTAATTTTATTTCACTACCACTATTTAAAGGAGCCCTGGCAGCGTAGTGGATTACGAACTGTGCTGCTAACTGCAAGGTCAGTGACTTTCAAGTTCATATCTATCAGTTGTTTCACGGGAGAAAGCTGAGGCCTTCTGCTTCTATAAAGATTTGATTTATAGCCTCAGGAACCCTATATAGGGTCACTATGAGTTGGAATCAACTCAGGCACACAGCCACCTCCACCACCATTGTTTAAATAATAAATGTCACTAGTACTGGAGGAAAGTGGTGCACATACCGGAGGGACAACAACCTTAGTAAGTTATGCTCACCATGGAATAGTCAGTCATTCAAAATCAAAAGGGCAACATTTACCTAAGGACAGAGTTGAGAAAGGATGAGAAGATGAGTGGAATGGAAACAGGAAGCACAGGGAGACGTGGATTAACTGTTGTTGCACGGAAGGGACTACAGTCACTGAGATGATATAAAGTGTATCATTTGCTGCATATGAAAATAATGACCTCTGTAAACCTTCACTCAATTCATAATAAAAACTTATAAAAAAGAAGAGTAGTACACAAATGATTTTGTTTTAATTTTCTATGGTACAGAAAGAGCTAGAAATACAATAGACATGACTGATTTAAACAACAGCAATTTATAATTTCAAAAGGTCAATGAATCATTTGGTATTAAACTCTGTTATAGAGGGCTAGAGGTGAATAGCATTATCAAGCTCTTCTGCCCTAAAAGTGAAGTATCACAGTGGACGAAATAGAGCGTTTGCTCCAAACAAAAACGTCAGTCACGAATTCCTAATAAACAGAATGTTTACCTAAACAAAACAATCCAAATATCTTAAAGATCCTCAAGTTACAGTAATTTAAATGATTCAGTGAAAGACCATTTTATATTGACAGACAGGAAAAAAAAGAGTAAGGTCACTTTTATTGGCCAGGGGGGTGGGGGTTGAAAGTGTATTTAAAGAATGGAAAATTGATAAACAATTTATGGGTTCTGGTGGACCTGTTCTAATCTTACCATGAAGCATTATAAGGTCTTTAACAAAAATTAGTGTTTATTATTCTAAACCTCCTTATTAGAAGACAATACATCTAATGCTAGTTTTGTGAAGATTATCCTGACAGTATTTGTAATATAGAATTATTTTAGCATCTATTTTAAATAGAAAAATGATATTAGAAAAGAATTCTTTTCCAAAAAATAAAATTCCCGATTTTATTTTTACCAATTTCACCGAGCTTTTCATATTTACTAGAAGCTAATTACTAGAAACTTCAAAAACTATACCACTGTTTAACAAAAATGTATCAGTATATATAATTTTCTATCTGATTTTTATTTGTCTAGTTTCTAAGTCACTTTTAGAACCCGTGAAGATCACTGTCTACACTATATGTAATGAATGCTAACTCCTACCATCACATTCACTGGAATTTATAAGAAAATTTATAACCTGGACAAAGTTTTAACTCAATAAACAGAGTTTATATTCTGTTTTCAATTACTATATCAAAGTTCTTTCCGTCTTTTTCAAATAATTAAGACATTATCTGCATTGATGATTATCACTAGGTACTAATATCAATGAGGACTGGATGTTGTTTGCCCTAAAACAACTTCCGTCATATTCTTGAGGATACTAATTTAACAGTAAATTGTTGTTGTGAAGTGCTGTCGAGTTGGTTCCGACTCATAGCGACCCTGTACAGAGTTTCCAAGGCTGTAAATCTTTACAGGAGCAGAAAGCCTCATCTTTCTCCCAAGGAACAGGTAGTAGTTTTGAACTGCTGACCCTGAGGATAGCAGCCTGAGTCGTAACCACTACGCTATCAGAGCTCCTTAGTCCCACCTTAATTGTAAATAGACACTACAAAATCTACCAAGACAGCCATCAAGAATTCAAATTCAAACTCATTGCCCATCTAAATTATGTAGAATTACATTGTTATATATATTTGTTATCATAGATTAAATTTGTTGTTGTTGTTGTTAGGGACCATCAAGTTGGTTTTGACTCATAGCGACCCTATATATACCAGAACAAAACACTGACCAATCCTACGCCATCCTCACAATCTTTGTTACACTTGAACCTATTACTTCTGTCACTCTGCCAACCCATCTCTTTGGGGGTTTTCCTCTTTTTCATGACCATCCACTCTACCAAGCATGATGTATTTCTCCAAGGACTGGTCCCTCCTGGCCTCTAAGAAGCATTCTCGTTGTACTTTTTCAAACACAGATGTATTTGTTCTGGAAGTTCATGATACTTTTAATATTCTTCTTCAACATAATTCAAATACATCAATTCTTCTGTAGTCTTCCTTATTCATTGTCCAACTTTCACATGCGTATGAGGTTACTAAAAATACCACGGCTTGGGTCAGGCACACTTTAGTCCTCAAACTGGTATATGTGTTCTTAAAACTCTTTAAAGAGATCTTGTGCAACAGACATGCCCAATGTAATACGATGTTTAGTTTTTTGACTACTTCCCTTAGTGTTGATAGTGGATCCAAGCAAAATGAAGTCTTTTCTCCATTTATCTTACTGTGTGTCCACTTAGCTGGTTATGATTCTCAGTGGTTTGGAAGTTATATAATGATATAATTACCACCCTCCCCATCCATGATCTAATTATCATATGTATTGTAAATCCTCAATTCTATGGTGTTAATGAGGTCAGATGCATTCTACAGGATTAGGTTGTATTTTGAGTCAATCTCTTTTGAGATAGTAAAGAGATTAAAGGCACACTCAGAGCTCAAAGTGACCTTTTACAGCTACCTAAAAAGAGCTGGGACATCCTAGTGTGGGGCTGTGGGTTAATGCGCTGGACTACAAGGTCTGTTTGAATCTCGAGGTCACTGGTTCAAGCCCACCAGTTGCTCCGCAGAAACCCTATACAGGGTCACTATGAGTTGGAACCAATTCAATGGCACTTAACAAGAAGAAGAGCTGGTATCCTAATGTGGCATTGTAGGATAAGCACTGGACTGATAACCACAAGGTCAATCGTTCAAACCCACCAGTCACTCCTTGGAAACTATATACAGAGTTGCTCTGAGTTGGAACTGACTCAACAGCACTTAACAACAACAAACTACAAGCTGCTTTCAGGATTCTCTCCTTATCTTTGACTTTGGAGAGCTTGATTATTATGTCTTGGAGATTGTCTTTTAGGGTCTGTCCTTCCTGAGGTTCGTTGAGCTTCTTGAATGCTTGCTTATCTTTTCAATGTTAGGGAAATTTTCTTCCAGAAGCTTTTCAACTATCTCTCCTCTGTGGACTTGTGTGATTCTTCCTGTTCCAGAATGCAGATAATTCTGAAGTTATTCCTCTTCATGTAGTCCAACATGAATCTTAGACCTTCTTTAGATTTTTTAATCCTTTTTTTCTTTTTGTTCTTCTATCTTAGTAGTATTGAGAGATTTATCTTCTAGCTCACTAGTTCTAGCTTCCATCTCTTCAATTCTATTCCTTTGCCCTTTCAGTGCATTGTCCATTTCTGATGTTCTCTTATTAGTCATTTTGACCTCTTTCTGTAGGTTTTGAATTGTTTCCAATGCTGTATCTATCTTATTTGATTGTTCCTGCAGAGCTTTCCTGACTTCTTCCTTATTTTTATCAACTCCATGTTTTGATACATTTTATGATCATTTTTCTGAATTCCTTCTCAGGCATTTCCAAAGCCTACCCTCCTTCCAGTATGGAGTGTAGGTCTACTTCCAGATCATTTGTCTCAGTCACTTTATCTTGTTTCTGGACATGTGCTGATACATCATCTGTTTCTGTTTTGGGGGGCATATTAGGAGTTATCTGTGGCCTTAAAACTTATATGGGTATTTTGGTAATTTTTATGCTTTCTGATTGCCTACGGGTAGATGTGATCAGGAGATGGGCTTCCCTTTTCACTCTTCTTCCAGAGAAATTTCAAGATGCCACTGTTGGTTGTTACTACGTAACTTAGGATTTAATTTTCGGCCTGTTTTCTTTTTAGTCTGCCTGTCCCACAACACAACCCCATTTAGGCCTTTTTCCTAGTGATAAACAGTTCAGGGGTGGCTGTGGCTGTTTTGCACTGCTGTTTGGTTTTAAGTGGAAACTGTCCCTTTAAATTTGAGGAGATCTGTGTGCATGCGCAATAGAGCCCTCCAGGGGTGGGAGTGGGGTGTCCACTTACTAGGGCACCCTCTCTAGTTACCAGAATGGAGGTACACAGACAGTGAGAGACCAATAAACAGATAAAAAAAAAAAAAAAGAATGTCCGCAGTTTTGCCGGGGTCCATGGCTGCTCTAATCCATCCCCCACTCGGTTTTGCCCAAGATGGCCTCTCACGGAGTAGCTGAGCGCCTTGGATTAGAAAGTACTGGATTTCTTGCTTCTGCTAAAAATTCCACTGGCTATACGCCTTCCAACTTTCTAAATATTCCTTTATATGTGGTTCAGAGTTCTGGGACCATACCCTGAACTTGCTTGATCCAGTATTCTGTTGTTGCTGACGGAGCTCCTCACTGCACATCTATCCCATCCGCCATCTTGTTTGTTCTCCCTTAGCGGTGTTTTACAGATGAATGTATACCTTTTTGCAGAAAAGCTAGAAACTGTTTATCTTTCCTGATGTTCTTCCTACTTTTGTTAGCCACTATGACTACAACCTATCTCTGCATCAAACGTTTTGACAAAAGATTTCATAATAAGTTCTGAATCAATATCCATCCTGACCAGAGATTTATATATAACCTAATCGTTTTCTAAAGAAATGTCTCCTCTCACCTCTTTTTTTTCTTTTTTGATAAAACCACACATAGGACTTCTTTATGCTAGTTTCTATACTTCTTTAAAAATTGTTTAAATTATAAAATGCTATATGTTTCCACTGGAGAAAAATTAGTATGAAGAATAAAGAAAACAAGATTAGCAATTCAAAGATTCTTGTTATTATTATTTTGATTAGCGTCTTTCTAGATTGTTGTTGTTAAGTGCCGTGGAGTCAGTTCTGACTCATGGCAACTCTGTACAAGGTTTCCAAGGAGCAGCTAGTGAGCTTGAACCGCCGACCTTGAAGTTCAAACAGCTTTGCAGTCTGGCACATTAACCTATAGCGGCACACCAGAACTCCAGAGTCTTCTAGATTAGGGGATGTATATGTGTAAAGGAGAAAACCTGGGTAACGTGCTTAGCTGTCAACTAAAAGGTTGGTTTGAACCCACCTGGTGGCTCCTTAGGAAATAGACCTGGTAATCTGTACCTGTAAAGATTACAGCCGAGTAAACCCTATGGGGCTGTTCTACTCTGTCACATGGGGTCACTATAGATCAAAAATCAACTGGACAGCACTCAACAACAACAATGTACAAAGGTTTCTTACATGAAATTGGAATTATTTTTACTTATTATGTGTTTTAAGTTTCACAGCTATTCGAGGACTTTAGAGGGGGAAAATATAACAGCAAAGGAGAAACTAATTCTAAATTCAGATAAGACCATTTCATTTTTGCTTCCTTTTGTCCAACAAATACTGCTGTTTAATCAGCTGAGAAAATAGAATCAAGTGTGTGACATCTGGTGATTTTTGTTAATGCAATCTGGTACTGCCAGTGTGACATTTTGTCACCTGTCTGTGCGTGGTCTGCTATTTTTAAATTGTTCATGTCAGCTAGCTATCTTTGAAGTATAGTATAAATACATAGTGGAAATAGAAGGTTTTGAAAACTGGACGGCATATTTGGTTTTATTGAGTTAAGTGATGCCACAGAAATCTAAGACTGTGTCCCACTTTCTCTACTTCAGGGGGGAGAAGGAAGGAGGTGGAGGCAGAGACTGAAGAATAAAGTTATATATGGTTATTGTTAAGTGTCATCAAGTTGGTTCTGATTCATAGTGGCTCTGTATAGTGTTTCTGAGGAGCAGATGGTGGGTTTGAAATGTTGACCTTGTGGTTTGCAGCGCTGATCCTACGGCACCACACTCGGTGTAAAAATCATAGTCTCATAAACTCAATTAGCACTCATATTGCTGCTTATAAAAACTACCTCTTACAATTATTCCTCGTGTGGTGTTATAGGATAAGCACTGGACTACTAACTGCAAGGTCAGTATTTCAAACCCATCAGCTGCTCCTCAGAAACACTATGAGTTGTCACTATGAGTTGCAACTGACGTGACAGCACTTAAGAACACTGTTATTCAGACTTTCAAAGCCCAACTAAAACCCATACTTTCATATATCCAAAATGAAAATTGAAATTTTTGTTACATGGTTTATGAAAGTTATATCCTATAATATGTTATTAGATAAGGAATAACAGATGTATTGCCATCTACTTTGCTCCAAAAGGCCAGATACTTCAAAGAGCTTCACAAAACAGAGTATGAATGCTATGTCCCAGAAAGGGTTATAGATAAAAATGTACATTCTACTGGATTCTACTTCCCACCAACTTTCTCTATAAAGCTGGTAACATATTCAAGATGTCATAATGTATGTAAGGATACAAAAAAAAAAAAAAGTTTTAAACTATTATAGGGAAAAATGACACAACTTTGGTCCATAATATTCAAAATAAATTCCAAATTACTTATTAACAAAAGCTGTGGGTTTAGACATATGGTCAGATTCTCATTTCTTCAGATACCAGTCAGTAGTGGGTAATTTTTGACTAGTTAAGAACTATTTTGCCTTAGTTTCCTTACTGTAGGTTGTATTCAAGACAAATTAAAATGGAATTTCTGGAGATCATACTCAGACACAATCTTTTTCTTACCCAACTATGTGTGATTACAGTGCTATATTTAAACTATTATGTGGCAAATTAATAGAAGATACCTTGGAAACTCTTTACAGGATCACTATGAGTCGGAACCTACTCAACAGCACTTAGCAACAACAACCTATTAAAAAAAGCATTCAATTTCTATCTATTGTCCCTCTCCTCCAAGAATGTATAGGACAAGAACAAACACTTCTTGTTAACTCAGAACCTGTCTCCTAAAAGTCTGTGGAATTTGCTAGCTTACGCAAGACAAACTGATGTGAGCTTAAGGGAGGCAATAAGAAATCAACTGAAGCAACTATTCAAACTACAGAATAAAGGGATAATTCATTTTTCTGAAAAAACAAGCAAAAATTTAATGAAGTTGTACTTTATCAAAAACAAAGGGAGCTCAACAGCCTATAAAAGAGGGCCGATTCTGTGAAAGGCTCCATGCTATTAAATTTAAATTATGATGAACAGTAAAAATTGCCACTATAACATCAAAGAAGTAGCATTTATCCCCCTCCAAGTTTCTTGTCTATTTAAATGTGTTAAAGTACTATTACGGAAGATACCTAATTTTTCACAGATCCTTTCAGCGTATACTTGAAAAACAAACTCTTCAGCATCAATCCTCAACTGACACCTGTGCTTTTTGTGTTTCAAATCTCAGTTTCATTAATGGCAAAGGAAGAGAAAATTCAAATATACAAAAAAAGTTTCGTCATGTAGTCAGCTTGATCTTCTCTTCTTATAAAAGTAAAACAACATGTGATGAGTTTCCCAAGATGACTGCTATATTGTGCTTCCCCAGGCAGGGGTGGAGAAGCGACGTTGCTTTATGGTTATCACCTGTCCACAAGTGCATTGTGGTTGTTTTTTCCTTATTATTCTTCCCTATCATCCCTTTTTCCTCTGAATAATAATCCTATGGAGGAGTAAGATTAATCAAACCAAATGACCCTGGGTTTTCATAGAGGCTAGAACAACTCTCATCATTAGTGGCAAGTCTGGGGAGAGCAATAAGGATAGGACAGACATGAATCTCTTCCCTTACCTCTTATTCTACCTTTACCAGTGCCAAAACCCAAACTAAACTCATTACCATCAAGGCACTCCTGATTTATAGGAGTCCTTTAGGGCAGAGTAGAAGTGTCCAATGGGGTTCCCAAAAGCAGAATATCAGCTCTTCTTCCTGAGAAGTGACTGGCAGTTAAACAGTAATCTTTTGGTTAGCATCCGAACACTTAACCACTGCACCGTCACGGCTCTGAGTTCTCCCAATGGTAGATCCTCTTAATTACATTTATGAGGAGAGCTAAATGTTTCACCTGTTGCAAAAATATTAGGTGACTGAAAATACTGTGGCCTGGGTTAGGCAACACATCTTTCTTTGCTCTTTAACATTTTAAAGTATTCTTTTGCAGATTTACCTAATGCAATAAGTTGTTATTTCTTGACTGCTGCTTCTACAAGTATTGACTGTGTATACAAGTAAAATAAAATCCTAGAAAATTTCTATCTTTTCTCCATTTATCACGATGTTATTTATCGCGCTAGTTGTTGTTGTTATGTGCTGTCAAGTTGGTTCCAACTCACAGTGACCCTGTCTAGGATTTCTGAGGCTTTCAATCTTTTCAGGAGCAGAAAGGCTCATCTTTCATCTATGGAGTGGCAAGCAGGCTTGAACTCTGGACCCTGTGATTTGCAGTCCAGTGCTTATTGTATAGAGCCACCTCGTTCCCATGTATTGCTCTAGTTGTATTTTAATTTCCTTTACATTGAAGTGCAATCCACACTGAAGGCTGTAGTCTTTATCTTCATCAGTAAATATTTCAAGTCCTCTTGGCTTCCATAAGCAAGGTTGCATCATCTGCATATCACAGGTTGTTAATGAATCTTCCTCCAATTCTGATGCCACATTCTTCTTTATATAATCCAGTTTTGCAGATCATTTCTTCAGTGTACAGACTGAATAAGTACGGTGAAAAGATGCAACCCTGAGGCACACCATTGTTGTTGTTGTTGTTAAGTGCCATCGAGTCGGTTCCGACCCATAGCGACCCAGTACAGGGTTTCCGACACACCATTACTGATTTTTAAATCATTCAGTATCTAACCCTTGTTCTATTTAAATGACTCCCTCTTGGTCTATGTACAGATTCCACAGGAGCACAGTTAAGTGTTCTGGAAGTCCCATTCTTCTCAATGTTATCTATAGTTTGTTATGATCCACAGAGTCAAATGCCTTTACACAGACAATAAAGCACAGGTAAACATCTTTCTGGTATTTTCTGGCTTTCAGTTAACATACATTTGACATCAACAGTGATATCCCTTGTTTCACATCCTCTTCTGAATCCAGCCTGCAGCTACTGTTTTTGAATTACCTTTAGCAAATTTTTCCTTGCATATGATATTAATGATACAGTTCAATGATTTCTGCATTCCATTGGATCACCTTTCTTGGGAATGGGTACAGTAATAGTTAAGGATTTTTTTTTATTATTGTAATATTTTGAGTGTATTTCTGATTCACAGTTCCTGAAGCATTAGATTAATTTATATTTGCCAAATAGAGAAAGGTAGAAGAGTTAAGTTTGGTATCAACTTAGCTGGGCCTGAATTTTCAGGAGTTAGGTAGTTAAGAGGTAGTAATCCCCCATGAAGAGATCTAACATAATGTAAGCTTCCCCACAATTTGATCTGACATGATCAGCTCTGATCTAGTTATCCTATGTGTTATAAAACCTCACTTCTATGATGTTAATAGTCCAGATGCAATCTACAGGATGAGCTTGTATTGCGAGTAAATCTCTTTTGCGATATAAAAGGCAAGCAAAGCCTTCTGCAGCAGCAGTCACTGAAGAAAAGCAGCCATGACCGTGTGCTACCCTATGGCCGTTAGCCTCAACAAAGGCCACAAAGTAACCAAGAATGTGAGCAAGCACACAGCCACCGCCATGGAAGCCTCATCAAGCACATCAAGTTCTTGCAGGACATGATCTAAGAGGTGTGTGGCTTTGCGCATGGAACTGCTCAAGGTCTCCTAGGACAAGTGGGCAGTCAAGTTCACAAAGAAAAAGGTGGGGACACACATCTGCGCAAAGAGGAAGAGAGAGGAGCTCAGCAACGTCCTGGCTGCCATGAGGAAAGTGGCTGCCAAGAAGGACTGAGCAGGTCCCTGTCCACTGTGCCCCAACCCTCCCCACAAATAAAACCTTTACAAGAAAAAAAAAAAAAGGCAAGCAGAAGTCTGAGGGATCCACTAACACCAAGAAAGAAGAGCCACGGTGCAGTTTGTCCTTTGGTCCTGGGCTACCTGCACTGTGATGTTCCTAGATACAGGGAATCCCTAAGTATGCTGAGCCTACAGAAGCTGAAAGGAAACAAGGACCTTTCCCCAGAAGTGAAACTCTGCATAAGTACTCTAGCCTCCTAAACTATGAGAGATGAAATTTTTGTTTATTAAAGCCATCCACTTGGGATATTTCTGTTATAAAATACTAAGACAGGGACAAATATGACACTCTTCTAATCTGTTGGCCAGGTACCTGTCTTCCAAATTTCCTAGCATAGACAAGTGAGCACCTCCAGTGCTACATCAATTTGTTGAAACATTTCAGTTTGCATTCCATCAATTCCTGGAGCCTTGTTTTCCACCAATGTCTTCAGTGAAGTTTGGGTTTCCTTCTTCAATACCATCAGTTGTTGACCATATGCTACCCCTTGAAATGACTGAATACTGACCATTTCTTCTTGGTACAGTTACTCTGCATATTCCTTCCATATTCTTTTGGTACTTCCTACATTGTTCACTATTCGGCCCATAGAGTCCTTCATATTGCATTTTTTTTATTTCTTTAAGCTTGTATATGCTCTTCCTTTCTTGGTTTTCTAACTCTAGGTCTTTGCACATTTCATTATAATACTTGACTTTGTCTTCTCCAGCTGTCCTTTGACATTTTCTGTTCAGTTCTTTATGTCATTATGTCTTCCATTTGCTTTAGATATTCTATGTTCAATAACAATCGAATCTTCTCACATCCACTTTGATCTTTTCTTTCTTGTCTTTGTAATGGCCTTTTGCCTTCTTCATGAATAACATTTTTATGTCATCCCACAACTCCTTTGTTCTTAGGGTCATCAGTGTCCGATGCATTAAATTAGTTGTTGAGATGGTCTCTAAATTCAGGTGGAATATACTCACATTTGTATTTTGTGTGTGTGTGTGTGTGGATTTGTTTTAGTTTTCTTTAGTTTCAACCTGAACTTGCACATGAGAAATTGATGATCTGTTTCATAGTCAGCTCTCAGTCTTGTTTTGGTTGATGATATTGAGCTTTTCCATCATCTCTTTCCATAGATGTAATCAATTAGATTCCTATGTATTCCATCTGGTGAGGTCCACATGTATGGTAGCCATTTATGCTGTTGAAAAATGTATTTGTAAAATTCTATCATGTGTCCTTCAGCATCATTTCTGTCACCAGGGCCATATTTTCCAACTATCAATCCTTCCTTTTTATTTCCAGCTTCCACATTTCAATCACCTGTAATGGACTGCATGTTTGCTCAATGTCACACTTAAGGAGTCGGTAGAATTCTCCAATTTCTTCATCACTGGTTTCAGTGGTTGGTGAATGAATTAGAATTATAATCATATTCACTGGTCTTCCTTATAGGTACATGGGTATTATCCTATCACAAACAGCATTGCACCTCAAGATAGATCTTCAAATACTACTTTTTTTGGAGAATGAATCTTGTGCCATTTCTCTTCTATTTGTCAATCCCAGCATAGCAAAACATATACATGTTTCCAAGATTCAAACTAGTCAATATCAGCCCATTTCAGCTCACATATGCCTAGAATACTTATCTTCCTACATTCTGTTTCACTTTTGATGACTTCTAATTTTTCTAGATTCATACTTCTTACATTCCACATTCTGATTATTAATGGATGTTTACAGTTGTTTCTTTTCATTCTGAGTTGTGCACAATCAGCAAATGAAGGTCCTGAAAACTCTGCTCCACCCACATCCTTAGGTCAACTGTACTTTGAGAAGTTAACTCTTCCCCAGTTGTATTGTGAGTGCCTTTCAACCTAAGGAGCTAATCTTTAGGCACAATATCAATATTTCACTGCTGTTCCTAAAGCTTTTAAGGGCTAATACCTCAGATGAGGAGCACCTATTTAGTCTTTCTAGTCTATTCTTAGTCTCAATGCTCTGCTGAAACCTGTCCACCAACTTATTAGGATCTATTATAAGTATTGCCCAGCAAGCTATTCTTATAGAGACAATATTTTTAAGTATGTTAAAGAAATCTATGCAGAGGCGGATGGACATGCAATAAAGATGGACATGCAATAAAGTGTAATACGATGTGAGGTACCTTCCTGACACTGCTAATGCTACTCTCAACCAGGCACAGCAGCTCCTGCTTAAGCAATATGCACACAATTTAGGATAATTATTTTACAAACTATAATATCCTTCATTCTAGAAAAAAAAAAAAAAAGAATGATAGACTAAGAGAAAACAGGTATGTACAAAGAATGGGGCCTGAATATTTTAGAATAATTAAGAAAGGCATATAGCTATTTGTGGTGGAAAAAGAAGACAAATTAATCTTAGAAGATAGTTAAAACGCAACAGTTTGCGAATACTGCTGGGGTTTCTTAACACTGTTCTCACTTCCAAGTGCAATATGCTTTAAATTACCGTGTACCCTAATCTTTTACCTGAAAAAAGATGGTAATACTGACTAAATATAGGAATGAATAAATGAGAAATTTTTCTATTTCTGAAGGCTTTAATAGAATAGCTTGCTCCCAAATCCTTTATTTTCTCAATAATTTGTTAACTACTTTCTTTCCAATGGAAATTGAGGAAAGCAGTAGAAAATCATAAGTGTGACAAGAATATAATGAAATGAATTTCTGGTGTGGCAGGAGGAAATGAACGTCAGGTGTTCCCAGTTAGTCACACCCTATATTAAGGCCTGGAAAGAACCACAGTGACTCAAATTCCTCACAGCTCCAGAGGACACAAGCCCATATAGCACAGGCATTCCTGTGAGTAACTCTGGACAGTTTTAAGCCATTTAGACCCTAAACCCAAGTAGAATAGATATTTCCACAGATAATTTCCAATATAGTAGTTGAAACTATTAAAGGGTCCCTACATAATCCTACCTACCTTTCAGTTAAAGAGCTCTGGTAGGTAGCATAGCAGTTACAAGTTGGGCTGCTAATCTCAAGGTCAACAGTTGGAAACTACCAGCTGTTCCATGGGTGAAAGATGAGGCTTTCTTCTCCCGTAAAGATTTACAGCCTTAGAAACCCTATGCAGGGTTGCTATGAGTCAGAACCGACTCCCGGACACATAACCACTACCATCACCTTTCAGTAAGCAGCCAAGTACTTAACCATTACACTACCAAGCTTCTTTACAAATACTACAAACTTAATCTATTAATGTGTTTATAGTTGTTGTTGTTAAGTGCCGTTGAGTCGATTCTGACCCATAGCGACCTTGTATAGGGTTTCCAAGGAGCAGCTGGTGAGCTTGAACCACTGACTTCGCAGTTCAAATGACTTTGCAGTCTGACGCATTAGCCCACAGTGCCACATATCTATAAATTCTTAAAGGATACTTAAACATGTAATAATAACGCTGCATTTCTCTGCTATGGTCATTTATTTTTTCCTAACCTCTAGGAGTCCTAGTGTGATGCTGTAAGATAAGCACTGGACTGCAAGGTCAGTTTGAGCCACAAAGTTGATGGTTCAAACTCAACTTTGAACTGCTCTTTAGAAACCCTCTACAGGGTCGCTATGAGTCTGAATTGACTTGACAGCACTTAACAACAATCCTGAAGTATATAAAAAGAACTACCTAAAATGATGGCTGCAACATCAGCATGGATCCTATTTACATGAACTCTAAAAATCAGAAGTCCTAATATTGCTGACTTTGTGACTTTTCTGCCTTATATTTAATCCCAAACGTTTATACATTTTTAGGAGTTCTGGTAGCATAGTGGTTACAAGTTGGACTGCTAACCTCAAGGTCAGCAATTTGAAACTACCAGCCACTGCACTGGAGAAAAATAAGGTTTTCTGCTCCCGTAAAGATTTACAGCCTGGGAAACCCTACACCAGGTCGCTATGAGTCAGAACTGACTCCATGGCACGTAACCACCACCACCATTTATACATTTTAAAATTGTTTCCTTGTAGGACATGGAATGTGTGGCTAATTGCTTCCATGAACAACTGCCTCCTCTGCCATGAGGTCAAAGAACTAGGCGGTACTGGGTTACCATTACTGAACATGTTCATCAAAGACTCTAGAAGAATCCTGACCTACAGTAATAATATGCAGAACAGAATTTCAAATTCTCATAGACTCTAGACTTTCTGGAGCTATGAAGACTGGGTGAACTCCTCAAACTCTTGCCTGAGATAATCCTTAAATTTGTAACCTTAACCTCAAGGTACCCCTCCCCCAACACACACACATACTTCTGTGAGACATTATAAATGAAAGCAATCAACTTAAGATTATTTTAGGTAACTGAAACCAGTTTAAAAAAATCGACTTTAAATACATTCCACAATGCTTTATAAAAGCAAAGAAAAACAATACAAAACACACACAAAACAAACAAAATCATAATTATTAAAAAGCTGATTTTTGTTTAAAACACCAAGCAAGGAATGGACATATGAATATTCCTAACCTGCAAAATGATTCCTCCACATTATATCAGCGAAACTCATTGGTGGGCCACTGGGAGGGTAGTGTTTACCTTTGAGAGGCTCATGATCAGTCCTTATCATATCCATTAGAGAGTTCTCCAACGAGTGCAAGTTAAAAGTGTCATAGGGCCTACTCCGGTCCTAAAAATAAAAACACAGAACAGCAAGATGATACATACAATTACATTATAACCTTAACACCACAGTCTTGATTCCTGCCATAGTTTGAGGAAAGGAGGAGCCCTGGTGGTAACAATGAACCAAAAGGTCAGAGAATGGGAGAATGATGTGCCGAGAATGAAAGTTACAGATATTTCTCACAATAAAGTCATTCTTTTCAATAATAATAATGACTTGAAATAATAAATTAATTTAAATAAGTAATACTGTATCCCTTTCACTAGTATTCTATAAGGTATGTGTTTAATTACTTCAGAATGTCTTTCTTTCAAATAAACTAAAAAGTTAAATTCAAAAGGAATAGAGTCAAATGATTTGGCTTTATCATCTGCCTTCCATCCCTTATGCTTGGTGGTGGTGGTGTGTCTTGGAGTTGGTTCCGACTCATAGTGACCTTGCATAGGGTTTCCGAGGCTGTAAACCTTTACGGGAGCAGAAAGTCTCATCTTTCTCCCACAAAATAGTTGGTAGTTTTAAACTGCTGACTTTGAGGTTAGAAGCCTGACTTATAACCACTCTGCTACCAGAGCTCCTCACCCCCTATGCTTACTGTATTACAAATATAGAGAGACTGTTTTTTTTTCCAGAGGAAGAACACTATTAAGAATTCTCAGTCTAAAAAAAATAAGTACCAGATAAACAAATGAAAAATAATAATAATAAAAGAATTCTCAGTCTACAAATAGAACTACTTTCCCGGAAAAAAAAAAAATCAAAAGGTGACTGCAATTGCAATGTCATTTTATTGGGTATCTTTAATATTTATGCCTAATAAATTTCATTCATAAGATACATTAAAAAAATTAAAATGTGTTCAGAGTATTAAAATTATATTCTGAAGAGCCTTCATATAGGGAAGTTTTAACCTAAGGTGTTCTTTGCGTGATTTTAGATTCTAATACATTTTGAAAATAGCAGACTAAATGAAGGAGAACTGTTCCACCACATTTCACTCCAGCCTGCAGGAAATCACCATCTACAAACTATTCTGAATCGTTTGAGCCCAAATGGAAGTGCAGCTTGTGGCCTAACCTAATATGCAGAACAGATCTAGTTTGGTTTTGCTTAAGGAAAACAATCTAAACTAACATACCTTAAACAGCTCAACTAAATCAAAATACAGCAATATAAAGATTATTGTCAGGCTCTTGTTAACAGTTTATTTAGTCTTAAAAAATCACTTGTCCATGAACAAAAAAGGATACAGCAGATAAAAGAATGAGCTGCAATAACCATTTTCTAGGTTAAGTCTAAAAGTCTCCAGAAGTTGTCTTCTTCTGATTACTGGAAAGCTTAGCTGTATATCTTATCCAAGGAAACAGAAAGAGAAAAGAGGAAGGTGGCATTTCCTCAGCATTAAGCACAAAAGCTCCACATGTCTGTCACTTTGTCCTACTGTGGCTTTTATGTTGCTGGGATGCTGGATGCTATGCCATTGATATATCAAATCCTCACAGGGTCACCCACTGTGGCAAGGTTTCAGCAAACCTTCCAGATTAAGAATAGGCTAGGTGAAGGATTAGTGCCAAAAAAAAAAAAAAAAAAACTTATCAGTGAAACAGTATCTGATTTAGTGCTGGAAGGTGAACACCTCAGGTTGGAAGGCATTCAGAATATGACTAGGGAAGAGCTGCCTCCACAAAGCCTTAATGACCTATATGAAGCAAAGTTTTCGAAATCTTCACTTGCTGATGATGCACAACTTAAGAAGAAACAGCTGGAAACATCCATTAATAATCAGAATGTGAAATGTACCAAGTATGACTCTAGCAAAATTAGAAGTTGCCAAAAATGAAATGGAATGCATAAAGATGGATGTCCTAGGCATTAGTCAGATGAAATGGACAGATATTGGTCATATTCTAAATCAATCATAGGTTTAGTATGACGGGAACATCAAAACGGATGAGGCATAGCATCACATTTTTTGTCAAAAAGAACATTTCAAGATCTTGAAATACAATACTGTCTATGATAGGATATCTGTATGTCTACAAAAAAGACCAGCTACTAATACAACTATTATACAAATTTATGTACCAAGCACTAAAGCAAATGATGAAGAAATTAAAGAAGTCTACCTATTTCTTTGGAGTCCTGATGTGGCACTGTGGACTGCTAACTGCAAGATCAGCAGTTCAAACCCATCAGCAGTCCTTGGAAACCCTGTACAGGATATCCTCACTATGAATCAGAATTAACTCAATGGCACTTAACAAAAATAACCTACTTCTTCAGTCTGAAACTGATCAAACATGCAATCAATGAAAAAGTTGGAAACAAAGTTGAGATATTGGTAGTTGGAAAATACGACCTTGATGATAGAAATATGGATGGCAATCGCATGACAGAATTTTGCAAGACCAATGACTTATTATTTGCAAATACCTTTTCTCAAAAACAAAAAAGGTAAATACCTTTTTTCAAAAACATATATATGTGGACTTTCCCAGATGGAATACACAGTCATCAAATTGACTACATAGGTGAGAAAATAGAGAAGCTCAATATCATAATTCAAAACAAGGCCATGAGTTGACTATCAAACATCTCCCCACCCCCACCCCCCATCAAGGTGCTCAAATGCAAGTTCAGGTTGAAGTTGAAGAAAATTAAAACAAGTCCACAAGAGCCAAAATATGACCTTGAGTATATCCTATCTTAGGTAGCAGCAGCAACAGGCTCAAGCTTAACAACAATTGTGAGAATGGTGCAGGACTGGGCAATGTTTCGGTCTGTTGTGCATAATGTCACTATGAGTCAGAATCGACTCAATGGCACTTAACAACATATCCTATCTGAGAGCCCTAGTGTGGTGTTGTATAATCAACACTAGATTGCTAACCACAAGGTTGGTGGTTCAACTCCACCAGCTGGCTCCTTGGAAACCCTGTACAGGATTATTATGAGTCAGAACTGACTCAAAGGCACTTAACAAACAACAACAACATATCCTATCTGAAATTAGAGACCACCTCAAACAAATTTAATGCATTGGACACTGATGATCCAGGACCAGAGGAGTTACAAAATGTCATCAAGAACATCATACATAAAGAAAGCAAAAGGTCATTTTTTGAAAAGATAAGACCAAAGTGTATGTCAGAGACCCTGAAACTTGCTCTTGAACATACAGCAGTTAAAGAGAATGGAAGAACTGAACAAAAAAATTCTAAGGTCAGCTCAAAGAAGTCAAAGTATTATAATGATATGTGCAAAGACCTGTAGTTAGAAAACCAAAAAGGGAAGAACACACTCAGCATTTCTTACATGGAAAGATCTGAAGAAAACTTCACACCTTGACTTGAAATGTTGAAAGATTCTAGGAGCAAAATACTGAATGATGCAGGAAGCATCAAAAGAAGATGGAAGGAATACACAGAGTTATTGTACCATAAACAAGTTGAACCATTTCAGAAGGTGATATATGATTAGGAACCAATGGTACTGAAGGAAGAAGTCCAAGCTGTACTGAAGGCATTAGTGAAAAACAAGACTCCAAGAACTGATGGAATACCAATTAAAATGTTTCAACAAACATACACAAGCAATTTGGAGACAACTACCTGACCAACTGACTGGAAGAGATTCATATTTGGGTTCAGTCTAAAGAAAGATGATCCAAAAGAAGGCAGAAATCAACAAACAATATAAATATAACACACTAATAAAATTTTGTTGAAGATAAATTTTTAATGGTTGCAGCAGCACATTGATATGATGTTGTGAGAAATTCATGTCGGATTTCAGAAGAGGACATGAAATGAGGGATATCACTGCTGAAGACATAAGGATCTTGGCTAAAAGCAGAGAATTATCAGAAAGATGTTTACTTGTGTTTTATTGACTATGCAAAGACATTTGACTATGTAGATTATAACAAATTATGGGTAACATTGCGAAGAATGGGAATTGTAGAACACTTAAATTGTGCTCACAAAGAGCCCGTGCCTAGACCCAGAGACAGTTGTTCAAACAGAACAAGGGAATACTGAATGGTTGAAAATCAGTAAAGGTGTGCATCAGGGTTGTAACTTTTGACCGTACTTATTCAATCTGTATGCTGAGCAAATAATCCAAAAAGCTGGACTACATAAAGAACAAGGCATCAGTATCAGAGGAAGGCTCAGTAACAACCTGTGATATGCAGATGACACAACCTTGTTTATTTACTGAAAGTGAAGAGGACTTGAAGCACTTATTGTTGAAGATCCAAGAACTCAGCCTTCAGTATGGATTACAACTCAATGTAAAGAAAACAAAAATCCTCATACATGCACCAATAAACAACATTATGATACATGGAAAAAAGACTGAAGTTGACAAGGGTTTCATTTTACTTGGATATAAAATCTATGCTCACTGAAGCAGCAGACAATAAATCAAACAACCTATTGCA
>NW_006408521.1:17584388-17586711 GCF_000296735.1 Chrysochloris asiatica
TGGGCTGCTAACAGAAAGCATCATGGTTTGAAGCCCCTGCTACTCCAGAAGAGAAAGATGAGGTAGATGACTTTCATCAGAAACCATACAGAACAGTTCTCTACTCAGTTCTATTAGTCATCATGAGTGGAATCTACTGGACAGCAATATGTTTGGTTTGGTTTAAGCATACAGAATGAACTCACAGGGTTACAAAGGAAAGAATAAATGAAGTTTGGTGTAAGCATACAGGATGAACTGGGAGGGTTATGAAAGAATGAATAAATAAAGTGTGCATGCATGTAGGTCCTAAGAAGTGCCCTGAAAAGGCAATCAGAGGAAGCAAGGCTGCTGGAACAACTGTGATACTCATCAGCTGGGGCCCTTTTGGGTATATCATGATCAATCTTTCCACTCTCCATCCACAAAGTCCTCCCTCTATAAAAATGAGGTGTCAGCTAGGTGATTTCTAATATTCCTTACAGCTCAATACCTCTTTTTTTTTTTTTTTAATCCAAGATGGGGAGAAGAAGTAGGTGTAGCTGAGATGTTTTCAAATGCCACAAACAGAATTCCATTTTTACAAACTTTTAATGACAGTTTGTGAGCCAAATTTTCTACTAGGCTCTAGTGATTCAGAAGAGTGACATTACACAGTCTGTTTACAAGTGACTAGTAGCAGGAGACATACCAATTAAAATACGAGTGTGACTGTGTTTAGGCAGATTACATACGTATGTACAATGAAAACGAAGTCACATCTATTCCCTGAAGAACATGTGTGTTACTATAATTTTTTTTTTGTTTTGAAATGACACACTATAAAGTGTGCCACTGTAGGATAAGCATTGGACTGTGAACCACAGGTCAACGGTTCAAACCCACTCCTTGGAAACCCTATACAAGGCCACTATGAGTCAAGCCAGTTCAACAGCACTTAACAACAACATAGAAACCAAGGTCTGAATCTGGACCTATCTTATTTATTCTTGTCCTCACTGGTAAAATGAGGATCTTGCCTGTGAGAATCTGGTTGAAATTACTTGGGTATTTCTTCATATTATATTTGTCAAAGAGCAAATCCTCAACATTTTAGTTTACAGCTGTGCCCCTTTCTACCTCTACCACTCACCCCCCTGGGTTTTTTTTTTGTTTTTTTTTTAATCTTTTACCTTTTAAGTACTCATAAGTTATCTTTCTTTCTTATCCAGGGAAAGAAACACAAAGAATTCTCTTTGGTTTCTATAGAATTCAAGGAAGTCTTTTATTTTCCCTTTGAGGTCTTCCTCAAAAGTAGATTATTTGCTTTACTAAGGGTTCAAGTTATCAATAGAAACACTAACTGTTGTTGTTAGGTGCCATTGAGTTGGTACTGACTCATAGTCAGCTAATTACTTAAGGAGTAAAGCTGAATTTTCAGAAATGCTGACTTACCTATCCCCAGAAGAGGTACTGTATTCTTTGATCAAAGGAAAAGTCAGTGGTAAAGAAGTGTGCTGACTGGGAGGACGCTAAGTGACAAACTATTTCTTATACTGGCAATCCCAAAACGAATATCCAGGAACTTCCTATCCTAATCACATTTCTAACTACAGATCTACAGACCTGAGCCTGATGAGACAGGAGAACTATAAGAAATGGATCTTTGAAGACATTAAAAAGCTTTCTGGACAGAATAATTAATTTTGTTTCATTTCATTCTTAGTTTGTTCAAGATAGATAACACAACACACCCACTTTACACAAGGAAGGGGAAGCTCAGAAGATTAAAATCCAGAACTGATCTGAAAGCCAGTAGTACCTAAGGAATATAAAAATTTATCCAAAGAAGTTGCTCTAAACAATATGAGACAGTAAATAAAAGCTTCTATTGGAGTTCTGGTGTGGCTAATATGATAGACTGAAACTTGGTTTAAACTGCAAGGTCAGTCAGTAGTTCAAGCTCACCAGTCACTCCTCAGAAACCCTATTCAGGGTCATTATGTATTGGAACCAATTCAACGGCACTTAACAACAACAACAACAACAACAACATTGGAGCACAGGGTTGTACCTAAATACTAATGAAATGATCATCTTGAAAAACTAGCAGTGAGTTGCTGTCACAAGAGGACGTCATGACTTCTGGCAAGATGGCAGACTAGGTAGACATGCTACACAGACCCTCTACAACAAAAATACAAGAGATCAAATGAAGCACACAAATGAAAATCCTGGAATACTGACCTTCAGAGGAAAGAGCTATGAAGTGGACTGAGTGCTCTGAACACAGATAGGTTGTAGGCCTTACAAGTCCAGCTAGGGATTGTTACATCCCTCCTACACCTACTTCATGAGCTCCTTG
>NW_006408521.1:17587249-17592951 GCF_000296735.1 Chrysochloris asiatica
CAGCTCCACCCACTGGGTAAGAGCCAATACCTGCTCCTATACCACCTGATCAACAAGCAACCAACACCAGCCCAACCCACCTGAAATGTAGTTGCATCAATGGAGAATGAAGAATGGTGCACACACTTAAATTCTCTAAGTACACCCTCAGGAGACAATGAGAGCCTAAGAACACATCAACATACAATCATCAATTAAATACAAATAGGACAACACCACAATGCCCCAGAAAACATTTTAACTCACTCTAAGAATCTGAGAATGGTTCAAACAAATGACCAAGTATTTTTCCTGAATTCATCTTAAGTTTTTTTTCTGTGTTCTCTTTGCTTTGTTTGATCTTTCTGTCCATCCTTTGAAGGTGCCAGAAAACATTTCTGAGGAAGAAAAGGTAATAGAAACAAATGAAAAAGATTTGAAAAGAATGCTATTTAGGCACCTTCAAAGGATGGACAGAAAGATCAAAGAAAGCAAAGAGAACACAGAAAAAAACTTTAGAAGAATTCAGGAAAATACTACAAAAACAGACAAAATAAAACGTAAATTTTAAAACAACACAAAACCTGCAATTAGAAATCCGTAAATTAACACTAAGATTTCAGAAATGGATAATACGTTGAAATCAGATTTGAAGCAATGAAAGCCCAAATGAGTGAGCTATAAAATAAATCTCTCAATACTAGTATGTTAGTAACTATTAGAAAAAAGACAGAAAAAATCCAAATTATGTTTAGAGTTATGTGGTACACATGAAGCAGAATATCTTAATGGGTGATCAGAATTCTGTAACAGGAAGAGAAAACAAAAGCACTGACAAAATGGTCATACAGTTGTTGGAATAACATGTCCCTAACAACATGAGTGACAAGAAGCTAAGTATACAAGAAGTTAAATGAACCACAAAGAGTATATACACCCCAAAAGAAAATCACCAAGACATATTATCATCAAACTTTGAAAAACCAAAGACTAGGAAAGAATTCTGAGAGCAGCGTGAGGGGGAAAAAAAAAAGGTTATCTACAATGAAGAACTAATAAGATTAAGCTCTGATTTCTCAGCAGAAACCAAGCAGGCAAAAAGGCAACGAGAGCACACATACAAATCTCTGAAAGAAAAAAAAAAACAGCCAACAAAGAATCATATGCCCAGCAAAGCTGTTCCTCATATATGAGAGCAAAAGTAGGGCATTTCCAGATATAAAGAAATCAAAGCAATTTATAATAACCAGACTAACTTTGCAAAAGTTACTAAAGGGTGTTATTTGGACTGAGAACCAACAATAGCAGACAACAGCCTGACATGAGCATACATGACAACAAAATCCAGAAATCAATCCAGATAAAGAAGTATTTAAAAGTAAAATCTACAGACTGTAAACAGAGAACCAGAAATATCACTTTATAATGAAGTCAACTTCAAGTAAAAAGAGGGGCTATTGTTGATGCAGAACTTCCAAACGGCAAGGAAGTCAAGTAGATTTCAAAATAAAACAGACTGTTTTAAATGGGGAAATTTCATTTTAAATGGGGAAATTTCATTAATAAATTACAAGGTAATCTCAAAGGAAATTAATATCCCTTCACAGCAAAATAAAAAAGAGGAAAATCAGAACAGTTTAGTAAACATTAACACAATAGAAATGAAATTAAATGAAACCCACGAATAAACTGAACTCAGCCCAGAAAACTGCGGAACAAAGAAACCAGCAGCACCACACACACACACACACAAACACACACACAACAAAGAATTCATATGTATTAATAATTACAATGAAAGTAAATGGATTAAATGTACCAGTCAAGAGACAGAGCAGAATGGATATGAAAACAGGGTCCTTCAATATGTTGTCTACAAGAGACACATCTCACAAAGACAGAAACAGACTAAAAAAAAAATCAAAGGATGGAAAAAATATATATCAAGTTAATGGTAATCAAAAAACGAGTAGGAGGGACTTGCACAAAATCGTGGACTAGGCAAACACTCTACACAGACCCTCTGCAACAAAAATACAAGAGACAAAATAAAACAGAACATGGAATTTCTGGCACTCTGAACTTCCGAAGGAAGGTTAAAGAGATAGATGGAGCGCTTGCTAGGAGGAGAGGCAGAGCAGGTGTGGCAAGAAAAGGATACTGGCTGGTGAATGGCCAGCCAGAGGTGGCTCAACGATTTTGTGAGCAGCTTTGGCAGCAGAGGGAGATTCACAAGCAGATTCGCGAGGATGACAGAAAAGTTACAATTTCTTCTTTTTCTCCATACTCCCCTGGTGACCAGAAATGTACCAGTTTCCACCCTCAACCACCCCCAGCACAGACCCTGCTCTCCAAGAGTTCAGAATCATATGGTTGGGAGACAAGCCAGTGTGAAGTAGAGGCCAGCTGTGTCATTTTTGTGTGCTGCTTTGGTTCCAGGATTCAGGTGCACTGGGCTCCCTACCTAAAAAACCTGCAGAGCCACCATAAGAGCATTTAGCCAGTCACCCTGCTCCCAGTTCCCTACGGTCTAAACAGACACTGAAACCAGCTCTATCAAGGGACCCCATGGACTGAGTGCCCTGAACACAGGTAACACTGAGGCTGCTAATAGGAACTCCATCTAGGATCAGGGACTCTGTTGTCACATCCCTTCCACAACTACCTCGTGAACTCCTGGAATTGCAGAAGCCTCCCAGATTATTTCTCCTCTCCGGGTCCAACAATTGCACCATTCTTATAAACACGACGAGCTCACAATGCCCTGGAGACAACACACAATTGTAGCTCACACAAAAGCAGAACGGCTCAAACACATAATTAAGATGCAGAGCCAAAAAATATTTCTGAGGAAGAATAGGTAATGGAATTAACTGAAAAAGAATTCAAAAGAATGATAATCAGGTGTCTTCAAAGGATTGATAGAAAGATCATGGAAAGCAAGGAGAATACAATAAAAAATTTAGAAGAATTCAGGAAAACACTGTAAGAACAAACAGAATGCAAATTTGAAACAATGTAAAAGTTTCAATTAGAAAGCCAGAAGATTAATATAAGATCTCAGAAATGGATAATACAGTGAAAGGACAAAGGAGTAGATGTGAAGCAATGGAAGTTGGAATTAGTGAACTTGGAGCTAAATCTCTCAATACTAGTGTACTAGAATAATAATCAGAAAAAAAGAATGAAAATTTCGGGAAAAAGCTATGTGGGACACCATGAAGAGGAACAACTTACAGGGTGGCCGGAATCCAAAACAGAAAGACACAAGCACAGACAAAACTGTCAAAGAGTTGTTGGAAGAAAACTTCCCTAACATCATGAAAAATGAGAAGATAAGCATACAAGAAGCTAAATGAACCCCAAAAAGGATAGGTGCTAAAAGAAAATCATCAAGTCATATTATAATAAACATGTCAAACTCAACAAGGGAAAAATCCTGAGAGCAGCTTGGGAAAAACAAAAACTTACCTACAAAGGAGAACCAATAAGACTAAGCTCTGATTTCTCAACAGAAACCATGCAGGCAATAAGGCAATATAATGACACATTCAAAACTCAGAAAAAACTTGTGAGTGGAAGTGGAGGAAACGTAGTAACGAAGACATGAACCAAGTTCAACCATGTTCCATAGATTCCTGTTGACCTTGAGATGAGAGAGAGAAGAGGAAGAACTGGTTGGTCTGAAGTCTGGGGAGACTTGGGAACTCCTGAGCCCATGGACAATGACCTAACCTACTCACTGGGTGAACCGTCCAGCTGATATGAAGTGGCAGAAGTTGTGCAAGAACAGCCAAACTTGCAGATAGTTCCCATTTGACCTAACTTGGATGGCTTGATATCAGAACTCGACTAGAAGAAGAAAAAGAAGTTTGGTAAGGAAGCAGGTATAAATTGCTACAATTTGATGAACTTGACCTTTACTTATGGTTGCTCAAAATACCAACAGAGAGGGAAGGTATCTTCACATGAAGAATCAAGCCTATCTATCCCCTCAGTACAAGTTAGACATTGGCTACCTAAAATGGGGAGGGGTGTGTGTGTGTGTGTGAGGGACTATAAAGGCCCAAAGTGACTGGCTTACACGTTTTCAACAGTTGAGTTTAGTCGCAGAGCAAGGTCCCCACTGAATAGTTTTCGTCTTGTCTAGATGGGTCTGGTGAAAGGATATAGGGGATAGGATTCTTTTGATTCAATAGTGAGTAATTGTTATCATGACTAATTGCAAATGTCACAACCGTACAGGTAGAAGATAGGTAACAAAAAGGGAGAAGTAGTTAATCTTACATTCTAGGAGCAGATGACCCTAGGACCATCAAGAAGGAAGAGCATGAACAGAATATGGGATCCTAACCAGAGAAACAGCGACACCAGAGACGGAGACAGAGGAGAAGGCATGGAGAGATAGAACAGCTGAGGACTCTAGACTTAAGGAAAGGGAAAGGCTATGTGTTGGTGGACAGGAGGCTGGTTTGCAAAATGTGCCCTTTGGTGGTATGAATGATAAAAAAAAAAAAAAAAAAAAACTCAGAAAGAAAAAAATTACTAACAAATAATCATATGTCCAGAAAAGCTGTCTCTCAAATAAGGCACTGAAATTAGGACACTTCCTGATAAACAGAAATTAAAGGAATCTGTAATGACCAGACCAGCTTTACAAAAAATGCTAAGGGGTGCTCTTTGGACTGAGAATCAACAACAGACAACAACCTAAGGGTGCCAGACATGACAATACCATCCAGAAATCAATTCATCTATAGAAGTATTTAGAGTAAAACAAATGTACAAGACTGAAAATAGGGAACCAGAGATCAATGTCTAAAGAAGTCAGCTACAAAGCAAAAAGAGGAAATGGTGTAAGCACAGAACTTCCAAATGGCAAGGGAGTCAAGTAGATTTCAAGATAAAACAGACTGTTTTAAGCAGGGGGAAAATTAATAAATTACAGGGTAACTAACCACAAAGAACATAATAAACTTGCACATTAAAATAAATTTTTAAAAAAAGAGTAAAATCAGAAAGATTTAGTAAACATTAGCACGTCAGTAATGTCTGATAATGTAAAGAAAACCTACAAACAAAATGAACTCAGCATAGAAAATTATGTGAAACAAAGAATCAAGTAGCACCACAAAAAAACAACAAAAAAACCATACACACACAGAAAAATAACAGCAATCAATTGATAATTACACTGAATGTAAATAAATTAAGCATACCAATAAAGTAACACAGAAAGCAGATACCACTAAGGCTAACAAGACGGACTGATAAGAATTTTGAGGATTCAGTGTTTTGTTCTGTTGTGCCTAGGGTCACTATGAATTAGAACTGGCACCAAATACCATCACTAACAAATACTTTTTAGGTAAGTTCCTTTTACTATATATGTTCTTGACCTCCCATAAAGTAAATCTACAGCTGTTAAGTACAGACTCATAGTGGCCCTCTATAGAGTTTCTGAGGCTTTTAAATCTTTGTGGGAATGGAAAGCCTTATCTTTCTCCCACGGAGCAGCTGGCAGGCTCAGACTCCTGACCTTAACTATGTTGAAAGACTCAAGAAATCATCTCAGCGGATATTCTGTAAAATGACTTCTGATTTTGAGATTTCTTTCTCATTTCCTAATTTTCTCAACATTTCTGTTCTGGCTCTTCAACATCGCTTTTATGCTTAATCTATTTTGGTACAAGGAGTCCTGGTGTGGCCCTGTGGGCTAATGA
>NW_006408521.1:17593566-17605342 GCF_000296735.1 Chrysochloris asiatica
TATCACAAAGTAGTTAGAAATTTGTAATTCTAAACTAATTACTGCTGTTATTTGTCAGAATCTTTCAAAAGCATAGATAAGAGTCCTTTTATGGTGCTCTAGGATAGTCACTGGACTGTTTACCAAAAGGTTAATGGTTCAAACCCACCAGCCACTCCTTGGAAACCCTATACAGGGCCACTATGAGTCAGAGTGGACTAGATGGCACTTTAGCAACAACACCAAAAGTATGAAGATCCTATGTTAAATTGAACTGTACTGTAGTATTCTCAGTTTAATATGTGGCACTGTGGGATAAAGCACTGCACTGCAAGGTCGGTTTGAAGCACAGGATTGGAGGTTCAAACTCACCAGTTGCTCCTTGGAAACTCTATACAGGGCCACTATTTGTCAAAGTAGACTAGATGGCACTTAGCAACAACAACCTTAAGCTTATAACCTCTCCCAAATAAAGGAAAGCCTATCTCACCTGAGGAAAAGGTAAGGTATGGTAAGGTAAGGAATAAAGACATTTTCCAGATAAAGATTTTCATCCTTTCTTCAATAAGTATCATGTCCTTCAGTCAGTGGTAAATGTTAACCTTCTTAAATTAGTCCACTTATAGCCTGCTGAAAAACATGGGTTCTATAGTCTTTCAGTGGGTAGTACATGCTCTTTATATCTCAAATCCTCATAAAGTTGAAAACTTTCTCCCTCCTCTGTTCTCAGAAAAAATAATTGATCAGCACCTGCAGTGAATTTTAATACCAAAAACAAGAAAATAGCCGTTAAACCTAATCTTCCATACAACAATTTCTCAAGAATTGTTCAGTGTGGAAAGAGATTAAGATATACAAAGACAAATTGCAGTGAGTTTCCCATTTATTTTCTTCTTGAGGAAAACGGTTTCCAATTATTTTACCCTTTTTATCCGACTGTTTTTGTTTTTTTTCCTTTCAGTGTTACACAAGCAAACTGAGCTAACTAAGATTCTGGAGAGGTTAAGAGAACAATATGGCTTCATCTACTCTGAGGGACACTCAAAACTTAGAAGAACATGATTGTACTTGAAGCACAGCCTAGCAGTTTCCACCTAGTCATCTTTCTGCACAACCAGTCCCCAATTTCTCTTTACAGTTCTTTCCATTGGTTTTCCAGGCAGGTCAAATACGAGTCTCACAACAGCAGATTTAGGAAAACATGACTCTTGGAATCATCGAATCCACCCTACAATTCGGGAACTGGATCCAGCAAGGTGAAGGTTAGAGGGGGTCAACTAACCAAAAAGTATCAATGTCTACTGATATCCCTGTTAACTGCTAAAAATGGTTCATAGCAAAGTTGTTGTTGTTAAGTGCCATCGAGTCGACTCTGACTCATAGCGACCCTGTATAGGGTTTCTGAGGAGCAGCTTGCAGTTCAAACAGCTTTGCGGTTTGGCGCATTAACCCACAGTGCCACACCATGACTCCCATAGCAAAGTACATATACACTTTCAAAAGGCTAGACTAGACACTTTAGCAGTGTACTAGGTAAAAGGCAGAAATATACCAGACCTAGGAGGACAAAGAAAGGAAAAGAAAGTGACTACAATGATAAAGAGAGCAAGCTTCAAGGCAGTACAAAAATTAAAGTTGCCCTTTTTCTGCTTATTTGTTCATAAATATATGTTATTATCATAATTACTCAGTTGTTAACCAACAGAATATTATACCAAGCAGGCATTGATTGGCATTGATTACATAAACGAAAATAAAAGTGGTAATAATTAGGAGGAACACGATCCTTCTTCATTCTCCAATTCCTATCTTAGAACTTTCTGCAAGGTGCATGTAGCTCCCCATACTTCTCTTTTTGCTGATCACAAAGTTCAAAATCTTTCAAAATACAGACCCTTCCAGTTGTAGCAGACACTCTTTCCCTACTCCAATATTCTGTTTCCAGATTACTGACAATACCATAGTACATAATAATGATTTTTTAGTATGTCTGTCACCCCACCCCCACCCCCCGGCCCCGGTAAACTGTAAATTCCAAGGCCACAGAGATATGTCTTATTTCTCTCTATTCTCATCACTGAGTAGAGGGCCTGACACAGAACAGACATTCAGTAAATGTGTGTAACATATTTAAATTGTTCGTCTGACTATTTCATATCGAAAGATTTTCATTTAAAAACTTACAAATAATTGCATGTCTATTGTGTTGTTCTTGTTTAGTGCTGTCAAGTTAGTTTCGACTCACAGCGACCCTGGAGTTTCCAAGGCTGTATCTCTGAGGGAGCAGGAAGTCTCATCTTTCCCAACTTGAGTGGCTGGTGGGCTCAAATTGCTTACCTTGTGTTCAAATGCCAGTGCTTATCCTACAGAGCCACCAGGCTCTCTTACAGTGCTTCAAAACAAAACAAAACAAAACCCCCTTACAATTCTGCATGAGGATAAGGATGAAGAACAACCAGTACTCTTGAAAACTACTGGAGGAAATGTAAAATAATAAAGTTACTTTGGTAAAATAGTTTGGTAGCTTCTTTTAAAATTAAACATACATTTACCATTCAACAATGATTGTTATTAAATACTACAGAGTTGGTTCCGACCCATAGCGACCTTGCATAGGGCTTCCGAGGAGCAGCTGGTAAGCTATTGGTTTGTGGTTCAAACTTTGCAGCCTGGGACATTAACATGCAGCGCCACAGCAGGGCTCCGTAGGACTTAGCAATTTCTCTCCTAAAGATTTATCCAAAATTAATCAACATCTATCCACACAAAAACCTGTACACAAATAGTTACAATAACTTCATGAAACAACCTGATTCACCATTTCAAATTAGGGGAAAAAACACAAATATTCATCAACTAATGAATGGATAAATTATGCTACATACATATAATAGAAAGTATTCTTTTTAAAAGAAATTAAGTACTGATAAATGCTACAACATGAATGAAAACATTATGTTAAGTAAAAGAAGCCAGTCACAAAGGATCACATATTAGATGATTTCACTTATATGAAATGTCCAGAATAGAAAATGTGTACAGTCAGAAAGTACACTAATGACTGCCTATGGCTGGGGGGTGAGGGAGGAAGGAAAAATAGGGAATGAATGTTCATTGGTATAGGGTTTCTTCTGAAGCAATAAAAATGTTCTAAAATTAAGGATGACTGAACACAACTGTAAATACACTAAAAAAACACTGCTGTATAATTTGTTATATGCCTATCACAATAAAGCTATTAATTAAAAAAAAATTTTTTTTAAGGTTTTAATGGGAACTGTGATGCTACTTGAAAACCATCTGCTTTATGTATGGAATAAGCCCTAGTAACCTGCTTGAGCCTCGTCATTCAAGGTAGACAAAGCGTTGATTCCAGCTCTCCCATTCAGGAACCACTAAAAGATGGAGGTAAGTGAACCTAAACCAGATGTTGGTGTTGCTGTTAAGTGTCATCTAGTTGGTTCTGACCCATAGCGACCCTGTATAGGGTTTCCAAGGAGCAGGTGGTGAGCCTGAACCACCAACATTGCGGTTCAAACCAACTTTGCAGTCCAGAGTATCAACCCACAGCATCATACAAGGACACACTGTGTTAAGTGTTGTTGAGTTGGTTCCAACCCATAGCAACCCTGTATAGGGTTTCCAAAGAGCAGCTGGTGAGCTTCAACTGCTAACTTTGCAGTTCAAACGACTTTGCATTCCAACGCATTAACCCACAGTGCCACACCAGGACACATTAGTGTAGCTCAAAAGGCAACTCTGTTGTAACTTAGGCCATGTGTCAATTACATTTCCAAGTCTATCTTTAATGCTCCTCCAGGGTGGTTGATGATGCATGGAAGGGATTCTAACCATGGCAATCAAACAATATACGATAGACATTGAGTCTGAACCTACTCATAGTGACCTTATGCAAAACAGAACAAAACACTACCCTGTACTGCAACAATCTCTTAATCACTGCTATACTTGAGCCCACTGCTGCTGCCACTGTGCCAGTCCATCATGTTGGGGGTCTTCCTCTTCTTTGCTGACCCTCCATTTTACCAAGCATGATGTCGTTCCCCAGGGAATGGTCTGTCTTGATTATGTGTCTGAAGTATGAGAGACCCAAGTCTGGTCATCCTGGCTTCTAAGGAGCATTCTGGCTGTACATCTCCAACACAGATTTGTTTGTTCTTTTGGCAGTCATAGTACTTTTAATATTCTCCTCAAACATAATAACTCAAATGCATCTATTCTTCTATAATCTTCCTTATTCATTGCCCAACTTTCATATGCATATGAGGCTACTGAAAACACCATAGTTTGAGTCAGGCACACCTTAGTCCTCAAACTGACATCTCTGCTCTTCAACACTTTAAATAGGTCTTACACAGCAGATTGTTGTTGTTAAGTGCTGCCAAGTTGGTTCAGAATCATAGCAATCCTGTGTAGGGTTTCCAAGGAACAGCCGGTGGGTTTGAACTTCTAACCTTGTGGTTTGCAGTCCAGTGCTGACCCAATAGCACAGCAGACTTATCTACTGCAATACATCGTTTGGTTGCTTAACTACTGCTTCCAGGAGTGTTGACAGCTGATGAGAGTAAAATGAAACCTGATAACTTCAATCTTTTCTCCATTTCTCTTGATGATATTTATTGGCCCAGTTCTGAGGATTTTTGTTTTCTTTACTTTGAGGTGCAACTCATACCGAAGGATGTAGTCTTTGATCTTCATCAGAAAGTATTTTAAGTCCTCCTCCCTTTCAGTAAGCAAAGTTGTATCACTTGAATATCAGAGGTTTTTAATGAGTCTTCTTCCAATCCTGATGCCATATTCTTATTCATATAATCCAGTTTCTCAGATTATCTGCTCAACATACACATGGAATAAGTATGGTGAAAGAATATATTCCTGGCTCACACCTTTCCTGATTTTAAATCATTCAGTATTCCCTTGTTCTTTTGAACAACTGCCCCTTGGTCTAAGTACACGTTCCTCATGAGCACAATGAAGTGTTCCAGAAGATTTATTCTCTACAATGTTGTGCATAGCTTGCCATGATCCACATAACTGAAAGCCTTTGTGTAGTCAATAAAGCACAGGTTCCTTAGAAACCCTATACAGGGTCTCTATGGGTCAGAACTGACTTGATGGCACTTAACAGCAACAACACACATAACGACAACAACAAACATCTTTCTGACATTCTCTGCTTTCAGCCAAGATCCATCTGACATCAGCAATGATATCCCTCATTCCATGTTCTAATATGAATCCAGTCTGAAACTCCGGCAGTTTCCTGTCAATGTACTGCTGTAGTCATTTTAATTCCCTTTACCAAAATTTTACTTGCATACATATTAATGATATTGTCCAATAATTTCTGCATTCAGTTGAGTCACCTCTCTTTAGAATGGACACAAATACGGATCTTTTCCAGATTTCTTCGCATAGATGAGTGAATGCTTCTACTGCTGTATCAGTTTGTTGAAAGATTTCAATTTGTATTCCATCAATTTCCAGAGCCGTGTTGTCAATGCCTTCAGTACACACTGGACTTCTTCCTTCAGTATCACTGGCTGTTGGTCATACGCTATCTCTTGAAATAGTTGAACACTAATCAGTTCATTTTGGCACAGTGACTCTGTGTATTCCTTCCATCTTGTTTGGATGCTTTCTGCATCATTCAATATTTTGTTCATGATGGTGGTGGTGTGCTGACGAGTTGGTTCTGACTCAAAGCGATCCTGTATAGGGTTCCCGAGGTAGTAATAGAAAACTTCATCTTTCTCTCATGGAGACACTGGTGTATTTGAACTGTTGACACTTGCAGTTAGCAGCCCAACACGTAACCACTAGGCTAACAGAGCTCCCCATAGAATCCTTCAATATCACAAATGGAGGCTTAGCTTTTTTCTTCAGTTCCCTCAGCTTGAGAAATGTTGAATGTGCTCTTCCCTTTTGGCTGTCTAACTCGAAGTCTTCGCACATTTTATTATAATATTTGACTGTCTTTTCGAGTTAACCTTTGAAATTTTCAATTCAGCTCTTTTACCTCCTTATTAGTTCCATTTGTTTTAGCATCTCTACGCTGGAGAGCAAGTTTCAAAGTCTCTTCTGACATCTATTTTGGTCATTTCCTTCTTTCTTGCCTTCTTAATGATCTTTGTCTTCTTCTTCTTCTTTTATTTTTTTACTTTTTATTATGAATTGAGTGAAGCTTTACTGAACATATCATCAGTCCCACATTCAACAAATCATACACTTTGTTTTACTACAATGATTGCAATCCTTTCAATGTAATATCAGTTAACTGTAATTACCCCTATTTGCTTTAAAGCCCTTTGCTTTCTTCTTGTATGATGTTTTTAATGTTATCCCACAACTCTTCTGGTCTTTAGTTATTAGTGCCCATTGCGTCAAATCTGTTCTGCAGATGATCGATGGGATATGTTCAAGGTCATATTTTGGCTCTCATGGACTTGTTTTAATTTTCTTCAGCTTCAGCTTGAACTTGCACTGCTGATTATTCCTCTTTATTTCCAACCTTTGCATTCCAATTTTCAGCAATTATCAATAAATCGTGATTGCATGTTTGATCCATTTCAGACTGAAGATGTTGATAGAATTCTCCAATTTCATCACCATTAGCTTTAGTAGTTGGTATGTAAATCTGAATTAACATTTGTACTAGCTGGTCTTCCTTGTTGTTAAATACCCTCAAGTTAGTTCCAACTCATAGCAACCCTATATAGAGTTTCCAAGGAGTGGATAGTGAGTTTGAACCACCAACCTTTCAGTTCAAACTGACTTTTTGGTCCAGTGCCTATCCTATAGTGCCACACCACTACTTGCAGGTGTATCTTGTAGGCGTATGGATTTTGATTCTAACACAGAAAACACTGTACTTCAAGACAGATCTTGAAATGTTCTTTTGATGATGAATGCAACACTCCTCTTCAGTCTGTCATTCCCAACATAGCAAATTACGTGATTGTCAGATTCAAAATGACCATCGACAGTCCATTTCAGCTCAAGTCTATGATATGTGGTTTATCTCTATGATATCAATGTTATGTGTTCTGTTTCATTACTGACAAGTTCCAATTTTCCTAGATCTGTACTTCATACATTGCATGTTTCAATTCTTAATGGATGTTTACAGCTGTTTCTCTTCATTTTGAGTAGAGCCCCATTAGCAATAAGGTCCCAAAAGCTTTTCCTCCATTTGCATCTTCATGGTCAATTCTACTTGGAGGAAGGAGCTCTTCCCCAGCCACATCTGAAGTGCCTTCCAACCTGAGGGGCTCATTTTCCAGCACTACATCTGACAATATTCTGGTGATCTTCATTGTGTTTCAATACTCTGATGCTGACAGTGCTCCACTGCTATTCGTAAGGTTTTTAGTAACTAAATATTTGGAAGTAGTCCATCTCTCCTTCTTCCTAGTCTGTCCCTGCCTGGAAGCTCATCTGAAACCTGTCCACTGTGGGTAACCCTGCTGGTATTTAAAATACTCCTGGCACAGATTCCAGAATCACAGCAACATACAAACCACCACAGTACAACAAATTGACAGGCAAATGGTAGAATTAAATAAATAAGGTATAGCCCCTTCCACAGGAAACCAGTGGTCTAGTTACATATCACTATTAGATAATGAGGTAAATGCAACGACAGAGCTATGTGCTAGGCGTTGTTAAGTACTACTGAGATAGTTCTGATTCATTGGGACACCATATACAACAGAATGAAACAGCGCTTGGTCCTGCACCATCCTCAAAATTGTTGCTGGAGTCCATTGTTACAGCTACTGTGTCAGTCCATCTCCAGTTTCCTCATGCTTTCCACTAACTCTTTACTTTATCAAGCATGCTGTCCTTTTCCAGAGGCAGGATTCCTCCTGATTTCATGTCCAAAGTACATGAAACAAAGTCTTGCCATCCTTGCTTCTAAATAGCATTATGTCTGTACTTCTTTCCAAAACAGATTTGTTCCTTCTGGAAGTCCATGGTGCTTTCAATTTTCTACCCAAACACCACAATTTAATTTCATCAATTTTCCTGTATTCCTTATTTATTGTCCAGCTTTCACATGCAAATGAGAACTAAAAAAAACCAAGCCTAGGGTGAGGCACACTTTACTTCTCAAAGAGACATTTTTGTTTTTTAATACTTTGAAGACGTCTTTTGCAGCAGATTTTCCCAATGCAAGAAGTCACTTGATTTTCTTGACTGCTGCTTCCTTGAGGGTCCTTTGTGGATCAAAGTAAACAGAATCTATGACTATTTCAATCTTTTCTCCATTCATCATGTTACTATTGGTCCAGTTGTAAGGATTTTTGTTTTCTTTACATTGAAATATAATCCATATGGATTGGATGATAAAGTCTGTAGTCTTTTTATCAGTAAGTGCTTCTAATTGTCTTTACATCATCTGTTTATCTCAGGTTGTTAATGAGTCTTCTTCCATTCCTGATGATGAGACTCTTCATATAGCCCAGCTTCGTGAATTATTTGCTCAGCATACAGACTAAGTATGGTTAAAGGATACAACCTTGATATATGCCTTTGCTGATTTTAAACCATACAATATCTCTTGTTCTGTTTGAATGACTGCTTAGTAGACTCTGCACTGGTTCTGCATGAGCACAAGGGTTCTGAAATTCCATTATTCGTAACAGTATTCATAATTAGTTATGATCCACACAATTAAAGGCCTTTGCATAACCAATATAACAAAATAAAAATACATCTTTCTAGTATTCTCTGTTTTCAGGTAAGATCCATCTAATATCAGCAATGATATCCCTTGCTCCAGTCCTCTTCTAAACACGGCCTGAACTTCTGGAAGCTGCTCCCTGTCGATGCACTACTGCAATCATTTTTTAATTATCATTCAACAAAATTTTACTTGCACGTGATGTTAATGATAGTGTTCGATAATTTTGGCTTTCTGCAAGGAATTATAGTCGTATACATGAAAAAGGTGTCGAAAATGTTTCTAGAAAAAGGAGATCAGCAGTACAGAGACTTATTAAATGAACACAGAACCAACTTCCTTAAGAAATTTTTATTTAATAGCTCTGAAGTAAGATCTAAGAAAAGGTTCTTTAAAGGAGCAATTGATATATGCAAGACGGCTTCCAAAAATTCCATTATCTTTTAACATAAAATTTCCAAAGTTTTTGAAGCCCACTTGCATACCTACATATCGCTATCACTGTTTTGTTACTTAACGTTTTGCATTCATGACAAGAATAAAACAAGGCTCCAAGAATTGCCAGAATACCAATTGAAATGTTTCAATGAACTGATGCAGTGCTATAAGCACTCACTAATCTATACCAAGAAATTTGGAAGACAGCTACCCGGTCAACTGACTTGAAGAAATCCATTATGTGTGCCCATGCCAAAGAAAGGTGACCTGACAGAATGCAAAAACTATCAAACAATATCATTAATATCACAGGCAAGTAAAATTATACTGAAGGTAATTTAAAAACACTTATAGCAGCACACTGACAGGGAGCTGTCAGAAATTCAAGCTACATTCAAAAGAGGATGTGACTTAAAAAAAAAAAAAAAAGAGGATGTGGAATGAGGAATATCACTGCTGATGTCAAATATATCTTGACTGAAAGCAGAAATATCAGAAAGATGTTTACTTGTGTTTTACTGACTATACTAAGGCATTTGACTGTGTGGATCATAGCAAACTATGGATAATATGTGAAAAATGGGAATTCCAGAACATTTAATTTGTTCACGAGAAGCCTGTATATAGACCAAGAGGCAGTAGTTCTAACAGAACAAGAGGATACTGAATGTTTTAAAATCAGGGTTGTATCTTTTCACCATATTTATTCAATCTATATGCTGAACAAATAACCTGAGAAGTTAGACTATATAAATAAAGAGGAAGGTTCATTAGCAACTTGCAATATGTAGAAGATACAACCTTGCTGGCTGAAAAAGAAGACTTTATTATAGCACTTACTAATGAAGATCAAAGAATACAACCTTCAGTATGAATTACAACTCAATGTAAAGAAAATAAAAACCCTTGCAATCAGACCAGGAAATAACATAATAAATGAAGAAAAGAATGAAGTTGTCAAGGATTCCAATTTATTTGGCTCCACAATCAATGTTCATACACACAGCAGTCAAGAAATCAAATATCATATTACATTGGGCAAATCTGCTGTTAAAACATTTTTAGAGTGTTAAAGAGCAAAGATGTAACACTGAGGAGGAAGGTGTATCTCTCACCCAATGGTATTTTCAAATGACTCATATGCATGTGAAAGCAGGACAATGAATAAAAAAGACCACAGAAGAACTGATGCATTTGAATTATGGTGAAAAATAATGAAAGTACCATGGGCTACCAGAAAAACAAGTAAGTCTTGGAAGAAATACAACCAGGATGCTCCTACTAAGAGGAGAGAATGATGAGATCTTGTCTCATATACTTGGGACATACTAATCGGGAGGTACTAATCCATGAAAAGGACATAATGCTTGGTAAAGTAGAAGGTCAGCGAAAAAGACCAGCAATGAGATGGAGTTTTCCAGTGGCTCCAACAATGGGTTTAAGCTTAACAACTGTGAGGCTAGTGTAGGACAGGGCAGTTTCCTTCTGCTGTTTTGCTGAGTCAGAGCTGACTAGGGGGCACCTAACAATTCCTTTAAAACTCTTATGCTAAGTATGTAGCTTGGTGTCCTTGTGTGACACTGGACTGCTAACCTAAAGGTCAGTGGTTCACACTCACCAGCCACTCCCCGGAAACCCTATACAGGGTGTCCCAATGAGTCCAAATCAACTTAAAGGCACTTACTAACAACAAGTATGTAGTTTAGCCACCTCTTTCTCCAGGTCAGCATGAGGTTAATTTGCATGTGAGTGTGGAGAATGACAGATTAAAATTCTTCATAAGAATCCTACTTCAGTTTTTAAAACTTTTGGGGTTTTTTGCAGCCTTAAATCTTTTTTCTGGTATTCAACTTGGGAGTTCAGAAGGGAACAATATCCATATCTGTGGAGCCTATTGTTGTTGGTAAGTGCCATTAAGTCGGTTCCAATTTACAGCATCCCTACATAGGGTTTCCGAGGAGTGGCTGGTGAGTTTGAACCGCCAAGCCTGTTGTACAAACTGACTTTGTGGTCCAGCGCTTCATCCCACAGCACCACAGCAAGACTCCTAATCTGTTGTGCTAGATCTGCAAATAGTCGCTCTCCAGCAAACGCAGGCTACAAATAATCTAATTTCCTCCTGTTACCTTTTATTTATAGAGTACTTTGCAGCTCATGAAGCATTTTTCACACACATCCTTGCTCATCTGAACCTAATTAAGGTGTTCATTTGCACTTACTTACCATGCCCTACCTCCCCCCTTCAATGTATCTTGGAATGTTTCTTCTCTAAAACCAACAACAGGGCTATCAAAACTTCTTGCAATCATAATTGATCAATATTGGCTATGTGCCCAGCTTTACATATTTTAACTAATTTCTTACTCATAAAAGCCTATGGAGGCACTGAGGACTTCCGGCACTTCCCTGACCAGGCAGCTCAGGTAGGGCAGTTTAGGGAAAAAGGGGCGGAATCGCACATAAGAAACCTCTGTCTAGCAGACAGACAGCCTTTGAACAAACATAAGATCTTACATTTCAACATTCTGTACTCGTTTTTTTAAAAGATCAAATTGCTGAGGAATTACAGGCATTTTGAGCTTTTGCCTGCCTGCACGTGGCTCCCGCTTCCACACTCACACCGGCAAGTGCCTCTGCCCCCTGCAGACCTTG
>NW_006408521.1:17609739-17611355 GCF_000296735.1 Chrysochloris asiatica
GAGCGGGACCCTACCCAGAGAAACAGAGTTGCCTAAGATAGAGGCAGAGATGATGATGTGGAGTGATGAAGTGACTGGGGACTTTGGACCCAGAGAGGGAAAGGGACTGTGGGCTGAAAACTGGGGGGAGGAGGGGGAAGTGTAAGGGGCGGGTTTCTGGGATATACCCTTTGGATGTAGTTGATGATGCATGGAGGGGATTGGAACCATGGCAATGAGATGATATACAATGGGATGAATGTAAAACTAAAGTTCTCCCATGTAAACTATCATACAATTCACAATAAAACATTAAAAAAAAAAAGTCTATGGAGGCCAATGCTTTATTATTATCACCCCCATTTTACCAATGAAAAAGCTTAGGTACAAAGATATCACAAAAAAAGTATCTGAGGATTTAAACCCTAGGCAGTTGAGTGCCTTAAAAGCATTCTGCTCTTCCTTGTTGTCTAGGTTGAGAACGATTTCTAGTTAACAACTCTCATTTCTGTTATTATGTAGCCATTGTTTTTCTACTCACCCTGTGTGGGTATGCTTGCGAAAGAAAGATAAACTAAAACCAAACCCATTCCCATTGAGTGAACTTTGACTCAGAGCAATCCTACAGGACAAGGTAGAACCTGCTTCTTAGGATTTCCACCCTATAAAACTCTGGGAGCAGAGAGCTTCCTCTTACTTCCGTGGAGTAGCTGGTGGGTTTGAACCACCAACCTTGTGGTTAGCAGTGCAACACTCATCCTACAGCACCACCAGAGCTCACCAAGAATTATGTACTTTTTCAAATTATTTTTTTTCCTATCAAGTTGAATGCCATAGGAATGAGGGAAAGCAAAAATATGCATAATTCCCCAAAAAATTCAAATATGTTAAGTTTAAATTCACCTCTCAAGAAAGGTTTCACCAGACTTATTAAAGGACAAAAAGAAAACACCTGGTGTTTTGCTTAAATTTTATGTGGCAAGCATGATTTTGTGGAAACAATTTACTCAAATAAAAGCTTAAAGTAACATTTTTCCTAAGAAAAATGTTACTTTTGTTGCTTGCTGTCAGGTCAGTTCAGATTGATAGCAACCTTGTAAAGGGTTTCTGAGAACCCACCCACCTAGTGGTTCAAACTGACTTTGCAGTTCAGCCGATTAGCCCACAGCACCACATTAGTAGGGACCTTTAAGGTACAGCTAACTATTTAAAGGATCCTGGTTTGGCACTAAATGATAATAAACTGGACTAAAAGATAGAGTTAAGCCACAAGGTCGGAGATTCAAACTCAAGAGCCACTCCTCAGAACCGACTCCAAAGCACCTCGCAACAACAACATTTACAGGTTAATATAATGATTCAATTTACAAAAATTAACTACCTTCTCAAAAGGCATGGTGCTATAGGGTAAGCACTGGACTGCTAGTTGGAAGGTTGGCACCCACCAGCCACTCCTTGGAAACCCTATATAGGGTCTCTATCATTCAGAATATTTTAAAATTGGGAAAGGTGTGCGACAGGGTTGTGTTCTTTCACCATACTTGTTCAATATGTATGCTGAGCAAATAATACGAGAAGCTAGGTTCTATGAAGGAAAACGTGGCGTCAGGATTGGAGGAAGACTTATTAACAACCTG
>NW_006408521.1:17611842-17653601 GCF_000296735.1 Chrysochloris asiatica
TCTGTTTTGGAAAAGTGCAGCCAGAGTGCTCCTTGGAGGCCAGGATGGCTAGGCTTCGTCTCTCATACTTTGGACACATTGTCCGGAGAGAACAGTCGCTGGAGAAGGATGTCGTGCTGGGTAAGGTGGAGGGTCAGAGAAAAAGAGGAAGACCCCCAATGAGATGGATCAGCCAGGTGGCATCATTGATGTTGTCAAGTGTGGCGGCGGTAGTGAGGTTGGCCCAGGATCAGACATTGTTTCGTTCTGCTGTGCGTGGGGTTGCTATGAGTCAGTTTCGACTCGATGGCACCTGACAACAACAACATCATTCAGAAGCAACTTGACAGTACTTAACAACAACAAAATATCATGGGAGCATTAACTGCAAAAAATTAAAGTACCACCCAGCAATCCCTCTACTTGATATACATCCCCAAGAAACAAGGCCATGAAATGAGTAAATAAATGCATACCCATGTTCATCGTAGCATTATTCACAATAGTAAAAAAGATGGAGACAGCCTAAGTGTCCATCAATGGAAGAATGGATAAACAAACTTTGATACACACAATGGGATATACTACACAATGTTGAAGAATTAACAATGAATCTGCAAAACACCTCAGAACATGGATGAACCTGGAGGACATTGTTGCTTTTGTTAAGTGCTGTTGACTCAGTTCTGACTCATAGCAACCCTGAAACAGTGTGGGTTTGAACTGCAGACCTCATGGTTCAAAGTCCAGTACTGATCCTCCAGTGCCACACCAGGAGCCCTGAAGGACATTATGCTGAATGAAACTGTCAATCACCAAAGGACAAATATTGTATGAAACCACTATTGTAAACATTCAAGAAAATGTTTTCATGATGAAAGAAACATTCTTTGATTTGTGGCAGGGGTGGGAGAGAAGGAAGAGTAATTCACCAGATAAGAGTTTAGACACATGTTAACTTGGGTGATGAGTAAGACAATATACAAGAGGGAAATTGAATGAAGACAAGAAGTATGAAAGGGTCAAAGGGGATAGAGGTAAATAGTCATATGGACAATGCTGCAACACTAGTACTTTGTGTGTAGATGCATGGACACATACACAAGCTAAACAGGCATGGAAAGGAGAGTGGGCATATACCCACAAATATATAAAGGACTGACAGAGGATAATTGTATATGGGTATTTATCTTTGCAGCAAACACACTTACATGAATGTGGTGAAGTATGTTGTTGTTGTTAAGTGCCTTCGGGTTGATTCTGACCAATAGCGATCCTGAATAGGAGCAGCTGGTGAGCTTGAACCACCGACCTTGTGGTTCAAAGAGACTTTGCAGTCCAGCACATTAACCCACAGCATTACACCAGGACTCCATGGTGGAGTATACAAGGGGCAAAATGATGAAAACTTCTAAGACATTACAAAACACCTTGAGGCAATGAGTTGCTGAGCCTGAGGGCTCAGGATGATAGTCTCAGGGGATATCATGGTCAACTGACATAACATAGTCCCACCAGAGATAATGTTCCATGTTTTACTTTGGTGAGTAGTGACTAGGATCGTAAAAGCTCATTAACGTGCAACTATTGGTCTCTCTACATGCTGAGGAAAAAAGAATATTGAAGAATGACGATATTTATAATCAATCCAATACACTAATGGAACACATTAACATCAGTGTCCAGGACTCAGAGACCAGAAGAACTAGATGGTGCCCAGTCACCACTAATGGCTCCTCTGAAAGGTATTACATTATAAGGTCTGGAATACAGTGGGAGAAATGTGGAACAAAACTCAAAATTATAAAAAAACAAAACTTGGCTAATTGGTCAGAAAGAAATTGGAGGAACCTGAGACTATGATCCTCGGACACACTTCAAGTCTGGAGCTCTCATGGCCCAATTCTCAGTCAGGAGGGTTCCATGATAGATAGATATATACAGGGAAACAAGAATATTAGGAAGATATGCTCACCATGGAACAGTCAACCATTCAAGAACAAAAGGGCAACATTTACCTAAGAACAAAGTTCAGAAGAGTTGGGAAAGAGGGTGAAATTGAAATCTGAACCACAGGGAGAAAGTGGGATAGCTTTGTTGCAGGGAGTATGGACTGCAATCACTGAAATGAAACAAAGTGAACGATTTGTAATTCGCTCAATTCACAATAAAAAGTTTCAAAAAATTACGATGCCAATGTAAAAAATGCATATATATGACACACACACACATATATATATATATATAATATGTGTGTGTGTATATATATATACATATATTTACATACATATTAATAAATTTTTTACTCTTTCCACATACCCTATTATCACCAGAATATTCTATGCCTTTCTGGAGGCAAGAGAAAAAAACAAGCCAGCAAACTGGCAGTGTTATGATTATCCTCACTCAAGAAAACTACAGGTTATATGCAATATTCCAAAAACAAAGACTCAAAAGGGGAATGTAAGACACAATTTGAGGGAGAAAAGAAGAAAGAGAATGCAAGAACAAATGAAAATTAAAAAGCAGACAGAACCAACTATTTGTACAACTGTATGTAAAATATGGAGTCCTGGTGTGGTGCTGTGGGTTAATGTGCTGGACTGCAAGGTCAGTTTGAACCACAAGGTCGGTGGTTCAAGCTCACCAACCACTCCTTGAAAACCCTATATAGGGTCACTACGAGTTAGAACCATCTCGACAGCACTAAACAACAGCAACATGTATAAAATAATCCTTTAATTATTATTCAAACCAACCTTTCGGCTAGCAACCCAAGGATGCTCAATCATTTGTTCCACAAAGGTACTCTCTGTGTAGCACACGTTGTTGTTGTTTTTGTACCACTGATCGGTACAGACTCATAGCAACCCTGTATAGGGTTTCCAAGAAGCAGCTGGTGGGTTTGAACTGCCGACCTTGTAGTATGCAGTCCAGTTCTGATCCTAAGCGCCACACCATTAAATGAATGTTACATAAACAACAGAGTCCTGGTGTGGCGTTGCAGGAAAAGCACCGGATTGCTAACCACAAGGTTGGCAGTTCAAACTCATCAGTTACTCCTCGGAAACCCTATACAAGGACGCTCTAAGTCAGAACCGACCTGACAGCTCTTAGCAACAACATCAAAAACTACAAATGAATGAATACCATTCCTCACTGTCATCTGACAGGAAGGTGGAGATGGTCAGATACCATGGGATGGAAGTTAAGAATGAACTTCAATTCATGTTTTAATGAATAAGATAGTTTTTACCTAATGTCAAACTCAGGCATGCTTTAGAGGCATTCAGTTATGGAATTATGAAACAAGTGACAAATACACTGCGTTTGATTAAGTGGAACCAAAAGTACACAAGGCATATGAAAAACTGGCAGCATATATTTTTATATATTGAAAGATAGGAAAGTTGCTGGAAACCAAAGGAAAAGAGGGAAAATAAAACACATAGGCACATGTTTTAAGTGGTGATACATAAACTTTCAATAATCTATTTTTTGTTGTTAAGTGCCATTGAGTCAGTTCCAATTCGTAGCAACCCTGTATATGGGGTTTCTGAAGAGCGGCTGGTGGGTTTGAACCACTGACTTTCCAGTTAGCAGTCCAGTGCTTCTCCTACACGAGGACTCTGAATAATCTATAGTCACTTGGAAAACAAAAGGTACAGACAAAATTTCAATATATATGAATTTCTTTTCATTTGAGTAATTGTTAGAATTTTGCTGACAGATCATCAATGCTTACATAAAAACAATTTCATTTAAAATGCAAACATAAAAGTCCAAAGATAGCATTTAGGAATATTCTTCACGATAACAAGACTATAAGTAAATGTGCTTTGTCAACTGGAAAGAAAGCTACACAAAAAATTAATAAGCGTTGTAGGGTAAGCACTGGACTGCTAACCGTAAGCAAGATTGGCGGTTCGAACCCACCAGCCACTCCTCAGAAACCCTATGCAGGGTCACTATGAGTCAGAAATGACTGGATGACATTTAACAACAACAACATAAGGAGTCCTGGTGGTATAGTGTTGGGCTGCTAACCACAAGGTCAGCAATTCTAGCCTACCACAAGCTCTGCAGGAGAAAGGTGAGGCTTTCTGCCCAGGTAAAGATTTACAGTCTTGGAAACGCTGTACAGGAACTGAGTCAATGGCAAACAACCACTACCATCACGCACAAATTGTTTTAAACATCAGTCCATAAAAACCCATATATTCCAGGATACGAATAAATATTTATGCTGTCCAATTTTGTACATGTCCACTACACACATATACATGGAGTTCTGGTAGCATAGTGGTTACGAATTGGGCTGCTAACCTCAGGGTCAGCAGTTCGAAACTACAAGCTGTTCCGCAGGAGAAAGATGAAGCTTTCTGCTCCCATAAAGATTTACAGCCTTGAAACCCTGTACAGAGTCGCTATGAGTCAGAACCAACTCCAGGGCACATAAATACAACAACAAACACACATGTACAAGGAGCTCTAGTAGCATAGTGGTTACAACTCGAGTTGCTAACCTCAAAGTCAGCAGTTTGAAACTACCAGCAGTTCTGTGGGAGAAAGATGAGGCTTTCTGTTCCCATAAAGATTTACAGCCTCAGAAACCCTATGCAGGGTCGCTATGGGTCGGAATTGACTCCACAGCACACCACCACCACCACACACATGTATGGAGTCCTGGTGCATAATACACACATGTACACAATCCTGCGGTACCATGGTAACACATTAAGCTACCAAGTATTATAAACTGATGGATGGGTGATGGAGTGATTTAAATGACCTAAATTAAAATCCATACTTTGGAAAAGTAAATCAGGTAGGCACTAAGGCCCCTGGTATGAGAACATAATATTAAATTAGAAATAACATGTGTAACGAATCAACTTCACTAAGGCTTTTGAGTTTTATAAACTATCTATGTATTATTATCTAACTTTTTACACTTCAATATGGTTGTTATTGTTAAGTGCCATCAAGTCAGTTGTGAGTCATAGCAACACTGTACAGGGTTTCCAAGGAACGACTAGTGGGATTGAACCATTGACCTTTCAACTAGCAGTCCAGTGCTTACCCTACAGTGCCACACCAGGATCCAATATGGTAGGACGTGTATTATTTGCATGATCTGACAGCCACCTGACTGGGGTTTTAGATCAACCACAAAGCAAACATGGTGCTCTCCGCCACATTTTTCAGTCTTAGGACTGAGTGAATCACCATGTTAAAGTATATCTAGAGCAAATCTATTTAGCAGTCCAGTGCTTATCCTATAGCACCACACCAGGACTTCTAACAACAACAACAACAAGGGTAAACCTTCTAGCCTAAAGCTGATTATAATGTGGCAAATTAGCTGAAGTACACCAAGACTCCCCAGTACAGAGTGAATTATACCCTGTTATTTAGACTCTAATCAATGGCCACATTTAAACTCTAGAATTACAGTTACTTAAATAAGCCATACTTATGAAAAGCTAAATTTATCCCTAAGTCACAAAACAGAAAAATGTACATATAACTCAATTTTCAATATTTTACAATTGTACTCAAGCAACTACATTAATAGGCTTTCTTCTTTTTTATTTCCACAGGCACACAAACACTTGGACTTACTCCAAAATAGTCACCCATCCCACAAAAACTTATTAACTATGGGCATTCAGCTTTCCTAGCGTTCCTCCCCCACCACATCAGCAGGATAAAACTTTTGTCTTAATAAACAGACACCAGATACACTCCAAATCCTAATGAAATCATTCTTCATCAGAATGAAAAATATTTCCCAATTGGAAACTATACACTGGTGACCAAAATCCCAGAGGGGCATCAAAACATCAACTTATCAATATGGAGATACAACACTGGCACAGCATTATTCTTGAGGCTCAATAATATGCTTCTTAATTATCTTTAAACCATCAGTAAATGCTAAAAAAGTCAAAAGACATTCATATTAACAAAATATGATTAAGAATGACTTATAAAAATAATATTTTGAAAAGAAAGCAAATCTGTTTCCTTTTTGATCAATGACACTACATTACATGATCTACAAGATATCTTCCCACTAAGTATCCACAAGTACATGTATATGTGAGTACAATAAATATGTAAAAGAATGAGAGGTGTAGGTATATGTTTAAAGAAAAAATTATAAACACAGTATACTATTCATGGAGGGCCAACCTAAACTCTTAAACAGTTTAGGATCTTTTTATAAATTCTATGAAATAAGAATTACACAGGCTACTATAAAGTTTATTATAACATAAAGAGAGATACTCTCATTCGCTCCCAGGACTTGAACTCCTAGCTGTTCTACTTTGACACATTATATTAATAGCATACATCCTGCTCATTAGCTCCTCAATACCAAAACACTCATCCTAGAAAATGCTACAGATCCTAAGAGTTGAATCTATTTTGCATGGGATCCCATGAGTTGGGGGCCAACTCGGCAAATAACAACAAACACTTTGGTGAAAGGAAAATAGGCTGCACAATTTCCCTAAAAACTTTCTATCTCTCTTCAATCATTTTTACTTACTGCCCAAGCAGAGGATTCAAGAGGTCTCTCTGGATTTCCCACTTCAGAATTTTCCCAAAAGTATTTCATATAGCATTAATGGGGAAAAGAGATCCAGGGAGTGGGACTATTCTTCTCAGTAGTTTAAGAATGAAAACAGACAACAGTGTCTTTGACTTTTGGGATTTCAAATGACAGAATCCAGAGAGAAGGCAGGAGTTTGGTATACTGGAAATACCAAACAGGATCTTTCCTCTCTCTCCTCAATTTGCTAATGGGCAGAGGCCTTTATGGAAAAAGATCGGTATGGGAAACATAATATCATTGGGTTTTAGCTGCGGCATGAACAACTGCCTCCTCACTCAGTCACTAGTCCAGAACTGAATGTTGCCTGGCTACCATCACTAAACATTTTGATCAAAGATTCTGATGAAATTTTGACAGAAAGGGAGAAAATGCAGAACAGAATTTAAAATTCTTATGGAATCCAGACTTTCATGTCATGAAGGCTGGTTTAATCTCTGAAACGACTACCCTGAAATAATCTTTAAACCTTAAACCAAGAAGCCTTCTTTAAACCAGACAATACTTTAGCTTAACTAAAATTTAAAAAAAAATTTAAAGTCTGCCTTAAGCACTGTGCTTTTTAAAGATCTATATCTATTTAAATGGGGTCAGGATTCCTAGTGCGTGCCTTTAAGATAAGCACTGGAGTGCTAATCACAAGGCAAGAGATTCAAACCCACCAGCTACTCTTTGGAAACCCAATACAGGGTCACTATGAGTCAAAAATGACTCAATAGCACTTAATAATAACAACATATGGGGTCATATTGACAAAAGCAATTCTAAAGTTAAGAAAGTAAGCTTAGAGGGCAGTGGGTTTATGTTAACAGAGGAGTTATTGTTGTCAAGTGCCATAGGGTTTCTGAGGAGCAACTGGCAAGCTTGAACCGCTGACCTTGCAGTTCAAATGGCTCTGCAGTCTTGTGCAGTAACCCACCACGCCACACCAAGACTCCAATGGAGGAACAGCAATTTGGAGAAGAAGGGTGAGAAAGGTTACACAGCTTGAAGAATGCCATCAAAAAAAAGAATGGCATCACTATCACTGAATTACATATGTAGAAATGTTTTAATTAGTTTAAGCTCTGCTCTGAACACTCTCAAAAACAAAAATATATTCTATTTTGAAAAAGTTTTGGCTGGGCAAAGTCATGAGGAGAAAGAGAAAAGAAAATTGTAACACTAAAAGTAATGTCATAACAGAGCTCAGAACTTCTTGCACTCCTTACTACCTTCTGTTCTAGCAGGCAGCAGTCCTGACAGCATCTTCCTTGATAGGGTTTCTTAGTTATACTTTCCCTGGATTTGTTCTCAGCACAAGATAACTATCACATTCATGTCACCAGTTGTCCTGCCCTTAGAAAGCACTGCGGCAGACACACAAACTTCTCCAATCCACTGGCTGGTCTTTCTAAACATTTATTTTTATCACACTGCTCTTCTTAAGACAGTTCCTCAGGGTTCCCATTTCCCACACAATACACATTCCCAGGCCAGACATTCAAGAATCTATCATGAAAACTTCCGGGGCTAGATAGTATAGTAGGCAAATGCATTGAGCTGAGCCAACCCTCTGAAACAAAAAAAGACATAAGAGACTCAATGAAACAGAAACAAATGGTGATCCTGGAACCATGAGAATCAGAGGATATGAAAAGAGGTTGACTGAGTGCCAACTAGAAAAGAAAGCTAACAGAAGCAGCAAGGGAGAAAAGAAGAGAGAAGAAAAACAGTCCAATTGTCTGCTGGCATGGAACAGCACAGCCCTCTTGAGCTTGAGCTTTTGCAAGTAGCTGCCTTTAAGGCAGTCTGCGAGCACAAGACAAAGGTGGAGGTTAGATGCAAGGAGAATGCAGCTCTCCCTTGCTTCAGTGTATTCCTGGTAGATGCTGCCCAACCACTGGTAGAGTTAGTCTCACCAAACTGACACCCAACCACTGGTGGAGCCAGTCCTACCAACCTGATGCCCAATCACTGAAAGAGCCAGTCCCACCACTGCCAACCCACTGGAGTTGGCTCTACCAGTGGCTGGGCATTGGGAGTGCTGCCCCTGCTCCTGGAGGTATGTGAACCTGCACTGCACTATACAAACAGTGCTTCTTCACACTTTCAGTCTTTAGCACATCTACGAGGAGACAGGTGATGAGTGCCTAAGAACACATCAATATGCAATCACCAAGTAAATACAAAATACAACACCACCACAATGTCTGGAAGAAAACACACAATTTCAACTTACACAAAAAAAACAAAACAGAGTGCCTCCAACAAGTGACTAAAATACAGAGTCAAAAAATACACTACAAGAAATAGTATTAGAACTACTTGATATGGATTTAAGAGTGCCATTTAGCTATCTACTGTGGATTGAGAGAAAGATCCACAAAAGTAAGGAGGACACAAAACTTTTTTTTTTTTTTTTAAGAATTCAGGAAAACACTATGAAATTAATTGACAAAATAAATGAAAAATTGGAAACCACATAAAAGCAGCAATGAGAAAGTCAGAGGATTAACACAAGACTTCAGAAATAGGTAGTAAATTGAAAGGACAAAAACACAGAACTAAATCAACCCAAGTCTGACATTTTGCTCAATACTCATCTTTGAAAGGATGAAATAAGAATCTTTGAAAGGATGAAATAAGAATAAAAAAATCTGAAGAAAGCCTAAAATTTATGTGGGATACTATCAGGAGAAATAACTTACCTTTGATTGATATCTAGAACAGGAAGAGACAAAAACACATATAGAGAAAACATTGTTTAAGAGTTGTTACAGCAGAGTCAAATTACAATAAGTAACTTCTGCCTTGGATGAAATCACTGAAGTAAGAAAAAAAGGCAGTGATGTAAATATCATTTTCACATCCTCTGTGGTCAGCCTAATTGATATGGCTCTCCCAAGCCTGGTCTGTTATGTCCCCTTGTGTCATCATGATGTTTATGGTGGCTGACTCTGCCCATTCCTTTGGCCATACTTTAGTCTATGCTATTCCTGGCACAGCTAGGAACAGAGGTTATTGTTACATAGACATTAATTCCCAAATGCCAGGGAACATAATGCCTTCATCCTAGAGACAAGCTGTTGTACATTAACAAAAGGGATTCTACTTAGTTTCCAGAAAGTGCTGCCCAAAAGATATTCTCTTCTCCCTGGAAAGAAAGAAATCACTAGGGGAAAACAACTTATTATGAGACAATTTATGAAATGTCAGGAGTCTCCAGGTCATTTGCTGAACCACTTGTTCCTATCTTGGATGCTCAAGCTTGCATGCTGTCCCCTCTGTGCTCAATAAATGTTGTTTTTTTTTTGTTCCCTCAAAACAAAAGATTAATACAAGACTTCCAAAAAAAAAAAAAAAAAAGTTGTTATAAGAAAACTCCTTTAACATCATGAAAGATGAGAAAGTTAGCCATTCAAGAAGTTAAACTAATTCCAAACATGAAAGACCCCAAGAGAAAATCACCAAGATATTACAATTAAACTTTCAAACCCAAAGACAAGAAAAGAATCCTAAGAGCAGCTCAGGAAAAATGAAAAGTTACCTACAAAGGGGAATTAATAAAAATAAGTTCTGATTTCTCAGCAGAAACTATGCAGGCAAGAAGACAATGGGATGACATATATAAAACTGAAAGAAAAAAGTACCAAGCAAAAATAATAAATCCAGTAAAACTGTCCATCAAATATGATGGTTAACTTAGGACATTTCCAGATAAACAAATTAAAAGAACTTGCAAAAACCAGATCAACTTTACAAAAAATACAAAAGGGAATTTGTTGAACAGAGAACCAGTAACATCAGACAATAACCTGAGACTAACATACATGGCAGTATCATCCAGAAGTCAACCAGATATGTTGTTGTTGTTAAGTGCTCTTGAATTGATTCCAACTCATAGCGACCCTGTATAGGGTTTCCATGGAATGGCTGAGAGGTTTCAACTTCTGATCTTGTAGTTAGCAGTACAGTGCTTATCCTACAGTGCCACACCAGGACTCAACCAGATATAGAAGTATTCAAAATAAAACAAACCTACAAGACTGAAAACAGGGAAGCAGAGACACCAGTTTGCAACAACAACAAAGTAAACGGAGGGAATAATATAGTTACAGAACTTCCAAATGAAGTGGAAATCAAGTCGATTTCCAGAGAAAAATAAACCTAACTGCAACACTAAAACTAAACCAAGCCATATACCTAGCCCTAGCTCCACCCCTATACCTAACACTGATCTTAGTTTTAACCATAACCCTACCACTAAATGAAGTCCTATGGCCTAGACCTAGTCATAGTTCTAACCCTAACTCCTTATTTTTATTCACTCTAGCCACCCCGAAAAACAGAGTTCACAGAGGAGGAATCAATAAAAATTCATGTTACTGTATGCAAAAAAAAAAAAAAGTCTATTACAATGTAAGTATCATCAGTCTAATTCTAAACTTCATTTTGTATGTTGTTATTGCCAAATGCCTTCAAGTCAGTTCCAATCTATAGTGACCCTGTATAGGGTTCTAAGGAATGACTGGTGAGCTTGAACCACCAATATTGTGGTTCAAATAGACTTTGCAGTCCAATGCATTAACCCACAGCACCACTCCATTTTGTACACTTAACCTTAATTCCCCACACGTCTGTCAGTTTGTTGTACTGGAGTGGCTTACATGTTGCTATGGTGCTAGAAGCTATGCCACTGGTATTTCAAATACCAGCAGAGTCACCCAAGTTTCAGTGAAGCTTCCAGACCAAGATCAGACTAGAAAGAAGGAATAGACAGTCCACTTCTTATGAAATATCAGAAAGCATCTTATGATATATCAGATAGTATTTCATGAATAGCAGTGAAATACTATCTGATATAGTGCAGGAAGGTTAGCCCCTCAAGGTTGGAAGGCAGTGAAAATACAACTGAGGAAGAGCTGCTTCTTCAAAATGGTGGTTGTTATTGTTGTTAGAGCTGTCAAGTCAGTTCTGACACATAAGAACCTTGTATAGGGTTTCCGAGGAGCAACTGGTGAGTTTGAATCACCATCCTTGTGGTTCAAACAGACCTTGCATTCCTGTGTTTATTCTACAATGGCACACTTTAATTAAGTGGATGGAGCAAAGCTTTCGGGCTTTCCATGTACTAATGGGACAGGACTCAAAATGAAAAGAAATAGTTTTAAACATCCATTTGGAATCAGAATGTGGAATGCACTAAGTCTGAACTTAAGAAAATTGGAAGCTGTCAAAAATGAAACGGAATGCATAAAGATTAATATCCTAGGTATTGGTGAGCTAAAATGGACAGGTAATTGCCATTTAGAATAAGAACTGAAAGCAAAGTGGACTTAAAATACTTAAAGACCTATAGGTTGCAACTCAATGTAAAGAAAACAAAAATCCTCACCACTGGACCAATAAACAACATTCTTATCAACAGAGAAAAGACTGAAGTTGTCAAGGACTTCATTCTTCTTGGATCAACTACCAACACTCAGGGAAGCAGCAGTCAAGAACTCAAATGACATATTGCATTAGGCAAATCTGCTGCACAAGACCTCTTTAAAGTGTTGAAGAGCAAAGATGACAGTTTTAGGACTAAGGTACATCTGACCTAAGCCATGGTATTTTCAATAGCCTCATATGCACGCGAAATTTGGATACTGAATAAGGAAGACTGCAGAATTGATACATTTGAGTTACAGTGTTGGAGGAGAATATTGACAGTACCATGGACTGTCAAAAGAACAAACAGATCTGTGTTGGAAGAAGTGCAGCCAGAATGCTCCACAGAAGCCAGAAAGGTCAGACTTTGTCTCTCATACTTCAGACATATTGTCAGGAAGGACTAGTCACCAGAGAAGGATATCATGTTTGGTAAAGTGAAGGGTAAGAGAAAAAGAGGAAGACCCCAGTGAGATGACTAGGCACAGTGGTAGCAGCAAGAGGCTCAGGTGTAGCAATGATTGTGAGCTTTTGAGCTCAGGACTGGGCAGTGTTTCATTTTGTTGCGCATAGGGTCGTTATGAGCCAGTACTAACTCGATGACACCTAACAACAACTACAACATGATTTACTATGTCAGAATGACAAAGAGGAATGGCATAACATTCATCATCAAAAAGAACATTTCGAGATCTGTCTTGAAATGCTATCTGTGATAGGATAGTATTCACATGACTACAAGAAAGACCAGTTAATACAACTATTATTCAAATTTATTCTCCAACCACCAAAGCCAGTGATGAAGGAATTGAAGAATTCTATCAACTTCTTCTGTCTGAAATTGATAAACATGCAATCAAGATACATTGATAATTACTGGTAATTAGAATGTGTAATTTGGAAACAAAGAGGAAGGATCAGTAGTTGGAAAATACGACCTTGGTGAAAGAAATAATGTTGTTGATTGCAAGACTGAATTTTACAAGACTAATAACTTCTTCATTTGCTTTTCTCAACAACATAAAAGGTGACTATAAACGTGAACCTCACCAGATGAAATACACTGGAAGCCAACTGTGGGAAGAGATGATGGAGCAGCCAAAACAAGGCCAAGGCCAGACAATGGAACAGATCCACCAATTGCTCATATGGAAGTCCAGGTTGAAGTTGAAGAAAACTAAAACAAGTTCTTGAGATCCAAAATATAATCTTGAGTCTATCCCACCTGAATTTAGACACTATCTCAAGAAGAGATTTTATGCACTGGACACTAATGACCAAAGACCAGAGGAGTTGTAAGAGGACATCACAAACATCATACATCAAGAAACCAAAAGACAGGAAAGAAAAGAAAAAAAAAAAACCAAGGTGGACGTCAGAAGAAACTTAAAACTTGCTTTTGAATGTAAAGTAACTACAGTGAGTGAAGGAAATGATTAAGTAAAAGTGCTGAACAGGAAATTTCAGAGGACAGCTTGAAAAGATAAAGTATTATAATAAAATATGCAAAGACCTGGAGTTAGAACACCAAAAGGGAAGAACACACTCAGCACTTCTCAAGTTTAAAGAACTGAAGAAAAAATTCAAGCCTTGCATTGTAATATTGAAGGATTCGCTCAGTAAAATATTGAATGACTCAGGAATCATCAAAAAAAGATAGAAAGAATATACACAGTCACTGTACCAAAACAACTGGTCCAAGTTCAACCATTTTAGGAGGTAGAATATGATCAAGAACCTATGGTATTGATGGCATTAGCAAAATCAAAGTTGCAAAAATAGATGGAATACCAACTGAAATATTTCAACTAACTGATGCAGCACTGGAAGTATTCTCTTGCCTTAGCCAAGGAATTATGGGAGACAGCTGCCTGGTCAATCAATTGGAAGAGACCCATATTTGTGTCCATTCTAAAGAAAGGTAAACCAACAGAATGCAGAAATTATTGAACAATGTAATTAATATAACATGTCAAATTTTGCTAAAGATAATTCAAAACTAGTTGCAATAGCACATTAACAGGGACCTGTCAGAAATTCTAGCTGGGTGGAGAAGAGATGATGTATAACAAAGGATATCCCTGCTGTCAGATGGATCTTGGCTGAAAGCAGAGAATACCAGTAAGATATTTGCTTATATTATATTATGCAAAGGCATTCCACTGTATGGGTCATAACAAACCATGGATAACATTACGAAGAATGGGAATTCTAGAACACTTAATTGTGCTCACGCAAAACCTGTACATAGACCAAGAGGCAGTTCTTCAAACAGAACAAGGGAATACTGTTGTTATTAAGTGCCGTCAAGTCAGTTCTGACTCACAGAGACGCTTATACGGTTTATAAGGAGCAGCTGGTGAGCTTGAACCGTTGACCTTGAGGTTCAAACCAACCTTGCAGTCTAGCACATTAACCCATGTGTTTTAAAATCGGGAAAAGTATGTGTCAGGGTTGTATCCTTTTACCGTATTTGTTTTCTCTGTATGCTGAGCAAATACTATGAGAAGCTGGACAGTATGAAGAACGTGGCATTATCAGAATTGGAGATGACTAAATAACAACCTGCAATATGCACATAACACAAACTTCCTTGATGAAAGAGATGAGGACTTGAAACACTTACTGATGACAATCAAAGACTACAGCCTTTAACTTGGATTGTACCACAATGTAAAGAAACCAAGAATCCTCACAATTACATCAGTAAGTGAAGGAAAGATTTAAATGTCCAGGATTTCATTTTACTTGGATCCACAATCAGTAATGGAAGCAGCAGTCAAAAAATCAAATTGATATAAATTTCATTGAGCAGATCTGCTGGAAAAGACCTTTTTAAAGTGTTAAAAAGCAAAGATGTCACTTGTGCCTAACCCAAGTCATAGTATTTTTCCATTGCCTCATATTCATGTGAAAGCTAGACAATGAATAAGGAAGACAGAAGAATAATTGATGTATTTAAATTATGGTGTTGGGAAAAAATATTGAAAAGTACCATAGACTACCAGAAGAACAAACAAATCTGTCTTGGAGGAATGCTCCAAGACAGCCAGAATGCTCATTAGAAGCCGGAATGGACATGTTATCAGGAGGTACTGGTCCCTGGAAATGAAGTTCTGGTGTGGCACGCTATACAATAAGCACTGGACCAAAAGGCCAATTTGAACCACAAAGTGGAGGTTCAAACCCACCAGTCAATTCTCAGAAATCCTAAATAGGATCGCCGAACTAACTTGACAGAACTTAACAGCAAATAACCCATAAAAAAGGACATCATACTTGGTAAAGTAGAGGGTCAGTGATAGAGAACAACCCCAACAAGATGCACTGACACAGTGGCTGCAACAATGGGTTCAAACAATTGTAAGGATGGCACAGGACCAGACAGTATTTCATTCTGTTGTGAATAAGTAGATAGGAGTCGGAGCCAACTCTTAGGCACCTAACATTATTTACCTTTATCTCATGTCTCATGTAGTTTCATCTTTGTAATTTGTGATGAAGTATTTTAAAAGATATCTTTAAAAAAAGATGTTTTTTTTAAAAACCAAATGGAATCTAGTAAACTTTTTTCCATTATGTCCTAAAGGTTACCTGTGCCAATCAGGAAGCTCTGTCCAATAGTCTCACTTACAGCTCATTTTTCTTTCCTCATTCTAGATTTCCATTCTAACTAGCCAAATTCTGTCTGTACCTCAAAATAAACCTACAGGGACCCTACAGATAGAATCACTTTTTACCATGCTAGACCATTTTTTTGTCCCTCCTTGACCATTCATGGAAACAAACACATCACACAAGCTGGCACAGTTTTTATATGATATTCTACTTCATGAATGTTAACTGCTAAGGATGTTGCTGTTGTTAAGTAGCTATAAAGTCGACTTTGTCTTATAGCAACCCTGAACAGGGTTTCTAAGGCCTAGCTGGTAGGTTTGAACTGCTGACCATTTGGTTTGCAGTCCAGTGATTATCCTAGGAGTTTTAGTTCCTGAGAATAGGATTCAGAGAATTCATTTCATTCACAGCAAAGAACATAGTATGTATCTTCTACTTATTGAATTGAAATTGCATTTAACAGAATTGCCACATACAAGACACGTAAGAAGCTCAATAAGAAACAATACGTAAGAGCATTGAAGAATTTTACATGGCATAAATGGTTTCCACAGCTGTCTAGACAGAACAAAGATCTACATACAGTATATACTTTTCCTATACATCTTTTAATATCCTTGACTACTGTGAGACACCATCGGACTAGATCATTAACAATATGTTGTTGTTTTAGTGCCTTCAAGTCAGTTTTAACTCATAGTGACGCTGTACAGGGTTTCCAAGGAGCAACTGGTGGGTCTGAACTGCTGGTTTTGTGGGTCACAGTCCAGTGCTGATCTTACAGCGCCACACCAGGAGTCCATTAACAATATAAACAATACAAATTATGCTGAACACATTGTCTCTTTCTTTGGTGATTTAGAACAAACCTGAAGTATCTTAGGGGCATCATGAATATTATGATCATGCCACAGAAGATTAAGAGACTTAGTTTTGGCAGTACATATGGCACTCCTTAGCAGAAAGTTCTTAATATATAAATCCCTGACGTCAACTTGCTTGCCTATGACTTGACTGCATAAAAATGGAATATAAAATGGTCAGTTGCTTAACATCCTGGGAAATATAAAATGGCTGCCTTTTAAAATATTTAATTGTTGTAACAAAAGCTGAAGCATCCTTTTACACAGCTTTGTCCTCTTCACTGAAATCTTCTTCACTGTCATTCAATGTCCTTTGACATCCCAGTATTCAATGCATTCATTCTCTATTATTTAAGTTCTTCTAACAGAATGTGTCACTCCAACCCCCTTGTCAGCTTCACCCTCCATTATATTCCACAATGGGAAGGAATATATTCAACAGAAAGAGATTTTTCTTCCTTTTTTCCCTTCCTAGACCTTGGATTTTTTTATATTAAATTATAATTTCTTGTAAGTCTGTCTCTGCTTCATTTTCAACAAAATCTAGGTCTAAGGAATATGAAATATCTTAATATATTTTTAAATGAAAAATCTTGACTTATACTTTCATGATTCACCTGCTTTAAAATAGTTACTCTGGAATAACATTTCATATTCTGGATTACTCCCGAATTGACAGATTAAATAAAATAGTCTACACTGACAAATAAGCAAAAAGCAGGTTTGTTACTATTGTTGTTAAGTGCCATTAAATTGGTTCCGACTCACAGCGACCTAGTATAGGGTTTCCAAGGAGCGGCTGGTGAATTTGAACACCCAACCTTGTGATTCAAACCAATGGTTCCAACTCATAGCGACCTAGGGTAGGGTTTGTGGTTCAAACCAATGGTTCAGTGCATTTTTCCACAGCGCCACACCAAATACATAGTAAGCTTTAAAGCGTTAAATAAGTCTGGTAACTTCAAATGAGCTCACATCATTGGAATGTTGAAGAATTCAAAGTCAAATGTGGAAAAATCAATTCCCAAACTCAGCCCTCAAAGTTTCCAAAATGCTAAATTAATAACGCCTTTTAAAGTTTGTCTTTGCTTAAAATCAATACAAAATTAAAATTTACAACCATTACAAAATAATAACAATTTCATTGTCATTGTAAAATATTCCAAGTATTAGAGTATGTTTTTGCAAACTAATGGCCAAACATGTTACCAGAAGGAACCAATCCCTAGAGAAGGACATCATGCTTGGTAAAATGGAGGGTCAGCAAAAAAGAGTAAGACTGTCAATGAGATGGATTAACACAGAAGCTGACATAATGGACTCAAATATAACAATTATGAGAATGGCACAGGATCAGGCAGTGTTTCGTTCTGTTAGACATAGGGTCGCTGTAAGTGACTTAAAGGTGCTTAACAACAATTTTTTAAACTAGACTATAATATGTTGATAATTCCATTACATATGTGTGTGTAATCAAACCCTTTATCTTTTCTTCACATTTATTTTCTTCTTTGAATGAACACTTTGACAACAGGGGCATTGCTCAAACTGTCTTTTTAGAAAAGCCACCAACACTCCCAAAACAAACAAAAACAACAAAATTCAGGGTTCTTCTTTAACTTAGGTATATGTAGAACAAAATGTTGAGAAAGAGTTCAGAACTGGTAAAAGTTTGGCCAATTGTTCTTACCAGGTTTTGATGTCTTACACCTTAAACTGTGTTCCAAAATGCTATTCAATTGAACAGAATTTTTAATCAATAAAAAGCAAAATTAATAGATGATGGTTAGGTTTCCAAACCAGATTCCAACTGGTAACAAAGTCACACACACCACCTGTATTATCTAACTCACCAACCACTCTATGGGAGAAAGATGTGGCCATCTGCTTCTGAAAAGATTAATTCCTTAGAAACCCCATAGGGTAGTTTTATTCTCTCCTATAGGGTTGTTGTGAACTCCTGGTGTGGTACTGTAGGATCGGCACTGGACTGCAAACCACAAGGTTGGCAGTTCAAACCTACCAGCTGCTCCTTGGAAACTATAGAATGGGTTTGCTATGATTCCGAATCAATGCGATGTCACTTAACAACAACACAAGGTTGCTATAAGTAACAATCGAGTCGACAGCTACAGATTTCAGATTTTATCTCTAAGTGATGGAGTCCTGGTGTGGTACTACAGGCCAACCACTGGACTGCTGAGCACAAGGTCAGTAGTACAAAGCCAGCGGTTGCTCCTTGGAAACCCTATACAGGGTCACTAGAATCAGAACTGATCTGACGGCACTTAACAACAGAAACAAGGTCAACTGCATTTTGTTTCCTTATGCTTCCTTAAGGGGTTATTTTCCCCTTAAAGTTTTCAATAGTGAATATGAAGTACTTAAAAAATCAGATAACTTCTGAACTATTTCAAATGGTGAAGACTTTCTTGGTTCTTTCCAGCACTACAGACAAATTTAATCATTCCTCTGATTCAAGTACATAAGTACTCTTCAATGTGTATATCACACAGTACACTTGAAAAAATGTCAGGGAATCCTCTGATGATAGAATATGGATCAGCTTTAATCCCTAATGCCTGATTTATGATTGTTGTTGTCAAGTGTCTTAGAGTCAATTCCGACTCACAGCGACCCTGCATAGAGTTCCAGAAGAGCAGTAGGTTAGCTTAAAGCTCCTACCTTGCAGGTCAAACTAATCTTGTGGTCCAGTGCATTATCCCACAGGGGCACAATGATTCATGGTAGGAGCCGGATAGATGTTCATAGAATTATCTACATTGATAGCTAAATACAAATGATCATTAAATACCAAATCAATCATTTGTTAAATCTTTAACACATTCAAAAACTATTCACCGTGTATCTAAACTATTTCAGGTACTATCAGTCTCTGGTAGCGCAGTGGTTATGAATCGGGCTGCGAACTGTAAGGTCAGCAGTTCAAAACTACCAGCTGCTCTGCAGGAGAAAGATGAGGCTTTCTGCTCCCGTAAAGATTTACAGTCTCGGAAACCCTGTTCAGGATTGCTATGGGTCGGAACCAACTCGACGGCACTTAACAACAACAACATCACAGTCTCTGGGGAAAGTGCCAGGAAAAGGTTCTGACCCACATTCCAGTGTGAATCCAGGGAAAAGAGTGTAGTATTAAAGGCATATGGAGAGAAGGTTCTTCACAAGATAGGATGCAAGGCAAGCTGGTATAGAGGAATGGAAGAACTGTGCATGTCGTCAAAAGATCTGAATTACCATTCCTGCTGTTGCTTGACTAGTTAGTGACACAACAGGGGGCTTCAAAAAACTTGTGGGAAAATTAAAAGATAACGGAATTTCCCCACAAATTTTCTGTAGCCTCCTCATATTCTGAGTCTCCATTACTGCAGAGTCAAGTCTGACTCATATCGACCCTCTAGCACGAAGTAGAACTACCCCACAGAGTTGCTAAGGCTCTTTTTGGCACCAGATGGCTACATCTTTCTCCTTCAGAGTGGTTGGTAGGTTGAAGCACTGACATTTCACTTAGCAGTTACCTAATAGATAACCTAACCACTGTACTTGCTCTTGACCTTGAAATGAGTTTGAACACTTCAGGAATGAAGTCATTTGACTACACAATAGTCTTAAGCATACAAAATCAGCACACAGTGTTCCCTGACCTTCATGTACATTATTACTTCTATGATCACTTCAAATGATATAAAGGCTGCTTGGTGCCCACATCTGTTTCTCTCCTCTGAGGTCTGCCAACAAGGATTAATGTAATAATAATGATTAATTTTGAAAATTATAAAACAGTGCTTCTTAGGAAAGAAAAGTAAGCTTTCGTCCAAGATTCTAGTTATTTTCTTTTGGTTTTATTTTCAGTATTATTTTAATTCACTGGTACATTTCCATTTCAAGTTAACTCAAACTGCTAATACTAGGATAGGTTAACACTAAGAAATCTACATGACCAACACCTACCTATAAGACAAACTGAAAGATACTGAAAACTAAGTGCAGAAGAAATGAACAAGTGACATTATTTGAACCCCTATGCGGTATACAGAACAATAGTGGAAAATTTGTTAATCCCATCACCATTAAAAAATTCCCCAAATCAATGGAACAGAATTTACATTTTTAAGTTTCTTTTGGCAATTTTGCTTGCAATCAAAGTCCATGTTCTTCAATTTTGGGGTGTTATATTATTTTTTAGGTCTTTCTCAAAGCAAATGCAGCTAACAAATACAAGGGACTCTGGATACCAAGTACTAATTTCATCTTTTTATGTAAGTTATCTTTTTTGATACTTACATTCTTGTGAATTAGGGTAAAATTCCCTTTGCAGCCAGTTACTACTTTCAAGCACAGCAACCACTGTAACAAAGGGCCCCTCGAAATTGTGACTATACTTCCTAACCCTTCAGATTCAAATACAGGACTCTATCCGGTCGCTATGGGTCGGACCCGACTCGATGGCACTTAACAACAACAACATCCTGAACTCTAGAGTCCTGGTGTGGCGCAGTGGGTTACTGTGCTGGACTACAAAGTCGGTTTGAACTGTAAGGTTAGTGGTTCAAGCTCACCAGTTGCTCCTAGGAAACCTTATGCAGGGTCACTATGAGTCAGAACCAATTCGACGGCACTTAACAACAATGACAATCCTGAATTCTATCTCGATCACACTGGCTTCTACAGAGTCAGGCACTGCCCCCAGAGTAATAGTGGTAAGTGCTTCAGATTAGCGTTTGGTAGCTTTGTTGTTGTTAAGTGCCGTCGAGTCGGTTCCGACCCATAGCTTTAGAACTACCAAAATTAACACTTGTGCAAGTCAGGAAACTTAAGAATTTGATCATTCTTTCATCACCAATTAATGCTCACAGAGCAAGGGAAACTTACACTTATATTAGTGAGTCAATCATAAGCAGAAAGAGGCAGCCTCAAACCTACACCATTCTTGTGACATATGTCTATACTGTGTAAACCCTCAGAGACATGACTGGTTTTCTAGGGTCGACAGTCCTCATACTACACAAAGAGCCTTTTATTGCTCTTCTATCCTGCTAGATATATCTGTCTAGCCTCTCTCCACTTCTAGTGTTTTATGACTGATTACTGAAAATGAGCAAAATTTATTTACTCTATTGAAAAGAAATTTAAAAATACAATAAATGTTATGTTATGCATTTTTTAATTCTCATAGTTATTTACCAAAAAAAATTCTAACAAAGATCACAAAAGATCTCTGTTCATACCAAGATGAAATGAAATGAAATGAAAAAAAAAAGATGAAAGGAAAAAGAGAGAGTCTCATAAAAGGATTTTAATTATAATTCACACATAATCAATTTGATTTGCAAGTTATAAAAACCACAGGTAGTGTGAAACTTAAAAAAATAAACATGCACACACATATTCATTTTCCTCTTGCTTTCTCTAGCTCTGAGTACAATTATGATCATTAAGCAGGCATCTAAAAGCCCTTACTGTCCCTATAGTTGTATCTAATTTTCAAAACACTTTGTATACATTCTCTCATAACGCAAACCTAGAATCTGGGCTCTCTCTTTCTCTCCCTTTTTCCAGATCTAGAAAAAAAATACAGAATAAGTAACTTGACCCTGAACAATGATGGCAAAATAGGGTTTCAACCAGTATCTTCCTCAGTCCAAACTTAATTGACTGTCCACCACTATTTGTTCCCTTCCAGCTAATTAATTCTCTTTCTATACTAAAATCCACGTTAAGCCAATTTTTCATATTGAAGTACACAAAGCATAATCTTTTGACATCTGCAGATCACAACCCAAAATCACCAAAAAACAGAAACAAGTTCCAACTGCACAAGCATAATGCCTGTAGCAGCCCTTTAAAGGGAGAAAAATAAGGCAACCAATAAAGAAAGTTACTTATATAGGAAAATAGTGTCATTGTCAGAGGATATTGAAAAACATGACATTACTGAGCATATACTTTTGTATCAAGTCACTTCAAGGTCATCAAGAGTTTATATTGTAAAGCTAACCATCTTTCAAAAAGCAGTTTTGAAGTATACAGTTTATGCCATTAATCTTTTCAATAGCAGAGAAAACCTTCTATTTCCTAACAAATCCTTCTTTTAAATAGAACACAGATAATATGGCTTTGCTAGCATTCACATTGGTGGTGGTGGTGGTGGTGGTTACATGCCATGTTGTTGGTTCTGACTCATCGTGACCCTGGATAGGGTTTCCCAGGCTGTAAATCTTTATGGGAGCAGAAAGCCTTATCTTTCCTCAGGGGAACAGCTGTTAGCAGCCCGACTCGTAACCACTATGCTACCAGAGCTCCTGGCATTCACATTAACCATGTCATAATTGGTTCTGGAACTGTTTGTGGGGTTGGGTGGGCCTTAAGTGGTTTTGTATTAGAGTAGTAGTACAGAAACCAACTTGAGAAGAGTTTACAATTTTAAATATAGGTCATACTATTCTTACTCAAAAGCAAGCATAAATTAAGATGATTTATATTATTTCCTGAAAAGATAAGATCTTTGTTTTTATAAAAGGAGCATAGGCTGCTTGAAACATATTCTGTTTCCTCAAAATTTATGAGTAGGTATATATGTATATATTTAAATAACCTATATTCACATTAATTAATGTAGGGAATTTCTTTTTCTTCCTCTGTTACACATAATCTGCCAGCAAAATTAATGCTGAATTACACTTCATTTGACATATTCTGTTACTGAGCCCTGGTGTGGCACTGTAAGATAAACATTGGTCTGCTAACCGCAAGGCTGGCAGTTCAAACCCACCAAATGCTCTGGAAACCCTATACAGGGTCTCTATGATTAGGGACTGATTCAACAACACACAACAGTAACAAGACATATATACTAGAAAACACAAATTTTATTATAATTACCTGGTAGTGGGGAAAGAAAGTGAGAATAGAGGAAGAGATGCAGGAAGAAGGAAATCATCTGAGAATTTGTTTTTAAAAATTCACTAAATAAATATATTCAGGAAAATACTGGCAAGTGTTAAAATCAAGGGGTGGCATAAGTATCGTCACTGTATTTTCCTACCTTCACTTCTATAAGTGTAAAGTTTATTAAAAATGTAATTCCCAGGGTATATTATAAGGTCAAATGAAATGCACATTCATCCCAGTTCCTACATCTACTCAGTGCTCAGTAATGTCCTGGAGAAGTACAGTCAAAGAAGGAGGAACCTCTAGCTCAGAGGCAGACTGCTAAAGTTAAAATCTCAACTCTTACAGGTACTAGCTGCATGATCTTGAGCAAATAATGTAAACGTGTTGCTCCTCAATTTCTGTATCAGTATGATGAGGATAACAATAGTCTTCTGGTTCACAGGAGTTCCAGAGAAAAACTACATGCAAACTAAGTAGTAAATGTTGAATTATTACCTTACTATAGCAGAGGTTCCACATGATTCTGAGGGTAGCATCAAACAAAAGGGGAAATGACATTACACAGAAATCTGAGAATATTTCTATTGTAGTAAACTGCATGTTAGTAACCCATCTTATGATAGGCTATACCCAATCTTTGAGGTACCTTAAGACAGAAAAAAAGAATAGCAGTAATCTTAACCAAATATTTATGGGGGTTTTACTATGAGCCAGGCACTGTACTAAATGTAGTCTTTCATTTGCTATATTCTTATGAGGCAAGAAACTACTAGTATTACCATTTAACTCATGAAGAAATTAAGGGTCACTGTGTTTGTTCACTTATTTGTTCCAGATTATGAAGCTGATAACTGGCAGAGTTAGGATTTATACTCAAGCAATCTGCCACCATGGAGTCCTGGAGGCGCAGCCGTTAAAGTGCTCAGATAGGAACTGAAAGGTTAGTGGTTTAAATCTACCAGTCAGTCTGCCCGAGAAAGATGAGGTAGTCTCCTTCCATAAATATTGATAGCTTCAGAAACCCTATAGAGGCAAAGTGGCAGCATCAGTGGGCTCAAGTGTGGTAATAATTGTGAAATTGGCCCAGGACTGGGCATTGTTTCATTCTGTTTGCATAGACAGGGTCGCTATGAATAGATACTGATTCAATAGCACCTAACAACAACAACTGTATTATTGTTTGTCCCAAATAGAGTTCTTCAAAAGTTAAAAAAAAAAAAAAAAAATCCTACAGAGCAGTTCTACTGCTACAGGGTCAGTAGTAGCAGTGGGTTTACTTTTGAATCTGCCTCCAAAGCCTGCTGTGACAGAAAAGTATCCCACCTGAACTTGAGCAAGTCACCTCACATATTAGGCCTTTTATTTCAGATGAGAAGTTGTTGTTGGTACGTGCCGTGGAGTCAGTTCCAACTCATAGTGACCCTGTACAGGGTTTCCGAGGCTATAAATCTTTACGGGAGCAGAAACCCTCATCTTTCTCCCACGGAACAGCTGGTAGTTTTGAACTGCTGACCTTGCAGTTTACAGTCCGATTCGTAACCACTACGCTACCAGAGATCCGAGAAGAGGGGATGTTGTTGGAAAGTGCCATTGACTCAGTTTCGACTCACAGAGACCCTGTATGGGTTTCTGAGGCTTGTAAATCTTTGCAGCAGAGAGCCTCATCTAAGCCCAAATTCACTCCACATAGAAAACATCTCTGCTCTAGCCCTCTCTCATACCTAGACTTTTCTATCCATACAAATACCGAAGGATGCATAGGAATAATGCTGCTGGTGGAGCGCCTCACTGTTCTTAAAATCTTTTGGTAGCACATATATCATCAGGAGGCATTAATTCCATCAGTAAGACCTTCTGAATGTAATGCAAAGAGAATCCAACTCAAAATGAATTCCACCTGGTATCATCAGAGCTACAGGAAAGTTTAAAACACATATGGACAAAATTATCCAGAGCGTTTGACCCTGTGTTAAAGCTTATGCCATTCAGAACCTCAGTTTCCTCATTTATAGAATCAAAGTGACTTTTAAATATAAGTAATCCCTAAGGAAGCAGCCACCCCAGCCCAGGGAAACAAATCTTATCAGTATTGGGAAGAGGCAGAGTAAGGAAGCATGTGCAGTTTTGAAAAGCCACATTCAAATACAGTTACTGCTTTTGCAATATAAACCACAGAAGTAGAGCTCCAAAAATCTATCCTATTGTGCTAGCAGAAACTGGCACAAGAGACTGAAAAAGCATTGTAGGGGGTATAGATTTTTAAAAATGTTCTCAAATATATGTATAATAGAGATCTTTAATGAAAGCACCTTATAGCTCAAAGTATGTGAAATAAAAAATAAAGTTAGCATGTTACAAAATAAACTCTTCAGTTTGAAGGAAAAGATTGTATCTGCCAAAATACAAGTTTAAAAAAAAAACAAAAAAAAAGCATTAGGACTACTTATAATATTTTCCCCCTTATTTAGTAAAATGAAATGAATGCACAATCATGCAAAACTCTACACATAAGACTCAAGGTGTCTTGACTTTGTTTTATAAAATTATTTGATACTGTCATCAACACAAGCCAAGCCTGATAATATTATAAGCAAAAGCAAAATCGAGTTACTCCTCCTCTGGTTCTAATGTTGCTTTAAACATAGGAGCTCCATTTTACATAAGAAAATGAAATGGACCATAAAATGTACGCAATTCTACCTCAGGCCAAATACATAATGCTTAGTTTTCAATCAAAACACTCCTCCTACAAATCTTTTGGTCATTTTTGTCTACTCAAAGCACCACCAAGGATGAAAAGGCAAGAGACCAAATTCAATGCAGTCTACTCATTAGTATCCCAGTAAATGGTTTGCTGAGAAACAATTGACAACCCCCACACTACTACAAGGGAAAATTTTGTAGATTTACCCTTTCCATTTTCTATTTCAGGAGATAATTAATCAAAAGTTACCATTCAATTCTTAGAAAAAGAAAACTATGCCAGGGGTGGGGAACCACTGGCCCGCAGGCCTTAACTCACAAAGTCCACGACATCATCTGGCCTGGTCCTGTCAAGTAACCAAAGTTCCAGCAATCACACTGGGGTGAATTAATTAAATGTTTGACTAAATATAGCAGGTTAATTTTTAAGTTGATAATTTTGTATGGCCCACATATGATGTTATAAATATCTAAATGGCCCTTGGCAAAAAAATTTTCCCCACCCCTGGTTTATACCATCAGCTCTCAATCCCAAAACCTATCTAATAGATATTAAGTTATTCTCTAAGACAGGACTTGAATAGGGAGTATTAGAATAAAAAAGGAGACTGTTACAGAGAGGCTCTGCTACCAAATATAAACTCACTGCTCTACCCCTTCCAAATTTGGTGGTGGTGGTAGTGTGCCATGGAGTCGGTTCTGACTCCTAGAGACCCTATATAAGATTTCCGAGGCTGTAAATCTTTACAGGAGCAGAAAGCCTCATTTTTCTTTGGCAGAATGTCTGGTAGTTTCGAACTGCTGATCGTGAGCACAGCAGCCCGACTCATAACCACTACGCTACCAGAGCACACAGAAATTCCAGAAAGCAGATTCCTACATTTCTCTATCAAATGTATCCTATTTTGCAGTATCTCTTAATTTTGTTTAAATATACAATTCTTAGAATAAAGGTAAGAAAAACACCTAAATACTGAGATCCTCTCCATGCCTAAGAATTCCTGTGGACATTTAATGAAGTTATAGACACTCTCAATTAAAATCTCACATACAAACAACTTATGGTTTTTGTGGATCCCTCAGAACCGGTAAGGTTAAAAACCCTTACTCTGGCTGGCCTAGACAGACATAATGTTTCTCAATAATCTCGCCTCCTCCTTTATGGATTCGAGCCATCTTAAATGTCTGAAATGTAAACAAAATTAAGGTTCCAATTTTACACCTGTCGATTTAAACTACCTCTGTCAAATTGTCAGCTCAGCCATCTTTTAAACACTGCTCAAAAGATTTGCTTCATTTTCCTTGACCATCCAAATTGGATCTTGGCCTAAAGCCGCTCTCTTGTTTCCCCCCTTTCTTTTTAACTGAGCCTAGAAGCTGACAGCCAAGTCAATTTATAAGTGAAGGATGTGTTTCCGAGAGCAAAAGCCCCCAGTAAACACTTACCCTCACTACTCCTTTTCAGAACCACAGTGTCCAGGATATTGCCAACTGCTGTGGCAGTGGACCAGATTAGAGAGCATGAACAGAAATAAGGACACTCTCCATTCAACCTTTATGTCTGGGACACTTCCTGAGTTTTTAACTGGCATTTAACACCAAGACATAAGACTCATTTTTCATTAAAGTTGCAAGACTTTCACTTTGAGCAGTTTCAAATGGTGTAATTGATCTGCATTGTCTTCTTAAATAACCCAACTGCAGCTTTAAATATTTCAGTGCTAGCTAGCAAATAGACTCCATCGCAATATGGCTCTGAAGGTCGTGTCCTATTGTCTCTTTCCTCTGTAAAAAAAAAAAAAACAAACAACTTCTAAGTCCTATGTAACATAGGAAGGGTTACCTCCCTAGAATTTCCACTCTTCCATCCGGGTCCCTTACAGAGTTCCGGTGTTTATTGGAATCTCACACTCATAATTTTCCCAGTAGGGACAATATGCTGATTGCTATTGATGATTTCAGCACCTTAGTGAGTAATAATCACATGTGTTCACGTTAGTTTGAGCATATGCAACTGTCTGAAATGGTACCATTGGAGGACTGTCAACCTCTTTACTAGTAAAGCTAGGGTGATTTGGGAGTGGACATCATCACCTGAGATGTGTAGCTACTTGAATAGATAGGAATCTCATCAGCCTGGAACTATGTCAGCCCCCTGCCATACACCTGCAGTTTATCTTTTCAGAGAAGGTCACAGCAAAAGGCCCAAGCACAATGAAGGAGAAAATAAACTAAAAGAAAAAAGGCCCTTGCCTATCCAGTCAGGAAGCATTAATAGGATTCCTCCAGCAGTCAAAGTGTTCCCCACACCCGTCTGCCAGGAGTAGAACAGTCCCATTGAAATTGTAGCTTGAGGCGGCATAGAAGCTGAGTATGGCTACTTTTTAATAAACAAAACCTGGTGGGAGATTAAAGGGCAAGGAAGAGAGGCAAAGGGAGCAGGGTAGGAAGAAGGCGGGGGATAGGTACACCCAAGCATTACCTGAAATGGCAACAGATTGTTACCATTATCGGTCCGGAAAGCGTTATCTTCCATCCAGGACTTGGAGGTGAGCGGGGCCGCGCGGGGGAACTTGGGTGGCGCGATCACATTGCTGGAGAAGGGCTTTTTGAGCGGGGAGATGGGGTTGAGCGGCGAAGGCACCCCAACACCCACACCTACGCCCACACCGACCGCCCGGCGAGGGTCCCGGCCTGCCTGCAGGCCGCCCCACGGGTTGGACGGCGCGCTCCAGGCTGCGTTCACGCTCTGGTGCGTGTTCCAGCTGGACGAGGCGGATGAGGCGGCGGCAGCGGCAGCCGCGGCGGCAGCAGCAGAGGATGAAGACGGCTTGCTGGTCATGATGGGCTGGTGGCCGTATGCAGCTGTAGCGTTCCTCTGAGCGTACGGTGCCTGGCTGGGGCTGGCGGGTGACCGGCGCTGCTGCGGAGGCTGTGGCTGCGGGGGCTGCGCAGGCTGTGCCGGCTGTGGCGCGGGCGGCGGTGGCGGCTGCTGGTGGTGCTGGGTCTGTGCCAGGCCAATCTGTGGGGAGAACGTGCCTCCAAAGACAGGGTTGACGTGGTGCGGGAAGTTCTGGAAGAGCATGGTCCCGTTGACTGGGGTGATCCCCTGAAAGAAGCTGTCCTCCACTGCGTTTGTGGTGCCCGTGGACCAGGTGCTGCCGAAGGACGGCGACAGCGACGCGCCAGGAGCCGTGGGCTCCTGAGGTGGCGGCTGCTGAGGGGGCTGGTGGAAACTCAAGCCTGGCAGGAGCGGCGATTCCATCTGCATCTTGTCCGGACCGTTGGGGGCCGGTGGGGCCGCCGTGGGGCTGAGGGCCGGCACTGCGCTGTTGTCCTCTGACTTGGGGGTCTCTGAGGAGAGGGGTGTGGATGGGGTTTCGGCTGCACTGGGCTCGGGCTGGGGTTGCTGCTGCTGTTGCCGCTGCTGCTGGGGCTGGGGCTGGGTTTTGCTTTTGTCCATCAGTAAATCATCCTGCATGGTTTGCGCAGCTGAAATGGGAATAAAGAAAGAGGCGTTATTGTCATTGTGATCATTAATGCTCCTCGCTGAAGCGGGCGGGTGTTTTCCTTGCGAAAATCCACTGCCACCGCTACTAGCCAATTGCAATGCAAATCCGTAATCTCCCATTTAGAAGAACAGTTCGGACTCCAGGGGCGGGGGGAGCTCGCCCTAGGTCTCTAAAAATACTGTGATAGCGTCTTCAACCTTTCTGATGTCTTGGTTCCTTTTCTGTATTACTGAGAGATGTGCTTATAAGACAGAAAGACAGCAATTTCGCCACGTCTCTTTTCCCTTCACCGGAACTCAGAACGTTCACCCAGCAATGAGAAACTGATTCTGGTTCCTGTTTTTTCCCAAGCACCACCCTCCCCCAGTTATTTGCATACGTCAATAAATACTGCTGCGTCCTTCATCAAGGTTAAAAAGACTCTGTGCGTGCACAGGACCCTTTCTTCCCACTTCCCTGCTCGAGCACTTTAAAGAAACAGCAGTCGTATCCTTCTTGATTAGCTAACTGCCTTCTTGCTCTGATAATTGTTTCATTTAGCTGCAGTGAACCACAAGGAGGAAAATCCTTGGCATTTGTTAAGGAGGAGGACTCAGCTGCACAATTCTCTGGCCTCCCTGTAGCTGCAGCTACTCCATTTTGTAAGGAGACATTAAAAGAGAGAAAGAAAGAAAGATCGATCTTAAAGAAAAACTTGCTGAGATGTTTGGAAGCGTTGCTTCTTGGTACTCTAAGGTTTACTGTTTTACTGCTTGTTCTTCAATTTTATTGTCGCCAATTCTACCGCACAAGAGATTTCCTGCGATCTAGTGCTGCTTCAGGTCTCCACAAGAGCCTGAAAATGACTCCGCAGAGTGGAGAAATGCTTCTGGTTGGATTTGAGGTCAAGACAGAAAGCGAGCGAGACAGAGAGAGAGAGAGAGAGAGAGAGAGAGAGGGTGGGGGTGTGTGCGTGTGTGAGACTGTGAGATGGAGAATGCTTTTTAAAAAATCCCTCTGAGATTTACGTAGACAGTTAAAATTATTCTAGGTTGCCAGATTATAATTTTTAAATCCTCCTGCTGCTGTCTTGGTCACAATACTTTGGCAAATTTATAATCTACATCACTAGTATTTGCAGTGAAAGATTAAGATTTGAAAACCCTGTTACCATATGTTATCAAAAGTGTTAAAAATAGTGTAGTACAAAGCCCTGAATTCTCATTTATGTAATTATAGTGCATTGCCAACACTGCTTTATTTAGCCATATAAGGAGTGTATGGTATATTCCATTTCACATAGAAGAGCTATATTCACCTCAACCATACAGCATGTGTTTGTATTAAAGGACGGAAATCGTAATCATTGACCAGAGTTCCCTATGTGTAGTTATTACTGAGTGTGTCTCTTAGAACGTGTTATTTAAAATATGAATATTATAGAGCTGAAACTTCCTGAAACAAATATTTTGAAATATTAAAGGAGCACATAACCCAACATATAATTATTTTTAGACATAATTCAGTATTATTGCAACAAAGTTAATATATTTAATGCAATTGCTTAGTTCACTCAGCTATTTAGAGAAGTATCTTTCTCAGGAGCCTTGTAAAAGGGCATTCAGATACACAGAAACTGTCTTTTAGCCATTTTCTTGGTAATAACTGTTGTAAAATAAATATATTAAAAGTGGAGATGCTGCACTCTTAATTACTAAGGAAATGATGTCAGACCAAAACACAGAATAAAAAGTAGTTCGACTGTTTTATTAAAGCCTAGTTTTAAAATGATTAACTGGTATCTTCCATTTTAAAGTTTCATACACAGACTAAATAGTCGGCTCAGGAGCATGTTTCATAGCCACCCTACTCTCCTTTTCACTCCTCTGCCTTCTTTCCAACAAGCCCCCCCACACACACACACACATACATACTGAAAAAATAAAATATCATATGATATACATCATAAATTGCCAACTATTAACAATAAAACCTACTTTGGGTGCTTTTATGTTCTTCAGTTCCTTGGGTCTCAAACAATGGCTTTGATCAGTATAGTAAATTTATAAAATATGACACAAAGAGGCAAGTAAAGCTTGGGGTTCATACAGCACAAAGTTCTATTGCTACCAAAAGTAGTGATCATACAAAGAGATGTTTTTATAGTTGGTTAAAGCAGTGCTGCAGTAAACCACTGTAATCTGTGATTTGAGTTGCTTCTAGTGGGCTAGAATTGTTTTTTACAATAGCCGTATCATCATGGCTGCATTTGATTATAGCATGCATTTGATTATAATTTTAATATCACCCAGTTTTTTCGGTTGCTTGTATCTGCTTTGTGCTAATGCCTTCAGTTTAAACTACATGCTTTTGGTGGAAATATGAATGTTGTACTATGGGGAAAAAAGCCAAAAAGTAGGCTGGACTCAGAATATTTTTACAAAGGCTATAATTAATATTAATACACTTTTAAATTTAAGAATATTTATCAAATCAGGAGCACCTATTTCTCTTCTCAACACTCCTTAAAGATACAAATTTCACTTTCTGAATAAATTCACTGTCAAGGTCAAGACCCACCTTTAACAAATAAGGTCCTTTTAAACCAAAGGTAAGCTGTAGATTAAGATAACATTTACAAAGTACATTTGCAATGTTTCTCAGTTATTACCTTTATAGCTTTTTTTTTTTTGCTTATTTACAGAAAAGTCCGAGAAATATATACCTACTTCCCCTCCCCCCACCACACACAATAGATCTTCCTTTACACGAAATAACCCAATTTCAAGTAACAAATTCTTAATAGCAGTTACCTTTGAGTGTCCAGTTTTTAAGGATCGATAAAATTTTAAAGTGTATAGTATTTATTTTCTTCTTTCAGGTTGATTATGTGACCGCTCTGGCAAAAGCACTTTGACAACTGTAAGAAGAGAGGGCATGCGCACACAGGGAACTGTGGGGGCTGAAGTCCTTCACAAGGTACTCTGCCTGACTTCAGCATGTTGAGCCAAGAAAGGAGGAAGCCTCTCAAGTACTCCAAGGGGAAGAGGTTGCTCCCAGATTACAGTATATCCTCCTAACCAACCTAAATCACGAGTTGTTGAAATGAAAAGGGAAAAATAAACTGGTTTGTCAAGTTGATTTAAAAGGCATGGTTAAAAGAGAAACTGGATTGTAGGACTCGGAATAAATACATCCAGCAGAGCTACCTTAAATGGTATTAGAATGGTAATGATGGGGTAGCCAGCGAAAGGATCTCTACTAGAGCTACAGAGATTGGGATGGGGAGGGAAAAGCTAGGAATGGAGGATCGCTGAGGAAAGATACAGACCTAAAATTTGTCCATATTTAAAAGAAACCTTGTAAATGCTGAATGAAAAATACATTAACATTAAATTATTTTAATTTTGCAGTTCATACAACACAAATTAAAAATAGAATTGTCAATTTTTTTTTACATTTTATCCATCAAGATTTCTTTTCATTTGAATTTTCAATTAAGGCACAAATCATTTATTTATTTATTTACAAATAATTTATTTTTAAGATTCTACCTGATATGCTGCATATCAACTCATCTCTTCATTTTTAATTATTAAAAGGAATTATTCATACAATGGTCATAAAATACACTTCTTTCTATCTAAAAAAACTAAAATACAATTTGGTGGAATATTAAAGTGCTTATCATTTTACTGGCTAGGGCAGTGACTTTTTTCAAGACAAAAAGTAGATACTGTCTCCGTTAAAAAAAACTTTCGTGTGTTTTTTTTTCTATCTTTACCTCCTAACTCCAAAGCTGGAATCTCACAGTTTATTAGCATCTACTGTTATTATTTATGGCTTTGAAAACAATAGTTCAATTCTGAGTTTGCTCAGGCAAGCAGAGGATACTATTTCCTGTGGGATTTGGTTCAATGCCATTCACACAAGGGGTTCAAAGTCAATGTCAGTTGATGACTATGCTGATTGAACTTGGTACTAAAAATCTTAAGTATCATTTAAAACTGTCGTAATTTTCTACTTCCCTTCTTCAGCAATTAGAACTAAAGTATTCCCAGAGGACACTAATTTGCAGCATTTAGCAGTCTTTGCTTCTACTTATTTCTAAGAATAAAACTGAAACTGACCATTCCAAAGAGAAAAAAGTGGAATGAATCTGTCAAAGGCTCTGCATAAAACAACTAATGGTTACTTATCTCTTCTGTGACTTTAACTTATAGTTCCCATTTTTTCTCTTCCTTTGCCTTCCTTTAGAAAGTTTCATTTCTGCTATATTCACCATTCTAGAGTCTGCAAGGATCAACACAAGATTAATCTTATCCCTGAAGATTTTCCTGACTTCCCAAACTTATACTATATTTTCAAGTACTCTAAGTAAAAAAAGATTTTTAAAATTTATTTGATTTGGTATGTTAAGATTAGTTTGTAGTCACATTGAGTTGTACAGAAAAAAATTTTTAAATACTAGACGTATGGTAAGAATTGTATGTATATTAATAAGTTAAGGAGTCCCTGGGTCGTGCTTATCAAGCTTGGCCGCTGTTTGAATCTACTCATTCATGCCTAAGATGAAAGTCCTGGAGATGGAATTCTGAAAAATCATCAGCTGAAAACCTTGTGGAGCACAACAGTTCTATTCTGACACACATGGAAGTGTCATGAGTCAAAACCAACTCCATAGCAATTGATTATGCTAAGATTTTACTGGTAAAATAGAAATTTTTAAGTTATTCAAGTATGCTTGAAAATGATTTGCTTGGGCATTCATTAACCCATGTGCAATTCTAATAATTTACACATGAAGAAAGATAAACTTTGGCCCTGACCCTTGATAAATGATAATAATTAACACTGTCTAGTTGGTATGGACTTGATGACACCTAACAACAACAATGCTTAATGGAATTTTTTTGCATTTGAAAATGAAGCCATCTCTGCCTTGCCTTTTGTAAAATGAGTATTCAATCCAACTAAAAGGAAAATGTCTGAAATTAGAAATAGGCCACTGTCACTGAGTTGATTCTGACTTCTAGTGACACTATCTAGAGTTTCCAATACTGTGAATCTTTATGGGACCAGACAATCTTGTCTTTTCTCTGAGTAGCAGCTGGTAAGTTTGAACTACTGACTTCACGATTAGCAGCCCAATGCCTAACCACTAAGTTGTAAATGAAGATCAAGAAAACAATTTAGAGGACTCTAAACAACAATGAAGTCCTTCTCTACTGAAATCATGTTTGTTATTTCATGAGAAAGGGTTCATTTTCTGAAATTCAGGTCACAGTACTTAACTGCTTAACTCTGGACTGCTAACTGCAAGGTCAGTGATTTAAACCCCCCAGCAGCTCTGGAAAAGAAAGATGAGGCTGTGTTGCTACAGAATTCATGGTCTCAGAACCCCTAAAGAGCAGTCCTACCCTGTTGTACTCACTATGAGTCAGAATTGACTTGCTGGCAGGGATTTTTTTTTTAAATATATATATCTTCCTTTTCTTTCCTACTTACATCTTTGACATGGTGCTTATAAAAATGCTGTGTAGTCTTGTGGGTAATCCATAAATTGTTGCCAAATGAATGGATAAATAAATAAAAAAGGATGGATGAAGCAGGTTTTTTGTTTTTTCTAAAACAGTCAATCTTTCAGTAAAGCTATTCTCCATTTGGAAGAGCAATTAGTTCTCTATCAGCTTCAAGAATGGACATGAGGGGGCGTTAGCATGACAGAAAAAGATTTTGGCTCTTATGATATTCAACAGTATGTACATCATTTGATTATCATCCTGAAATAACATTTATTAAGCTCTAATTAACACGAACTTTGTTCCCATCTAAGAGTTTACAATTTAATATAGACATCCAACTCACCTCTCCTCAGACGCTGCATCTCCAAGGTCACTTGAGTATAATGTACAAAGGATGCTTTGTCAGTATTTATCTTGCTTGACCTTGCAGTAATACCAACATAACTGACCATCCAAAACACCAAACACACCGCAATCGAGTCAGTTCCGACTCACAGTGGCTCTGTACAGGGTTTCTGAGTCTGTAAATCATACGGGAGCAGAAAGCTTCATCTTTCTCCAAGCTGATAAGTGTGAACTGATGACCCTGCAGTTTATAGTCCAAAGCTTATCCTACAGCACCACCAAAACAACGATTAAATGATCATGCTTTCTGGAAATAGCATCTTCATTTGGCTGCCTTCATGCTGTTCTTTCCTGGTTTTCTTACATTTGGGGTTGCTCTCTGTCATCTTTGCTAACCGACCTAAATATTGAGTTCTTCAGGGTTCTGCATTAGTCTCTTCGCATCTCACTTTATATGAGTTTTTGTTCACAATTGTAAGCAAAGGATCAAGTCTGTCTTACTGACTACAATATTCCTAGCTCTTAACACTGTACCAGGCACAATAAATTTTTGTTAAAATTACATTTATATGCAAAGTGCCAAGAATGGTCAAGGCAATCTTGAGGGAAACAAACAAACAAAACTAGAGGACTTAAACACTGGCAGATATCAAGACCTACTTACTATAAAGCTATATTCATTAGAGTATATGTTTATTGGCACAAGGATAAGGAAATAGGCAAATAGAACAAAAACAGATGCATACCTGCATAGCCATATGGTTTATAAAAAAAAATTGACATGCTTTTCCCTAGTGTGACTCCATCCTGCGCATCTGTTTTCAGTACCAACAAGCTAGATTATCTGCACCCTTCTTCTCTCTCACCTAAGTGCACACCATCGCCCCATGGAAGATTCAGTGGATATGGACAAAAAGCCCTCTGAGGCCCCAAAATTCTTTTCAGTTGTGAACTAAAAGCTGATATAAGTATCACTTTAAGGTGGATTATGAAAATGAGCACCAGTTATCTTTAAGAAGAGTCAGTTTAGGGACTGGTGCAAAGGATGAATTGCACATTGTTGAAGCAGAGGCAATGAATTATGAAGGTAGCCCAATTAAAGTCACACTGGCAACTTTGAAAATGTCTGTACAGCCAAGGATTTCCCTTGGGGGCTTTGAAATAACGTGATAGAGATGAAGGGCGGTTTGCTGCTACTAAAAAGTGGTCTTACAGTTGCAATGTGGCTTAGGGCCTGTGCATGTTAGTGGACAGCACTTCATAGCTGTAGAGGAAGATGCAGTCAGATGATGAAGAGGAGGAAGATGTGAAACTCTTAAGTATATCAGAAAAGCGGTCTGCCCCTGCAAGTGGTAATAAGGTTCCATAGAAAAAAAGTAAAACTTGCTGCAGATGAAGAAGATGATGATGACGAGGATGATGATGATTTTGATGATGACGAAACTGAAGAAAAAGTTCCAGTGAAGAAATCTATATATATAGGAAACTACTGTTAAAAATGCACAAAATTCAAACCAGAATGAAAAAGACTCAAAACCAAGATCCAAAGGTCAAGAATCCTTCCCAAAACAGGAAAAAAGACCTAAAACACAAGAAAGACCTAGTTCTGTAGAAGATATTAAAGCAAAAATGCAAGTAAGTATAGAAAAAGGTAGTTGCCTTCCCAAGGTGGAAGCCAAATTCATCAATTATGTGAAGAATCATTTCCAGATGATAGACCAAGAGGCTACTCAAGCTCTCTAGTGGTAGGGGAAGTCTCTTAAAGAAAATAATTTAAACAGTTTGTTAAAAATTTCCATCTTATTTCATTTCTGTAACAGTTGATATCTGGCTGTCCTTTTTTATAACGCAGAGTGAGAATTTTCCCTACCATGCATGATAAACGTTGTCCTAGTTCCTATGCCAAGAATGTGTTGTCCAAAATGCCTGTTCTTAAAAGTTTTTAAAGATGGAGCTCCACCCTTTGCTTAGTTCTAAGTATGTATGGAATGTTATGACAGGACATGGTAGTAGCAGTGATCAGACGAATGGAAATGGGGAGACAAAAATATTCATGTGAAATAAGCTCAGTGCGAACTGCAAGGTCAGTAGTTTGAAACTACCAGCTGTTCCACAGGAGAAAGATGAGGCTTTCTGCTCCTGTAAAGATTTACAGCCTCGGAAACTCTGTACAGGGTCCTTATGGGTTGGAATCGACTTGACGGCACTTAACAACAACAACAACAAAATAACATTGCAGTGGGTGAAAAGATAGTCTTCTCAATAAAAGAAAGCAGAGTCAACTGAATACCCATATGACAAAAAACGAGACCTTCACCTTTATTTCATACACAGAATCAATTTCATTTGTATGGTAGGTATGTGCCATGGAGTCGGTTCCGACTCATAGCGACCCTGTACAGAATTTCCGAGGCTGTAAGTCTTTATGGGAGCAGAAAGCCTCATCTTTCTCCCGTGGAACAGCTGGTAGTTTTGAACGCTGACCTTGAAGTTCGCAGCCCGATTCATTTATATAGTGGGTCTAAATATAAAAGGTAAAACAATAAAGTCTTAAAAAAAAAAAAACTTAAGAGAATTATCTTCATGACTTTGAGGCGGTTGTTGTTGAGAAGTGACATCCAGTCATTTCCCAGTCTTAGCGACCAGAGAGCTTGAACCACCACCCTTGCAGTCCAGCACATTAACCCTCAGCACCACACCAGGACTCCACACCATGACTTTGAGGTGGACAACAATTTTTTAAAGCAGATCACAAAAGCAATAACCACCAAAGAGAGGCTTAATAATCAATTAAGTTAATAACATCTGTTTACCAAAAGATAATTAAGAAAGTAAACAGTCATAGATGGAAGACAGTATATAATACAAACACAGGGTTTTGTTGGTTTTTTTTAACTAAAATACCTGTAATGAAGATATATAAAGGACTCTTACAGATCAATAAATAAAAGGAAGATATGCCAAAGAAAATTGTATAACTATGAATTCGGCTAATTTTAACTTTCTCCAAATACACAGGCTATTGGAAAGAAACCTATAACGTCTATCTCCACTTCCTCACTTCCAGCAGATTCTCCAACCTACTGCAGCCTAGTTTCTGCCACTATCATCCCACTACAATGGCTCTTACTGTTGATCTAAGTTCAGCAATGACAGGTGATACTTTTTAATTATTATTTTTTAAAAAGATTACAATTACCTCACTAATCATCAGGAAAATAAAAATTAAAACCAGAGAGACTAAAATTGGAAGGTCATAAAATATGAAGCATTAGCAAGGACATGGAGAGTGAGAATATAAAACAACCATAATGAAAAACCATTTAGCAGTGTCTATTAAAGCTAAAGAGTCCTGGTGTGTCACTGTGGGTTAATGCACTAGACTGCAAAGTCATTTTGAACCACAAGGTCAGTGGTTTAAGCTCACTAGTCACTCCTAGGAAACCCTATACAGGGTCGCTATGGGTTGGAACCGACTCAGTGGCACTCAACAACAACAATATTAATGCTAAGGAGTCCTGCTGTGGTGCTGTAGGATAAGTACCAGACTGCTGGGTTGGTTTGAATGATAAGGTTGTTGGTTCAAACTCACCAGCTGTTCCTCAGACTCTCTATACAAGGTCGCTATGAATAGGAACTGACTCCATGGCACTTAATAAATTAACAACAATTCTATTAAGAGAATACTTTTACAGTAGAATTTATAACAGATTCATATAATAGAATACCATAAGGCATAGATAATGAATAATCTCAAACTCTATAGAACATCGATGATTGTGTAAATACAATGCTGAGTGAAAGAAGGCTGACACAAAAGAGTGCTTACTACAGAATTCTATTTATATAAATGATTAACCTAATTCATGGTGTTAAAGTCCTATTGTGGCATTTTAAGAAAAGCACTGTACTGTTAACTAAAAGGTTGGTGGTTCAAACCCACCAGCCACTCATCAGAAACTCTATACAGGTTCACTATGAGTCAAAGACATTAACAACAACATTGTGTTAAAAGTCAGCACATTGGTTATTTTGTAGTGAAATAATGACTGAAAAGGGACATAAAAGGGTCTATTTCTTGAACTGGATAGTGTTACATAGGTGTGTTTACTTTATTAAAAATTCTGGAAACTGACCTGCAGAAAAAAGCAGACTATTGCCTCTTTGAGTTTCAAGCAAGTTGGTTTCTTTGGAGGCATCAAGGCAAGACAACTCAGCCCATCCTGGAAAACCCCCTTCTAGGACTAAAAGGTAAAGGGAACCCATGAGCAGTCTACTATGTTTGCAGTGACCACTTGGGCCTAACTTGTGAGTGGAAGTGGGAGAAATGTAGCAATGAAGAAACAGACTGAATTTGGACATGTTCCATTGGCATCCACTGACCATGAATTGAGAGAAAGAAAAGGATGGGCTGGCTGGTCTGAAGTTTAGTGAGTTGTGTGAACTCCTCAGCTCATTTGCACTTGACCTAGCTCCTGGGGGCTACTAGGGTTAAGAGTGAAGGAGTCAGCTAATCTGAAGTACAAGGAGGTGTGTCCGAATGATAAAGATGTTTGAAAATGTGAACACGTATAAATTGCTACAATTTGATGAACTGGACTTTTGGTTATGTATGCAGTCACTTAAAATTCCAACTGGAATAGAAGACTTTTCATATCAAGGAACATGATTGCCTCCTCAGTGTACTGGGTTGTTGTTGTGGGGGTTGTTAAGTGCCACTGAGTCGGTTCCAACTCATAGAGACCTTGTATAGGGTTTCCAAGGAGCAGCTAGTGAGCTTGAACCACCGATCTTCTGGTTCAAAACCGACCTTGCAGTCTAGCGCATTAACCCACAACACCACACCAGGACTCTAGCTAGGTTAACAGGAATGGGAAAGTTGATGTTGGTATCAAAAATGGGGGACAAGGCTATAAAGGTATAAAATGGTCTACAAGCTTTCATGGGTGTGCTTAGTATCAGAATGAGGGGAGTAAGATAGAATCGCCACTGAATAATTTTCCTCTTTTCCAGATAGATCTTATGAAAGGTGGTAGGGGATGATACTGATAAGAGTTTATGATTCAATTGTGGTAAGTGTGAGCAGGATTAACTGACTGTCACAACTGTAGTTGTAGAAAATGTTAACTAAAAGAGGGGAAGTAGTTAAATCTTTTATTTCAAGAACAGATGATCCCAGGACCATCAATAAGGAAGAGTATGAGTGTAGTATGAGATCCCTACCTAGAAAAGTAACAAAGCAGAGATGGTGGCACACGCAGTGGCATGAAGAGAGAGAGCTCAGCAACAAGCTAAATCCATGGACTGAGTAAGGCAATATGGCTGCAGGCAGGAAGCTGACTTGAAGAATGTGCCTTTGAGATATTCAAACGAATATATATTTTTTGTTTTGTACATGTACATCAAATATTTTTGCTTTGTTCATTTGTGAAATATAAGATGTAAATGGGGAAGCACAGGGAGGAAGCAAGATGAAACGAAGTGTATTGTCTATAAACCTTCATTCAATTCACAATAAAAAGTTAAAAAGTAAAACTAAGTAAAATTCAGGAAACTGAACATGTGATTTGTGTACTTGTGTACATATGTTAATACTTTCATACATCTTACCAAATATATACTTGTACTGGAAATGTTAATTGTCTTCTGTAAGATAAAGTAAAAGCAAATAGCACAATCTGGATATCTAGGAAGGTTGAGTTGTCTGGTTCATGTTCATCTGAGCTAGAAAAATAAACCAGAGGGCTCCCTATGTGCCAGACTTGTGCTAAAGGTACCCCTAGGTAATCTAGAAAGCTTCTAAAATTGCTAAAGCCTAAAGCGGTTTATCAGAAGAATGTTCTCAGACTGGATCAAAAGAAGGGAGAGCAAAAGATGAGCCAGGTGACGCAGATGTGGTTTGGTGGGCAATATAAAGAACACATGGGGTTGTTTGTTTCTCACTTCTCTACCTAGTAGTCTTAGGTTCATTCATTCCATAATTTTATAAAGGACCTCCTAGTTACAAAGCAGCACCTCTCTCTTTATTGGCCTTGTCATCTAAGAGAAAAAAACTAGCAGGCATCAATGCTCTCAATTTCCCAGTTGCCCTTAACCAAATCTGCACACACATACATATCCTTTACAAATTTATCCATAGTTCCACCAATACTTACTTTCCTCCTTTCTCAGAAAAAGATGTGTCTCCTTATAAATCCATAGCCACACTCACTCTATACACAGAGTAGACAGGGATGGACAACTTGGACACTGGCTACTCAAAATGGGGGGGGGGGGGGGGGGGGGG
>NW_006408521.1:17654966-17656587 GCF_000296735.1 Chrysochloris asiatica
GGTAGTGAGGTTGGCCCAGGATCGGACATTGTTTCGTTCTGCTGTGCATGGGGTCACTATGAGTCGGTTCCAACTCGATGGCACCTGACAACAAAGCTAACTTTTGGTTAGTGACTGATTCAAGCATGTCTTCTTTTCCTACTTTATTCATACAGCACAGGAGACAGTCTAGGTTTCAAAGGTATAAAAAGAGGGAAAATTGTGGTTCAGCAACTTTTCTCTGGCCCTTGATATAAAATTTCTTTATAAGGACCTTTGTCTGTAAACCAAGATAACAAAGTATTCCAAATTCCACCTGTGGGCAAGACTCAGTCCCATTACAGAATGTTCTCAAAAGATCTCAATTGCCTTTAGCAGCATGAATCAGCAAAAGGACTGATTTTAATCTTCAGGGAGCTAGAGAGCAGGGTGGATCCAGATCTAGAAGTATTGGGAAAAATTCTTTTTTTTGCCACAACCCTTGGTTTAACATTCCGTAGTTTAATAGGTGCTGTGTGAGCTGATGAGTCACAAAGATCACTGATCTTCAAAACATAAGAAAGGGCAATGGTGAGTGGATCCTAACATTTGAAACCAATTGTTGTTGTTAAGTGCCACAGACTTGGTTCTGAATCATAGAGTCCCTGTACAGGGTTTCTGAATAGCACCCTACTGGGTTTGAATCTCCAACATGCGATTAGCAGTCTAGGGTTAATCCTAGAGTGCCACATCAGGACTCCTGAAACCAACTGTTGTTGTTGTTGTTAGGTGCCATAGAGTCAGTTCTGACTCATAGTGACCCTGATAGGGTTTCCAAGGAGTGGCTGGTGAGTTAAAACAGCCAACTTTGTGGCTCAAACTGACCATATGGTCGAGTGCTTATCCTACAGCGTCACACCAGGACTCCTGAATCCAATTGTTGTTAAGTGCTGTTAAGTCAGTTCTGACCCATAGGGACCCCTGTATAGGGTTTCCAAGGAGTGGCTGGTGAGCTTGAATTGCCGACCTTGTGGTTTAAACCGACTTTGCAGGACCAGTCCAGTGCATTAACCCACAGCACCACACTACGACTCCCAATTATTGTTGTTGTTGATGTTGTTGTTAAGTGCCATCAAATCAGTTCAGACCCATAGTGAACCTGTATAGGGTTTCTAAGGAGAAGCTGGTGAGCTTGAACCATCAACTGTGTGGCTCAAACCAAAAATACAGTCCAATGCATTAACCCACAGTGCCACACCAGGTGTGTGTGAAATATCAGCGCTTTACATCTACAAAAGGGTCTAATCTTAGATTTTATCAAGCTCCTTCACCTTCATTGTCTTACTTGGAGTTAATAATAGCCCCATACAGTAGATAGACAGCTTAGCCAAGACTTTTACAAAAGGTTGCTCAACACAAAAATAAGCAGGCCAATGAAGACAGAAATCTAGCCCAAGCTCTACACACCGAACTAATGAATTTTAGAATGATGCTGCATCTGCCTAGAAGGAGGAGCACCTTTTCCTGACTTTCTTTTGTTTTTTAAGTTTTTATTGTGAATTATGTGGGTTTACATGGGAGAACATCAGTTTTATATTCATCCTATATATCGTATTTTGTTTCATTGCAATGATCACAATCCCCTCCATGAATCATCAAATAA
>NW_006408521.1:17657494-17659446 GCF_000296735.1 Chrysochloris asiatica
TAGTCCTCCATGGCCATGTCACTGCCTCTGGGCCCAGGAGTCCCAGGTCATGATGTAACTGCTGGCCATCCAGTTCACAGGAGTCTATTGAATGTGGTCAGACTTAGATCCCAACTTCATTGCTGTTTTTCCCCCCTCTTCCCCTTATTGGTGACTAACGTGGTCACCAGCCAGACCACATGCCTGCTCATGTATTCCCCTTGAGTTTTAGTCTTGGGAAGGAGTTTGCTCTGAGGAAACCCAACCACTTGCCTTGATGGTCCTAACTTTCAATAGGTACTACATGGACATAAATGTGATATTAATGATATTGTGTGATAATTCCACATTCTGATCCCCAACAAGATGGACTGGGCATAGTGGCAGCAGAAAAGGGCTCAAATATTACAAGAAAGTGAGGACAGTACAGGACCCTGTAGTGTTCATTCTGTTGCACACAGGGTTGTTATGAGTTGGAACCAATTCAACAGCACCTAACAACACAACATTCAACCTATGGAGTCCTGGTATGGTGATATAGAATAAGCACTGGACTGATAACCATAAAGTAGGTGGGTCAAACCCATCAGCTGCTCCTCAGAAACCCTATGCAGGGTTGCTGAGTCAGAACTAACTCAATGGCACATAACAACAACTAGAACATTCAATCTGTAAACTGAGCATATAATCAGACAAACTGGACTATATGAAGAAGAATGTTGTATCAGGATTGGAGGAAGACTAGATGACACCTAACACCAACTACATTTAACTCCAAAGCTCAAACTCCAAAGCTTAATTATCATCCCTTACTTACTGCCAAACCCAGGCACACATCAGAGGGCTACCACCAGTGTAAAGTAAATGTACAAACAGAATGAAGAAAATGTTACTGCTGCTTCTGCGTTTAGTGACCTTGTTTTTCTAAACCAAGAGTCAAGGCATATGGTGTAACAATCTGAAATCACAAAACTCCAGAAAACTCCAGGCCTTCTAGGGCCTTTACCTATCTTTCCTAGACTTGATCACTTAGAACAAGCACTTTTCAGATTGTTCATGGCTTCTCTTTTGAGACCTGGCCTGGTTCCGTTAGCATTTCAGGGCTAGTCCCAAGCAAAAGCCTCCACCCAAAATCCTCAGAGCCTCTAGGAGACCTCAATTAGTCTTCTCATTCTGAAATATTTTTTCACTAAGAAGAAAACGAAAGGAAAAAAATAACAGTTTTTTTTTTTTCCCTTTAAAATAGGAAGTCATCAGGCATGCCTTTGAATAATCCTACTGTATTCAGCGGAGTCCTGGTGTGGCGCTGTGGGTTAACGCGCGGGACTGCAAGGTAGGTCTGAACTGCAAAGTTGGTGGTTCAAGCTCACCAGCCGCTCCCTGGAAATCCTGTACAAGGTCACTATGAGTCAGAACCAACTGAGTCAAAAACAACTCCTTGGCACTTAACAACAACAACCCTATATTCAACAATAGCCTCTCCCAGGGAAAGAGGAGGAAGAAGAAAAGAGAAGTCAATTCGTCTTCTAAAGGGAGGGCCATTGTTTTTGCCTCTCCTTGGCCTAGCCTTTGTAAAGTGGCCCTTCATTGCAGTTCTTACAGTAGGTAGTCGCAAAGAGGACAAAGAAAACATCACAAACCCTCAAATTTTACATGTAGAAATAATCTTCAACTTTATCCAATCAACAAATATTTACTGAGTCACTACTATGTGATAAGGAGTCCTGGTATGGCACTGTGGGTTAATGTACCAGACTGCAAAACCATATGAACTACAAGGTCGGGAGTTCAAGCTTACCAGCTGCTCCTCAGAAACCCTACACAGTGTTGCTATGGGTCAGAACCGACTCTATGGCACTCAACAACAACAACTTTATGATAGGTTCCCAACACCCATTTCACATTCCATCTAGATGCATGGTCAAGAATACTGAAACGGGTCTTCCAGTAAGATGGGAGACTAGGCAGACACA
>NW_006408521.1:17660646-17663541 GCF_000296735.1 Chrysochloris asiatica
TCTCTTTTCATCTCCCCTTGCCCTGATTTTTCTAAGGGTTATTTTTATTTCTTCCTTTTATTTTTCTCTTCAAAAGCTCTACTTTCCTGTCACTCATTCTCTTTTTAGTTATTATATTCTTTTTTTCTGGTCCCTGTCAGTTTTTAATTCTGTTTCCTACTTTTAAGATATCACAGACGGCCATGTCTGGAGACTTACGATTTTTTGTTTAAGTTCTTTGTTTTTGGAAATGCAGGAACTGACAAGTCTTGCTTATTTCATCAGTTCATTGAAAAAAATTCAAAATTGGTTCAAATCATACAAAAGGAGTGGAATTTGGTTCAAACATAATAAATGTTGGCAGTAAATATGTAAAGTTACAGATATGGGATACAGCAGAACAAGAGCCATTCAGGTCTGCGATGAGAAGTTATTACAGATGTGCAGCTGGAACTCCCCTTGTCTATGACATTACCAGCTGAGAAATTTACAATGCACTTACTAACTGGTTAACAGATGTCAGAATGCTAGCAAGTCAAAACATTGTGATCATCCTCTGTGGAAATAAGGACATGGTTGCAGATGTGAAGCTACTTTCTTAGAAGTTTCCATATTTGCTCAAGAAAATGAGCTAATGTTTCCAGAAAGAAGTGCACAAGAATATATACAGTACATACATAACAAGTACAGTAACATGGAAGAATGTAGGCCTTTGTGCAGTGTGCAAGAGAAAGACTTAACAGAATTGAGTCAGGTGAACTGGATCTGGAAAGAATGGGCTCAGATATCCAGTATGGAAAACTGCCTTGAGATAACTCAGGTCTCCATGTCAAGAAAAGGCCCAGAGTGCTCAAGAATGTTGTTGTTAAAAAAAAAAAAGAAAAAAAGAATGTGGTTGTTAAAGCTCAGCACTAGGGCAAACAAGGTGTATGTACATACAATGGAATTTGGACAAAATTGTTGGAGCTTGAAGAATCTTAGTTTTTGCTTTGTTTTATTTTTTACCACCATCTCTTTCTATAGAAGTAGATCTTTGTGGGGGAAAAAATAATTTAGGATGTTATGGACACTAGTAGATATGGCAAAGCAAACTATATAATAAATCTTACTCAATGGACAATACCATAAAATGTATGCATATGGATGTAAAATTTTTCTGTTCCACATTTTCCCTTTCACCTTTATTTTGAAAACTGGCCATGTACTGTATATATTCCAGCCCAGCGGAACGCCACAGAATGGAATATGAGGCATGATATAATAGAATGTGGTGCTAAATGATGCAGTTGAATATATTTTTTAATCATATGAACTAACACTTGTTAACTGTGAGGTGTGCTTTTATCAATGATCCTGCACAGCTGGTTTACTTATGACCTGATACTCTTGGCTCTGGGACTGCTGCCCAGTCATTAATTTTGCTTAGTGCATTCTACCAGGCGTTTATGTGATTTACACCTGAAATATCAAATCAGCAGCTACTCATTAACAGACCAAAATAAAATGAAAAAAATGGGAGTGTCTTTTTCAATGAAAAAAAAATGGTATTTAAGTACTTAATAAAGCATTGACAGAAAAATCGAAGAAAACAAAACAGAAAACCTAGAAGAATTCAGGAAAACACTACAAGAATAGAAAAAATAAATGCAAATTTTTAAACAATATAAAACCTGTACTAATTATACATTTCTAATAAATCTAGAAGATCAATACTAAGAGTTCAGAAATGGACAATGCACAGAAAGGACAAATAAGCAGATTCGAAGAAATAAAACCCAAATTAGTGAGTTTGAAGATAAATCTCTCAATACCAGTATGCTAGAAGAGCAATCAGCAGAAAGAACGATAAAACCCAAAGGAAGTCTAAGAGTTATGTGGGACACTGTGCAGAAGAGCAACTTATTGGTGATTGGAATTCCAAAAGAGAAAGGAACAATAAAAAGCACAGAAAATTGTCAGAGTTATTGGAAGAAAACTTACCTGACATCATGAAAAATGAGAAGATAAGTATCCAAGAAGCTGGACAAACCATAAGCAAGAAAGATCCCAAAAGAAAATCACCAAGACATCATAATCACTTTCCAAAACTGAAGACAAGGAAAGAATCCTGAGAACAGCTCAGGAAAATACAAAAAATTACCTACAAAGGACAACCAGTAAGACTAAGTGTGGATTTCTCAGCAGAAATCACACAGGCAAGAAGGCAATGGGATGGTATAACAAAAAGACTGAAAAGAAAAAAATTTCCAATCAAGGGTCATATACCCAGCAAACTGTCCCTCCAATATGGTGGTGAAACTAGGACATTTCCAAATAAAGAGAAATTTAAAGAATTTGTAATAATGAGACCAACTTCATAAAAAACACTAAAGGATGCTCTTTGAACTGAGAACCAACAACAGTAGGCAACAACCTGAGATTAACATCCATGACAACACCAACATGCTCTTTACAAAAGACACATCTTCTACACAAAGACAGAAACATTAAAAATCAAAGTCTGGAAAAAATATATGAAGCAAATAGCAATAAAAAATGAGCAGGAGTGGTAATTTTAACCTCTGACAAAACAGACAAAGAGACAAAGGACATTATATAATGATGTAAGGGTCAACTGAACATGAGGACATAACCATAATAAAAATCTATGCCTTTAAGGAAAGAGCCTCAAAATATATAAATAAAACTCTAATAGACCTGAAGAAAGAAATAGACAACTCTACAATAATAGCAGGAGATTTTAGTACACCACTTTTTATGAAGGACAGAAAAACCAGAAACTCAACAAGGACAGAAAAGAACTAAACAACTCAATCAATCAACTTGACCTCATAGATATATATACAGAGGACTCAATCCACAAAGGCAGAATAACAATATCCATTATTTTCCAGTACACATGGAACATTCTCCAGA
>NW_006408521.1:17666156-17671574 GCF_000296735.1 Chrysochloris asiatica
GTGAGCTAAGTCCGACCACGTTCAATAAAGTCCTGCCAACCGGGTTGAGACCTGCTTGGCCAGCAATATAGCGAGACCTGGGGACTCCTGGGCCCAGGGACGGGGATAGCCGTAGAGGACTAGAGCAAGAGAGTGAAGGGTCTGGCTGATAAGAAGTGAGGGGAGATAAACAAGAACACCCATACTTGCAGATAGTACCCATTTGACCTGGCTGCAATGGCTGGATGACCAGAACTCGAATAGAGGAAGGAAGAATAGGAAAAAAAAGAATAATCTGCTACAATTTGATGAACTTGACCTATGCTTGTGGATGTAGTAGCTCAAAACAGGGAACAAATCTTTACAGAGAGGATCATTCCCACCTCCTCAGTACACAGGGTTGACAGGGATGGGCAACTTAGACATTGGCTACCCAAAATAGGGGGGGGTACAAAGGCACGAAGTGACTGGCTTACAAGCTTTCAAAAGGGAGCCTAGTTTCAGAGGGTATGGGGGAAGGCAGAATCTTCACTGAGAGGTTTCCAACCTGTCTGGATGGGGCTTGTGAAAGGAGATGGCTATAAGACTCTTGTGGTTCAATAATGAATAATTGCTATCAGGACTGATTGTGAGTGTTGCAAATGTAAAGGTAGACTAGATGTTTTGTAACAAGGAGGGGAGTGGCTGATCTTGCAGTCCAGGAGCAGAAGAACCTGGGACCATCAATAGAGAAGAGTGCAGGACTCTATCCAGAGAAGTAGTGACACTAGAGATGGAGGTAGAGATGATGATGTGGAGAGATGGAGTGTCTGGGGACTCTGGACTCTGGGAGGGAGAGGGTCTGTGTGCTGATGGCCAGGGCGCAGGCTTGAGTGGTGTAATCTCTGGCTGTTTGATGATGCGTGCAGGGAATTGTAATCATTGCAATTAAACGAAATTAGATAGGATGAATGTAAAGCTAATGTTCTCCCATGTAAACTATCACATAATTCACAATAAAAACTAAAAAAAAACAAACAAACAAACAAAAAATAAGTTGGATACTTTTACACTAGTAGAGTTCTGAAAAGGAAATCAGAAAAACAATACCATTTATAATAGCCACCCAAAACTTGAAATACTTGGGAATATATGTAAACAGAAAAACAAAAAGACCTATACAAAGAAAGTCATAAAAAAAACTGCAAGAAAAAAAAAAGGGGGAGAGAAAGATCTGCAGAAATGGAGGAATATATCCTACTTGTGGATATGAAGAGTTAACATTGTGAAAATATCAACACTACACAAAGCAATCTATTATCCCAATCCAGATGCCAACATCATTCTTTAAAGCAGTGCAAAAACTAATCACTAACTTTACATGGAAAGGAAAGAGACCCTAGACAGACAAAAAGCATTAATAAAAAATGAAGTACGAGTCCTCTCACTTCTTGAACTCAAAATGTACTATACAGCCACAGTAGACAAAACAGCCTGTAACAGTGCAACAACATACAGATCGATGGAACAGAACTGAACACCCAGAAGTAAATCCATCCACCTACAGTCAGCTGGCCTCAGACAAAGGGCCCGAACGCATTAAATGGGGGAAAGAAATAATCTCTTCAACAAATGGTGCTGGCAAAATTAGAAACCTACTTGCAGAAACATGAAACAAGACCTATATCTCACACTATATACAAAATGAACTCAACGTGGATTGAAGACCTAAATGTAGAACTCAGAACAATACAGATCATCAATAAAAATGTAAGGACAAACGTAGGAGCTCTTACACAGAACATAAATATCCTATCAAACATAACTGAAAACACACAAACAGAAAACAAAATAGATGACTGGGAATTTCTAAAAATTAGACACTTATTTGCATCAAAGGAATTCACAAAAAGAGTCAAAAGAGAACCCAAAGACTAGGGGAATATGTTTGGCAATGACATACTAGAAAAAGGACAACACTCCAAAATTTACAGAGCATTTCAACACCTCAGTAAGACAAATAATCCAATTAAAAAATGGGCAGAGGCCATGAACAGACACTTCACCAAAGACGACATTCAGGTGGCTAACAAACATATGAAGAAATGCTCAGGATCATTTCACTACTGTTGTTTCGTTGTTTGTTGTTTTAAGTGCCATCGACTCCTATGACCCACATAGGGTTTCTGAGGAGCTGCTGGAGAGTTTGAATGGCCAACCTTGCGGTTCCAAACTGATCTTGCAGTCCACTGTTGTTGTTAAGTGCCCTTGATGCAATTCTGAGCCTACATAGGGCTTCCAAGGGAGGAGTGGCTGTTGAGCTTGAACCATCGACCTTGTGGTTCAAAGGACTTTGCAATCCAGGGCATTAACCCACAGCACCACACCAAGACTCCTCAGGACTCCAGAAGAGAGATGCAAATCAGAACAACAAGTACTAACAGAAAAATTTTTTAAAAAAAAATAGAAAACAACAAATGCTGGTGAGGGAGTGAAGAAATTGGGATCCTCCTACACTGCTGGTGGGACTATAAAATGGTGCATTCACTGCAGAAATCTATATGGCACTTTCTCAAACATTTGGAAATAGAAATACCATATTGCCCAGCAATCCCTCTATATCCTCAAGAAATAAGAGTTGTGAGAAGACCAGATAAATGCATGCCCATGTTCACTGCAGCACTGTTTCCAATAGCAAAAACATGGAGGCAGTCTAAACACACAGCAACACAAGAATAGTCAAAACTAACTTCTAACTTTTAATACAATGGAATATAATGCAAAGCTGGACAGTAATGAAGAATCTGCAAAACACCTCACAACACAAGTGAACCTGGAGGACATTTTGCTGAGTGAAATTAGTCAGTCACAAAAGGACAAATATTGCATGAGACCACTGTTGTAAAAAGTTAAGAAAAGATTTTCTTGCTAAATGAACATTGTATGAAGGTTACAAGGTGGGGAAGAAAAAAATTAAGTGAAAAGAGGTCAATACTGTTAACTGATGGTGCATGGAGTGGATTTCAATCAGTGAAATGACATGACATGTGTTAAATGTGAAAATGATGATCTGTTCCGTAAATCTTCACTCAATTCATAACAAAAAGTTAAAAAAAAAGGACTCAAACATAGCAACCTAGAAAGTATAAGAAAATATCCAAAACCAGTTGCCACCGAACTGATTTATGGTACCTCCATGTGCTTCTTAGTAGAACTACATATAGTTTTGATGGCTGATTTTCAGTAGGTTGCCAAGACTTTCTTCTGAGGCACCTTTGAAGAGACTGAAACTTCCAACCTTTTAGTGAGCAGGTGAGTGTGTTAGCCATTTGTACTATGCTGGGGTTCCAAAAAAATACCAGATAGGTATAAATGCTATGAAGCACAAAGGGACAATGTGAATGAGAATCTGATTCTTAAAACTCAAAATCAAGCCCACAGCAGTCCAATCATTTCTGACTCAGTGATGCAACAGGACAGAGTAGAACCACTCCATAGGGTTTCTAAGGATGTAAATCTTACGGAAGCAGACTGCCTCATATTTTTCCTGCAGAGCGGTTGGTTCTTAGCTGTGTGCTTAAGCACTGCAATGAAAGAGTGCCCTGAGAATCTGATAGGGTATTTACATAAGATGGTCATTAAAGGCCTCCTTAGGGTCTATGGGTGACACAAACAATTTGATCTGGACTGATAACCGCAAAGTTGCCATTTCAAACCCATCGGCTGCTCTTGAAAACTCCATACAAGATGGCTCTCACCTGGAACCAAGGAGGCAGCAAACAGCAACAACTTGCCTAAAAGCTGATTGTTTGTATCCACCTAGCAGAGCTATAGAAGAAAGGCCTGGAAATCTAATTCATAAAAATTAACCCACTGTCATGGAGTTGATTTCAACTCATAGCAACCCTATATATGGTTTGCGAACTGTAAATCTTTACAGAAGCATTTAACCTCAAATTTCCCCCACTGAGTGGCTGGTAGGTTTGAACTGCCAACCTAGTGGTTAACAGTTAATGCTTATTCTACAGCACCACCAGCCATTAAAAACTTATAGGACAGTCCTAGCATTTGGGTAGTGATGAGTCCAAATTGACTTAACAGCAAAGGGTTTACTTTTGTTTTATTTTTAAAGACCTCTTTGGTTGTTGTTATTAAGTGCCATAAAGTTGGTTCCAATTCATAGCCATCCTGTATAGGGTTTCCAAGGAGCAGCTGGTGAGTTTGAACCACTGACCTTGCAGGTCAGACCAACCTTATAACCCAGTTCTTTATTCCACAGCGCCACACCAGGACAGCTAATGGTTGGATGAAAAGGTATCATCCATGTCCTACATCCTAGTATTGCACTGTAGGTTAAGCAAGTTAGTTTTGAACCACAAGTTTAGTGGTTCAAACCTACAAGGTTCAAACCTTGGGAACCCTATACAGGCACTGCTGAGTTAGAACCAACAGCACTCAACAACAACAAATCCAATAGGACAACTGGTGTAGAGGATGCAAAACATCAAATGCAAAGGTCTTTAAGCAAGAATAAACCTTTAGAGCAGGGGTTGTAGGCAAATTATTCTGGAAAGAAGCACACAGTAAATATTTTCGACCTTGTGAGTTACATAAGGTCTCGTGTGCATAGTCTTCTTTGTTTTTGTTCTTGCTGCTTTGGATGTTTCACAACCCTTTGAAATGTAAAAATCATTCTTAGTTCCTTGGCAGTATACAACAAATGTCCAGGCTGACCCCTACTTTAAAGGAAACTCTAATCAGCTCCCACTAGAGAGCAAGGAGACATGGGGAAAAAATGGTTAAAAGATGAGGTCTGAAAGATAAGTAAACACTGGATTATGTAGGGCCTTTTAGACTATTAAACTTTAAAATTTTTATTTTCTAAGTATGATAGGAATTCCCTGGAGAATTTTAGGCAGGGCAGTGCCATGATCTGAAGGAAGCTTTAAAAAGATCAGCATGGCTCTACGTCATAGGGGGAGAAGGGTGGAAACAGACAGTTGGCGAGGAGATTAGTTATTGTATCATCTCTGCAAGAGAGGCTAAGGATGGTGGTGGTAGAGAAGGAAATAAATAACTGTAAGAAAACTGAACTAAATGGCAAGATTCTTCAAATTTTTCTTTAAAATCAGTAGTGGTATAAAGAGCTTGAATAGAAGCTATAAATGGCATATTTCCTATGAATCAAAAAAATATGCTATAAATGGTATATTTATTTGATTCATAGGAAAATCTTGGTTAGGTGAATTTTTATATATATTTGAATTTCAGGGCAATCATCTTTTCCTCTCTCCCTTAGTGAAATGATTCACATTTTTTAATCTGGTTTCCAGGACCTGTTATTTTCCTACTTCCATTTATATGCAATATGATAAAGCATGCTCAAAATGCTCCTCCAATATAATGTTGTTATTGTTAAGTGCTGTCCAGTCGGTTCTGGTTAACAGCAACTCTGTATAG
>NW_006408521.1:17673229-17673695 GCF_000296735.1 Chrysochloris asiatica
ATCACACTAGGATTCCATGTCATAGGTTAGTTGCTTAGAAACAGACTCTGAGACCAAGACTTGCATGCAAATAATTTATTAGGAGAGGGCACAATTGGTAGATACACCAGCAGTGAAATGAAGACAGTAGGACTATTGATAGGGAGACACTAATTCTCAGTGTGATTTCAACTCAGTCCTTAGTTGATTCTATGATAACCTCTGGTGTTGGGATGGTCCTCGAACTTGTGCCCAAATGAGGTAAGGAAGTTGAGTTTTTGTGTTTTTTTTTAAATGCTTTATTGTGAATTATGTGATAGTTTACATGGGAGGACATCAGCTTCACAGTGATCCCGTCGTATATCGTTTCCTTGCCATAATTACAATCCTTCCATGCATCATCCATCAACGAAAGGGTATACCCCACAAGCCTGCACCCCGGTCGTCTTCATATCAGGAAGTTGAGCTTTTTATATCCTTGCATCAG
>NW_006408521.1:17689158-17690987 GCF_000296735.1 Chrysochloris asiatica
AAGAAGAAGTACAATATGAAACCATATGATGGTGGCACCTGTTTTAGGGGGTCAGGGAGGGGCTTTCTGAAGTATAGAAGCTTAAAGAACAGCCTTAAAGTACATGGCACAGAAGAAGGTTGTTCCCTGTAAAAGGGTTTCACGTTTCTTCATAGCTTCAGGCTCTGAAGAAGGTGAGGCATGGAACATTTTGTTGATGTTAAGTGCCGTAGAGTCAGTTCTGACCCATTAGCAACCCCACATAGGGTTTCTGAGGAGCAGCTTAGTGAGTCTGAACCGCCAAGCTTATAGTTCAAATGGACCTTGTGGTCCAATGCTTGTCCTGCAGCGCCACACCAGGACCCCATGGTACATTTAAGCAATTGATTAAAAAACCAGCAGCCAGCATACTAAAGCTGAGTTCAGCTGGGAGGAAGAACAAGGTGGTGCAAGGTGAAACTGGGCCAAAGTGAATGAAAATCTATCACAAGTATTTTTGGGTTTTCTTAATTTAAGAAAAAAATCCCAATTGAAATTATTTTAGTTACAAAAAGTTACCAAAAAATCCCTCTCCATTTTTTACCCATATGCTCCAAATATTAACATCTTACATGTTGCTGTTTAGCCAACTCCATGACACCTAACAACATAATGCTGGTATAATTATTAAAATCAGAATATCAGCATAAATTTAATACTATAATTCACAGGCTTTATTTTACCAAGTGTCTCATTACTGTCCCTTACAGAATCCCATCTAGGAATACACAATGCATTTAGTTGTTATAACTCCTTAATCTTCTTTAATCTGAGCCAATTCTGTAGTCTTTGTCTTTTATGATCTTGACCCTTTTAAAGGGTAATGACCAGTAATTTGTTAGTTGTTGTTGTTAAGAACCGTAGAGTCGGTTCTGACTCATAGCGACCCTGCACAGGGTTTCCAAGGCTGTAAATCTTTACGGAAGCAGAAAGCCTCATCTTTCTCAAATGGAATGACCCCTAATTCAGGTTTACATCTCATGATCAAATTCAAGTCATGCATTTTTTTGGAAAAAATACCAGAGAAGTAAGGTTATGTCTTTTTCAGTACAGCGTATCAGGAGGAACATCAGTCCGATTAGTTTTAGTGTGGCACTGGTGGACAAAGCACTGTCACAAGGTCTGTTTGAACCACAAGGTGAATGGTTCAAACTCACCAGTCGCTCCTTGGAAACCGTATACAGGGTCACTATGAGTTGGAATTGACTCAAAGGCACTTAATGACAACAACAATTTTGGTGAAGTCACTGAGAATTCTCCACTGTTAAGCTCTATTTTTCCCTTTTTACTTTAAAAATCTTTGGGGAGCTATTTTCTGACTACATGAATATCCTGTTGCTATTTTGTGACTATGTGAATATTCATTTCTTAACATACTTTTTTTTTTAATGTTTTATTGTGAATTGTGTGATAGTTTACATGAGAGAACATCAGTTTTACATTCATTCTATCATATATCGTTTCATTGCCATGGTGACAATCCCCTCCATGCATCATTAACCAACCAACCAAAGGGTATACCCTGCAAGCCTGTCCCCCACAACCCACCCCCCAGTCTTCAGCACACAGCCCCCCTTCCTCTCTGGATCTAAAGTCCCCAGCTGCTCCATCTCTCCACGTCATCGTCTCTGCCTCCATCTCAGGTATCACTGCTTCTCTGGGTAGGTTCCCACTCTCCACTCTTCTCCATTAATAGTCATAGGGACCTCCGCTCCTAGACTGGAAAGTTAATCCCTCCCCTCCTTGCTATAAAACGTCTACCTGTACATTTCCAACCCTCACAATATTCACTATTGTACAAGAGACCCATC
>NW_006408521.1:17693167-17699778 GCF_000296735.1 Chrysochloris asiatica
ATTATAATTAATTACTATTAATATTATTAACTCTGTTGCTCAAAATGACCTTTATTTTAACAAGTAAGAGCCAAGACAAGTTTGTTCCTAAATCCTCCTCACACAGTCCCATCGATCTTTGAACACTTCCCTATTTTCTGGCACCACAGATGTTCCAGGCTTATGTACTTTTTCTTAACCAGTTTGTTGTTGTTGTTAGGTGCCATTGAGTCATCACCAACTCATACCAACCCTATACCCAACAGAACGAAACACTGCCCAATCCTGGGCCAACCTTATAATCGTTGCCATGCTTGAGCCCATTGATGCTGCCACTTTGCCAATCCATCTTGCTGGGGTTCTTCCTCTTTTTCTCTGACCCTCCACCTTACCAAACATGATATCCTTTTAACCAGTTTGGAATCAGCAATTTCTCCAAATAGCCCTGGTTCCCTTTATTGAAAAATAAGTATCAGGTGTCTTCAGTGATTCTGGAATATCATTCTTAAACACTGTTAGCATATCAAACCTCAAGCCAAACCCACTGCTGTGGAGTCAATTCTGACTAACAGCAACCCTACATGACAGAGTAGAACTGTTGGCCATCTTTAGAGAAGCACACTGCTACAGCTTTCTCCCAGAGTGGCTGGCACGTTGGAATCACTGTGTTTCTGTCTTTTGGGCTGGAATCACTGTCTTTCTGTCTTTTGGGCTGGCAACTTAGTGCTTTAACCACTAGGGCTTCTTTTTAAGCAGAAAGATTTAGAAAAGCTATGTATGCTAAATTTATATTGATATTGCCAATTACAATCTAATAATCACAGGGCTCATTCTAGTTTTAGAAGTCTCTTTTATTTATTTTTTAAATTCACTTGGTTACAGGCCAGACTTTGTGCTAGACAATGGGAAAAAAAAAGTAAAAAACCAAACAGATATGGTCCTGTCCCTGTTCCTATGGAGTTTAGATTCTAATAGACTCAAGAATCACTAAATGTATGTTACTAACTCATCAGAACTTAAACAAACCACATCAAGATAAAAGTAAATGAGCAACAGGATCAGTTTTGCCTCTCTAAAAGATCATTCTACCAGAGAATCAAAGGAAGAAGCTAATTGCCAAATTAAGTGAGACAAAATGTAGAGTCCAATTTGAGATTGGTCTGGTGTGACGGTGTGGGCTAATGCGTTGGACTGCAAAGCCACTTTGAACCACAAGGTTGGTGGTTCAACTCACCAGTTGCTACTTGGAAACCCTATATAGGGTCGCTATGGGTCAGAACCAACTCAACAGCACTTAACAACAACAACAACAAAGTAGTCAAGGAGCCCTGGTAGCACAGTGGGTTAAATGTTGGACCACTAACACAAAAAGCTGGCAATTTAAACACACAGGCCTCCCCACAGGAAAAAGATGAGGCAGTCTGCTTCTGTAAAGATTTATAGTCTCAGAAGCCTAAGAAGCAGTTCTACTCTGTCCTACAGGGTCACTACAGTGGGTGAGAAGTAGCCAATGTAAGAGAGGGCAGTTACCTGGAGTAGGATTAAGGTGGAGAATGGAAACAAATGGATTTAAGAGATATTTATCGTTGTTGTTAAGTGCTATCAAGTCAGTTCTGACTTATACCAACACAGTATAGGGTTTCCAAAGAGCAGCTGGTGGGCTTGAACCGCCAAACCACTGACCTTGTGGTTCGCAGTCCAGTGCTTATTATACAGTGCCACACCAGGACTCTAAGAGATATTTAGGAGATAACATATCTGTTTTTTCCATTAAATTGTACACAACCTGCTAACAGTGTGTATTATTCACATCTCTGTACTCCCAATATCATAGACAGCGTCTGGAACGCCATAGTTGGAGTTCAGGAAGTAATGCTGAGATAAATTATTAATTGAATAGTGATCTTTTTCAGAACTTTACCAAGTTGCAATTTCAGCTGTAGGATTTTAAATTAAGCATGATGCTTTCCTAAAAGCCTACAGTAAGGAACGCTGGTGGCACTGTAGGATAAGTGCTGGACTGCTAAACACAAGGTTGGCAGTTCAAACCCACCAGATGCTCCACAAGAGAAAAATGAGGCTCCCATAAATATTTACAGCCCCAGAAACCTACACAGGGTCACAATGAGTCAAAATCAACTGGTAGGCACCAAACAAGAGCAACAAGAGCCTAAAAGAGGAGATCTATTTATATAGAATATCCATCCTCCCAAAAAGGTGTGTCTTGATCTTCTAATTTATTATGTACATGCTGTCTTCTATTATTCTTTCATCTTAGCCAAGATTTAGAATCCAGAGTTATAAAACAGAGGTAAATATTTGTCTATAACAATTAAATTTCATTTCACCTATGAGACTGGTAAAAATTGTTGTTGTTAGGTGCCATCGAATCTGTACGAACCATAGTGACACTATGCACAGCAGATTGAAACACTGCCCGATCCTGGGCCAACCTTACTACTGTTGCCACACTTGAGTCCATCGATGCTGCCACTTGGCCAATCCATCTCGCTGGGGGTCTTGCTTTTTTTCTCTGACCCTCCACCTTACCAAACATGATATCCTTCTTCAGTGACTGGTCCCTCCAGACAATATGTCCAAAGTATGAGAGACGAAGTTTGGCCATCTTGGCCTCCAAGGAACACTCTGGCTGCACTTCTTCCAAAACGAATCTCTTGGTTCTTTTGGCAGCCCACGGCAATTTCAATATTCTCCTCCAACACCATAACTCAAAAGCATCCATTTTTCTACGGTCTTCCTTATTCACTGTCCAGCTTTCACATACATATGAGGTTATTGAAAATACCATGGCTTGGGTCAGGCACCTTAGTCCCCAAGCTGACATCTTTGCCCTTCAATACTTTAAAAAGGTTTTGTGCAGCAGATTTGCCTAATGCAATACGTCCTTTGATTTCTTGACTACTTGCTTCCATGACTGTTGATAGTTGATCTAAGAAGAATGAAGTCCTTGACAATTTCAATCTTTTCTCTGTTGATAAGAATGTTGCTTATTGGTCCAGTGGTGAGGATTTTTGTTTTCTTTACATTGAGATGTAATACACACCAAAGATTGTGCTCTTTGATCTTCATCAGTAAATGTTTTAAGTCCTCTTCACTTTCAGCAAGCAAGGTTGTATCATCTGCATATTGCAGGTTGTTAATGAGTCTTCCTCCAATCCTGATGCCACGTTTTTCTTCATATAACCCAGCGTCTTGGATGATTTGCTCAGCATGCAGGTTGAATAAGCATGGTAAAAATTAATGCCTATTAATTGCCTATCCCTGGCAGGTGGTAGGACAAGGGGAAGCTTCTGTTTCCTTACTTCTCAAATGAGGTAATTTTGCTGTTAAGTGCCATCGAGTTGGTTCTGACCCATAGTGACCCTGTACAGGGTTTCTGAGACCGTAAATCTTTACGGTAGCAGAGCGCCTCATCTTTCTCCTGCGGAGCAGCTGGTAGTTTCGAACTGCTGGCCTTAAGGTTCGCAGCCCGATTCATAACCACTACGCTACCAGAGCTCCAAATGGGGTAATAGTGAGGTGAAATGTTTCTGCTTGCAAACAGGTATTCAAGAAAGGCAGGCACTCTGCCTTTTTTTTTACATATGCATATATCAGCACATGACGCGTTGTAGATGCTGAATAAATTGATGCCCACTAAGGGAAGCTGTTAATGAGATCTGGTAGCATAGTGGTTACGAATCAGGCTGCGAACCTCAGGGTCAGCAGTTAGAAATTACCAGCCGCTCTGCGGGAGAAAGATGAGGCTTTCTGCTCCCGTAAAGATTTACAGCTGCAGAAACCCTGTACAGGGTTGCTATGAGTCAGAACCAACTCCACGGCGCATAATAACAACAAGGTAAGCTGTTAATACTCCCTCAGCTACAGTGTCTCACAATGTCTCTGAGGTAGGTGGTTGCATGCCATTTACTTATATTATACCTTGTTCCAAAAAGTATCTAAGGCAGGTAGGTGTTCAATAGTTGTTGAATGACTATCGGCCACACTTTACATTGCAGTCAGATGTTCTTTCTTTTTTTTTTTTTTTTTTGCTTTTCCACAATAAAACACAATATTGTATTTTTAAAGCTTTTGAATACTCCTTCATTTGCAGCATGTATTTTCTTTTTCTAATTTAGTTTTCAGTTTTTAACTATGAAATGCATGTTCATGGTAGCTCATACCTTACTGATCCCAGCATGGGTCTCCAACTTTACTTTCATTCCTATGAGATCCTTCATGTCTTTCCAATGAATTTCATTTTTGCTTAAGTTCACTTAGGGTTTCTCAACATCAGCACTGCTAACATTCTGGGCTACATACTTTTTTGTTGTAAGGGACTGTCCTGTGCATGGTAGGCTGTTTAGCAGCATCCCTGGTCTCTACCCATTAGATGCTAGGAGCATCCCCAATTTGTAACAACCAAAATTGTCTCCAGATATTATTAAATGTCCCCCTGGGAAGGAGGGAGTAACACTGAATTATCTAGAACTGACTGATGTTATAAAAATCACTAACTGATGGATACTAAATTTTGGATATTAAATTATTAGTCCATATAGAAATATTGGAGTCCTGGTGTGGCACTCTATGATAAGCACTGAACTGCATGGTCGGTTTGAACCACAAGATCAGTGGTTCAAACTCACCAGCCACTCTTCAGAAACCCTATACAGGGTCACTATGAATCGGAACCAACTCAATTGCACTTAACAACTTAACACAGAAATACTTTTTAATAATAGTTCAGCTACACAATGTTATACAGTATGGGTATGTGATAAATTATTTAATCAGTCTCCTAATGGATATTAAGGTTATGTCTGGTGCTATTTTTATATGACAGTTGTATTGAGATTTATAATACACATAAGACACAAGACTGGGTGATGTTTAATTGTTACGCATGTGTATACAATCATTATGAGTCAGAGCAGGCTTGATGGCAACTAAAGTAACAACCATCTAACTCTGATTTACTATTTCTAAGAATGCAGTGCTACATGGAGAGGAGAAACCCTCTTATGAGGATTACTCTAGAGTCCGACAAACCCAAACTTGAATCCCAACCCCACATAGCATGTGAACCTTAACTATATTAATTTCTTTCAACTTTGATAAAGTGGGGAGATTCCTATATCATAAGAGTTTTATGAAAGGAAAGAAGGAAAAAAATAGCAATAAATAATGATCCAGTTGCTGTCAAGTCAATCGTGTCTCATGCAGACACCACGTGTGTCAGGGTAGAACCCTTCTCCATGTGGTTTTCAAAGTCTGATATTTTTTGGGGAAAAATCTTACAAGTTGCCTCTGGGAGACTCGATCTTCCAAACTTTTGGTTACTAGCTAAGCACAGTCACCATGTGCACCACTCCGGAAGCCCAACAAATAACAGCAAAATGCTATTACAATGGCAAGCACTTTATACATTTATCAAAATTCTAATAACATTTTAGTGTTTCTGAAATAAAGCATCTCTAAATCTAATTTATCTGCCTCGTGGAACTATTACATAAGCACTATCTAGCCTAAGAAGTATCTACATATTGAAAATTATAATAAGATTATATTATTTCTCAAAGACCATAGTAATTTAGAGCAGAGCCTCCCATATATTCCTCACAAGCTAGTGGCAGGGGAAAGTGAGCATCCTGGAGCTATTGAGGGTGCTGGGGAGTCTGGTGACACAGTCGGAAATAGATAGGTATCAAGTCAAAGTTACCTTTTAAGCTCCAAGTTATCTCTTTAAATTTCATAAACATTTTGCATTATTGATTTTAAAAGCATTTTGGTTTCTGAACTCCATTTACTTTAAAAATACTCCAAAGACCTTTTGGTCATGTGGGTCATATCTACTGATATTTACCATATCAGAAATAATCTGAAAAACTTTAAATATATTATTTAATCGACTTAAAAATAATGATACAACTATTATTATATGCTGACATAACTAAGATTTTATGACAGAATATTTTTCTAAACAAAAATATTGCTAAGAAGAATAGCAATTTTATTTTTGCAAATCTCATTAATGTCTGGCTTAATAAAAATATGTTTATTCTAGTATCCTTTTCTGCATTGAATCTATTAATATGTAGTTTTGGTTAAAGTACACAAAGAAAATATGGGGACTCACACAGATATGCAGTTGGGAGAGGGAAACATATTTTAATAGCCTTTTCAGGTAATTGTGGATATTATCTTTAAGACTACATAAAAAATCAATAAATGACAGTTTTTAAAAAGTTAGTTACAATATGGAATCTTAAATTAAATAACCTATTATGCCCTTTTACATTAAAATAAATTACTTGGTCTACCTTGTACTTTGGATTGTCTTAAAATCTTAAGATTTTATGACACATATGGATCATGTGGATAATACACTGAGTTAGGCAGGTCTTCCAAATGTTGACACATTTCATTAAACAAAAGGAAAAACTTATGTTTATTACTATCACCACCAATTTCATTAGAAAGTTTTAAAGTACGCAGAAGCGTCAAGCTCACAGTAGCCGTTACAAGTTTTCCTGAATTCTAATTTTCACTTAAAAGTTTTACTTTTTTCATTGGCAAAGCAGAGTGTCCGTTGGTTTCCTTAAAATGACAGGCTCAAAAAAAAAAAAAAA
>NW_006408521.1:17700118-17741602 GCF_000296735.1 Chrysochloris asiatica
CAACTTCACCATCAAATTTAGAACATTTTCATCAAACCAAAAAGAAACTTTGCATCCATTACTAGTTAGTCCCCATTTTCCATCCATCCTCCAAGCTCTGTTGTTGTTGTGAAGTGCTGTTGAGTCGGTTCTGACCCACAGCGACCCTGTATAGGGTTTCCTAGGAGCAGCTGGCGAGCTTGAACTGCTGACCTTAGGCAACAACTAATCTAGTTTCTGTGTTTATAGATTTGTCTTTTTTGAATAATTCATATAAATGGAACCACAAACTCACCATGTGGTCCTTTGTGGCTGGCTCCAAAAAGCATAATGTTTTCTAATGTAATGCATGGTGTAACAGAGATCAGTATTTCATTCTTTTGTGTGTGTGTGTGTGTGGGGGGGGTAATATTGATAGCATTCCATTCTATGGATATACTACATTTTAGTTAGGCATTCATCAGGGGATGGACATTTAGGTTGTTTCCACTTTTCACTGTCATGAATGCTGCTACTTTGAATATTAAGGAGCCCTGGTAGTTTAGCAGAGAATGAACTGGGCTGCTAACCACAAGGTCAACAGTTCCAATGTACCAGTCACTCTGTGGGATTGAGGTGAGGCTTTGGGCTCCTGTAAAGATTTACAGCCTCAGAAACCTTATAAAGGGCTGCTAGCTATAAGTCAGGATTGACTACCACTAATACCACTATTAACATTCATGTACAAGTTTTTGTGTGGACCTGTGTTTTCATTTCTATCTGGTATACATTTGGGAGTGGAATTGCTGGGTCACATGGCAACTCTATGTCTAACTTTTTGGGAAACTACTATTCTTCAAAGAGGCTGCATAATTTTCCACTCCCACCAGCAGAGTATCAGGGTTGCAATTTCTTCACATCTTCTCCAATATTTATTATTAGTTATATTTTGATTATTGGACAGTGAATAAGGAAGATCATAGAAGAATTAATGCCTTTGAGTTATGGTGTTGGAGGAGAAAGTGCCATGGACTGCCAAAAGAACCAATAGATCTGTTTTGGAAGAAGTGCAGCCAGAGTGCTCCTTGGAGTCCAGGATGGCAAAGCTTCGTCTCTCATACTTTGGACATATTGTCCGGAGGAAACAGTCGCTGGAGAAGGATGTCATGCTGGGTAAGGTGGAGGGTCAGAGAAAAAGAGGAAGACCCCTAACGAGATGGATTGGCCAGGTGGCATCATTGATAGACCCAAGTGTGGCAGCGGTAGTGAGGTTGGCCCAGGATCGGACATTGTTTCGTTCTGCTGTGCATGGAGTCGCTATGAGTCGGTTCCGACTCGATGGCACCTGACAACAACAACATATTTTGATTATAGTTATCTTAGTGGGAGTGAGGTAGTAATTCCTCATGATTCTGATTTGCATTTCTCCGATGGATAATGACGGTGAGCATGTTTTATGTGCTTAGTGGCCATTTGTATGTGTTCTTTGGAGAAATATGTATTCAAATCTTTTGTCTATTTGGAAAAAAATGGTGTTATTTGTCTATTATTGAAGTATAATTCTTTATATAGTCTAGATGCAAGTCTCTTATCAAATATATGATTTGGAAAGATTTTCTCCCAATTTGTGGCTTGTCTTTTCACCTTCTTGAGAGTTTCCTTTGCAACACAAAAAATTATAATTTTGATTATAAATCTTTCTTTGAGATGAAAACAGTATGCAATGAAAAAACAATCTTTCTTTGAGATGAAAACAGTATGCAATGAAAAAACAATGAGTTCAGTTTATATCTTAATTGCATATGTACTTTTCCTGGAGACAACCATCATACTTTGTATATAACAGAAGAGTACCATAGGATATTAAAAGTATTGTACTCAAGGGTCAAAATTTAATTAAGTAATCTTTACTGCTTAATCAAAACCATTCTTAAGTGAAAGTGGTTTTTTGTTTTTTGTTTTTTTTACTTCATTTACTGAATGTGCTTATTGGTGAAGAATATATTATTATCAGTACAGTTTGGTGCCATTACCTGTATGGTGCTAAGGTGCCAGCAGTTTTATCCACCAATGTTTGTATCATCAGTGCAAATGTCAATACAGTGAGAAAAGCAAATTCCTTAGACACGTTATCCACAACAAGGGACTCCAATACACTAATGATCCTGAGACTGGCACACATTTTGTGTAAGATCACCATGAGTCTGAGCCAATTCAATGGACAACTAACAACATTATTATGAAAATAGTATTGATTTCCAGAAATGCTGCTCTATCAAATCCATGTTTACTTAACAAGGAAAAAAATTCTTTATATATGACATTTTATCATAAAATTGATACTCCAGGAACAAACTTACAAGAAAGAAGATGTAGCTTGTTATCCTGTGATTTTTTACCTACCCTGTCGTTGTTGTTGTTATATGCTGTGGAGTCAGTTCCAACTCATAGTGACCCTGTACAGGGTTTCCGAGGCTGTAAATCTTTACGGGAGCAGAAAGCCTCATCTTTTTCTCCTGCAGAACAGCTGGTAGTTTCAAACTGGTGACCCTGAGGTTCGCAGCCCGATTCGTAACCACTATGCTACCAGACGTCCTTTACCCTGTCATGCCACTGTTTATTTCTAGGGACACAAAGCCCAAACAGAGAAATTTATGCAAGGATAATGAAAATTAATGGCTCTTCCAGCCCATTAATTAGAAAATAAATTAATGGATGATGACTATATAAAACTATTTACCCTTTACAAATATCTACCTTATTATTAGAGCAGTTGTGTGCTGAACATATTCTATTCTCTGGATAGCAAATGTAGATAAATAGATAGGTCTTACAACATCTCCTACAAGTGACTAGTGATGTCTCTGTCAAGACTTGAGAAAACAAAGTCAACTCAAAGTAATCCTGTGGATGCTGAGTTAATAAAATATGCTGTGGGACCAAAGTCCCCCCAGAAAGGCCTACTGCAGAGGCTCAGGCACATTATCTACCAGAGAACTACTTAGCCTATCTAAGGATTCCTAGTGTGGTGCTATAGAATAAGCACTGGACTGCTAACTAAAAAGTCAGCAATTCAAACCTGCCAGGCACTCCTCAGAAACCCTATAAAGGTCTCTATGAGTCAGAACAGACTTGCCAGTACCTAACAACAACAACGGATCTTAAAGGAGTCCTGGTCATACAGTGGATTAATCATTGGGTTGCTAACCAAAAGGTTGGTGGTTCAAACCCAGTAACCTCTAGGTAGAAGACAGATGAGGCAGTCTGCTTCCATAAAGATTTACAGCAGCAAAAACCCTTCGGGTAGTCTCACTCTGTCCTATAGTATCACTAGGAATCATAATAAACTTGACCGCAATGAGGTTTTTTTTTAAGGACCTTAAGGAATTTATACCCATATTAAAGCAAACCTCTAAAAATGGTTTTAGACCATGCCAGGTTCTTAGACCTATTCCAGTCTTTCTTGTTGCTGTTGTTGTTAAATGTGGTCTAGTCAGTTCTGACCCAATGTGATCCTCTATAGGGTTTCTGAGCAGCGGCTGGTGAGTTTGAACTACCGACCTTGCAGTTTGAACTGACTCTGACGTATTAACTAACAGTGCCACACCAGGACTCCATTCCAGTCCTAACTTGCTCTATTTCCAGTCCACACAGTATACCATTTTAAGAATTGTCATTGTTAGGTGTCATTGAGTTGGTTTTGACCCATAGCATTCCTATGTCCCTATGTAAAACAGAACAAACACTGCTCAGTACTGGGTCATCCTCACAATTTACCAAGCATGATGGCGTTCTCCAAGGACTAGATCCTCCTGATAGTAGGTCCGAAGGATGAGAGACAAAATCCAGCCATCTTGGCTTCTAAGGAGCATTCTGGTTGTACTCCTTCCAACACAGATCTGTTCTTCTGGCAATCCATGTCACCTTAATAATTCTTCTCCAACACCATACTCAAATGCATCAATTGTACGATCTTCCTCATTCACTGTCCAACTTTCACATGCATATGAGGTTATTGAAAATACCATGGCTTAGGTCAGGTGCATTTTAGTACTCAAAGTAACATCTTTGCTCTTGAACACTTTAACCAGGTCTTGTGCAGCAGACTGCCTAATGCAATACATCATTTGATTTCTTGACTGCTGCTTCCTTAAGTGTTGATAGTGGTTCCAACCAAAATGAAGTCTTGGCCAACTCTCTAACTCACAACAGGGTTAGACTTGCATTCTATGGAGAATTTCTTATACCTAAGCCATACGTTCTGGTGTGGTGCTGTGGGTTAATACACGAGACTGCAAAGCCATTTGAACTGCAAAGTCAGTGATTCAAGCTCACCAGCTGCTCCTTGGAAACCCATACAGGGTCACTATGAGACGGAACTAACTCAAGGGCACTTAACAACAACAACAACAAGCCATACCTAAGCCTACCTCAAGCAGTTTCCTTCTTTCCTAGGGTAAGGGCACAATTCCATAAACAATTCTACAAAGCTCTTTATTTTCTGTCACTTGCTTTATCTTGTTGGTCTCATCTTGCACCAAGCTCCCTTCTTTGTCTCAGCTTATCCTATTCATCACAGGATTTTTCTTCAAAAGGAATTTGCACACGCCCAGTTCTTTAGTCTGGAATGCCCTTCCCTCCTCCCTTTATCTAGTTAACTCTTACTCTTCCTTAGTAGTTGTTGCTGTTGTTAAGTGTCCTCTAGTTGGTTCTGACTCAAGGAGTGGCTGGTGTGCTGAACCGCCAGCACTGCCATTCCAATCGACCTTGCAGTCCAGCGCATTAGACCGCAGTGCCACACCAGGACTCTTCCTTTAGGCCTCACTATAATGGACATTTCCTTTTTCCCTGACCCCCTGCTTTAGATCAAATCCTTAAGTATAATCTCTCATAAGTCCATTTACCACACTTGTAATTTAAAAATTAATTTGTGCAATTCTCTCTCTCTCAATATAAAATGTAAACACAAAGGTAGGGATTGTGCATTCCTAGTGCCAACTTTACTGTTTGCCACATATGCTCAATAAATATTTTTTTACTCCTCAGAATATTCAACTATACTACACCAAAGGGGCAGCATGGGCCAAAAGAAAAATTCAGAAGGCAGGAAAGCATTGAGTTTCTATTAAAGGACATGCAAAAATTTGGAAATAGTGGTACTGTTGTACAACATGATGAATACACTTAATGTCACTGAATTATACACAAAAAAGGTTGGAATGCAAATGTTTTGCTATATCACAGTCCGATACCTCTTACCAAGCAGGTAAATTGGAGGCTGATTTCTTGAGCAAACGGTAGGAGTTAAAATAGTCAACTACTCTAAATAAAATACCGGCAAAAAAGAGTATCACCTGTAAGTGCTGTGCTGCTTTATAAAATCACCTATGTGAGACCAAAAGGTCTACCATTACTTTGAAACAAAGATGAAAATGTAAGGGGGTAGGGAAACTAAATTAAGGAAATGGAACAAGCAGAATGGAAATAATGGATATTGATGCACTGTGAAGAATTTAACAGATATCATTGAACACGCTGCATTGAAACTGCTGGAAACCTCAACTGCTTCACTGAAAATAGAATAAAATATTATGGAAAGAAAAGTAGCGAATGAATTAATAAATTCAAGATTCCCTATTTAGCCAATCATATTTTCCAGCCTTACTCAATGAAGACTTACATCTCCAGTTACAGAAACTGACTCCTCTTTCTACATCTGTTCATCCTTATCCTGCCCAAGATACTTCCTTATCTCTTCACCCACATAATTCCTCCTCTTGCTACAAGGTGAAACCTAAATTCTTCATGTTTCACAATGTTCTCATTAACATACCAGCCCACAATAATCCCCTCTGAGCTTCTACATTACTTTGTACCTTTATGCCATTCATTTGGTGCTTCATCATGTACTGCCAAGTATCACTCATATTAGTTCAGCTGTAAGTATCCAGTTTTCGCTTTCTAAACACAATCACTTCTAGGTGTACTTTCTAAATACAAGCACTTCTGTTCTTGTTGTGGTTAGCTCCCAATGAGTCAGTTCAGACTCATAACAACCCTGTATAGGGTGTCTGAAGAACAGCTAGTGGTCCATTGCTTATCCTACAGTGCCACAAAGACAATATTCTACATGCTACTTTGGTGACTAGTGACTGGGGGTTTAAAAACTTTAGAGTTTTAAAGGTCCAACTATTGGTCTTTTCTTGTCCGGAGGAAAGAAGAGTGATGAAAGTTGAAGCCGCTTGGAAACAATTAGTCTAATGGACTAATGGACCATGTGACTGTCTCCATGATCCTGAGATCAGAACTAGATGGTGTCTGGCTACCATTACCAACAGACCTGAAAAGGATCACATTAGAATGTCCTGGATAGAGTGGGATAATATGTGGAACAAAACTCAAAATCACAAAACAGACGAGGTTTATTAATCAGATAGACAATGCTGGAACCCTCAGACCTTGGTCACCCTTCAGATCTAGAGCTGAACTCACCCTGTGGCTCAATCTTTAGTAGAGTGAGGTACATACACCAGAGAATAGTCAACCAGTCAATATCAAAAGGGCAGTGTTTACTTAAGGGCAAAATCCAGAAGGATTGGGAAACCAGGAGGAATGGAAACAAGAAACATGGGGAGGAAGTGAGATGTGATGTTACATTACAAGAACTGCAGTCATTGAGATGAAACAAAGTGTATGATTTGTTGAATATAAAACTGATGATCTGCTCTATAAACCTCCACTCAATTCAAAATAAAAAGTTCATGTTTTTTTTAATGGAGGAACAAAAGATTATAGCCAAGAAAATCTTATGGAGCACTTCTACTCTGTAACATATGAGGTTGCCATGAATTGAAGTTGACTCGACAACAATGTGGCTTTAGTTTTGAGTTTAAAGGGGAATTATAGTTGCATTATGGAGTCCTGGTATGGTGCTGTGGGTAAATGAGCTGGACAGCAAGGTCAGTTTGAACCACAGGGTTAGTGGTACGAGCTCACCACCTGCTCCTTGGAAACCCTCTATAGGGTCGCTGTGAGTGGGAACTGATTCATCACTTAACAACAGGAACATAGTTGCACTAAAGAAACAGCAGACAAGAAATCAAATGAAGTATTGCACTAGGCAAATCTGCTGCAAAAGACCTCTTTAAGTGTTAAAGAGCAAAGATATCAGTTTGAGAACTAAGGTACACCTAACACAAACCATGGCATTTTCCATTGCCTCATATGTATGTAAAAGTTGGACAATGAATAAGGAAGACTGTAGAAAAAACAATGCATTTGAGTTATGATTTTGGAGGAGAATATTAAAAGTACCATGGACTTCCAGAAGAACAAACAAATCTGTCTTAGAAGAAGTGCAGTCAGAATACTCCTTAGAAGCAAGGCTGGTGAGACTTCATCTCTCGTACTTCGGACATGTTATCAGGAAGGACCAGTCTCTGGAGAAGAACATTGTGCTTGGTGAAGTGGAGGATCAGGGAAAGAGGAAAATCAAACTAAATACTAAGTAATTAAGACATTTTTTCCTTCAAAATCAGAGAGTAAATTATAATCCCAAGTATCTGAGTTTTATTTGAAAATTCAAAAGCCATAAAAAACAAAGGTAACAGACATTGTTGAGATCAGACTACATGGGTCACCTATTTTAAATGTAAGAATTGTTTCATGAGCTTTATCAGTTATCATTTTTGCACATACAGTAGTACCCAATTTAAGACATATTTGAGTTACAACAAACTGTACTTAACAATTGTCAGGGTTTTTTTTTTTTTTTTTTTTTTTTTTTTTTAAGGTACAGCTTACTGTTAGTAATATAAGGGTAAAAAAGAATTGCTACTAGGGTTCCAATTCATATATGCATGCCTTAATTCCAAACAAAACATGTTTTAAAATGTATCTGCAATCAGTGGATGGTTGCAAACAGTCTCTGAGTAATAAAAACAGTGAGTCTTAGTCTCACTGTTGCTGTTAAGTGCCGTCGAGTTAATTCCGACTCACAGTATAGGGTTTCTAAGGAGCAGCTGGTGGATGTGAACTGCTGACCTTGTGGTTTGCAGTCCAGTGCTAATCCTACAGCACCACATCAGGAATCCATTAGGGTGCCTTTCAAAAAAACAGTCTAAACAAAACATAGGCTATAGATGGGATCTGCTTGGCCAGTTAAATTCAAAGCAGAGAAGTCAGCACAGGAAGCTATGATATTTATTTTTTCTAATTCCCAAGGGCTAATATTGATACGGAGCTCTGGTGTGGCTCTGTGGGTTAATGTGCCGGACTGTAAAGTCACTTGAACTGCAAGGTTGGTGGTTCAAGCTCACCAGCTGCTCACTGGAAAACCCTATACAGGGTCACTATATCGACTTGAGCTCTGGTAGCGTAGTGGTTACGAATCGGGCTGCGAACCTTAAGGTCAGTGGTTCGAAACTACCAGCCGCTCCGCGGGAGAAAGATGAGGCTTTCTACTCCCGTAAGGATTTACACCCTTGGAAACCCTGTACAGGGTCGCTATGGGTCAGAACCGACTCGACGGCACTTAACAACAACAACAACATATCGACTTGACGGCACTTAATACCAACAACAACAATATTGATAGATATTCTTGAAAACACAGAATGATCCTAGGGATTACTAGGAAGAAGTTTTAAGAAAATTGAAAGCTCCACTGGTGAGAAAAAGGCCAGGAAAGTTGAGCAAAGGCCTGTCTATCTATACATATTTTTTCCATCACGAAAATGCACCTGCTCATTCTTCAAGGGTATCAAGGACTGCTCTAGGCAAATTCCTTCAGCTCATCCACTCTAGAGCCCTGATCTTACCACTTCAGACTTTTGTTTCCCAAACTCAAAGGAACATATTTGAGTCCCTTGAGGATACCAAAACTGTTATTTTGATATGGTGTAAACTGAAGAGCAAAGAGTTCTTTGCAGAAGAGTTAGATACACGGCAACATCACCTTTAGAAGTGGACAGACCAAGATGGAGGACCTGTCGAGAAACAATAGCTTCACATTTTGATATTTTTGTTTAATAAAAAGTTTCTACGATTTTGTAGCAATGCTTTTTGTAGCGCTTACCCTGGTCTGTGCTATAAACAACGTTGCAGTGCATAATCTGATATCACTGAAGTGGAATAGCTCATAGATCAGGAGGAAGGAAATGGACAGACTAGGAGTACCAATTTTGAAGTAAAAAATATGCTGAAGAAGAAATAAGAGAAGTTGTTGAAATTTTTACAGTGAAAAGATTAGCTGAAGTCTTTTTCTAAACTAAATGTTTTCCTTGAAAACACTGACCCAAATGCTGATAGTTTTGTTAAAGCTGATCCACAGTTTGGTGAGGTAGTGAGATGTTCCTGCAAAATATATAAAGAAATTTTCTTTGTTTTAATCCAAGCAACTCTAATTTTCTGACTAGAAATGCCAACCCTATTCCCAGGCGTAATCCAGATGATCCACAACCTTCTATGGGCAAAGTGATTACTGAAAATGTCTTCCAACTTTTCTTCATTGATGGAGTAAAGTTTTACGATGTGTGTATTTTTGCATGTATACATGCAGGTATCAAAATATATCTGTAAATTAATATATAAGTAATGTTTCTACCCCCAAAGACAAATAAAGATCAGATTGAAAAAGATGCTGATAATAAAAAGCAATAATAATAAAAGCTGGGGAAAAATTAAAATTTACTCAACTTATATCAGAACTGACTTATGACGTCTTCATTAAGTCAGAGACTAATTTTTAAAACTCAATAATAATTATCAGTTTATATTTTTCTCTGTATAAACTCATAAATATTTTATATGGGGAACTACTTTAAAAACAAAATCAATAACAGCTTTACTGAGATAAAAGTTACATATCAAGAAATTCACTTATTTTAAGTACAGGCAGTACCCAATTTACAATGTATTACAGCTATGTGGAAGAACACGTACCACCACCTATAGCTTTTGGTTTTTGTTTGTTTTTAATATCTTATCATTAGCAATACGAGCTACATACAATGTTGTAGCACACAATTTGCTGATATCCTCATTCCCAGATGTTCACTCACAAATGTTCAATTTTATGATTTATAAAGATACTGATAATAAAAGAATAATGAAAAAATTTGAAAACTGGATATTTGACCATGCTGGACTGCACGGTCGGTGGTTCAAGCTTACTAGCTGCTCCTTGGAAACCCTGTACAGGGTTGCTATGAGTCAGAACCAACTCTACGGCACTTAACAATAACAACATTGAAAAGGAGCTCCACTTTAGATCAGGGATTATGTCATGCAATACAGTGTTTTCATAGTATGTCTATTTAGAGTTGTACCACCATCACCATAATCAAAGTTTGTTTCATTTCCTATTTTTATAATTGAGATATAATTAACATATCATAACAGTCACCTTTGTTAAGTGTAAGATGTTTTAGTGTATCTAGAAGTGTTTCTCTTGTTATGAATAGACAAACTGATGTAGAAACAAACCATACAAGTTAGGTACACATTTGACTTTAAAACAGATTTAGGAATGGGACTTGTTCATAATCCAGGGATTTCCTGAATATGTGTGTTCATACAAGTTCAAATCCCAGTGTCCTGTTTCATAAATGTATTGTAAAGTCCTGGTGTGGCACTGTAAGATAATGCATTGGACCACAAGATTGGTTTGAACGACAAGGTTGGTGTTTCAAGCTCATCAGACATTCCTCAGATACCCTACACAGAGTCGCTATGAGTCGTATCTAACTGGATGTCGCTGAACAACAACAATTATGGACATTAAGTGATACAAGACTGCATATCACAAAACTGCAACCATTACCACTATCTAGCTCTGGAACATTTCACAGCCCCCAAAAGAAACATTTTACATATTAGCAGTCACTCATTTCCCCCAACTCCTCCAGCTCTACCCACTGCCACTGGGTCAAGTCCAACTCCTAACAATGTGGAAGTCAATATTCTTGACATAAGAATGGAATCAAATAGCACGTGGCTCCTTTTACTTAGCAGAATGTTTTCAAGGTTCATCCATGTATCCACTTTATTCCTTTTTACTGCCTAATAATACTCTACTATACAGATACACCCTATTTTACTTATCCACTGATGATTCATGGATAGTTGAATTGTTTCTCCTTTTTAGCTATTATGAACATTTTTGCTAGGTACAAGTCTGTGTGTGGACATCTGTTTTCACCTCTCATTAATATATGTAGGAGTGAAATGACTAGGTCAGGTGTTAAATTATTCTTAAGATAAATAACCAAAAAAATTTTTTTTTTTCTATTTCAAAGGGTTTTTGACAGAGCCACAAAACTGGTTTTTCATTAAAAAGCTGATATAAAATCGATTTCTACAACAGAAATTTTGAAGTGAGAATTCCATTTACTGTAAATCATAAAGCTAAAGTTTGCACTACTCTAGTCAACATGCTGGTGTGGTGCTGTAGGATAAACAATGGACTGCTAGGTGGAATTGCACTGGAAGGACCACGGTTCAAACTCAGCAGTCGCTCCATGGAAACTCTATCCAGGGTCGCGACAGCCCTCAACAATAATCAATATGGTAGGTTCAAATTCTGTTCTTAAGCTCAAATATATTCGTCATCTTATAGCTGACAATTGCTTGAAGTAATAAATACACCGTTTGGCGTTGTTAAGTGCTGTCGAGTCAATTCCAACCTATACTGACCCTGTATAGTTTCCGAGGAGCAGCCCGTGAGCTTGAACCGCCGACCTGGAAGTTCAAACGGCTTTGCATTTTGACGCATTAACCCACAGCGCCAGGCTTATACAGAACAAAGAACAACAAATAGGATTTTAAAATATTGTCGTTGTTGTTAAGTGCCGTCGAGTCGATTCCGACCCATAGCGACCCTGTACAGGGTTTCCAAGGCTGTAAATCTTTACAGGAACAGAAAGCCTCACCTTTCTCCCGCGGAGCGACTGGTAGTTTCAAACTGCTGACCTTAAGGTTCGCAGCCTGCTTCGTAACCACTATGCTACCAGAGATATTAGACACCTAGATTACACATTTTTCTTCCCTAGGGGGCGCGCGGATAGGGAATCTGTTTCTCGTTTCATGTGAAAAATGTGGCTCATTAATATAATTAGTTATCCAAATCCCCCCAAATCTCTTTTTTTTTTAATCAGAAAAGGTATATTTACTGTTTGGTATTTTGTTGCTTTAAAAACAATGGTAAAACAGTAACAAAAACCCTGTGATCTCTTTAAATCACTTGGGGGAAGTCTAAGGTAAGACAGTTCTGATTTTTCACTCATACATGTAAACATAAATGCATGCATAATTGTATATACAAGAGTAAATATAAAAAAGTATTACTACTAAATTTCTAGTTGATACACTGTTGGTGTTCCTAGTGGCTTTCAAGCTGGTTCCAACTTACAGTGACCCTATACACAGCAGAATGAAACAGTGCCTGGTCCTGACCCCCAAATCTTTTGACAGAAGCATATATCAGAATCGAAGCCAACTAAACCTCTGGATACTTTTTTTTTTTTTTTTTCCTCCAGCAGCTTACGCTCTAAGTCAAATATACTTAACTGACTTTAAACACAGAATTACAAAATGACTGTAAAATTCTAAATAAACAAGAGTGTAAAAAGCCCATTTTAAATAAAGTGAAAACAACTATCTTGCAGGAGAAATTAAACAGCATCAGGAGGAAATTACCAGGCACAGCACTAAAGAACACCACAGGTCGTCCAAAATACGCATTCGCTCCAGCCAAAGCTCTCGCCTCCTGCCAAAGCTATTCCTAGAGCGTCAGAGAAACCACCCGTGCGATTTGGGATTTCTTTTTGATTCCTCCTAACTACCTGTTTGGAGGTGTCAAGGCGACTAGAAATGGTTAACCGTGGCCAGCAGGAGAGGGAAGCAAACATCCCTGACTACCCACAGCTGAGTAAGCAAGAGCTGTTTATTCACGAACGTGTTCCATTTGAAAGCTGTCGGCGAGCCCTGAAAACCCAGGCACGTTTTAGAAGGTTCCTGGGAGGGAGAGAATTCTCTTTTCTTCTCACCCTCGCCCTAACACTCAGAGTCTCGGCTAGAAGCCGCCGGGTCAAAGCATACCCTATTCCCCACCGGCACCCCATTCCCCCCCAAATAACCTCACGCACCACAACATCGGACTCCTTGCGGGGATTGTGTAACTTCCCAAAATGGGTTCAGTGAGGGAGAGGCTGGCCCCTGCGTCTAGAGCTTCAGAGGAGCCTTCTGCCACCGTCATCCCCACCACCGTCCGCTCCGACGCCAGGGCCGGGGCTGTGGACCCTGGCGTGGAATGGCCCTTGCCGTTCCCTCCCCTCACCTGGCTCAGTCCCACCTGAGAGCAAGAGGTGTGTGTGTGTGGGGGGGGGGGTAGAAATTGGCAGGGAGGGCTGACCTTGTTGCTACTGACAGTGGAACGACACATCCTGCTGCTTCCAGGAAAGCGGCCCGAAGGACATTTCCCCCACCCTGAAGGAAGGAAACCGGAGGGCGCTGGCCGGACGGCGGCGGGCGAGGCTGCGGTGGTCGGGGCGGGCTGTGCAGCCTCCAGCGGGGACGGTCCGAGGACTACATCTCCCAGGCTGCTCTGGGCCGCCCTGCGTCGTGACCCCGGCGCGCACGGAGGCGGTGACTCTTACCTCACAGAGGTAGCTCCTCCGCCGGCAGCAACTCGGCGCCCGCGGTCCATGGACCGGAACCCTGGGCTGACGGGTAGGAACCTGGGCCGCGATCGCCGCCTCCCTACCCCAGTCTCCTCCTTCTTGCTCCTCACCGCCACCTCCGGACGCCCACTGGCCGCGCACCGTCGCTGCCGACTTCGCAGAGCCGTTCTGAAACGCTGGGTGGTGGGTTCGCGGCTGCCGCCGGACTGAGGCCTACTCTGCCGCCGCCGCCGCCGCCTCTCAGTGCTATTGTCCCTGGGCCCGGCCCTGACCGGGTCCACTGGAGAGGGCCGAGCGCGCCGGCTCCGCTGAAGATGCCGGACCAAGCCTTACAGCAGATGCTGGACAGGTACGGGCAGCTTTGCAAGGGAACGGGAGCCGCGGACTGTCGCTCCGGCCCTGCCGGCGCCCGGCCTCGAGGCTCTTCTTGAGAAGAGCCCGGCGTGCCCGCAGGAGTTCCACGGCCAGGGGGCCCTGTGAGGGGCAGAAAGTTTGAAGTTCATACTCGGGGGAGGACAGAGCGGCGGGCTCAGTTGGTAGACTAAGAGCGAAACCTAAAGAGTGGCGTCTAGTTTTGTTGGAAGTCCATTTGGAAGTTTAGAGGAGTAAAGGTTAACCCCCCAGAATTAGTTTCTGTTTCTTTGCCCTGGTCCCCTTCCCGCGGGCCCCCCCAGCTACTGTGTTGTAACGTGTTTGTCAGCGATGTCATGGTCCAGAAGGATCAGCTTCTCTCTCCAGGGGAATGACCCTCCTACAATTGAAAAGCTCTTTCCAAAAACCAAGGATGAGCATTTCTTGCCCCCCAACTCCTGGTTCTCCCATTCCTCAACTCTAAGGTCAGAGTATCCACAAGGGAGCCGTAACGGTCAAACCAGAGTAGAGGTTATGGAAAACAGCCACCTGAATCCCAGCGCTGGACAGTTGGCATAGTTGACGATTCCGTGCGTTCATTGAAGTTCCAGCCTGTTGGGAAGCCAGTTGCCCATTCTGGGGGGCTCCAGGCGTTACAACTCTTCATGTGGCGTCTGCTGCACTGCCCTCTGCTGTTCAAAGGCGACTCTGGGGGTTTTACTCAGTGTTTTGGAGACTTCATAATCTCCATTTGTCTCCAGCCAGATGTTCCCTGGTAGAGCCAGTTGTAGAGGCGAATGCATAATGTTTGTGGTTGCGTACTACTCTCGGTATCTCAGTCGACATTTGCCATGCTGTTTAGCAGGTGAGACGGTTGAAGGAGTTCCCTTAATTGAGCTGATTCCCAGTAAAATGCTGTGTGGCGTTGCCACACCCACAACACAAATCCTCCAAGAGTACACCTGTACCTAAAGTGACACGAGTATTTCCTTTGCAGCTTAGAATTTCGAGACATCTAAATTGGAGTTCTAGTATGTTGCTGTTGGATAGTCACTGTAGGATGACCACAAGGTCTGAGGTTCAAACCCACCAGCTGCTCTTTGGACTTTCCCATCCAGTAGTGATTTATAGCCTCAGAAACCCTATAAGGGGTCACTGTGAGTCTGAATTGACTCAGTAGCAGTGAGCTAAGTTGATAGAAACCATTAACTTTATTTTCAGTTGGGATGATAGTGGTTTATCCAGACCTTGTTTTAGGTTAGCAGGCTGAAGTGTATGGACTAGAATTCCTGGTGTTGACATTTTGGGTTAATGCGTCAGACTGCAAAGCCGTTTGACCTGCAAGGTTGGTGGTTCAAGCTCACCAGCTGCTCCTCAGAAACCCTATACAGGGTCACTGTGGGTCAGAAATGACTCGATGACACTTAACAACAACTAACCACAAGTTGGTGGTTCAAACCCCCTAGCCATTCCTCAGAAACCCTGTATAGGGTCCCTATGAGTTGGAACTAACTTGATGGCAGTTAACCATCAATTCCTTATTTATGTTCAGGTGGTCCCCACCTTTCCTAAATGTGTCATCACATAGGCTTTGTAGGGAGATTGGAACAAGTGCATGTTGGCTCTTATTTAGGTTGGCTTTAGTGCAGGGTGCGGGTGAAGGATGAGGCTGTCTGCTCTAAGTGTTACAACCTGAGAAACCCAATGGAGCAGTTCTGTTCCGCCCTATGGGGTCATTATGAGTCAGAGGCAACTGGATAGCAGTGGGTTTGTGGATTTTGGTTTTAGTGCATGATAGGGGTTGGTTCCTTTGGTTCATAATGAGAGCCAGTGTTCATAGCATTAAAGGGCAAGTCAGAGTTTTCGAGTTGTCTGTAAGTCAGACCTTAGAATCTCAGGGCTGCCTGTATGTTCCTGGAAGACAGAAACCTAACTCACCCTTGTTTATCTTAAATTCTAGAATGCAACCTGGTACTCAGCAGGTAATCTATTCAGATTTATTGTTTGAACAAATGTTTTAATTTTTTTGTTTCCCCAGTTTACTGGATTTTTCCTTCTATTGTAATTTAGCTTACTGACAGATTGTACTGTAACAGTAGCAAACAGTTGCTGTCCTGTCAGTACCAACTCATGGCAGTTGTGTGTGTATTTTTTGTGTGTGTGCCATCGAGTTGATTTGGACTCATCGTGATCCTATATAGTGTTTCTGAGAGTGCCTGGTGGGTCTGAACTGTCGACCTTGTAGCATTTGCCAATGCAACATTTTTTTCATGTATAATATAGTGACATCAATTATATTAGTCATGCTGTGCAACCATCACCAGTATTCATTGCCAAGTTTTTCATCACTATAAACAGATACTTAATGCATTCCTTTCCCCCTCCGTCTTGTGTCTATTATTGTTGTTGTGAAGTGCTGTCGAGTCGATTTCGACCCATAGCAACCCTGTATAGGGTTTCCAAGGAGCAGCACTGGTGAGCTTGAACCGCCGAACCTTGCAGTTCAAACAGCTTTGCAGTCTGGCACATTAATCCACAGCGCCACTCCAGGACTCCATAAGAATCACTTAAGCATTTTAAAATATGAATGAATGCTTGGGCCCTGCATAAGACCCATTAAATAACGAATTTCTGGATGTATCTATATTTTTTAAAGCTTTCCTGATGTTTCTGATGTGATTAAAACTTTTGGCTTACACACTAGGGGATTACTTCATGACTAAAGGTGTTATGGTATAATCTGAAAAGCATGTGATTTAGAAATGGAAATCATGAAATTCTTATTTTGTCACTTATTAACTATGTAACACTTTGAATTTAAATTCTGAGGCTACATTTTCTCCTTTATAAAATGGGAATATCCTGCCTCACAGGTTGTTGTATCAGATGAGAATACATGAAATCATTTTATAAAGTAGTAAACACTATTTGTATGTTGTTGTTGTTAACTGCTACCTAGTCAGTTCCATTTCAACTCATAGCGCCCCTGGTTCTGAGGGGCAGCTGGTGGGTTTGAATGCTGACCTTATGGATCGCAGTCTAGTGCTTATCCTACAGTGAGTGACATACCTGAACTCCATTCATTGTTAGGCAGATAGAATACTATATTAGAGACTTAAGACCTTAGTGTATTGATCAATTTTATCTCCGTCTCCGTCTCCGTCATATTTTTTTTATTGTTCCCGATTGTTATTGTTAAGTGCTATCGAGTCGGTTCTGGCTCATAGCTGCCCTGTATAAGATTTCCAAGGAGTGGCTGGTGGGTTCGAACCACCTGCCTTGTGGTTAGTAGTCTAGTGCTTAACATACAGTGCCACATCAGGACTCCTGTTGTTCCCGGTAGTTGCCATCAAGTTGCCTCAACTCATGGTGACCTCCTGCACACACAAAATGCTCATTTCATTGTGTTCCCAGGAAGGGCTAGGGAACAAACCATTGTAGTCCACAGGGTTTTTATTGGCTGATTTTCAGAAGTAGATTGCCACACCTTTTCTTCCTTGTCAATCTTTGTCTGAAAGTTTTACTAAAACTTCTTCAGCATCATGTTGTTGTTAAGTGTCATTGAGTTGGTTTTGTCTCACAGCAACCTTATATAGGGTTTCTGGGGAAGAACTGGTGAGTTTGAGCTACTGACCTTGAGGTTAGCAGTTAAGTACTTATCCTACAGTGCCACACCAGCATCATAGCAACATGCAAACTGGGCTGGCCCTACATTTATGTTGAACATTCCTCATGTGGTTCACTTGGAAAAATATTGACAGACCCAACAGACAAGAATTTTTACCGTGAATTTTTTTTCCTCCCAGCTTGGCCTTTGGGTGGCAATTTTTGAGAGAAAATTTCGTGTTTCCTTATGTTTTCAACAGAGGTTTTATCCTTCTGAAGACTAAAGAAACATGCTTGAGATAGCATGTACTTGTATTATTGAGAGGCTTCTAGGATAAAGGTTATACATTTTATAGGGAATCAATTATTAAACATGTATATTTAATTTATTTAGTAAATATTAACTGTCTACATAGGTTTTGAAGTATTGGTGTGGTTCTGTAGGATAAACACTGGACTGCTAACCACAAGGTTGGTGGTTCAAGCTCACCATCCTTTCTTTGGAAACCCTGTTAACAGTGTCACTGTGATTTGTAACCAGCTCGATGGCACTTAACAATAACATATGTTTTGTACTGTTCTAGACTCTTTATGTACTCCTGATGTGGCACTGTAGTATCAGCACTGGACTGTGAACCACAGGTCGGCAATTCAAACCCACCAGCTGCTCCTCAGAAACCCTATACAGGGTCGCTATGAGTCGGAACTGGCTCAACAGCACTTAACAACAACAGATTCATTGTGTATTTTATTGTTTAACAAAAACTACCCCTATGAAACTTAAATTCTAGTGATGTTTGTATTTTATAAACTGTCAAATAAACTGAAGGCTATGTTTAATTGTGACATGAATGTTGTGTATAGTTTATATCATTTAATCTTTAAAGGTTTTTAAACTAGTGACATCTTATTAATAGCTAGAACTGAATTGCCTTGTCCTTTGCAAATAATTGGCTTTAACTTGATACATTTCACCATTGTAGTATTTGTAGTTAAAAATAATATATAGGTGTATACAGTTAATCACCTTTTATTTTTATAAATAACAATTATGTAAATTTATTATTTGAACCTTTTATGTTACTATGAGTAAATAGTTAAGAGTAGAGATAAAGGAGAAGGTGGTTTTTGTAGTGTTTTGAATGATTTGGAGTCACAGATATCATTGCCCTGAAATTGAAACATTGAAAAACCTTTATATAAAGCTATCTAAACTTTGGTTAAAGGGAGTCCTGTTGATGTTGTCACACCTTTTACATGAAAAAGTCTGTTGTCTGTTGTTGTCTGTTATTATATATAACCTTCTCTGTTGGTGTCCTGGTGTGGCACTGTAGGATAAGCACTGGACCGTAAGGTTAATTTGAACCACAAGGTCAGCAGTTCAAACTCACCAGCTCCTCCTCGGAAATCTTATAAAGGGTCGCTATGAATCAGAACTGTCTAGACGACACTTAACAACAACAACAGCCTTCTCTATCATATAGTTTCTCATTTTCTCTGAATTTTCTGAAGATTAGAATTAAGACATACAGAGAATAAGACAGAGTATTCTGGTAAATTGCAGGAATGGACCTCAAATTTGAAGCCTAAACCTCTATGTATCGTTGCTTCTAAGAAAGTGACTTTTGCTTCCTGCATGAATAATTTATTTTAGAAAGATCAGCATGAGGCTAGTCCTTATGAGGTGAAGGTTAAAGATAGCCCAAATGTCTGACTTTTTTAACACATGTTATATCAGTCCGTAATCTCTGTTATCAGTCACCACTCCTCCTGTCCATTACCTCCAGGGTTCTGCAATACACCGCAAAGTCCCACACCTGTCAAGGAAATGGTTCATGCAATTGTGGAGGATGACAAGTCCCAAATTCATAGTTCAGACGTCACTCTGAAGGACTCTCCTCACCCACATAGTCTCAGGAACCCAAATTAGCAGGTCAGATAACAGGCAAGACTGCAAGAGTTGGTGAATCATATCAGATGATAGACAATGAGCCCAACAAACTGGAGGTCAGACATGATGAGATGAGCCAGAGCAAGAGCAAGAACTTCACTGAAGCATTCCTATATATTGGACTCAGACCGTGCACCCAAGGAAAACTTAAGAGTGGTGACTTGAGTCACATCCTCTGATCAGGTAGTGTTGTTAAGTGCCTTGTTGTTGTTGACTGCCATTGAGTTGATTCTGACCTATAGCGACCCTGTGTAGGGTTTCCATGGAGCAGCTGGTGAGTTTGAACCACCAACCTTGCAGTTCAAACGGCTTTGCAGTCTGGCGCATTAACCCACAGCGCCACACCAGGACTCCTGTTAAGTGCCTACTCCACCTTAACTCTTCTTGTTATGTGCTGTGGAGCCTGTTGCAACTCATAGCAACCCTGTATAGGATTTCCAAGGAGCAGCTGGTGAGTTTGAACCGCTGACCTTGTGGTTCGAAGTCCAGTGCATATCCTATAGTATCACACCAGGAGTATTTAATCCTTGGTGATATGCTGTGGAGTCAGTTCTGACTCATAGCGACCCTGTACAGGGTTTCCAAGGCTATAAATCTTTACAGGAAAAGAAAGCCTCCTCTTTCTCCCGCAGAGCAGCTGGTACTTTTGAACTGCTGACCATGAGGATACCAGCCTGACTCGTAACCACTATGCTACCGGAGCTCCTTAGTCCCCACCTTAATCCTGCTTCATTAACAACTCACTTCAGAAAGGATCCACATAGTTCAGGTGTTGGGGAGGGCAACACACAAGAAGGGTATTTAAAAAATAGAGAGAGAAAATCCATAGCCACAGACATAGAGGTGAGGATCTATACTACGTCACAGGATGGAGCAGTATGGCTGCTGCCGTTACTGCTGTATGTCTTTGTTAGTTCCGACTCACAGCTACCCTGTATAGGATTTCTGAGACTGTAAATCTTTACAAGAGCAGAAACCTCATCTTTCTCCCTTGGAGAGGCTGGTGGATTCGAACTGCTAATCCTGTGGTTAACACCCACCACCACATAACTCAGTATAGTACCAGTACTTCTTTAGCAGTCTGACTTGTTAAGTGTCGCCGAGTCAATTCCGACCCATAGTGACCCTATATACAGTTTCTAACAAGTGGCTAGTGGGTTTGAACCGCCAGACTTGCAATTCAAACTGACCTTGTTGTCTAGCGCATTATCCTGCAGCACCACACTAGAACTCCAACAGTCTGACTAGAAGGGCTATAATAATTAATTAGCTGCCCTGCACTTCCCCATGTCCTGGTAAACACTCAGGAACTTATTGTATATTTTGTGTCAGTTAATTGTACCTGGTAAGTAGACAAGAAATGTAGCCCGAGTGTCTCCAGTCAGATGGGAAGAAGGAACAGGGAGACTTCCCACTCCCAATGACAAAGTGAATTAGAATCCTTCCACTGTGAAGGCATTATCATTTACAGATGCCTAGAGACCAGGGAAATGATACTTGGATAAAACTGCAAAACCAAACTTACTGCCATGGAGTCTGTTTTGATTTGTAGTGGCTATTGGGTTTCTGATGCTCTAAATCTTTACAAGAGTAGAAAGCCTCATCTTTTCCCCAAGTAGCAGCAGGTGAGTGTGAACTGCCGGCCCTGTGGTTATCCATCCAGTACTTATCCTATGGTGTTTGGCTGGTGGTTATATGCCATGGATTCAGATCCGACTCATAGCGACCCTGTATAGGGTTTCCGAGGCTATAAATCTTTACAGGAGCAGAAAGCCTCATCTTTCTCCCATGGAACAGCTGGTAGTTTCGAACTGCTGACCTTGCGGTTCACCGCCTGATTCGTAACCACTACGCTACCAGAACTCCTTACTATGGCATCCCATATATAGGCATGCTATAGTATCTTCTGAGTTTGTAATGCTGCCAAAATTAACTTTTTAGACCGCAATCTTACAAAGAGATTGGATGGTATTAGTCAATTGCTATGCAAATTAGGTGACTGTGGCCTACTTAAAGAGGTTATTCAGTTCATGGTTTTGGTGAAAGGAGTAATCTTATAAAAAGAATTAATCCAATAGAGGTTGAGGGGGATCTCACTACTATCATGAATAGCTGGGAGTAGAGTGTGTCCTTTGGACCTGGGGTCCCTGTGCTGAGACCCTTGGAGAATCATTAGAAAAGGAGTTACAACACTGAAGACAGCGCAAGACAGAAGTAGCACTTAGCAAGGTGATTAGTGTGAGATGATGACATGCATGTCTTTGTTAGTTCCGACTCACAGCTACCTTGTATAGGCTTACCGAGACTGTAAATCTTTACAAAAGCAGAAACCTCATCTTTGAGGTTACCGTGGAGAGGCTGGTAGATGTGAATTGCTAATTCAGCTCCAGTAAGGCATCTGCCTTGGGTTTGCCTCCCCCATGGATCAAGAGAGAGCTGAGCGCTTTTGGGCAGGAGGCTTGCTGGCTGAGCAGGGTATACCTCTAGGCACTTGTCAGTGGAACTAAATAATTGTACAGTTTACCTGAACTAAGTGACCAACAGTAAACTAACATGACCAATGATCCTGATAGTGCACTCTGCCTGTGGCTATAGCCAGGAAGGAACTGAGAGCTATTTTGGTTGAAAGCTGTCCTGATTGACAACCTGTGTCCTGTTACTTCCAAGTAGTTCGGGAACCTGAGTTGTAGCCTATTATTTCCCTAATGAATCACATAATCGTGTGTATAGTGTATGAGTTCTGTGTGACCACTGCAACAGATTATCAGCCTTAGTGGAGAACTAGAGAATGCCATGGGGAAATGACTGGCGTTGGAATTTGTAAAAAGATTGGCGAGTAGGGATATGTCTGACCTCTGTCTAGTAGGAATAAGTCTTGACCTGGTGATAATTCTTTCTTCCCTGAAGTTAGGCAACTTCTGATGCTACTAGAATACCACCTCTCAGTCTCCATCAAACAGTTTTCACATTCTCTTTGACAGTTGGCATCTTTCCCTCAATTACATACTATCCCATTTTAACAATTACAAACTAATACTTGGGGATTTTTTAAACTTGGTAGTGTAGTAGGTTATGAGTTGGCCTGCTAACGATGAGGCTTTCTGTGCCCATAAAGATTTGCGGTTTCTGAAACCCCATACATGGTAGGGTCATTATGAGTCAGAACCCACTCCATGGCACACAACTACCACCACCCAACGTGGAATTTAAAACCATTTAACAATTTATATTTGCTTCCATTGTTGTTGTTAAGTGCCTTTGGGTCATTTCCAACTCATAACAACCCTGTACAGAGTTTCCAAGGAGGAGCTGGTGAGTTTGAACTTCTGACTTTGTAGTTCAAACCAACTTTGCAGTTCAGTGCTAAATCCCACAGTGCCACACCAGTACTCCATTTACTTCCATATGTATGTGTAAAAAGTGGAAATATTAAAGATAAAGTCCTCTTTGTCTCCTCTTCCCATATCCATGTTTCTCTCCACAATTCCTCTCCACTATCATAAAATGGGTTTATATTCTTCCAGTCTTTCTGTAACACATATATACTGGAGTTCGTGGATGGTATTAACAGTGTATGTGCTCCGCTTCTAACCAAAAGATTGGTGGTATGAGTCTACCCCGCAGCTCCTCAGAAGAAACTACTGCAATTTACTGCCAAAAAATCATCTCTTGAAAACCCTATGGAGCAGTTCTGTTCTGACACACGAGGTTACCATGAGTCAGAATTGACTTAATGGTCAGCAACTGTTGTTTTTTGTTGTTGTTACTATGTTGTTTAAGTGCTGTCTAGTCAGTTCTAACTCATAGCGACTTTGTATAGGGTTTTCAAGGTTTTAAATCTTCTCAGGAGCAGAAAGCTTCATCTCTGTCTCCCATGGAGTGGCTGGCAGGCTCAAATCTGGACCTTGTGGTTTGCAGTCAGTCCAGTGCTTATCGTATATATTGTATGTTGTTGTTAAGTGCCATCGAGTCGATTCCAACCCATAGCACCACTGTATAGGTTTCCATGGAGCAGCTGGTGAGCTTGAACCACCAACCTTGTAGTTCAAACAACTTTGCAGTGTGACGCATTAGCCCACAACGCCACACCAGGACTCCATAAATCATCAATTATAATGTTTTTGTTTCTAAAATCTGAATATATTACCAGTCTAAAATCAGCTTTTGTTAATATTGTTTTAAATGTTGTGATATGTAACAAAACAAGTATCTATAATATTCCATTGTATTAACATTCCTCTTTTGTTTTTAATTGGTTCCTTTATGTATGTCATTTTGGTTATTTTCCCTTTGTTATATCTGCTTTTTAATTTTCTTCCCATTTTCTTTTTTTTTGTTGTTAGCCCCAACTCATGGCATCCCTATGCACAGCACATTGAAATACTGCCTGATCTTGCATCCCAACCTCATGATGACTTGGAGATCGGGCCACTGTGTGATTCTTCCAGTTTTATTGACTAGATAACCAGGCCTATCTTCCTAGTCCATTTTAGTTGTGCAGACGCTCCTCTGAAATCTGTTTAGTATCACAGCAACATGACAGCCTCCACTGTCAAACAGGTGATAATTAACGCGTGGGGTGCATTGTTTGGGAATTGAACCCAGATGTCCCACATAAGAAGCAAGAATTCTACCATTATACTACTGCTGCCCCTATCTCTTGTCCATAGCGCTACTGAAAGTATACAAGTGCCCAATAACTTCTTAATCTTTAAACCTAATGGTCTTCTCTTGCTTCTTGTGTCCTTGACATGAATGTATTGGAGATGAAACACAGTCTCAGTTCTCTAGTACTGTTACAGCAGAAATACCACAAGTGGGTGGCTTTAACAAACAAAAATTTATTATTTCTTTCATCATTTAGGAGGTGATGATGGACTCCTGTTGTGGCACTGTAAGATCAGCACTGGACTGTGAGCTACAAGGTCGGCAGTTCAAACCCACCAGCTGCTCCTCTGAAACCCTATACAAGGTTGCTATGAATCAGAACCAACTTGACAGCACTTAACAACAGCAACAACAAGTTTATTATTGTTAAGTGTCACCGAGTCGGTACCGAATCATAGCAACCGTATGCATAACTGAATGAAACACTGCCCTCTCCTGCACCAACTTCACAATCATTGTTACATTTGAGACCATTGCTGCTGCCAGTGTGCCAGTCTATCTCATTGGGGTCTTCCTCTTTTTCTCTGACCCTCCACTTTACCAAACATGATATCCTCCAGGGACTGGTGCCTCCTGATATGTCCAAAATATAAGAGATGAAGTTTAGAAAGCTGGAAGTCCTAATTCAGGGCTCTAGCTCTAGGAGAAGGCTTTTCTTTTAGCTCTGGAAGAAGGTCCTTGTCTCCTTTCAACATCTAAAGGTCCAGTGAACCTTGGAGATCTCCATGTGTCTTGGCAATATACCTTCCCTTTGTCTAATAGGTTCCCAGCACGGGGACCCTGGGTTCCAAGGATGCCCCCTGTTCACAGCTCTTCTTTCTTGGTGGTAGTTAAGTCCTTCTCTGCTCACTCCTCATTCTTTTTATCTCTTGTAAGATAAAAGGAGATGCAGGCCACGTCCCAGGGCCTCTCCCCTTATATCAGATCAGGGCTGTAACCTGAATAAGAATGCTGCATTCCACCCCAGTCCTCTTACAACGTATTGGCTGATCACATGATAGGCAATGATTACATCATTCCATAATTGTCAAATTACATAACTGCCAACCCATGGACTATCTCACTTTCACCCCTATTGGATTGACCCCCTCTTAGGTATCTAGTGGTGCTATAACAAAAAAAACACAAGTTGACTTCAACAAGCACATTTATTCTCTCATAATTTAGGAGACTAGAAGTCAGAATTCAGAGAGAGAAAGCCTTCCTCTCGAGCTCAATTCAGGGCACCAGCTCTAGAGGAAGGCTTTCTCTTTCTGTTGGCTCTGGGGAAAGGTCTTTGTCTCCTTTAAATATTTGTGGGTGTGATGTTCCTTAAAGATTTTCATGGGTCTTGGCATCAAACTTCCCCCAGGTCTAACAAGTTCGCAGGAACCCAGGTCCAGAAGACATGTTCTGCTCCTGGCTCCTCTTTCTTGATATTACACCTACTCTTCATTTATCAACTATCTCATTGCCCAACATTTTGCATTTACCACAATAGGAAAAAAATGTACTATCAGACTGTTTTGTGCATTAATAATATGTGTCTGGCAGTAGAGAACACCAAGGTGTGAGACAACGCTGTCTATGATAGGTGTGGGGCAACACTGGCAGTGATGGTTAAAGATTTTGTGTCAATTTGGTTGAGCCATGATTCTTAGTGGTTTGACAGTAATGTAATGATGTAATTTGAAAGACATGTAATGATGTAGTCATCTTCCATTTTGTGATCTGATGAAAGCATTCTCCATTTCTACCTAATAACCTAGATATACAGCCTAACCTTATAGATAAGTGAGGAGTAAGAGTAGTGAGGCCCCTCTTTCTCTGCTCCCTCTCAACTTTTATAAAAGTTGTGGCTCAAGCAAGGGAGCAACTTGAAGAAGGGTAGGACTTGAGTAAGAGAGTGGAACTCAAGATACACCCCATACTAATCATGTCTTATTAACATAACAAACGCAGCCCGTTCCCAAATGGAATTACAACCTCAAGCTTAAAGGTTAGGATTTTGTTACTAAGAGTTAGAATCAACTCAAAGGCAGTGAGTTTAGTTTTCTTGGATTTTGAGAGGACACAATTCATCCATAACAACTCCCCAGATCTGTATTTTTATTCCTTACATCCTTTCCTAGGTTATTGTTGTTAAGTGCTGACGAGTCAATTCTGATTATAGTGACCCTGTATAGGGTTTTTGAGGAGCAGCTGATGAACTTGAACTGCCAGCCTTGTGATTCAAACCTACCTTGCAGTCTGGTGCATTAACACACAGTGTAAACTGCTGGAATTTCTCTGACATACACTTATCTGGAGGAAGTATAGCATGAATGCTCTTTAGAAACCAGGATGGCAAGACTTGGTATCTCATACTTCAGACATGTTATGAGGAGGGACCAGTCCATGGAAAAGGGATATCATGCTCCCTAAAATGGAGGGTTAACGAAATAGAGGAAGATTCCCCAACAAGATGGCTTGGCACAGTGGCAGCAGCAGTGGCTTTGAGCGTAACATTGACTGTGAAGATGGTGCAGGACAGGACAGTGTTTCATTCTGTTGTGCATAAGGCTGCTGTGAGTCAGAACCAACTCGCCTTCACCTAACAACATCATCCCATGTCTCTGCAAGTCCCCTTTACCACCTCCACACACACTAAACTGCTCTTTTTATTCATTGAGAATAGAAAGTGTCTTTATTGCTTACTCCATTTCCCTACAGTGCCCAGTACATAGGAAACACTGTTGAAAAACTGTCTTTCCTTTCATTCCTTGTGGCATATCACCACTTGGAATAATCTTGCAGAAGTACCAGTTAAGAACTTGTCTCATTTTCTCAAAACCTTGCATATTTTCTTACTGCTTATTAAGTTCAAATTCTTTAGCTTCACACTCAGGATGCTCCATAATCTCATCTGTATTAACCAACATTGTGCTAAGTAAATATATCTTTTGTTCAGGGCAACGTGGTTTGCTCGTTTATGAAGCTCTTATAATGCTCCAAACTCATGTAGCAGTCCATCTTCAGTATTTCCCAACTCTTTTCATGTCATAGTTTCCATTGTTCTTGTTATTAAGTGCCCTCGAGTTGGTTCCAACTCATAGTGACCCTGTATAGGGTTTCCAGGAGTGCTGATATGGCACTGTAGGTTAATGCACCAGACTACAAAGCCGTTTGAACTGCAAGGTCGGTGGTTCAAGCTCACCAGCTGCTCCTCAGAAACCTTACACAGGGTTGCTATGGGTCAGAGCTGACTCAATGGCACTTAACAACAAAATAGGGTTTCCAAGGGGTGACTGGTGAGCTTTCACCACCTACCTTATGGTTCAAACCAACCTTTCAGTCAGTGTAATGCATTAACCTGCAGCACCACAGCAAGACCCTGTATAGTTTCCTTGTTGTTGTTGTTGTTGTTAAGTGCCATCGAGTCGGGTCCGACCCATAGCGACCCTGTACAGGGTTTCCGAGGGTGTAAATCTTTACGGGAGTAGAAAGCCTCATCTTTCTCCCGCGGAGCGGCTGGTAGTTTCGAACCGCTGACCTTAAGGTTCGCAGCCCAATTCGTAACCACTACGCTACCAGAGCTCCTTAGAAGATAATATTTATGTGGCTCATTGGATCAAACAGAAACTATTTGGATCGCTAGAGGAAGCTCATTATTGTTGCTTAAAAGTAACCTAGTAAAAATGAAGTATATATTATCTTGTACTGTCCATAATTAACTAAGAAATGAAAATAGGTTTTTTTGTTTTGTTTTTTTTCCAGAATCTGCTATACATATGATAGCATGGTGCAGAGGAAATAAGCCAGTGTTATGGAGATAAGACCTATATTGCATACCAGCCTCTCTATTTACAAACTTTGTGTCCTTAGAAAGGTCTGTTAATTTTGGGGGGCTTTTGTTTCCTTGTTTGTAAGTTAGAAATTCTTATGCTTTCTGAATTTATAAAGATGAGAAACAAAATGTACAGCATGACATATGCTCTAGAAATTATTGCTTTTATTATGATATATATCCGTTCAGTTTTGCCCTTTGTTTACAATGTCATAATTGTAGTGGTTGTGTCTCTTAAAAAGATCCAGATACTTTATCTCCATTCCACTTGAGTTAACAGACACATTAAAGGGATGTTTGGTCTCTCTATTGGTATATTTCCCATTTAAGGAAAAATGGGGTGTGACATTTTTAATCCTGAGACAAAGCAAGCAGTGTGTAGTTTTTTTAAAACCCTTGTTGAATGGGTTCTTCCATGCATTAACCGGAGTATGTATCTCCAAGAATGTTCTGAATTAAGGGGTGCATGTTCTCTTTCCATTCATGCAAATATTATTAAGGTATCTTGTATGATGTTGACTTAAAAGAATTTGTGGAATATGGAATTAAAAGTTCATGGAATTTTTCCCACAAATGTTTTTAAGCCCCCACAAGTAATACAACACCAATTTAAAGCTTGTTTCATTCTCTTTCTTCTAGAATTCTATTCTTCTGTACTCCAGTTTTCATCACTAATCGCTAAGTCAGGAGCCTGATTTTCCACATCTTGTTGGGGTTAAGTGCTGTTGAGTTAGTTCCAACTCATAGCGACCCCATATAGGATTTCTGAGGACTGGCTGGTGAGCTTGAACCGTTAACCTAGTGGTTCAAACTCTTTCAATCAGTTGGCCAGGTAGCTGTCTTCCAAATTTCTTGGCATAAATGAGAGTGCCTTCAGAGCTGCATCAGTTTGCTGAAGATTTCAATTTGTATTCCATCAATTCCTTTGTCAATGTCTTCAGTGCCTCTTGGACTTCTTCCTTCAGTACATTGACTCTTGATAGTAAGTTACCTCTTGAAATGTTTGAACATAACCATTTCTTTTTGGTACAGTAACTCTTTGTATTCCTTCCATCTTCTTTTGATGCTTTCTGTATCATTCAATGTTTTGCCCATGGAGTCCTTCAATATTGAAAGTAGAGGCTTAATTTTTTTCTTCAGTTCCTTCAGCTTGAGAAATGCTGAGCCTGTTATTCCTATGGTGTTTTTGGACTCCAGTTCCTTGCACAAGTCATTAGAATATTTGACTTTGTCTTTCTAACTGCCCTTTGAATTTTTCTATTCAGCTCTTTTACCTCCTCGTTTCTTACGTATGCTTTAACGTCTTTATACTGGAGAGTTTATTCTGACATCCATTTTGATCTTTCCCTTCTTTCTTGTCTTAATGATCCTTTGTTTTCTTCATATATGATGTTCTCTTCATCCCACAACACTTCTGGTCTTTGGTCATTAGTGTCTAATGCATCAAATCTGTTCTTCAAATGATCTCTAAATTCAGGTGAGATATGTTCAAGGCTATATTTTTGTCTCTTGTGGTATTGTTCTCATTTTCTAAAGCTTCAGCCTGAATTTGCATATGAACAATTCATGGTATGTTCCACAGTCTGCCCCTGGCTTTGTTTTGGCTGATGTTAATGGAGCTTTTCCACCATCTCTTTCCATAGTTGTAGTCAGTTTGATTTCTGTGTATTCCATCTGGTGAGGTCCATGTACATAATCATCTTTTATATTGTTGAAAAAAGGTATTTGCAATAAAGAAATTATTGGTCTTACAAAGTACTTATATGATCTTCAGCATTGTTTCCATCACCAAGGCCATGTTTTTCAATGACTGATCGTTCCTGTTTCCAGCTTTGCATTCCAATCCCCAGTAATTATCAATACATCTTGATTGCATGTTTGATCAATTTCACACTGTAGAAGTTGATAGAATTATTCAATTTCATCATCACTGACTTTAGTGGTTGGTGCTTTAATTTGAATAATAGTTGTATTAACTAGTCTTCCTTGTTAGTGTATGGATATCCTAGATTCATACTTTGTACATTCCATGTTCTAATTAATGGATGTAAATAACTGTTAACCCTTATTTTGAGTTGTGCTCCGTCAGCAGATGAAGGTTTGGAAAGCTTTACTCCATTCACATCCTTATAGTCAACTCTACTTTGAGGAGGCAGCTCTTCCCCAATCATAGATGGAGTGCCTTCCAACCTGAGGAGCTGATCTTCTGGCACTATATCTGACAGTATTCTGAGGCTCTTTGTCATGTTTCAATATTCTGGTGCTATCTGACAGTTTTCCACTGCTGTTCATAAGATTTTCAGTGACCAAATATTTGGAAGTAGACCAGCTCTTCTTGCTAGTCTGTCTTTGTCTAGAAGCTCAGCTGGAATCTGTCCACCATGGGTTACCCTGCTGCTATTTAAAATATTGGTGGCATAACTTTCAGAATCACAGTACAACAAACTGATGGATGAGTTAAGCTAAACTATTGTTTGGTTTTAAGGAGACTTCTAGGGGTATTTTTTGTTAAAGGTTTAAAAATTGTTTCAGGGGCTCATCCAACTTCATGGCTCTAAGAAATATGAATTCCACAAGAATTTGAAATTCTTTCTGCATTTCCTCCTTTGGATCAGGATTCTTCTGTATAAATTTTTATCCAAATATTCCGTAATTATTGTATCTAAGTAGCATCCAGTTCTTCTGGTCTTATGGCAAAGGAGACAGCCACACATTGCATAGCTTCCTTCTGTACTGACTCCCCTTCTTTCTCTGTTGTTCTAGGCTAATGGAAACCAATTGTGGTGTTTTGGATAGCTGCTTGCAAGCTTTTAAGCACCTCGGCACTACCTTCAAAATGTTCATGGAAAAATGGACTTAAAAGATAATGAAATTTTTTCATCAGCTTTTTGAAGCTCTTTCCTATACATTGAACTAGGGGATAAAACAAAGGCAGTTAACATTTTATTAAGCCAGTTAACTAGGATGCGATTTCCTGTATCTTACTAAAAATCTAAAATAAACATTGCAATATGAATACAGATTCTATACATTGCCTTGTTAATTAACTGCCTTGCTAGGTAACTATTCTTGCCTATTTTAAGTAATTTATGTGCCAGTGACAGTATATATTGAGAGAAACTATTTTATTGTAATATTTAATAAGGATAAGTAAAGTTTAATATCACATGCTAGCAATATTTTGTAAAGGTAGTTTAAAAATTACTGCAGCCATATATCGACAGGGAGCTGCTAGAAGTTCAAGCCAGATTCAGAAGAGGACATGGAATGAGGGATGTTGTTGCTGATGTCAGATAGATATTAACCAAAAGCTGAGACTACCTGAAAGATGTTTTCCTGTGTTTTACCAATTATGCAAAGGTAGTGGATAACATTATGAAGAATGGGAATTCCAGGACTTTTAATTGTGCTCCTGTGGAACTTGTACATAGGTCAAGGGGCAGTTCAAACAGAACAAACAATACTAAATGGTTCAGGATTGGGAAAGATGTGTAGTAGGATTATATTCTTTCACCTTACTCAGTTGGTATGCTGAACAAATAATCCATGAAGCTGAACTTTACAAAGAATGTGACATCAGAATTGGAGGAAGACCTAATACTAATATGCAATATACAGAGGCTTGCCAAAATTAAAACTTGAAGCACTTACTGCTAAAGATCAAGGCTACAGTCTGCAATATGGATTACACCAGATCAGTAAGCAAAATTATAATAAATGATGAAAAAATTGAAGTCATCAACAATTTTATTCTACTTGGAACATCTCCAGAAGCAACAGTCAAGAAGTCAAACAACATATCCCATTTGGCAAATCTGCTACAAAAGACTTTCTTAACATTATATAAAGTAAAGATGTCATAAGTGACATCGAAGGTTGGTGAAGATGTACCTTACCCAAGCCATGGTCTTTTCAGTCACCTCAATTATATGTGAAAACTGGACAGTGAAAAAGGAAGTTAGAAGAATTATTGATTTAAATTGTGTTTTTGGTGAAGAATATTGAATGAACCAAATGGTATTCTAAAAGAAATACAACTAGAATTCTCCTTAGAAGTAAGGATGGTAAGATTTTGGTTCACTTAATTGGATACATAATCAGGAAAGACCTATTGCCAGAAAGGGACATAATATTTGATAAACTATAGGGTCAGTGAAAACAAAGGAAACCCTCACTGAACCATCATATTGACATAGTGGGTAGGTACAATGAGCTCAAATATAACAACAATTATGGAGTTATACATAAGTTTGCTGTAAGTCAGCGCCAATTCAAGGTAATTAACCACCAAGAATCCTCCCCCTTTCTTTCACATACTTTAAAAAAATATAACATAATTTATAAACTGCATTAGTCAGTCACAGATGAACCCTATGAGATGTAACCTTTGTATCTCACATTTTATTTGAACTGAAGTGTAATAAGATACTTAAAAATATTTAAATGAATAGTGTGATAAATCTTGATCTATGTACTCAGCTATGAAACCATCATCACAGTCAAGTTAATACACATATGCGCTCTTGTAATCCTTTTCTACGTCACAACCTCTTCTAGGGTGTTGAGTATTAGGGTATGTGTTAGTACCAACTGCACTCTTCATAGCAGTAATCCTATTCTTTCACTTCAGTTATCAAGTAAGTGCTAGGTGTGGCGCTGTAGGGTGAGCACTCAATCATACAGTCAGTTTGAACCGTGAGGTTGGAGGTTCCAACTCACCGACCGCTCCTTGGAAGTCCTATATAGGGTCGCTAAGGGTTGGCACCAACTCAGTGGCACTTAACAACAGTAAGGAAGTGAAAAAGTCATATTACTCAACTTTAAAAGAATAAATATTGGTAAATAGTGGAGCACTTTAACAATAAGATAATTAAGGAATATAGGCTTCATTCTTTAAAAAGTGCTACCAGCTGTATTTTGTCATTTTGAGTATTAAGCTGGGATCTTTGTGAAATGTCAATTAAATTGAAAGTCCTGATCCCTAGCCTCAAGGAATGTAGTCCAAGGCGTATATAAATGAAACAACTGAAGAAGAGTTTTAAGGTTATATAAACAAATGTGAAGACAGTGCAAAAGACTACATAAATAGTACTGTAATTCAGAAAAAATGAAAGCTCATTTAAAGTCATGAGAAAATTAAGTATTGAACTGACGCTTGAAGGAAATAAAGTGTTTGGTGAAGACCTTAAGTTATGATAATACATGTATAGCTTGTTAGCATTTAGAAATCTTCACATGCACTGATTCATTTCAAAAGGTTTTTTTTTTAATCCAGAAATGAATGATGTTAGCTGTACTAGGTAGGTATTGGCTGCTGTTTGTCGAATTGGTTTCAACTCATAACAACCCTGTATAGGGTTTCTAAGGCTGTAGAGTTTTATGGGCACAGAAAGCCTCATCTTTGTCCCTAGAAGTACCTGGTAGACTCGAACTGCTGACCTTGTGGTTAGCAGACCGATGCATAACCCACTACACCACAAGAGCTCTTTAGGAAGGTACTGTTGTTGTTAAGTGCCATTGAGTCGGTTCTGACTCATAGCAACCCTTTATAGGGTTTCCGAGAAGCAGTTGATGGGTTGGTGGGTTTGAACTGCTGACCTTGTGGTTTGATCCTATAGCACCGCACCAAGTACTGTTGTGTGATAGAAGAAGATAGTGAAGTCTTTTACTTTCCTGAGCATAATTCATAGTGCGTGTGCGCCACTACACCATCAGCTGTATTTAGCATGTGCATTTTATTACTTGGCATTTCTAAGCTTGACATACCCTTACTCTTTTCAATCCCAAATCACACTTGAATTCTCTTCTGTAGATCTCTCCTTTTCATGAAATTTTCTCAACTATTTCATGCTGTATTTCTTAATTTCTCACCACATTTCTGTATTATTTCTGGTCTTTAACATTAGCACTTAATGTTCTGTTTTTGTGTGCGATCCTTATATACATGTTTGTTCCTTAAGTAGAATGTAAGTCCCTGAAATGTAGATCTGCATGGCATCAGATGATGTCCAGTGAGACTTGTGAAAGCTAGAATTCACCAGGACTGTCTTTTTTCTGAATCTCACAAGTTTTTCACATTTAACAGGATGCAGTCTTACCGCCTTCCTATTGCTATCTATTAGAAAAGATTTGAATTTTCTTTTTCTGTCAGGTTTTCACCTTACACAGGTCCTGGATTTTGCAGGTTTTACTCTAGTAGGTTATTGTTGTTAAGTGCCATTGTGTTGGTACCAACTCATAGTAACCCTGTATAGAGTTTCCAAGGAGCAGCTGGTGGGTTTGAACTGCTGACCTTGTGGTTCTCAGGCCAGTGCTGATCCTGCACTGCCACACCAGGAGTCCACTGTAGTAGGTAATCAAATTGATTTAGTAAGAGATCTTGATTAATTGTAGACTTAATACATCCTAATTGGCACTCAGGATTTCTGTGTAGTGATCACAAATTGTGCTGCTAATCATACGATCAGCAGTTCGAAACTACCAGCTGTTCCATGGGAGAAAGATGAAACTTTTTGCGCCCGTAAAGATTTACAGCCTTGGAAACCCTATACAGGGTCGCTATTTATGAATTGGAACCGACTCCACAGCACATAACAACAACAACAACAACTGACAGTTAACAACAACAACCATGTACAAGGGGATCTCCAAAAGTTCATGGAAAAATAGAATTAAAAGATAGTGGCATTTTTCCACAGACTTTTTGAAGCCCTCTTATATATTCCGTGGAGTCCTGGTGTGGTACTATAGGATAATGCACTGGACCGCAAGGTCGGTTTTCAGCCACTCCTCAGAAAACCTATACAGGGTCACTATTAATTGAAACCAACTTGACGGCACTTAACAACAACAACATGTATTCCTTGAACCATATACAACATGTATTCCTGAACCATGTCATTCAGAAGGATGTTACTGGCAAAAAAAGTCTTAATTTTAAAATTACAGCATTTAATGACCTTTTAAAAATAGCATCATGAGAAATGGAGAAACAAAATTGAAATTGTCAAAGATTTCGTTTTACTTGGTTTCACAATCAATGCTTATGGAAGCAGCAGTCAAGAAATCAAATGACCTATGGCATTGGGCAAATCTTCTGCAAAAGACCTCTTTAAAGTGGATTCCTGGTGTAGTACGCTGTAGGATCAACACTGGACTTTGGTTCACACCTATAGCCGCTCCTTGGAAACCCTAAACAGGGTCGCTGTGAGTTGGAACTGACTCAAGGGCATTTAGCAACAACAACAAAATGTTCAAGAGCAAATATATCACTTTGAGGACCGAGGTGCACCTGAACCAAACCATCGAATTTTCAGTTGTTTCATAGACATGTGAAAGCTGGACAATGAATAAGGAATACTGGAGAATAATTGATGTGTTGGAATTATGATCTTTGGGAAGACTATTGAAAGTACCATGGACTGCCAGAAGAACAAATAAATTGGTCTTGGAAGAAATGCAACCAGAGTGCTCCTTAGAAGAGAGAATGGTGAGACTTTGTCTCCTGTACTTTGGACATGTTATCAGGAGGAACCAGTCCCTAAAAAAGAACATTATGCTTTGTAAAGTTGAAAGTCAGTGAAAAAGAGGAGTACCCCCAATGAGATGGATTGATAACCGTGGCAACAAGAATGGGCTCAAACCTAACAATTGTGAGGCTGATACAAGACCCGGCATTGTTTTGTTGTACACAGTCACTATGAATTAGTGCTGACTTCACAGCACCTAACAACAACTTATATAAAGAATGCCATATTATAAGAGCAGGGATTCAAAAAAGTTTGTAGAAAATTTTCATTTTTCCATCTTTTAATTCCATTTTCCATGAAGATTTTAAAGCTGCCTCATATATACACTTTCATATTACCAATATCATTAATGCTATATACAAGGGGCATCAGAAGTTCAAAAAGTTTGTGGAAATATTGTTAGTAATTCCATTTAATTCATTTTTTAAGCTCCCTCTTATTTATTCTAATGTGCTTTAGATTTGTCTAGTTTAGCTCTCTTTTCTTATAAAAGTTTAGAAAATAAAATAAGGGTGGTGTTAGAGTCAGTGAAAAAAGAGAGAGCATGGTTCAACAGCATGGACAGGTTTATTCCAAGACAAACCTGGGAGGAGCTTGCTGATCAAGGTCAGAATCCTTCTCCTGTAGAGGCTGAGGGTTTTTATGAGGGTCTTGGAAGGGGTGGAGCTTAGAATGGGCTAACTGTGGAGGAAATGGGCTTTTGTGAGGTTTTGCCTGGGGATAGAATTTAGAAGGGGCTAACTGGCAGAAACTGGAAATTGAAACTTAAGGAAAATAGTTTTGGTGGTTGGTCTCAAAATAGCTGTACTCAGGCTCCCTCATGTAGAATAAAGTGAATTAAAGGGTTTATATGATTATCTTAAAGGGGCTCTGTTAGCATAGTGGTTATGAATTGGGCTGCTAATCTCAAGGTCAGAAGTTCGAAACTACCAGCCCATTCTGCGGGAGAAAGATGAGGCTTTCTACTCCTGTAAAGATTTACAGCCTCAGAAACCCTGTGCAGGGTTACTATGAGTTGGAACCAACTCCACGGCATTTACCAACAACGATTATCTGAAGCAGTGGTGTTGGGCAGTTGAAAAATTGTGAGATGGCTAAGCATTCAGGGTGGGGTTTTGTGTGTGTGTTTGTGTTTCAATGAATCCCAGGGTGCCAAACAATTTCTTTATATGTTAATTTAGGTAAGAAAATGGATTTATAAATTATAGGTTTACTTATTAAGTGGAACCATCAGGAAGAAGGATGGAATGGAAATAACCATGGGAAGGAAATGGAATAACTGTTGTTACATGGAGGGGATTGCAATCATTGAGATGAAACAGTGTATTATCTGTTAAATGTAAAACCATAAACCTTCATTCAATTTACAATAAAAAGTTTTTTTAAAAAATGATAGATTTGTTGTTAAGTGCTGTCGCGTGGATTCCAACTCATAGCAATCCTGTATAGGGTTTCCAACTAGCGACTGGTGGGTTTGAACTGCTGACCTTGTGGCTCAAACTGACCTTGTGGTCCAATTCGTTCATTATTCGGTCCTGTTCGTTCATTCGTTCGTTGGTTATGTGACCCTGTATACGGTTTCTAGGCTGTAAATCTTTACAGGAACAGACAGCCTCATCTTCCTTCAACGGAACCCCTGGTTGTTTCAAACTGCTGACAATGAGATTAGCAGCCCAACTAGTAACCACTACTCTACCAGAATTTTTTAGAAATGATAAAGAGCTGAACAGAAGATTTCAAAGAGCAGCTTGATAAGACAAAGTGAAGTATAATGAAATGAACAAAGACCTGTAATTGGAAAACCAACTCTATCTGCAGTTTCTTATTAACTAAGTCTGGGTTGTGACCTGAGAATTTGCATTTCTAGCATGTCCCTGTGATTTTTATGCCCCACACTAAGAATTTAAGAGACTAGTTTGATCAGAAATTAACCTCTTACCGTGGGTCTGGACTTTTAAGGATTTTTTGTTTTATCCATTGAAATGGAAAGTAACCAATTATTTTAATCTGTGTAGGGTCTTGAAATTGCCATTTTATAAATTACAACATTAAAATATGTAACTACCTGAATTAATGTAGAATTATGTTATATTGACACTGAAACTCAGATATTACGGCATTATCAGTAAAACATTTAGTTTTAAACTGTTGTTTATCTTAAACTGTTTTTGCTGATCCAGTAGCAAAATTATGAGTATTCTTTGCTCAGTGTGAGAAATAGAAAAGCTGGCAAGACTCAAAGTACTTACTTTGATATATATATATATATATTTATTTTATTTTATTTTATTTTATTTTTAAGTCTTTTCTGCTCAAGTTCAGTCTGTTGGAAGCAAAGCTGTTGACAAAAGGTGTTTGTTGGTAATATGCTGTGGAGTCCGTTCTGACTCATAGCAACCGTGCATACATGGGGTTCCTGAGTCTGTGACTCTACGGGAACAGAAAGCCTCATCTTTATCCTGTGGAACTGCTGGTAGTTTCAAACTGCTGATCTTGAGATTAGCAGCCCAATTTGTAACCACTACACTACCAGAGCTCCTTACATAGTGGGGCTTTATGGTATTATGAGTTTCTGTTTCTTAAAAAGGAGAGGGGCATGGAGTTGGGGAATAAACAGCTAAAATAGAATGAAAGATAAGGTAGATATCGGAAAGCAAAGAAGGGAACACAGGAATTACAATACCTTCCCAGGTGAGGTTCCTGGTAATTCAAAGGTTTTAAAAAAAATTCTTAAGCATTTAATATTTTTGGTACCTTTAGTCATTTTAATGATGACTAAGCATTAAATATATTTAGTCATCAAAAACCATTTTAGATTTCTAACTAAAATCTAGTAATTAACAGTTCCATACCTTTGCTTGCTCCAATTTCTACTCTTTTTTCTGGGAGGTGGGCGGGATACAGGGTTCGAGTTTACACAAAGTTACCTTGGAAGAAAGAGCAGGCAACCTGTTTCTAAAAAATCAACATTTGAAAATCCTATGGAACACAGTTCTCCTCTGATACACATGGGGTCACCATGAGTCAGAGTTAACTGGGAATATACAAACCACTTGTCCCTGCCTTTCTGATGATTTCTACTTACCATTCCTGAGTTTTGTACCCAGGTTGATCCTTCACTCTTTAAAATGTATGTACTCTGTGATACTTTCACTGGAACCTTAAAATAAAAATATTCGTTTATTTGCTAGACATAGCCCCAAGAAAATTATAGGGTTTTTCAGACAGATACAATCTTGCATTTTTGTTTATGAAACCAGTGAATACTAAATAATTTTCATTTCACATTTATTTGTATCTAAGTTATAATTTTTAGATTAAGTGATTTGATGTTATTTTCAGAAGTTTGCATATTTTGAGCAGTACAAAGAATGGCATCAAGAAGATTTCTTTTTTAATATCTCCTCTGTGAGATAATATGTTAATCTTTAGTGAGCTTTAGCTTCAGAATTCAGTTTTGTAGGCTCAGTGTCCTGGTGTGCTGGTGTGGCCTTGTGGATTAATGTGCTGGACTGCAAGGTCGGTTTGAACCACAAAGTTGGTGGTTCAAGTGCACCAGCAGCTACTTGGAAACCCTATACAGGGTCACTATGGGTTGGAACTGACTCGATGGCACTTAATAACAACACCATGACCTGGTGTGGCACTGTAAGATAAGCCCTGGACAGCAGAGTCAGCAGTTTGAACTGACTCCATGGCACTGGACAACAACCACATTTTCACTACAAAGGAGCCCTGGTAGCATAGTAGATTACAAGCTGGGCTGCTTGTAAGGTCAGTAGTTCAAATTTGCCAGTTTTTCCGTGGGAGAAAGAGGAGGCTTTCTGCTCCTGTAAAGATTTATAGCCTTGGAAACTATATACAGGGTTGCTGTGAGTTGGAACTGACTTGGTGACACACAACCACTACCACCACCATATTCATTACAGGAGGCCTGGTGGTATAGTGGGATAGCAATTCAAATCTATCAGTCCACTCCACAGGAGAAAGAAGAAACTCTGCTCCCATATTTATAACCTCGAAAACCCTACATAGGGTCACTATGATCAGAATCTATGGCTGTGAGTGGATATATTCACTATACTGAAGTCCTGGTGGTGTAGTGGTTAAAGTGCTTGACTGCTAACTAAAAGGTTGCCAGTTCGAACCCACCAGCTATTACATGGGAGAGGGATGTGGCAGTCTATTTCCATGGGAATTACAGCTTTGGAAACCCCAGAGGGCAGTTCTAGGGTATTCTATAAGTTGCTGAAAATTGGATGGACTTGACAGCAGTAAGTTTGGGTTTTTTGGTTTCTATTTACCATGAATCAAAAATAAAAACAAGGTTATTTGTATTAGCATTTTAAATTTAGTTGTTAAGTGCATAATGACCTTGTATAGGGTTTCCGAGGCTATAAACCTTTACGGGAGCCGAAAGCCTCATCTTTCTCCCAAGGAGAAGCTGGTGGACTTGGAACCACCGACCTTGTGGTTTGCATAGTGTTTGCCCTATGGAGCTACCGTGTTCTCCAAATTAAGGCTTAATTCTTAATAAATTCCAACTTTAAATCATCATTAAACTTTTTCTAATCTACCATAGTTGTAAAATTAGGGGGGAAATCTGAATGTGCCTCCTTTAATGTCAGTTGAGTTTGTGAGCGTTTACTGAATAAAGATACACAAATATTTCCATTAGAATGGAATATGAAGTTAACCATTTCTGTAGGCCAAAAATAGACAAGAGATAGGTTCAATTTAATATTCAGAGTGTTAGATTTTAACATTTTATTTTTTTCCTTGTGACTGGATTTGTATAATTTAAAATTTGTTTCACTTTAATACTGAGTAGTTATGCTAGTCTAACCACACTTAGGTTCTCCCTATATATATACATACATATTTTTTTAAGTGTTTTATTGTGAATTATATGATAGTTTACATGGGAGAACATTAGTTTTACATTCATTCTATTGTACATCGTATCATTGCCATGGTTACAATCCCCTCCATGCATCATCAACCGACAAAAGGGTATACCCTGCAAGTCTGCCCCCTACACTATCCCCCTTGCCGCTCCCGCCCCCCAGTCTTCAACACAGTCGCTCTCCCTCTCTGGATCTAAAGTCCCCAGCTGCTCCATCGCTCCACATCATTGTCTCTGCCTCCATCTTGGGCATCACTGCTTCTCTGGGTAGGGTCCCGCTCTCAGCTTTTCTCCATTGATGGTCCTAGGGACCTCCGCTCCTAGACTGAAAAGTTATTCCCTCCCTTCCTTGCTATAAAATGTCTACCTTTATTTACATTTCCAACCTTCACAATCAGTCCTGATAACAATTATTCACTATTGTATCACAAGAGACCCATCTGTATTTCATTTCATCAGCTCTGCCTAGGCAGATTGGATACTACTCACTGGAGATTCTGCCTTCCTCGAGGCCCCCTGGCTCTGGGTTCCCTCTTGAAAGCTTGTAAGCCAGTCACTTCTTGCCTTTGTAGTCCTCCCTCCACATTTTGGGTAGCCAGTGTCCAAGTTGCCCATCCCTATCTACTCTGTGTGTGGAGGGAGTGGGAATGATTCTTGTAAGAATTTGTTTCCTCATTTGAGCTACTGCTTCTATAGGTGTAGGTCAAGTTCATCAAATTGCATCAGATTACTCTTTTTTTGCCTCTTCTTTCTTCTTCTGATTGAGCTCTGATCATCCGGTCATTGAAGCCAGGTCAAGTGGGTATTATCTGCAAGTGTGGGTGTTCTTGTGCATGTGCCCTCTCTTTTTATCCGCTGAATGCTTCACTCTCCACATTGTAGGGCTTAGCTCGCCACGTCATTGTTGTTTTTCCCTCATTTCCCCTTATAGGTGACAAGCGTGGTCACCAATCAGAGCGTGTATTCCCATTGAGTCTTAGTCTTGGAAGGGGGTTTGCACTGAGGGGACCCGACCACTTGCCTTGATGTTT
>NW_006408521.1:17742218-17768898 GCF_000296735.1 Chrysochloris asiatica
TTCTTTTTCTTAGTCTTTTACAGTAGTGGTCCTATGCAGTATTTCTCTTTTTGTGACTGACTTATTTCATTCAACATAATGTCCTCAAGGTTCATCCATGTTAGGTGGTGGCTTGCCGCTTCCTTGTTATTCTTCAAGGTAGCATAATATTCCATTGTGTGTATGTACCACAATTTGTTTATCCGTTCTCCAGTTGATGGGCACTTTGGCTGTCTCCATCTTATATATGTTTTATTGAAGTGGAAAAACATGAGAACCTGGAAAGTTTCTTGATGTTCTGCTTATACTTTTTTGTTGATAAATGATCTTTCTAATTTTCCAAAGGTATACAATTACATTTAAAAAATTATTTCAGTTGCTAAGATAGAAGATTTATTTGTTTTCTCATACTTTCTCAATGGTCAGCTGTGGTGGTAAATTAATTCATTTGCCAATTTGTTTAAAAAAATAAATAACAGCCAGAGCACTTACAATATAAATGTTAATAGTGTAAATCACAGGGTGAGTTGTGGAAACAATTTTTTACTTTTTACCTTTCTCAGATTCCTTCATTATATTCAGTTTCTTTCTCCCTCTAATTACAGTCCTATTCTATAGTTCTTTCTTGAAGCTCTGTTCTCATTTTATATGTAGATTGTAAATGCTTGTTATCCTTCCAGCCCCTCATTACTCTCGTACAGTACTGTCCAATAGAACTTTTTTCAGTGGTGGAAATATTCTGTCTCTGTGTTCTCTAACATAGTAGCCACCAGCCACTGTGACTGCTGAATTCTTAAACTGTGGCTCATGGGAAACTTTTAATTTAAATTTTAGTTGCCACATATGATTGGTGACTACCAGATTAGACAGTACAGCTCTTGGCTAGAAGTAATTTCATTTATTTTAGTTTTAAGCCACAGTTTCCAGTTCTGCCTGTTTTCAGAACTTTCCTCAGAATTCAGTCTTGATCTGCTTCATACCTTGTGGGTCATCTTTCCTCCATGTTGTGACTCACTCTTATTGTTGTTGTTGTGTGCCGTGGAGTCAGTTCCGACTCATAGAGACCCTGCACAGGGTTTCCGAGGCTATTAATCTTTACGGGAGCAGAATGCCTCATCTTTCTCCTGCGGAGCAGCTGGTAGTTTCGAACTGCTGACCTTGCGGTTCACAGCCCGATTCGTAACCACTACACTACCAGAGACTCACTCTTAATTCCTTTCAATATCCCAGCATTAAAGTCTTCTGCTGCACTTGTCGTAGACCTTTGGTGACTCCGTCTCAAGATCTGATTTTATCAGGTTTATCTTGTGCCCCAACACAGCCAATTTAGAATAATCTAATAATGAGTGTACTGAGCAGTAAAACACACCAAAAAAAGATCCATTAAAATAATTTGGTCTTCTGTTGGAAACGTTACAAGAAACTCTGTATATTTAAATACTGTAGTTATAAAATAAAAATATATCTATTGAATATGTGTCTTCATTGACTATACTTGTTATAAAGATGATTCTTCGGATTAAAATAGACTTTTTCCTGATAATTTAATTAGGGGTGTGGGGATGAGAGCTTACATATACAACATGAACCCCATTAAAGAAGGGTTGCTGTGAATGAGCTGCAGTGGCAAGGTCCTAAAGATAAACATAATTTTCTCTTTTAATTTACAGAAGTTGCTGGGTGTGTTTTGCCACTGATGAAGATGATAGAACAGCTGAATGGGTGAGACCATGCAGGTGCAGAGGATCTACAAAGTGGGTTCACCAGGCCTGTCTACAGCGCTGGGTGGATGAAAAACAAAGAGGAAACAGTACAGCCAGAGTGGCATGTCCTCAGTGCAATGCTGAATACTTAATAGTTTTTCCTAAGTTGGGTAAGAAGATCTTAATAAACAGAACAAATATATTGGTGTTATTACATAACTCTTAAGATCTCAAGTTTATTTTTAAATGAATTTTCTGTATTCCTTTTCTATTCATCTCTAAAAATCAAGTATTTGTTTGCTTTGCTAATAATTTATAATATCCTTTATATATCCTAAATTTCATCCATTTGTCTATGTAAAGGAAGCTCTAATATTTTCTTGATTGGAGTCCTGATATGGCACTGTAGGATAAGTATTGGACTATGAACCTCAAAGTCGGTGGTTCAAACCTACCTGCTGCTCCTTGGAAACCCTATACAAAGTTGCTGTAAGTCAGAACCAACTCAATGGTGCACTTAACAATGATAAATATCTCCTTTGCGTGCTCCATCGTAACCATGTTATTCTGGGCTGGTGTCGGTTCTCTGTGGTATCTGTGCCATATCAGTTGCTACGCATTCTGGTTATAAGCAAGAGGTGTAAGGTTCTAGGAAGGTCAGAAGGAAAGAATACGTTTGTAGGGAGTGGGGTTTTGAAGTTTGAGGAGAATTTCGAAATAATATTATTAGATGCATTATTTTGGAGCCCTAGTGTGGCTCTGTGAGTTAATGCACCAGACTGCAAAGCCGTTTGAACTGCAAGGTGGATGATTTAAGCTCTCCAGCTGCTTCTCAGAAACCCTGTACAGGGTTGCTATGGGTCGGAATTGACTCGACAGCACTTAACAACAGTAACATACATATTAAGGAATGAGTCCTGGTAGTGTAGTGGATTACAAGCTGGGCTGCTGACTGAAAGGTCAGTAGTTCGAATCTACTGGTCACTCTTTGGAAGAAAGATGAGGCTTTCTGCTCCCATAAAGATTTATAGCCCTGGAAACCCTATATGTTGTCAGTATGAGTCAGAACTAAGTAGCACACAACCACCACCACTGCCATACATATTAAGGAGACCTGAGGATAAGCAATGCACTGCTAACCTCAAGGCAGCAACTCAAACCCACCAGCTGCTCCTTGAAAACCCTGTATCAAGGTCACTGTGAGTTGGAATTGATTCAGTGGCACTTAACAACAACAGCAACTTATATATTAAGGAACCCTGGTGGTGAAAGTGTTCAACTCCTAATCAAAAGTAGATGAATCAGACCCACCAACCACTCTACAGGAGAAAGATGTGGCAGTCAGCTTCTGTAAAGATTTATAGCCTTGGAAGCCTTATGGATTTAAGAATTGCTATGAAAATCAGATAGGTAGCAGTGGGTTTATTTGATTTGGGGACATATTGAAATCAGATCCATGATGTTGCTTTTCAAAACTAGGCAGTATAAATGCAGACAATGTAGTGCTTTTCTAATGCAAGAAGATTAATAAGGATAAACCAAACTGTATTTCTCTACAATTGTATCTCCTAGCAATAATGGATAGGAAGAATTGATACCTGAAAGTAGTGTTTTCCAAACATTTGGAATATGTATACCACATGGTGTGTATGCATATACACTATGATTTTAGATAAAATAAACACAAAGGAATAATACAAATTTTTTTTAATTGTCATATCATAGCAACATTGTAAAGTGCTCTGAACATCAGGGAAAGCAATTATTGCTATGTTCTTTGACGACATTTATATCTGGCTTACTGATGTTAAAGTTAAGGTTTATTTTCCTACTTTTTAGTTCTACTAAATTAAGTAATACCATCTTTAATTACAGGTTGTTAGGAATAGTAGCAAGTGTATAGTAATTCTGCTAGGTATTTTAGAAATTCAAATTAAAGATGGACACAAATATTACTGTAAGATCTTAATGAAAATTACATACAGTGTTCATCAGTGACTGAAAAATGCATGTCACTCAACAGTAAACTTGAACATTTCATTTTGAGAGATGGCGGTAAGTAGAATTGTGATCTCCCCGTTGGTTATATTTAGTTTTAGAAAATGTTTTCAGATTTAGTGCCGTAATTGAATATGCTTTGTAAGTATACTCAAGATACAGATTTCTTAATATAACCAGGCAAAAGTTAAACTCTCATTGTTTAAACCATTTGTTTCATGTTTTATCCCTAAGAATTGTGATAGTTCATCCTCAAATAATAGGTTCAAGCTGTTTACTGTATGTGTTATGGAGTATGGCAGTTGAGTTATCCACATGGAATCATTTGTTGTTGTTATTTTTAAGTGCCATCAAGTCGTTTCCAACTTATAGTGACCTTGTATAGGGTTTGCAAGGAGTGACTGGTAAGTTTAAACTGTTGACCTTGCGGTTCAAACTGACTTTGCTATCCAGCACAGTAACCCATAGCACCATACCAGTAGGTGGAATCATAGAAATGTTTTATTGATATTATCAGTATTATGGGAAAAAGTTTGTCATCCTTCATTTGCAAAATTTTTGTTACCATCTTTCCTCATGACAGGATAGTAAAATAGTCTTATATTGGTTTCTTCTTTCTTGATAATACATGCTGAAGGGACCTGTTCAGGGACTGTAGTTTTAACTTTTATTCAGATTTTCATTGTTTTCTTTAACACTAAAGAGGACACAGCTGTCAAATGCCAGCTCTTGTCTGTGAATTAAAAGTCACGTATAATGAGTGTGCTTCAAAAGTTTATTAAAATAATGGAATTATCAAGGTCAGCAGTTTGAGCTCACCAGCTGCTCCTCAGAAGGCCCTGTACAGGGTCTCTATGAGTCAGAACTGACTTGACAGTGCTTAACAACAACAACAACCCAAAATTAGATGAATTATGATATAATTTGTGACCACAGCTAACTCTTGCAATGTTTATATGACTTCTGATTTCAGAATATAATGTACCAGAAGCACCTACACATACAAATGTTACTAATGTTATTTGCCTGGTTAAAAGAATATTATATGTTGTTAGGTGCTGTCAAGTTGGTTCTGACTCATAGTGACCCTTTGTGTGGTTTCCAAGGAGTGGCTGGTGGACTTGAACTACCAACTTTGTGGTTAGCAGTCATAGTGCCTGTTCTACAGTGCCACACCAGAACTCCATCTGCCTGGATAGTTGAGCAGAATTCTAGTTATATATTATAGAAATTCACTTCAAGCCATAAGGCGGGGAAAATGGAATTAAGATTGTGGATTTTTTTTTCCATGAACTTTTTTAAGTTTCCTCATATTTCTTGATTTATATATTAAATATATATTTGGTAAGAATTGATTCATATTCTTCATACTAGTTTATTCATCTAGCCATAAAACAAAATTATCTGTGATAATCATCTATCTCATTGTAAACCATGCATATTACATTACTATCTAATAGTATTATATAATGATGGAATATGCCAGTACATTATTTTATTGCTCCCTTAGCTTATTTGTCATTAATTTTTTAGGTGACAGTAGTTACACCTTTCTTAAAAGAAGTTCCTTTGAATATAGTTGAGTTTTTGTTTGTTTGTTTACTTTTTCTTGGAATTGAGTGAAGGTTTACAGAACAAATCATGGGTTTTACATTCCACAGTTCATATACATTTTGTTTCATCTCACTGATTACAGTCCCCTTCGTGTAATACCAGTTACCAGTTATCCCCTTTCCTCCCTGTGTTTCTTGTTTCCTTTCCTCCTCCTTTTCTAACCCTCTAAACTTTGTACTTGGCTAAGTGCTGTTTTGTTTTAAAGCTCTTATTGTGAATTGAATGATAGTTTACATGGCAGAACATCAGTTTTGCACTTAACCAATAGTGTTTTGTTTCACTGCAATGATTACAATCCCCTCCATGCACCATTGGTTAACAGTATTAATGCTGCCTTTTTTATCTCAAATAATTGATAATTGTAAGATGTGCATACCTCTCTAGTGTGCTATTCCCCTTATAGACCTATATAATATTTGGCTGAAAATTGAACTATGTGGGTGAATTCAGTTCCAGACCTAAAAGGTGACTAAAGGCCATGTGAATATAGCTTTGATCTTTGTTTACAAGGACAAAATTCATAGTGGAGGCTTTGATTGGTTTTTCAGAACAGTTGAAAATGATGCAAAAGTTTCAGTGGCTTCTTGTTGTTTCATTCTGTTCATAAGACCCAGCAAAGTGAGAATAAAGGGTCTCCTAATGCAGACTAGGAGTCCTGGTGTGGCTCTGTGGGTTAATGCGCCAGACTGCAAAGCCGTTTGAACTGCAAGGTCGGCGGTTCAAGCTCACCAATCGCTCTTCAGAAACCCTGTACAGGGTCGCTATGGGTCAGATCCGACTCGATGGCACTTAACAACATCAACAACAATGCAGACTAATCAATCCAAATTCACTGGTCCGTCCATTCTAAGATCACACTATTTTCATTCTAAGATAATTTTTTATTTATGGCATTCTAAGGTAAATGTTTTTCTCACTTTTACTATTTATTCTTGTGAACCATTCTTTTTCCTAAATTTGTGTCTTAACAAACACAATATGATAGTAACAACAAAATATGTATTTAACCAATGTAAGCAATTCACCTGAAGTGAAAGTAGGATATTAGCTTGAAACAAACAATACCATTTTCAGATCCTAAAAGAATTTTTTAAGTCATAATTAATCTTTAAATTTTTGAAATGTGTGTGATCAAAACTTTTATCACTTTCTCCTCAAACTGTCTGCAGAACACTTGGTAGATTTCCCAGGACCACTGGTCCCTAAGCCACACTGAGAAACACTGGCTAGAAGAAGGAATAAAAGACACGAGAAGATGCAGAGAGGAAGAGGTGATGGTTAATATTCTATGGGATGATCTCTGTGTAGCAGGTATTAAAATTAAAAAAAAGTTTTTATTTGGATTTAGCCATAATCTGACTTTCTGGATGGACAATTCTGGATCTTTTCTGGTATTGAGTGGTGGCAGGAATGCAGGGGTGATGGTAAGTGTATGTTTGATAAGGAATATATTGTGCTGAAGTATGAAAAATATAGATAGAGGACACATCAAATTTTTGTCCCTCTCACTATTTGCCACCCTTCTTAACCAGTTTCCATCAAGTCAGCTCCAACTCAAGGATACCCCTTGTGTGTCAAGAGTAGACCTGTGCTTCACAGAGTTGTTTTTTTTTTTTTTTAAAACAAAAACCCATTGCCATCAAGTCAATTCCAATTTATGACCCTATGAGACAAACTAAAACTGCCCTGCAGTCTTCCCGAGGCTGTACTCTACAGAGGTCGACTGCCACATCTTTCTCCTACAGAGGAACTGGTGGATTCAAACCACCAACCATTTAGTTAGCAGCCAAACACTTCAACCACTGCATCACCAGGGTTCCTTAAAGGATTTTCCTGGGCTAATTTTTTTGGAAGTAGATTGTCAGACTTATCTTTAGAGGTGCCTTTGCATGGATAAGAATTGCCAAACTCTTTCTGCCCCTTCCGATGGCTGTTGACTTTCAATACGACTGTAGAACTGGGAGAGGAGGATGAGGTGTTAGGCAAGTTAAATTGTCACAATTTCACTATTTTAATGAAATATATCCTTTTTTCTTGAATGAACACTCCTTTGATTCTTGTAAATCTTTAGTTAATTACTTATGGTTGTTAAGTGCCATTGAGTCAATTTCGAACTCTGTATAGGGCTTCTGAAGAGCATCCGGGGAGTTTGAGCCACTGACCTTGTTGTTCAGTGCTTATTCGAGAGCTTTGTAAAAGTTAATTTTGACACTTTTTGCTAATATTCTTATTTTAAGGGAAGAGCAGATTTTCAGAGGTCTTATTCTACCATTCTACTCCTTTTCTTTCATGACCAAACTAGACTTGAGAGTGTTCTCTCCAATTCTGACTGCCTACTTCCTAAGCAGACTTCTGTTGTGGAACTGTAGGATAGGGACTGGACTGTGAACCACAAGGTTAGCAGTTCAAACTGACCAGATGCTTCTTGGAAACCCTGTACAGGGTCACTGTGAGTCGAAAACAACTTGATGGCACTAAACAACAACAACAGTTTCTCACTAAACAACAACAACAGTTTCTCAAGTGGTACTCAATTCAGTACATTTCTTCTGCCTCATCTATAGAGTTTTATTTCAGGTGGCTACTCTGCTTCTAATATGTCTACTTGCATTCTTTTTTATTCCCTTTTCCCTCTTCATGTTTTGGACATATGTAATTCTTTTAAATTAACTCTTTCTATAGTGATATAATGTCTTTTTGGTTAAGAGAGCGATCTCTGATTTAAAATTGGAGAATAACTATTTCAGAGAAAAATTTTTGAAATAAATCTACTCCAAAGTTGAACTGCCTTTGAAGTTCTCTATGACAACACCTTAGCTTTCTTAAAATAAGTATTGATAGCATGAATTTTATGAGGACTGTGAATATACTAAAAGGAGTCTTGGTATATTACGATTTCTGTTGAGGATTGAAAATGAAAATTACTAAGGATACAAGTAAAACCATTTGTTTTTCACATATCCAATTAATTTGGTCCTATTTTAATAGATTAGTTTTAAATTCTTAGATGACTTTTTGTATTATTCTCTCATAGTTTAGGAACCAAATTCAGAATGCCAACTCCGGGGGAAGATTTTCTGTCTCTGCCAGCTATGGGGAAAGGTCCTTGTCTCTCCTTTGTATATGTAGGTGCAGAATTTATAGGAAATCTCCATGCATCTTGGCATCAATCTTTCCCTGGATCTAGAAGCTTCACAGTACAGGGACCCAAGGTCAAAAGCACTCCACTCCTGGCTTTTCTTTCTTGGTGTTAATTGACCCTCTTCAAGTTAAATTTTTATTACACATGTTTCTTATTGTTTGATTTTATTATTTTCAAGTAACTAACAAACTTCTTATATAGAGTTCAAAATAACTAATAGTTATCCTCAAAAAGTGGTTATCAAATGTTAAGTGGAATGTAAAACTTAGAGGGGAAAGATATTCAATAGGAATGTTAAGGGTCAATTCTGGGGAAAACCTTTTCTGGAGAATCTAGTGAATAAAATAATTATTATAATGAGTGTTTATATTTTATTAACACTGTTAGTGGTTATATTAATAGCTATCATTTGCTGTTATACTCTTGTGCCAGGCATTATGCCGGTTACTGCCTGCATTATCTTATGTAAGCCTCTCAACAGCTCTGTATAGTAGATATTGTTCTTATTTTATAAGAGACTCAGCAATTCTATTTAATAGAAACCCATGAGATTTCAGCAAGTAGGTGGAAAAGCCAGGATTTTAAAGTGTTATATTTTTTGAAATGTCATTCTTTGAGTCAGCTACCAGATCACATATGCATAAATAGTAGTTTCAAATAACATTGTAGCTAATAGGGATAATGTGAATTTGAATCTGTTTGAGATTAACTGTTGATAAATTACTTGTGTAGTGTATGAATAGCAGAGATCTTCTATGAGTTGGTGCTTCTGGAATCCAAGGAGAAATATGGCCAAGAAGCAAAAGCCTAGGTATTTACACAAACAAAAGATCTGCTCTTTTTTTCTCTCTCTTGATGGAAATGAGTTCCTTGACCACTGGTGGAAAGGAGTAACAAATAAGTGAGAAAGAAGATACAGCAACTACAATAACTCTTAAGCCATACATTCACATGGTCCCAAATTAAACAATAGAATATTTAATATTCAATGAAAAATCTTTCTGTCATACCAACCAGCCACATAACTTATTGAAGACAACCATTGTTGCACATTTTTAAAATTTAACTGGGAATTCAGTGCAGATTTAGAGTAGATCATCAATTTTATATCAAGTCATATGCTTCATTTCATCTCAGTTATCACAATCCCCTCAGTGTAACATCACTTATCCCACTTCCTCCCTTTGTTTCTTATTTCCATTCCTCCTTTCCCAACCCTTTTGAATTTTGTCCTTGGGTAAATGCTGCCCTTTTAATATTGAATGACTGACCATTCTGTGGTGTGTATACCTCGCATACTGTTGTCCATCTGTCTTGTCCATCCTTCCCACCCCCTACCCCCATATACGTATCTATTGGTTACCTGAAAAATAAGCCACAAGGGTGATTTCATTCCAGACCTGAAGAGTGACCAAAGGCCATAGTTTCAGGGTTCCAACAATATCTGACCAGTAAGCCTGTCTCTCTCTCGCTCGCCTTTTTTTTTTTTTTTAATGATTTTTAGTTTTATCCCACATTTTGAAAAATTTATTCAGGAACTTCTTTCAGAGCAGTTGGTAATGGTAGCCAGGCACCATTTAATTCTTCTGTTTTAAGTTAAGGGTCATGGAGTGTGATGTTCATGTTGCCCATTAGTCCACTGGATTAATTATGTCCAAGCATCTTCAATTTTCATCACTTTTTCCTCTTGACAGGAAAAGACCAATCATTAATAATTGCACATTAGCTGGCCACTCATAAGCTTTTAAGATCCCAGTTGGTACTCACCAAAGTAATATATAGAACACAGTCTTGTGAACTGTGTTGTGCCAATTGACCATGGTGTCCCTCAGACCTAGCAGCTAACCTCCCTCAAGGTATTTGGTGTTGTCTAAGAAGTTTTCTTAACTTGGCCCCTGTTTGCTCTACCACATCCATAGATATGTTTGCAACAAAGGTAAATACCTATACACAATTCTCTGTGGCTTCCCATCATTCTTCCTCCAACTTCCCTCTTATTATATATTCCCGTCCTTTTCTCTCAAGTTAATATGCATCTGTCCTCTAGCGCTGTTGTACCATTGTGGAATAAAGACTGGATCTCAAGGTCAGTTTGAACCAGGTCGGCAGTTCAAACTCTCCAGCCACTCCTTGTAAAACTTATACAGGGTCGCTGTGAGTTGGAACCGACTTCACAGCACTTAACAACAAAAAATCTTTTAGCCAGTGAATTACTCCCCCTTTACTCCCACCCTCAGGTAATGTTTCTTTTAGTATAAAAACCTTTTCTTGACTTTTTACAATAGTGGTCTCATTCAATGTTTGTCCTTGTATGATTGACTAATTTCACTCAGCATAATGTCTCCCAGGTTCATCCATCATTATTCTTCAGTGTTGCATAGTATTCTACTCTGTATATGTACCAAAGCTGATTAATCCATTCTTCCATTGATGGGCATTAACGTTGTCTCCATCTATTTGCTATTGTGAATAGTGATGTGATAAACATGCGTGTGCGTTTATCTATTGGTATGTAGCTTTAATTTCTCTGGAACCCTCATACACTGCTAGTGGAACTATAAAATGGTGCAATCACTGTGGGGCTTCCTCATAAAGTTGGAAATAGAAATAGCGTATGATCCATAATCACTCTACTTGAGTGATTTGTTGTTTTCTGTTTTTCAGAACTTTGCTTATTAATGGTGGCAGCTTTTATATATTGTTGCTGTTTTCCTAAGTTTATATATTATAATGAGTCAGACTGCAGAGTTGTTTGAACTATAAGTTTGGTGGTTCAAGCTCACCAACTGCTCCTTAGAAACCCTGTACAGGGTGGCTATGGGTCAGAATAGACTCAACGGCACTTAATAATAAGTATATGTTACATATATACATGTATGTATGTATGTATATCCTTGCCTCCAGTTAGGGTCCTCTTAGTATGCTCTGTTTTTACATTGATTTAGTTATACTTTATGTTTCCCATTTAGAGTTGGCCTGACTTTTCATACCACTGACTTCAGATCAGCTCAAGATGCACATCTTGAAAAAAATAAAATAAAAGCATTCTTTGTATTTTTACCTCTTCTATAATCATTACCTAAGAATTCCTTAATGTTTATTTACCTGGGTAGTTTGTATCATACTATCAAACATTTATTTTGCCTTAAATTTTTCAGTTTAGTATATTTGTTGTTTTGCCCTAACTAGATTGTAGTTAGTGTGTTAAATTTTATGTACATTTATATGAATGCATAGAAGAATACTATGTGTGCAATAGGTGCTTTAATAAGTACTTAGTAGTTGACTTTATAGTCCACAAGTATCTTTTGGGCTTTTCTATTTAAGATTTCCTTTAACACAAAGTATGTAATCATAAAGAACTTCTTTGATTTTTCTTTAGTTACTGCTCAAGATAATGCTATATGTACGAGGATAAGTCAAAAAGCATTGCTGTAAAATAACAGGAACTTTTATGAAATAAAATATCAAAATTTGAAACTTGTTTCTCAATATAATCTTCAAATAGGTCTATACACTTCTGAAGTTGGTGTTTCCATCTCTTTAATCCTTACCTGAAGAACTCTGCTCTCTTCAATTTACATCATGTCAAAAAGCAGTTTTGACAACTTCAAGGAACTAAAATCATGTTCCTTTTCAATGTCCTTTGAATTTGAGGAGCAAAAAAGTCTAAAGGGGCAAGCTCAGCTATAGGGGAATAAAGTAAGGTTTCCCAATAAAACTCTCATAGGATAGCCATTGCTACCCTGAAGGAATGAGCGGGTATATTGTCATGATAGGAAAAAAAAATATTTGGCACAACTTCCCCGGTCTTTTCCTCACCAATGCAGTTTTCAATTTTCTTAAAACGTCTTCCTAATAAGCCCCCATGAACCGTCTGTGTTCTTCAAGAAAATTGATCAAGATTACCCCTTTAGAGTCCAAAAAAATAGTCACCATACTGAGCTGACTTCTGCTTTGATTTTAACTGGCCCAACAGATCCCATCTGAAGCCATTGTTTTGATTAGACATGTATTTTGAGGACACCCTAATGAGACTAAGGCATGTGTATTAATGAAATATCTTGTCTGCAGTTATCCACTGATTGCAGAGACATGTTTAAACACATTTTGTTTGTAATAAACCGATACATGTATGAATGAACCCTAGTAGCCATACTTTTTGAATTACTCTTGTATGCATGTAGAGTAACGGTACTCTCATCTGCTTTGACCCTGGATTCTTTGTTCTTCAGGTTTTAATTTTGGTTTATTATTTTATTAGGTTTTTTTATTTGTTGCTTATTTATTGATAATTAGTTTGGTTATATAAAAAATTGCCTAAGAGCATACCTCTTTTCTATTTACAACTGAATGCCTAATTTAATTTTTGTTATTAAACAAATTAGCTTATAGTCTGAGTTTGCAAGATATTTCTTGCATTAAAATAGTAAAATCTCAACTTACAAACAGAGCAATCAAAGATGAAACTTATGTTATGTTTGTTGAGGTTTTTAGACCTACCCTACAATAGTGAATACTAGAAAGAATTTTAAATTTTTAGTATCCCATCATGGTTCCAAATACTTTTAACTCTTAATTGAAGTGGTTGTTTTAGCAGTATTTCATATCTTCTATAAAATCCACAGTTGTTGACTTGGGACCATATAATTAATATATATTTATTAATATATGTTTTTTTAAAATTAAATTTGACAACATATGGCGTCAAATACTTGTCACAGAGTGCTGTAGCTTGGCCCTCTGCCTTAACATTCAAATGCCCTGTGAAACAGGTGAAAAGTGCCCTGACGTATACTGCCAAGTACCATGTGCTGAGATAGCTGTGGCCTATAGGGTCCCTGTGAGTGATGTCAATCATCATCAAAAAGCCTTTTTTAAGCACCTATCTGTACATGGTTCTATCCTAGGCACTGTACAAAACGAGTTAAACAGACATGGCCCCTGCCCCCTGGGAGTTTTCAGTCTAAGATGAAGCTGACATGGACAGACATAAAGGAAATTGAGACAACTGAACAAACATTGAACAAGAACATAAAGTACTAACATTATGCACAAGCAAAGGGGTAAGTTCATTTTGTGGGGTAGTGTTTAAAGGGAGAATCACGGGCATGATTGTTCAGATTGGATAGGTAGAATTAGCCTCTATCAAGTTAGGGTAGTCTTTATTGGGAAATTGGATATTCATACAACATAATCAAATATAACACAGGGCATTCCAGAATTACAGTGCAAATCAAAGAAGACTTGAAGACAGGAGAGAAGTTTAGAATTATATTGATCTCTTGAATTACGAGTTCTCAATGATAGTGAATGTAAAAGTAGGATTGGTGTTTTACTTTATTCAGTAAGTTGGCATTTGAGCTGAGTATAGGTCAAAACCAAGTCAGTGCAAAACAAAAAGCAAACTAAAAAAACTTAGGCACTTGAGTGGCTTCTGGAATCAGTCTGTTTTGCTTGTTGAATCTTTTATAACTGTTGACCACTTAACAGAAACCTTGAAATTCATACAAACTATTTTCTTCTCAGGAACTTATAAGAATTGCTAAGTACCTTTATATTCTCATGAAAACATATCCTGTGTTAGGAACTTTAGCACTCTAACAATATATATAGATTATGCTTTTCATGAATTATTCATAGATGTTTTTGAGGATATCTTTTTAACCTAGAGAAAGGTCCTTGGTGTTCTCTGGGTATTACTATAAATAGTACTAGCAGATGTTGAACACTAAGGATTATCTGCCCTCAAGTCATTAATTTTTAATCTTCCAAGGTATGTCTTTAATAACCATGTGTACCTAGACTTGAGTTTGAATCATAGTTGTAGAAAATCTACATTAGATGTCTCCCAGAAGGAAAAAAAATATTTTTCAATAAACATGAAATTAAGAACTTTCCAATAAGTTGTCAGCCCACTTTTTGATGGTATTTAAATTTGAAATGTGAAAATTTGAGTTTATCTAAAATACTAGCATATAGCTGTTCTCTTGAGAAACCCTGGTGGTACAACAGTTAAGCACTTGGCTGCCAACCAAAAGCGTGGTAGTTCAAACCCACCAAAGCAGAAAGACCAGTTGATCTGCTCTGTAAAGACAACAGCCAAGTAAACCTTATGGGGCAGTTTCTGCTCGGTCACATGGGGTTGCTGAGTAAGACTTGACTAACACTGAAGAACAAGATTGTTCTCTTTATATTATTGGATTTTCTTTCAGAATTTTTATTTATACAAAGTTTCTTCAATTGCCAACATTGTCTGAAATACAGTACTTTTGAAAACATCAGTGGTTGAGCCCACTAAGAAAAATTAATACCTTTTAAAAATATTCAAACCTTTTTATACCTTTATATTTTTAAGTCATGAGATACATTTATTCATACTTATTCTTATGCCTCAGAATTGAGGTTTTCAAGGGCCCCTTGGGTCTTGCTTTAACTCACTTCACAGTACTCTGTAAGAAGAATCTAGTGACTGCTGCTATTTTCCTAAGTTTATGACCCCAAGTTATGAGACTGCTTCTGAATGGAAAGATTTGGAGTTAAGGACTATATCCAAAAGATTTTAGTGACTATTAAAATAATAATATAGTTTGCCTAGATAATCTTTAGCTCTTGAATGCTTCTACTGAGTGGCATTTCATTATTCTAATATTATATTTACCATGAGGCATGTATCCTTCCTTTAAATGTTTGACAATCTTGGACTGGTCTATGTGGAAGAATATTGAAAAGTTTAATAAGCAAAGTAAACTAAAGACAAAAGTCTATACAGTTTTATTTTGTTTGGCTTGTTGCTCTTTTCCAATCAATGCTTGGTATAATATTAAACTCATTATGTTAGAGCCTTCTGAGATATTCCCAGGAAAAGAAATTCAGACATCTGTAAATTGTACATGTTTGTGACAGATAAAAATGGTGATACTATATATTCATCCAAATGATCAGTTTTTGAAATTATATTGCTTCACTCAGCAGGTTATTGTTGTTAAGTGCCACAGAGTCGATTCTGATCCATAGCGACCCTGTATAGGGTTTCTGAGGAGCAGTTGGTGAGCTTGAACCACCGACCTTGCAGTTCAAATGGCTTTACAGTCTGGCGCATTAACCCACAGCACCACACCAGGTCACTCAGCAGATGGTGGTAGTGGTGGTTATGTGCTGTGGAGTTTTCTGACTCATGGCTACCCTGTACAGGGTTTCCGAGGCTGTAAATCTTTACGGGAGCAGAAAGCCTCATCTTTCTCCCACGGAGCAGCTGGTAGTTTTGAACTGCTGACCTTAAGGTTCTCAGCCCAATTCGTAACCACTACGCTACCAGACAGAGCTCACAGATAGTCGCCTACAAATATAGAAGTAATGTTCTTACCACTATATGATCTTCATCTACATTAAAGACAGATAAATGCCACAGAGAGAACAAGCTAATGGCAAAATTAAAATTAAAATTTTGTTTATAATGGTAGGATACAGACGAGGGATATATATATGTAAAGTGGCACACCTTAGTGGAAGAAATGCTTGTAAAATATTACACACTGGACACATGTAAAATAAATTCTTCCCTATTAAAATCTGGTTCTGACTAGGTCAGATATAATGTTATAACTTGGATTAGGTACAGAATCAAAGGATTGTCATGTAATAGTTTTAAATAAATACCACAGTAGATCATTTGGTTCAACAAATATTTGAGAGTTATTAGCAATTGGGATACATCAGTGAACAAAATAAAAAGCCAATATGTTCTAGTGCAAGCAATCAATAAACTTCTGTAAAGGACCAGATAGTAAGTAGTTAAGTATTTTAGGCTTGTCTGTGGCTTTGTTCTAATAATTTATTTGCAGAAACTGTTAGCTTAATTTGACCCCCATGATTTAGTTTCTCAGCTGCTGTTCCTGCAGGTGGAAACAGAATAAGTAAATTAGAGGGTATTATGTGATAAATGCTTTTCAGAAAAGAAGAGCAGAGGTTTAAAAATATATATGATAAAGGTAGGCATTGGCCATATTAAGAGGAGGAACTAACAAAGGAAACTGGAAAATGAGAGATTGGTGAATGAAAAGAAAATGAAGAAATGATAATGTCATGGAAATCAAATGAAGAAGCCATCTATGAGGCAGAAAAAGGAATCACCTATGTCAAATATTACTAGTAGGCCAAACAGGAAAACTGAGTTTAGAGCTTTGGATTTAATTATGTGGAGGTTGTTAATGACCTTGAATGAGCTGATAAGAGTTAAAGAGAGAGAGAAAGTCAAATGAGTACAGGCATACCTCATTTTATTGTGTTTTGCTTTATTGTGCGTCACAGATAATGTGTATTTTACAAATTGGAAGTTTGTGGCAACCCTGTGCCAATAAGCAAGTCTATCAGTGCCATTTTTACAACAACATGCGCTCACTTCATGTCTCTGACACATTTTGCTAATTCTCACAGGATCTCAAAACTTTTTTCTTAATCTATTGCACACTTAAGTAGACTACAAAATTGAAGTGACTTTCTTTATTGCAATACTCATTTTATGGTAGTGATCTGGAAATTAATCTGCAATAGCTCCAAGGTCTGCCTGTATAGACAACTCTTGTGGAGTTTTGTTGCAGAGGGAGTAATGAAATGGAGCGGTGGAGGAAGAAGGATCAAGAGAAGAATTTGCTTTTTTAAGATAAAACAAATAGCATGTCTGTTTGGAAATGATCCTGTAAAGAGTAGGGGGAGATTATGCAAGAGAGTGTGAGAGAATTGCTGGAGCTATGACCTTGAGTTGGTGAGGACATGAGATTGCCTATAGTTTAGACAGGTAGAATATTGAATGGTGCATGTCTTGGAGGAGAGTCTGTCAATATCTTCCTGTGACTTCAATTTTCCGATTAGAGAATTAACAATAGAGAATATGAAAGTTAAGGTGCTGAGATTTAATATACTTATGGTCTTTAGCGTCTAGTACCAGCATTTGAGGGATCTTTGCATATTAACTAAGATGACTTCATACCTTCTGAGAGCATCATAAATGTAACATAACCTAGCAAATTTATGTATTTTGAGGATTAAACTCCATATTAAGTAATAATGATGCATGTTATACCTATGGCACAAAATCCATAGGTTCTTCAATCATAGGTCCTTTGACTTTTTCCTTAATATTCTTTGTACTTTACAATGTGATCTCTCTTTCTATAATGTCTAGTGATATTACTGGCTCCAGTGATTGGCAGACTCTTGAACAGGGGTCCTGTAGATGGATGGATATGTTATTCTTATATCTTTAACTTCATTTGCTATATTAATTTCTTTATACAATGAAAATAAATTTGGGTTCTCCTTTAGACTGTAAAACCCCAGAAGGTAGGTAACAAGTCTTATATAGTCTAAGAAAATGTCTCAAGTAATAATTTGTATGTAGATAACATTCAACAAATATGGTTCCTAAATCAAGAAATTTTGTATTCCTTTGCTAAAATGTAGATACGGCTGTTGGAATGCCTTAAAAGCTGGCATCATGATTATAAAAGCAAGTTTTTAAGAGAATAGTATTCAAATAAAATACAAAGTAAGATGACCTTTTCATACTGTATCAAGGAATTGATGAGTAAAGTCAGAGAAGTGATGTTCTTACCAAGTGCTAGAGAACCTAATTGTTCCCCAGGACTGTTTGGGAAGAGTAAGCTGAAATAGCCATTTCTTTCTGTAGTAAGCTGGTGTGATTAAGAGGTGGACGTAAGAGGACTGTTTCCTTTAAAAGAAGTAGTTATATTTGAGTCAATCATATCCTAGAATTTACTAAATAAAACATAATTATTCAGAAAAAGACTTAGAAATTATAAAACTATTCAGGTCTGACTATCCATCATATTTATTATCATAGTTTTTTCTAAAGCATCAGGACATCCAAGTTCATAAAAGTAGTTTAGATTGTAGAAAATACTTAACATGTAGAAAACATTTAATAAGCCATTTTTTAAAAAACCCACTTCATGTTGAAATTTTACTTGTTTTCTTTGTGTTATAGGTCCAGTTGTTTACGTCCTGGATCTTGCAGATAGACTGATCTCAAAAGCCTGTCCATTTGCTGCAGCAGGAATAATGGTTGGCTCTATCTATTGGACAGCTGTGACATATGGAGCAGTGACAGTGATGCAGGTTCACCGTTTTACTCTATTCAGTATATACTGCGTTTGATGTGAACATCTACTAAACGGATTGTTAAGTCTAATAATTTGAATGGGTAATAAATAACATTGTAATGGCTTAAAAATAAGAACATATATAAAAAGGTATCCAGTGAAGTCTTTCTCTCACTCTTGTCCTTCATTTGCCCAGGTTCTCCCTTACCTTCCCAGATACCCACCCACTGCTGTTAGATTCATGTATATTCATTAGCACTTTCTTTATACATAATAAAAAATAAATAAATATTCTCCACTCACACCTTTTTTTTTATTTAAAAGAAAGTATAGCTTTTTTTCCCCTCTAATTTCACAAGAAATGAGCATTGGAGACCTTTCTATATCAGTACACAGAAAACATCTTTCTTACAGCTGCATATTAATCTACATATGGAATAACAAGAAATTACTGACCAGTCTCTTATTGGTGGTCAGTTATTTGCTCCTAGTTTTTTGTTATTATACGAAGTGCAATATTAATAACTGTTGATGAAGATTAGAGACTTAAATTTCAAGACTTAATCCCAGATCCTTGACTCTTCTCTCTTTATGCCTCTTTCTTTGAGATTTCCAGTTATTTTCTATGTGCTTTTCATGCTCAGATCTAAATTTTTAGCCCTAATACTTTACCCAAATCTTGTCCTTCATTTCCATCTTGATACTTCCCCTTGAATGACCTCTTCATTACTGACATTAAACTTAATTTCTCAATTTGAAATTAAGCTGATTTCCATTAGAATTTTTCTATGTCCTTGTTTTCTGTTATTTTCTCATCTATTTGATTTACTTGTTTCATTCTGAGGGTTGCATTTTTTACTCCTTCATCGCTCTATTACCAGTCCACTGACCAAGTCCAAGCATTTGTTCCGTTTTGATATGTCTTGCATCCATGGTTTCCTTTGTATCTCTACTTCCTGACTTCTAGTCACTCTGCCTTTGTATGGTTAAAAGAGCCTATTGATGGGTTTATTTGACTTCATTCTCCTCTACCAATTCATCCTTTCAAATGAATCATCCTAAACTAAAATACCTTCAACCTCTTACTCCATAGTTTCATCATTTCCACTGCCTTAAAGTAGTGGTTTTTAAGAGTGGCAGACTGCTGAAGTATTTTTTAAATAACTCAGTATTTGTTAACACACATAAATTTGTAAGTAATAGACATTGCTTTTCTGTAATATAAATTTCAGTATGAAAGGAAGAATAAGGGATGGAGGGCTGTACCACTTACACTCATGGTGAGATAAAGCATTGTGAGGCTTTGCTTCTTCAAAATTGTTGATGACACCAAAAAAATCTGACACAGTCACTAGAACGAATCACAAATAATAAAACATAACTTGTCATGAGTATTCTGAAAATGTTGAGAGCCTTTAGCTTCAAGATACAGACTCCATCTCCCTAGCCATGGTGATATTTAGGGGCCTCTACAATCTTAACTCCCTTCAGCTTTGAGACCTATTTGCTGTTACTCTCTAATCCACTTCCAAATGTAAACCCTCCTTCCAGGCTTATTTTCACCTACTTTTTCTCTAGGAAACTTATCAGAAAACTGCTGCCCATTGTCATTTAGTCTTCTGCATTCACATTTTTTATTTTCTTTGCTAAAATGGCAGCTATCTTGTACCAACCAAGTGACATTTCTTATATAACTTACCTAACTTATTACTTAACTTTTCCTGTATTTAGGCCTTACTTTCCCTACTAGCACTTAATTTCATTGAAAGTAGAAACCATCTTTTAGTTTTATATATTCCCATTACAACATCTACACAGAGACTAATACATAACATACATTTGTTGTTTCTGGGTGCCCCTCAGCTCAGTTCCAGCTCATAACAACTCTATGTCCAACAGAATGAAACATTGCCCAGTCCTGTGCAATCCTCACAATCGTTCCTGTGTTTGAACCCATTTTTGAGGCCACTGTTTTGACCCATCTAATTAAGTGTCTTCCTCTTCTTCACTGACTCTCTGCTTTACCAAGTATGATGTCCTTCTCCAGGAACCTGTCCTGCCTAATAACAAACTCAAAGTATATAAGACAAAGTCTCACCATCCTTGCTTCTAAGGAGCAGTCTGGCTGCACTTTTAAGACAGATTTATTTGTTCTTCCAACAGTCCATGATATATACAGTTCTGCTTCAGTATTACAAAATGTATACATGTTGTATACAGATATGTCATACAGTCTATTCAGTATGACATATTTGCTTTTTAACATTTTACAGAAATTTTTGACAGATTTGCCTAATTCAATATGTCATTTGATTTCTTGACTATAACATCGATTATAGATCCAAGTAAATGGAAATCCTTGACAATTTCATCAATATTTTCTCCATTTTTCATGATGTTGCCTATTGGTCCCATTTTGAAGATTTCATAAATATTGTTTTTTATGCGGCATGTTCTATGAGGTAGTAACAGATTTGTTAAACTAATTAGATTCATTCAATAATTTATTTTAACTCAAATAATAGTATCAGTATGCATTACATCAAGAAGATTCAGGAGTATTCATTAGGATAAAAAGAGACCTGGAGTCTTTTTTTCTTTATCTTTTTATTGTGAATTGAGTGAAGGTTAACAGACAAGATCATCAGCTTTACATTCAACAAATTGTGCACTTTGTTTCATCTCGATGATTATAGTCCCCTCCCTATAACAACAGTTATCCTACTTCCTCCCTGTGGCTTCCCTTTTCATTTTCACAAATGAACAAACAAAATTATTTGATGTACACATATAAAACAAAAATATGTATTCATTTAATGTCTTAAGGGCATATTTGGAGTCCTGGTGTGGCACTGTTGGATAAGCATTGGATTGGTAACCACAAGGTTGGTGGTTCAAACCCACCAGTTGCTCTTTGGTAACCCTTTGGAGCCCTGGTGTGGCGCTGCGGGTTAATGCCCTAGACTTCAGAAGGCAGTTCAAACTCACCAGCTGCTCCTTGGAAACCCTAAGAGTCCAGTGAGTCAGACTGATTCGATGGCACTTAACAACAACAACAAGGGCATAGTCTGCAAGCCAGCCTCCTACTCACAGACACACAACCTTTCTCAATCCATAGGCCTAGAGCCCACAGTTGTTCTGTCTCTCCATACCATCACCTCTGCCACTCTCTCTGCTGCCACTGCTTTTCTAGCTAGGATCTCACGCTTCACTCATGCTCTTCTATCTTGGTGGTCCTAGGATCATCTGTTCCTAAAATGGAAGATTAACTACGTCTTCCTTTTGGTTACAAATTTTCTACAATTACATTTGTGGCAATCACAATTAATCCTGCTAACAATTACTCACAAATAAATCATAAAGTCCTATCATCCTCACTCCTCATCCCCTTTCACCAGATCTATCTGGAAAAGAGGAACACTATTCAGTGGAGATTCTACCTTACCCCTCTCATTCTGAAACTAAGCACACATGAAAAGTTGTAAGCCAGCCACTTTGTGCCTTTATAGCCCCTATTTTTGATAGTGAATGTCTACCCCTATCAACTCATGCACTGAGAAAACAAGAATGTTCCTTGATACAAAGAATCCTTCCTTTCTGGTTGAAATTTTGAGCAACTGCATCCGTAAACAAAGAGTCAGTTCATCAAATTGTAGCAATTTATACTTGCTCACAGTATCAAGCATCTCTATCTTCGTCTGGTCGAGTTCTAGTCAGCTAGTCATCCAAGCTAGGTTAAATGGGTACTAGCTTCAAATTTGGAGTTCCCCACATGTCAGACCATCTGGCCACTTCACTCTCAGCTCTAGGCCCCAATGACTAGGTCAGTGCTCGGGAGTTCACACATCTCCCTAAACTTCAGAGTAGACGGGTCTTTGTCTTCTCTCATTTCAAAGTCAACAGTGTAATGGAATATGGGCAAACTCAGCCCAAGTCTTCACTGCTACATTTCCTTCACTTCCACTCACAAGTAGACCCAGGTTATCACCAGCAAGCAAAGGAGACTGCAGTCGGTTCCTTTTGAGATTCAGTCTTAGGAGGGGGTATTCCCTGAAGGGCTGACTTTTCTTGCATTGGTTATCTTCAAAGCAAAGAGCTTGCTTGATATTCTAATAGCCACAGTCTGCTTTTTTTCTGTAGGTCAGTCTTTTATTAAGATTCTTTTGTTTTCCTAGCCAATCTGGGTTGGTCTGCATGTCTTTTCAAGTGAGAATGTCCCACCTCAGAAGGTTCTGGGTGGGGCTCAACAAAGGCTTAACAAGAAGCTTATTTCCCTGGGCAAATGCTAATTCCCCTATTAGTTAATCCAATCAGTTGTAAACTGAAGGAGGGTTTACACGCTTTCTGCAATCATAATTCCCAATATTCATTTCTATGATATTTAAATGTCTCTTTTACAGTAGTAAGCATGAGACACAAATAATACACAAGATAGTCAAACATGTAAATATTTTTCCTCTCCTTTACCCATTCATACTATGCCTTGATCCCTGTATCACAGTACACTGTTGTTCCAAAGTTGTATATAAATCACTATTTACCTCTACCCCATTTGTTGTTGTTGTTGAGTGCTGTCGAGTCAGTTCTGACCCATAGCGACCCTGTACAGGGTTTCCGAGGGTGTAAATCCTTACGGGAGTAGAAAGCCTCATCTTTCTCCCGCGGAGCGGCTGGTAGTTTCGAACCGCTGACCTTAAGGTTCGCAGCCCGATTCGTAACCACTACGCTACCAGAGCTCCTTAGGCAATGCATACCTCCCTACATCTTCCCCTGTCTTTTTTGTTCATCTTAAGAGTGAAATATTTGTATATCACTTAATGTACAAATAACAGTATTTTGTGGAGATAGGAGTAAGAACTTAGGGTTAAGACTATGGCTAGATCTAGGCTACGCTGTAATATATTGTTGAGTGTTAGGGCTCTGGTTAGGACTAAGGTTAGTGTTAGTGGTTGAACTAGGACTAGACTTGGTGTGGCTTTAGGGTTACAGTTAATTTTTTTTTCTTGAAATCTATTTGATTTCCTCTTCATTTGAAAGTTCTATAACTACATTCTTCCCTCTTTATATGTGTTTTTGTACTTGTTACAAACTGGTTTCTCTGGTGTTCCATATTTTAATCTTGTAGATTTGTTCTACTTTGAATAATTCTGAGTGATATTGTCTTTGTTTTTTCTTCTGTTGTTGCCTGCTGCTTTTGGTTCTTTGTCCAAAGATCTCCCTTTAGTCTTTTTGGTAAGATTGGTCTAGACTTCGCAAATTCTTTTAATTTATGATGATTTAGAAATGCTCTTTAATTTTGCATCACATTTAATGGGCAGTTTGCTGAGTATATGATTCTTGATTGGCAATTTTTTTCTTTCAGAGTTTTCTATATGTCATCCCATTGTTTTCTTGCCTGCATGGTTTCTGCTAAGAAATCAGAACTTAGTCTCATTAGTTCTCCTTTGTAGGTAACTTTTCATTTTTCCCAAGCTGCCCTCAGAATTCTTTCTTTGTCTGTGGTTTTAAAAAATTTGATTTCATATGTCTTAGTGATTTTCTTTAGGGTCCTGATTAGAGTTCATTTAACTTCTTGAATGACTATCTTCTCAATTTTCATGATGTTAGGGAAGTTTTCTCTCAACAACTATTAGACAGTTTCCTCTATAGATTTTTTTTTTTTTTTTTTACCCTCTCCCTGTAAGTTATCCCTGTTGATAGTGTCCTACATAAACCTTAGGTTTCTTTTGATTTTTGGGGGTCTATTTCTGAAGTCTTACTATTAATCTTCTGATTTTCTAATTGCTGTTTTTATATGGTTTCCAATGTTTTCATTTATTTTGTCAATTTGTTCTGATAGTGTATTCATGAATTCTTCTAAAGTTTTGTCTGTGTTTACCTTGATTTCATTTGAAGATACCTAGATGTCATTATTTTAAATTCCTTATCAAGTAATTCCATTATCATTTCTTATATAACATTTTCTGTCTCTTTATTTGGTCAGTTATTTAAGGTACTATCTTGAAATTGCCTGTTTTCTCCAAAACATTAGTGGTGTTATTGTATACAATAACTTATTTATTGTATAAGTAACAATAAATACATTTAATTGATGATTGTACATTGGTGTGTTCTCAGTCACTTACCACCTGTCTCCTGGTGGATGTGATGAGACTGGAAGTGTGAATGCAGTTCTCTGGTTGCTGTTTAGGTGGTATAGTTCAGGGTGGGTTCACACACTTCCAGACATGGAAATGTTATGCCTGGTGCCCAACCCCAGGCAGAACAGAAGCTGTGCAGGATGGGGTGCCGCTGGCTGCTGGGTTGGTGAAGGTGAAAACTAGCCGTGTCCCCAACTACCCAAGAGAGTGCAGGGAACAAGGGAGGTCAGCCAACTGACCACCCATTTTTCTTTTCCCTGTTCCCTGCTCCTGCTCAGCTTCCTCTTCCATTTATCACACAGTCTACCTCTCTTTCCTATCCTGTGACAGTTAGGGGTCCAGGATTACCACCCATTTTTGGTTTTCATGATCTTGCAGGTCCTTATTGCAGAGACTTCGCTCGGCACATGTGCCCACTCCTCCATCTCGTCTGGGAAATCTACATTGTGTTTTTTGCAGATGAGATTGAATGATTTAACACATAATGAGCAAAGCCTTCCTCAACTTTAAGCAAACAAACTGATAATTAATGAAGCACTTTAACAACAGGAGATAATTAAGGAATATAGTTTGTATTCTCTAAAAAGGGCTACCAAACTGTATTTTATCTTTTTTTTTTTTTAAATAAAGGTTTTACTGTGAATTGTGTGATAGTTTACATGGGGGGGAACATTAATTTTACATTCATTCTATCATGCATCGTTTCATTGCCATAGTTACCATCCTGTCCATGCATCATTACCCAACCATAGGGTATACCTTGCAAGCCCGCACACAGCCCCTTTCCCTCTCTGGATCTCAGGTCCTCAGCCACTCCATCTCTTCATGTCAACCTTTCTGTCTCCATCTCAGGCCTCACTACTTCTCTGGGTAGGGTCCCACTCTCCGCTTTTCTCCATTGATGGTCCCAGGGCCCTCCACTCCTAGACTGAAAAGTTAATCACTCCAGTCCTTGCTATAAAATATCCACCTTTACATTTTCAGTCCTCACAATCAGTCCTGATAACAATTATTCACTATTGCATCACAAGAGACCCATCTGCATTTCTTTTCATCAGCCTTTCCTAGACAGGTTGGATACTACTCACTGGAGACTCTACCATCCTCCACGTCCTGTCGATCTAGGTTTCCTCTTAAAAGTTTGTAAGCCAGTCACCTTTTACCTTTGTATCCCTCCCCCTACTTTGGGTAGCCAATGTTCAAGTTGCCCATCCCTATCAACTCTTTGTGGGGACGGGGTGGGAATAATTCTTGGAGCAGGGATTTGTTTTCTCTTTTGAGCTACTGCATTTATAGGTGCAGGTCAGGTTTATCAAGTTGTATTGGATGACGCTTTTTTTTTTCCCCCTTCTTTCTTCTTTGGGTTGAGCTCTGTTCATCCAGTCATTGAAGCCAGATCAAGTGGGTATCATCTGCAAGTGTAGATGTTCTTGCATCTGTCTACCCTCTTCTTATCAGCTGGCCGCTTCAATCTCCACTCTAGTCCTCTGTGGCTGTGTCGTTGACTCTGAGCCCATGAGTCCCCAGGTCTTGCCTTGCTGCTGGCCAACCAGGTCTCCACCTGGGTTCACAGTAGTCTGCTGAAGGATGCAGGGTTTAGCTTGCTGCTTCATTGATGTTCTTCGGTCACTTCTCCTTATGGGTGACATGCATGGTCGCCAATCAGAGCGTGTATTTCCATTACGTCTTGGTCTTGGAAGAGGATTTGCACCGAGAGGACCCAACCTCTTGCTTTGATGTCTCCTGGGCAAGCAGCTTGCTTGTTCTTGTGGTAACAGTCGGGCTGTCCTTATTGTTTTGTATTTTTCCTGTAGGTCCTTCTTTCAAGACGTGTCTTCTGGTTTTCTGGCTGCTCCCAGCTGGTCTGCTTTTCCTTTCAAGAGGACGGTTTCCCATCTCTGAAGGTCTGGGTGTGGTTCAGGCTTCCGTCTATAGTCTTATGTAATGCAGAGGCTCCTCAGGAAACCTTCTTCACTGGACACA
>NW_006408521.1:17770048-17797942 GCF_000296735.1 Chrysochloris asiatica
GCAGAAGATTTTTTCCCAGTCTATGGGTTCCCTTTTTACTCTCTTAGTGAAGTCTTTTGATGCACACAGGTTTTTAATTTTTAGTATGTCCCACTCGTCTATTTTGTCTATTTTTGTTTGTGTACTTTTCAAAATGTGTGGCAGTCTGTATATGCCCTGAATTAGTGCCCTCACATTTTCCCTATTTTTTCATTGATGATCTTCATAATTTTAGGATTCACATTTAGATCTTTAATCCATGTTGAGTTTATTTTTGTATAGGGCGTGAGGCAAAGGTCGTGTTTCAGTCTTTTACATCTCACTTTCCAGTTCTGCCAGCACCATTTGTTAGACTGTTAACTTCCCCATGCAATGTGCCTAGGCACTTTGTCGAAGATCATTTGGCTATAAGTTATTTTGTCATTTTTAATCATACTTGTATGCTTCATTAAAAAAGTTAGCACTGACCTGGGGTCTGTGTGAAATATCAGATGAATTGAAAACCCTGATCCATGGCCTTAAGAGAGAACAGGCTGCCATCTTGCATGGACCAGCCTGGTGGTAGTTAGTGTGCCCTCAAATCAACTCCAACTCCTAGCAACCCTGTATAGGCTTTCCAAGGTTATACATTATTACGGGAGCAGAAAGGTTCATCCATCTTTCTCCAGAGGAGTGGCTGCAAGATTCAAACTACTGACCTTGTGATTAGCAGCCCAGCCCATAATCCACTGTGCTACCAGGGCTCCTTGTTTAACAGCCTAGACATAGCCATAGTCCTAAACCTAACTGCTTACTCCTCAAAAAAGAATTGTCTCTGTAAAATCAAATTGACAATAGCAATTCAAAAGGTTAGATAGGAAACTTAAGGGCAGTGTATATATGTTAATAGGTGGAGAACAACTCAAGAAAGGATGGTAAGATTAGTTTTAAACTCAAAGAATGGAGTCAGTATTACTAAACGGTACATGTAGAAATTGTTGAATTGGTGTGTTACGCTGTGTATATTTTCAACATCACCACAATAAATACAATTTTAAATGTCACCACTGCTTTTCAATAATCATGAAATATAGGCCTAGCTGGATATGAAAATCTAGCTCTTACCTTTTCAGTAGAAAAAAAAAGAAACCTCTCTTTCTACAGCTACAATTCTATGCACTTATTTTATACCTTTGTATTATATACACATAACAAATTCTTAGAGAAGATACTCTGTCATTCTGGCTCTCACCCCAAAAGTGAAATCTTAAAAGGAATCTATTTTTAAATATTGGACAGTAAGATCAGATGCACATGATTACACACAGGGTTTGTATTGGGTGAAGTTAAATAAAGCCATTGCTTAATTTACCTTTTATTTATTGAGCTTGAGTTTGACTAAAACTAAAGTATGGCGTTAAAAAACACAGTTTTTTTTAAATTGCCATTAAGTCTACCCTATTTGCTTCACAGCATTTATTTACATTTGTTTGATTGTCTCTCAACTCCAAAAGACCTGTTTAATGTTAGCTCCCTATTTTACCTTCAACACATCAGCCTATGTCTATTTCAGTTGAATGAATGCAAGTCTGGTCTATGCCCCTACCTAAATTTTAAAAAGTACCCTTTTGATCCTGCATATACACTGTCATAAAACATTCTCACCTAGATCAAATCTATGCCTAGAATTTCGATTTGTCCTGACTATTCACAGTTTAACCTTGTTGTACATTTCCTTATATTCCAACTAAAAAATCATTGTTTATCATAGCGGCCACAAACGACACATCACTTTTTGAAAACTCTCATCTACTTTTTCATGAGCTTGCTTTCCTAAGTGTGTTTTATCCCTGGAAGAATTTAGTGTGCCATCCTTTTCTCTCTCCTTTCCTTCCTTTTTCCTCTACAACAGGAGTGGGGAAGCTTTGTTCTGCCAGAATGTATAACATCATTCGTGAGCCATACAAAATTATCAACTTAAAAATTAGCTTCCTGTATTTGATGAAACATTTCATTATTGTTGTTAGTACCAGCAAGTCAGTTTGACTCATAGTGACCCTGTATAGGGTTTTCAAGGAGTGACTGGCGAGTTTGAACCACCAGCCTTGTGGTTCAAACCAACCTTATGGTCGAGTGCTTATCCTACAGTGCCACACTCACTCCGAATGTGATTGCTGAAACTACAATTGCCTTAGCAGGGCATCGAATGATTTCACAGGCTTTATACAGCCCGAGGAATCTTGGTACAGTGCTGTGGGATAAAGCACGACATCACAAAGTTTGTTTGAATCACAAGATCAGTGGTTCAAATTCACCAGCCCCTCCTTGGAAACCCTACGAGTTGAAAACAAGTAGATAACACTTAACATCAACTGTTCGGCCCAAGGCCCAGATGTTCCCCCAGCCTGCTCTACAAGGTCCTTTTTGTCTGTTTGTTTTCACTCTCCCTTCCTTCCAACCCTTGGTACTACTCATCAAAGAATATTTCTTTTAGCATGAAAACCTTTTCTTGAGTTTGTTTACTTTTTATTGTGTATTGAGTGAAGCTTTACAGACAAGATCATCAGTTTTATATTCAACAAATGATACACTTTGTTTGATCTCAATGATTACAGTCCCCTCTATGCAAAGACACTTCTCCCATTTCTTCCCTGTGCTTCCTATTTCCATTCCACGCTCCTTCCCAATCCCTACTCAACTTTGTCTTTAAATACTTGTTGTTCTTTTGATTTTGAATAACTAACCTTTTCTTGGTGAGCATATTTTACTAGTTTTGTTGTCCCTCCTATCTATCTATTGCATGTCTGAAAATTGGGTCGTGAGGGACAGTTCCTATCTAGAAGTGAAGGGCATAATCTTGGGTTCCTCCAGTCTCTTTCTGACCAGTAAGTCTGTATATATATATATATCCCTCATTCCATGGCCTCTTCTGAATCCGGCTTGAAGTTTTCTGTCAATGTATGATTGTAGCCATTTCTATATTACTTTTAGCAAAACTTTACTCGCATAGGATATCAAAGAGATTGTCCGATGATTTCCGCATTCTCTTTGGAAAGGACGCAAATATGGATCTCTTCCAATCAGTCGGCCAGATAGTTGTCTTCTAAGTTTTTTGGAAGAGATGAGTGAGTGCCTCCTGTGCTGCCTCACTTTATTGAAAGATTTCTATTTTTATTCCATCAATTCCTGGTGCCTTGTTCTTTGCCAATTCCTTCAATGCACCTTAGACTTCCTCCTTCAGTATCTTTGGCTCCTGATCATATGCTACCTCTTGAAATGATTGAACATCAACCACTTCCTTTTGGTATAGTGACTCTGTGTATTCCTTCCATCTTCTCTTGATGCTTTCTGCATCATTCAATAATTTGGCCAGAGAATCTTTCAATAACTAAAGCCGAGGCTTGAATTTTTTCTTCAGTTTCCCCAGCTTGAGAAATGCTGAGCATGTTCTTCCTTTTTGGTTTTCTGATTCCAGATCTTTGCACATTTTGTTGTAATATTTTGCTTTATCGTCTCGAGCTGATCTTTGAAATATTCTGTGCAACTATTGAACCTCTTCATTTCTTCTATTTGCTTTAGCATCTCTATGCTGGAGAGTAAGTTTCAGTGTCTCTTCTGACATCCATATTGACCTTTTCCTTTTTTCTTGTCTTCTTATTGACTTTTTGCTTTCTTCTTGTATGATGTTCTTGATGTCATCCCACGACATCATTGCTGATGTCCAATGGATCTTGACTGATAGCAGAGAATATCAGAAAGATGTTTATCTATGCTTTATTAACTATGCAAAGGCTTTCGATTGTGTACATCATGATAAGTTTTGGGCAGCATTGTGAAGTATGAGTATTCCAGAACACTTAATTGTGCTCATGAGGAATCTGTTCCTGGACCAAGAAGCAGTTGTTCGAACAGAACATGGGAACACTGAATGTTTTAAAATTTAAAAAGGTGTGCGACAAGGTTGTATTCTTTCACCATATTTATTCAACCTGTATGCGAAAAGCTGGGTTATATGAAGAAAAATATGGCATCAAGATTGGAGGAAGACTAATTAACAACCTGTGATATGCAGATGATACAACCTTGCTTACTGAAAGTGAAGAAGACTTAAAATATTTACTGATGAAGATCAAAGAACACAGCCTTTCGGTATGGATTACATCTCAATGTCAAGAAAACAAAAATCCTCACCACTGGACCAATAAACAACATTCTTATCAACAGAGAAAAGATGGAAGTTGTCAAGGACTTCATTCTTCTTGGATCAACTATCAACCCTCAAGGAAGCAGCAGTCAAGAAATCAAACGACGTATTAACATTAGACAAATCTGCTGCACAGGAACTTTTTAAAGTGTTGAGGAGCCAAGATGTGAGCTTGAGGACTAAGGTGCGCCTGACCCAAGCCATGGTATTTTCAATAACCTCATATGCATGCAAAAGCTAGACAGTGAATAAGGAAGACCGTAGAAGAAAGAATGGATGCTTTTGAGTTATGGTGTGGGAGGAGAATGTTGAAAGTGCTATGGGCTGCCAAAAGAATCAATAGATCCATTTTGGAAGAAATGCAGCCAGAGTGATCTTTGGAGGCCAAGATGGCCAAACTTCGTCTCTCATACTTAAGACATATTGTCAGGAGGGACCAGTAGCTGGAGAAGGATATTATGTTTGGTAAGGTGGAGGGTCAGGAAAGAGAGGAAGACCCCTAACGAGATGGATTGGCCAAGTGACAGCATTGATGGACTCGAGTGGCAACAGTAGTGAGATTGGCCCAGGATCGGGCAGTGTTTTGTTCTGCTGTGCATAAAGTTGCTGTGAGTCGGTACCAACTCAATGGCACCTAACAGCAGCAATATATATATATACACTCATATATATAATTTTGAGTTTTGTTATAGATATTTTTTTGCCAACCTGTATAGGACCTTCTAATGTGATCCCTTTCAGATCCCGGCACCATCTAGTTATTCCGGTCTCAGAGTCATGGAGACTGATGTTCACATGTTCCAACTTCATTTCTCATCTTAGGTGGCCGATCATGAGCTTTTAAGATCCTAGATGCTTACTTACCAGTGCAGGCTGTAAAACATTGTCTATGTTATGCCAGTTGACCGTGGTGTCCCCTAAGACTATGAGGCTGAGCCCCTAGGCCCAGCAACTCACTGCATTAAGATGGTTGATAATATCTAAGAAATTTTCATCACTTTGCCTGCTGTATGCTCTATCCATACGTGTATTTGCAACAAAGATGAACATTCATGTACAAATACCATTTCAAAGCCTTTTATATAATTTGTTTTTATCAGGAATGATAAAATGATATGGATTTTGTTATAGGGTCCTTTTAACTCTTCCTTCCAGGTCTCTAGTTTGGTCAGAAACTACTGACATCTATATAGTAGATGACCTCCTAGCAAGCTGTTGCCTCCCTGGGACTCTTGAGTCTCAAAACTCTAAAATAGTGTCCTTACCATGTCATAACTGCCAAGAATATAATACCGCAGAGAAACATCTTTAGCTTGTAACCAAGTGAAATTTTGATTAAAGTAAAAACTGATTGTCATCAAGTCAGTTCTAACTCATAGCAACCTTATAGGGAAGAGTAGAACTGCCCCATAGAGTTCCCAAGGCTGTAATTTTCCCCCCTAAATTTTATTTAATTTATTGTTGAGAAGACACAGTTTCCATATGTAAAGTTCAGTGACATTGATTACATTCTTTCAGTTGTGCAACCATTCTTAACCTTATCTTCTGAGTCGTTCCTTACTTATTAACATAAACTCACATAAACTCACTATCTATTAAGGTCCCTGTATAATCATTCGAATAGCTGTTGTCAGTTTAATCCCAGATAGATAGTTCTTGAAACAGCATAATGCCCAAGGCAGACCATTTTACTAATTAAGCTAAACATTGTCAGATAGCACCTAAATATTGAATATTGAAGCATGATAAAAAAAACAAAAAAAAAACACCAGAAGAATATTGCCAGATAATGAGTCCTGGTGTGACACCGTCAGTTAATGCACTGGACTGCAAAGTCAGTTTGATCTGAAGGGTTGGCAGTGCAGGCTCACCAGCCACTCCTCAGAAACCCTATACAGGGTCGCTATGAGTCAGAACCAACTTGACGCATTTTAACAACAACAACCTTGTCATATAATGCTGCAAGATGAGACCCTCAGTTTGGGAGGCAGTCAGAATATTCAAAATAGAGTTGATCATGATGACACAAACGGCTCTTCAGCTGCTGTTGGGGCATGACTCAATTTGAGGAGAAACAGCTGCAAACATCCATTAATAATTGGAATATGGAATGTACAAAGTATGAATCTAGGAAAATTGGAAGTTGTCAAAAATGAAATGAAGTGCATAAACATCAATATCCTAAGCACTAGTAAGCTGAAATATGATCTTGAACATATTCACCCTGAATTTAGAGATCATCTGAAGATTTGACGAATTAAATTTGACTAATGACTGAAGACCAGAAGAGTTGTGAGATGACATCAAGAACCTAGAGGAGGAAAGAAAACAGTCATTAAGAAGGCAAGAAAGAAAGCAAAGACCAAAATGGATGTCAGAAGAGACTCTGAAACTTGCTCTCCAGAGTAGAGCTTCTAAAGCAAATGGATAAATAAAAGAGCTGAACAGAAAATTTCAAAGGACAGCTTGAGAAGATAAAGTGAAATATTTTAATGAAATATGCACAGATCTGTAGTTACAAAACCAAAAGGGAAGAACACACTCAGCATTTCTCAAGGTGAAAAAACTGAAGAAAAATTCAAGCCTCAACTTGTAATACCAAAGAATTCTTTGGGGAAAATATTGAATGATGAAGAAAGCATCAAAAGAAGATGGAAGGAATACACAGAGTCACTGTACCAAAAAGAAATGGTCAGTATTCAACCGATGCAAGAGGCAGCATGTGATCAAGAGCCAATAGTATTGAAGGAAGAAGTCCAAACTCCACTGAAGGCATTAACAAGGCTCCAGGAATTGATGGACTACAAACTGAAATATCTCAACAAACTCATGCAACATTGGAGGCACTTACTCATTTTATGACAAGAAATTTGGAATCCTGTCCAACGAATTAGGAAAGATCCATGTTTGTGCCCATTCCAAAGAGAAATGACCCAATGGAATGTGGAAATCATCGGAGAATATCATTAATAACACACACAAAGAAAATTTTACTCAAGATAATTCAAAAACAGCTGTAATATTACATTGACAGGGAACTGTCAGAGGTTGAAGCCGGATTCAGAAGGCGAGGATGTGGAATGAGGGATATCACTGCTAGTGTCAAATAGTTGTTGATAACTTCATTTTGCTTGGACCCACCAAGCGCATGGAAGCAGCAGTAAAGAAATAAAACAACATATTGCATTAGGCAAATCTGCTGTACAAAACCTCTTTAAAGGGTTCAAAAACAAAGATGTGAGTTTCAGGACTAAATGTGCTATGGTATTTTCAGTAGCTTTATATACAGGTGAATAAGGAAGATCATAGAAGAATTGATGCATTTGAGTTATGGTGTTGAAGAAGAATATTAAAAGTACCATGCACTGTTAGAAGAACAAACAAATCTGTGTTTGAAAAAGTACAACCAGTCAGGATAGTGAGACTTTGTCTCTTATACTTAGGGAAGAACAGTAAATCAGATGCTCTGCCAATAAAACAATTTGTTGTTCGTGCCACGGAGCCAGTTCTGATTCTTAGCAACCCTATATAGAATTTTCAAGACTAAAACTTTACTGAAGCAGAAATCCTCATCTTTCGTCCCCACAGTGTGATATATGAGCTCAAACCGCCAACCTTGTGGTTTTCAATCTAATACTTATTACAGAGCCACGGTGCTCCCCAGATGACAAATAGGATGTAGAATTATAGTCATTTATTTCCACAGCACTTGACTATAAGATCAGTTTGAACTGCAAGGTCAGCAATTCAAACTCACCAGCTGTACCTCAGAAAAGCTCTACAGGGTCGGAACCAACTTAACAAGTACAACATTTCCACAACAGCCTAGTCTAACCAAATCAGGTAAAAGATATGGAAGCAGGAACCAGAAGTTCCTTCTATTGAAGATATGGATCAGCCCTTTTTTAAGCTCTCCCCCCCTCTCCCCGCTATATATGGAATACTTGAGGAGCTTTTTTTCACTTTGAATAAGATATTTTTATAAATAAATCAGGATCGATCGCTTTTTAGCTTATTTTTTCAACTTTATTTCTACATGCTTGAAAAGTTTTGTATTTTTTTCATAAAATGAATTGAGCTTAAGTATGCAAAACTTCATTAAATAAGGAAGTGATTCTCTAGCAAATGATATCTGTTTCATAGGTTGTAGGTCATAAAGAAGGTCTGGATGTTATGGAGAGAGCTGATCCTTTATTCCTTCTTATTGGACTTCCTACTATTCCCGTCATGCTGATATTAGGCAAGATGATTCGCTGGGAAGATTACGTGCTCCGATTATGGCGCAAATACTCTAATAAACTGCAAATTTTGAACAGTATATTTCCAGGTAAAGTCATAAATTGTGGTTGTAATGTACATGCCAAATGAATCTTGCTTTTTAGAAATAGTTAAATTAGTAAAGTTTTCATTTTAAATACTAATTTAGCTATTCTGATTTATTAGCACTGATACATTGCTTCCCTTCTCCCCCACCCCCACCCCCAGGAATTGGTTGTCCTGTTCCTCGAATTCCAGCTGAGGCTAATCCTTTAGCAGATCATGTCTCTGCTACACGAATTTTGTGTGGAGCCCTCGTTTTTCCTACTATTGCGACGATAGTAGGCAAGCTGATGTTCAGTAGTGTTAACTCTAATTTGCAAAGGACAATCTTGGTAAGATGGCTTAAATATTACTTTTTCAAATGATTATATAAAAGAGAATGGATTGTGTATGAAATAAAAAACAAACAATGGTACTATATACAGTCTGTGACTGCTGTGCCTTAAGCCTCTATTTGACCCCACTGCCATCCAATAGCTTCAGTGTGAATTTAGAGGGGAGGAGCTACTGCCAAAAGTCTGGCCATCTGGAACTACCCTGGGAGAGACTTCTTCCCTGGAATGTGCATAAATTACCATATTCATCCCTTTGCCCACAAAATCATGATAAAGAGCTTCTGTTCTAGAATCAGGCTGCCTGGTTCAAATCCCATCTCAAATATTGCCTTGCTGTGTGATACGTAAAGCACATTTCCTGAGCATAGGGATGGTAGCGGTACCTACCTCAGGATAATTGCAAGGATTAAATGAGGTAATTTATTTGAAGTATTGACACATAGTAAACCAGTGTTTAGTAAGCACTCATGTTGTCTGCTATCATTAGTAGTATTCCCACTTCACCTTTGCATATTGTACCACAGCTTTTGTCCTACTATGTAAGAGTACATGTAGTTGCATGTAAAGAATGTTGACATGACAAATGTATTGTTACACACAGATTTACCACAATCAACAAAATAATAAGTAGGGGATAAAAAACCCTAGTAGATATGGAGCTATATGGAAGGAAGATGACTCAGCTAGGATATTAAAGAAGGTTTCTTTGTCTGATGTTAACCTGTAGAGTCTTTCTTGCTCCCTCTCTCACCCACTAGTAGAAAAGAGAACTGATTTAAAGTTATCTGAATTAGTTTTGTATCTTTTATAATCTAAGTAAAATTCTTTTTACCGTTATGCTTCTCTAAACCTGAATTATAAAACGTTTATTTTTCTTTTTATTTTAGGGTGGAATTGCTTTTGTTGCCATTAAAGGAGCATTTAAGGTTTACTTCAAACAGCAGCAATATTTACGTCAGGCACACCGCAAAATTCTAAATTATCCAGAGCAAGAAGAAGCATAAAACTGACTTCTAGTTGTTCTTCAGTCCTCTCATCTGTATGAGTCTGTTGTGTTGTTCTGATTCCATCATTAATGCACAGTAGTGGAGACTTGTGATAAGCTGCTGCTCCTATATTTTTAAGAAGTATAATAAAACACTTAGGGCAGGGGGAATCCTCTCAGTAATCACGGAGCCTAAGGATGTGATTTGTTCTCATTGTTTTACTGCTTTCATGGCAGTCATCTGAACCATTGTCTTAGCATGGGAAACCTGGGATTTGTTTATGTTTTCTCCAGGCAGAAATGTCAAAATCAGACTGTGCAAATACTAAAAAATGCACACACTGTTTTATTCAAAGTCCCTTTTTGTACAAGTTTAGTTCAGTGTTTTCTTAGAATCAGCAACTCAGTGAAGATACTATGAGGATTTTTTCTCACTGGCACAATTTGACTACCTGCTAAACAGGACCATATATTAATATGAGGAAATAGAAATTAAATTAGCTATAAATAAATAATAAACCAAAAATGTATGTAAACATTGAGATGATTATCTGAACAATGAGGTTTTGTCGTGTTTTTCTTAACCCGTGTGATGTTGGGTAAAAATTCACAGGGCTTCCAGATTGTTCACTTTTTCATTGTTAAATTCTATTTCTATTATGTTGGCATCTCATAATTCAAAATGTCTTTTTGACCATGTAGTCTCAGTTACAGTGTATGTATGTATCAGTCAGTCATCAGGTCCTCCCAGCATTGGAGTAAGGTTTTTCCATCCATATTTCTAGAAATTAAAGCTGTCCGTCAGTTTATAGTAGCGTGAGCACAGAGACAGGTTTGCAAAAAAAATCAATAAAGTTATTTTACGCTCCTCTTTCATTGATTCAGTTATTCAAATATTTGCTGAGCACCTCTCATTTGCCCAAACATTGTGCTAAGTGCTGTGGGATACAGTGGTGACTAAGACCCATGATGGCCCCTGCTCTTTAGAGTTTACTGTCTACTTTCAGTAGATAGAAAATCAGCTGTGAGTGGGCCCTGGTGAAGCCTGGAACTCTTTGTTTTTATACCAGTCAGTAAGGAGATAATTTTGAAAACAGGAAGTCTTAAGTAAATATTGAGGTCATTGTTTGAGGCTTAAGCCAATTTATCATAGAAAACCAATGCGAATATTTCTAAAATTTGATTACTTGTCATATTGATGAGGTTAGCACCTTAATAATCACTGTTTAATTCGTTTCATATACATTTTTCAAAAGCAAGTATTTATTTTAATCCATTTTCTATAAAGAGTGGCCATTTTAATATTGTTTAGCAATCTGAATGGTCTTGCAGTTATTTTCATTAATTAAAATTAAAATTTTAAAAGATAGTTCCTGAACCTTATTTATTTTCTTGTTCACAGTATCTAATTAATGCATGACAATAATAAATGTTTTCCCTTACTTATCAGTGGCCATTTCTCTTTAAGAATGTAGCAAATATATACTGAGCTATGTTATATTAGACTGCAATAATGTATGTTAATTTTAGTAATTAAACATCAGTACCACTCTGTAGTATGAATGTCTTAATGTTGAGTTATATGGGGTTTATGTGAACAGCTGTTGAACACTCAAGGTTGTAATTATTTGGGGAGGGAGTAAGATTAGAATGACAGCCTTTTTAAAAACACTGCTACAGTTCTAAAGGGGAAATATAAATCTATGATTATACGTAAAAATATATTAGATTATGTAACTTTAATTATAAAATGTATTCACTTTTCATCTTCAATATGAAAAGATAATAACTAGAAACTTACTGCATAGTTTTATTGTATACAACAGCTTGAGGCAGCCTTTACTAAAGTTAATACAAGAACACAGTTCTCCTCTTAGTACTTTAATGCCCAAGATGGGAGAGTAGTTATTTGGTTTGATTGGTATCAAGACTCGCAAAGGTCAGGGGAACAGCAACTCTAATACTTAGGAAGAGGTTTTCTAGGGCTTTGGGGAGGGAACTGTAAGTCTTTGGGGACCACAGTTCTCTCTGATCCTGAAGACTTTTAAACCTCCAGAGCTCAAGAAATGCCACTTGTGTGAGTCTCTGCAGGAAGTAGGCCTGTGCCAACAAGAAAAACATAAGGACTGACAAAGTTGGACAGACCTGGGTTCAAATCCTAACTCTGCTTTAACAACTCTATACCTTGGCCAAGTGACTTTTTCTCAGCTACAGTTTTCTTCATCTCAGAAATGCAAATAATACTTCTAGCATTGTTTCCAGAATTAACTGAAATCAAAGGAACAGAGGCACTTTAGGTTTAAAATATCCCCAGTAGAACATTAGTTGTTTCTTAATTGCTCGATAGTACCTTAAAAGCATGTTCCCACTCATAAGAAAAAGAGTGAACATGTCAAAGAAAGATCTTAGGGACAAATTAAAGGAATGATGTAGATTTGGGGAATGGGTAGATGTGTTTTCTAGTTTATTTTAATGTTGCTTTACTGTGTTATTTCTGGAAACTAATGTTTTAAATCTCTTTTTAAAATATAATGACAACTAGTAAAATTCTATTCTTTGCATAAATTAACTTAATCTCCATTCAAAGTGGCTGAAAATATTGTTCATTATATGATTATCAAATGACTGTGACAAGAATATAAAATTAAACTCAGTGACTTAATTAGTCACTTCTTTGCTAACTGTGCTGTAATTTTTTAAAATGTCTTGTTTTTAATATACCAGATTATCTCAATTACTGGCTGGATTAGGTTGAATAAAGGCTTTATGTTCTTTAGGTATACTTTTGTCTGTTGAACAACTATCTAAATCTAATTGGTTAATTCTGTATCTACATGTTGTTGTTGTTAAGTGCCGTCAAGTTGGTTCCGACCCATAGCAACCCTGTGTAGGGTTCCCAAGGAGCAGCTGGTGAGCTTGAACTGCTGATGTTGCAGTTCAAACTGCTTTGCAGTCTGGCTCATTAAACCACAGCACCACAGTTCTCTTTCAAGAATAGTTATTGAGTTATTAGGGATACTTTTCTTTTAGTAAAAATAATCTCTAAAGAATTTTCTTAATTTGGTAAGCAGGCTGACCTAAATTTCTAGTATGTTTTCATGATTAAAATATGTCTCATCTCACCCACCCTCAACAATGACAGGTTCCATTCTGAGGACTCCTTCGGAACTTAGTTCTGACATAAGTTGAATACAGCAAGATTCTGTTTTTTACTATACTGAAACCAAGCATCAGCTTGGCCTCTTTGTGTATATAGGCTCATTGTGGCATTCTTTTCCAAAACAAGCCTGTTTCATCCACATTGAAAATATTATATCATTAGTAATATATACTGCATATACCATTGAAACCATGATTTGCTGTTGTTCGAAATATGATTGTAACTGCAGTTCATCCTAACGTCATAAATTGGAGGTTACCTGTAGTTCCAGTTCTAAGATGTATTGAGTGATTTTTTGTGTGTAGCACATAAAAAAAGACACACAAAAGATTGCTTACCTCGAGGTACTAGCAACTTAATTTAAGAAGTAGAGGATTAGGATATTCTAGAAGGAGTAAATCAAATAAAGGCCCTACCATCCATGGACATTTGAGTTTTTCTAGGTCCTCATCTGAGAGGAGAAACATTGTTGATTTGAACATTCCTGGATGCATACTGAAACTCAAATACTTACTTGTAAGGCAAGTTACTTCTCTTACAGGCCCTCTGTTTCCTCATCAATAAAAGGATTACAAAAATGTATCTCTGGGGTCATTATGAGGAATAAGTGAGGTAAATATTCCTAGAACAACATCTGATATACAGATAAACCCAGTAAATCTGTTTCAGTTTAAGTGCATGTATAGTTGAAGTTTTTGCCCATATTCTTTGGTCCAAAGGGATCTCAAGGTCTCATCTTCTCTGCTGCCGCCCACACACTTCCATTATAAATGGTGGAGTAGTGTATTGTTTTCCTTGCCTTCATGCATGTAAATCTGAGGAACAGCACAGGAAGAAGCTTAGGATTTGCTATAGAAACCTTGGGCAAGTAACAGTGGCTAGGCTTTCTGGTCAACCCCAGGTGAATTTTATAAGTATTGGCCATGCTGAAATTACTGTATATCAACAACAGATAATACTTTAACAGATGTTTGTTGAGCATCTATACCGGCAATGTGCTAAGTTCTGGAATAAATGGTGATTAAGTCTGCTCTGGATATTTTGAGTCTTAAAAGTGCAAAACAGACTTTAATCCTTATTCCTGTGTTGTCACCACAAGAATGTAAAGTGGGGACTTTACTTTTGTTTATTACTTGATTGAAATAGGATCTCGTTCATGATGATGTTAAGTGCTATTGAGCCGGTTCCGACTCATAGCGACCCTGCACAGGGTTTCCAAGAAGTGGCTGCTGAGCCTGAATCAATGACCCTACAGTTAGTTCAAAGCACCCTTGTGGTCCAGAGTGTATTCTGCAGCACCACACCAGGCCTCCATATGCTGAATTGTACATATAGTAGGTATGCATATGCAATCTTTTCATAGCTAGGCCTGGAAATCAGTTTCAAAATTAATGGTTATTTTTTCATTAAAGTAACAGTAATATTTGTAAACTTTCCCTAAACCTTATTCCCCTAAAGTGGTAGATCCTCAACTATTTCAGCAGCTTCTCCTGGCATCCATCTCCAGGTTTCTAAATAATAGCCAGCCATTTCTTGCTTCATTAATTGACTTCCCACCAGGACTCCAATGGAACCATAAAAAAAATAAGCTATAGAAAAGAAATGAAGTACTGATACATGAATGAAACTTGAAAACAATTGATGAAAGAAGCCAGGCACAATAGGTCACAGATTGTAATTTTTTTTTAAATGAAAGATACAGAATAAGTCAATAGACAAAGTAGTTTGTGGTTGCCGAGAGCTGGTGGGAAGGAAGACAGGTAGGTGATGCTAATAGACAAGAGGTTTCTTTGTAATAATAAAATTGTGCAGTCATATAGTGATGTTTGCACAATTCTGAATAAACTAAATCCATTAAATTGGACTCATAAAAGTTTGAGTTAGGACAGCCATTCCAAAATATGCCAACCTGCATATACCATAGTAAAGAGCTTAAACTTTGTTCTGAAAGCTGTGTTCAGCTGTTTCTAAAATACTCCTGAACATTGGCTGGTAATAGATTTATGAAGATTAACAGCATCCAATGACCAATGTAGTGTACTTTAAACCCTTGGAAGATGCGTCTTTCTCTAGCTTGACATGTGCAAGAAGCAGTCTGTAAGAGGAACTGAGAGATAATACAAACCTCGTCAGTACACATTTATCAGTATATTGACAATTATCTGGATAAGCTGTATACAAAAAATAAAAATATATAAAAGTACACAATTTTTAAAATAAGCTCAATGAAAATTTTTCAAAATGGTCACATATGTAACAGTCAGGGTCCAATCAAGATATAGAAATCACGCCAGTTATTTGAACAGGGAAAATGTAATACATAGAAATTGTTAACTAAGACAAATTGGGCAGAGTGCCTTACCTGAAGTTGGGCTGTGTAAACAAAGCTCGGAGAGAGAGGCCGGAGGACATAGCTAGACAGCAACACAGGCTGCTAGGCTGCCATGCTGAATAATAGCCTGTAAGACAGTAATTCCCAACTTTTATCTCCAGCCCAGACCACACCTCTAAATTCTCAGCTGAATATTCAACTGCTTATTCAACATCTCCACATAGTGCCATCGAGTTGGTTCCAACTCACAGCAATCCTTTATAGGGTTTTTGAGGAGTGCGGCTGATGTGTTTGAACCACCAACCTTGAGGTTAGCAGTCCAGTGCTTGTTCTGCAGTGCCACACCAAAACTGCTCATGTATATAATGTTGATTAGTTGTCATTGAGGCAATTCCGACTCATAGCGACCCTGTATAGAGTTTCTGAGAAGTGGCTGGTGGATTTGAACCACCGACCTTACAGTTCAAACTGACCTTGCGGCCCAGTGCTTATTTTGCAGCGCCACAACAGGCCTCCGCATGCTGACTTACGTGTATAACAGGCATGCAGATGCAATCTTCATATCTAGGCTTAGAAACCAGTTTCAAAATTAATGTTTATTTTTCATCGAAGTAATGGTGATATTTGTAAAATTTCTCCACGTTCCTAAATATTATAAAGCCATTTCTTGCTTTGTTATTTTCTTCATTATGTATTGATGTCTGAATAGAGATTAACCCTCTTAAAACACCAACCTTTATTTTGCCTCCCAAAATATAGTTTTATCACTTAATATAATTAACCTATTTGCTGTTGAGTCACACCTTTTTTTTTTTTTTAATTCTTGAATTTTCTCCTGTGGAGTTTATAATTGCTTCATACTAAAATTCAATTTGCCTGGTGCTGTATGTTCTATGTAATCAATTTCACCAAATGCTTTACTACCTACCACATGCCTATCAATACAGTAAAACCTGTGATACCTGAGATCTGTCAGAGAAGGAAAACACAGATGCTCTCCATGGAAAAAGAAATAGAATGGTGATAAGACTGTACCCTGTCAAAGGTGGAAAAGTTGCCAGACCTGGAAAAACCTTGCTCTGAGCGTGGCACTCACAGCTTTCACTAGAACGCTTTCTGTCCTTTTAAATTCATTGCTGTTCAACGCTGTCAAGTCAGTTCAGACTCATAGGGACCTTGTATAGGTTTCTTAGGAACCACTGGTGGGTTTGAATTGCTGACTTTGTGGTTCACAGTCCAGTGATTATCCTATAGCACCACACCAAGAGTCCTTAAGTAAGTTAGTTTCATTCCCACCTACTCCCCAGACACTTCTTTCTCTCCAGGAGCCTTTTGTCTTCCAGCTCTAACCTGGAAAACTCCTCACAACTGAACTCCTAGGACTTCATTTCTCCCATAATGGTAGGACTTGGTGGCAAGCTGAGGGACCTATGAGGAGACCACTTACTAAGCTGTGCACCCTGGCAACTGCAACTGCCTCGAAGGGCTTCTTTCAAAATTCATACTTGGAGAGGAGAAGCTGTTTCCTAGTTCACACTAAAATCCCATTTAGGCTAGCTGCAGCCTCAGTAATGGATTCTTGATTCCTTGATCCTAGTGACTTTCTTTTTATTTCTCCTTTATTTTAATGGAGTACACCCTTTGGTACAAAGAAAAACTTGTAACATATCTGATCATGTCATTATTTTGCTCTTTACTTAACACTTGATAGAATTCTGGCTTAGAAATTATTTTCCAGCCACATTTTAAAGCATTATTGAGTTTTGCTTCTAATGTGAATCTTGATCCTTTGAACCTTATCTGTCTTCTCTCTAGCTGTTTTTAGGAACTTTTCTTTATCTCTGGCATTCTGAAATTTTTTGACAATGTGCTATATACTTGGTGGGCTTTTCAATCACTAGATTTGTGCCCTTTGTTTCTAGGAAATTTTCTTAAATTATTCCTTGATCATTTTTCTCCCCCTTTTGTTTTATTTGGGAACCCTGGTGCTATAGGATAAGCACTGGACTGCTAACTACAAGGTTGGCAGTTAAAACCCACCAGCAGGTCCATGAGAGAAAGATGAGGCTATTTGATCCTGTGAAGATTTACAGGCTCAAAAGCCTGCAGTGCAGGGTTGCTATGAGTAGGAATCGACTCAGTGACAGTGGTTTTGGTGTTTTGGTTTTTTTTTTTTTTGTTGCTTTTTGTTTTGTTCCCTGCAATTCTTATTAATGAAATGTTGAACTTCATATACCAATCTTCTTGTTTTCTTATCTTCTACCTCCTATGTTCTAAATCTTTATCATGTGTTATCTGACTTTAATGTTCAGTGATTATAATTTCATTTTGGCTTTCATATTTTGAATTTCTAAGAGCCTTTTTCCTTATTTTTCTCAGAATTTTCTTTTTTTCCCATACAGTTTCCGATATTTCTATCTGTTAACTTACCCTAGGCTTGGGGCTTTAATAAACTGCTCGTTGCTGTGTACTAGGCAGCTACTATGTTGTGAACCAGGAAGGGCCATGCTTCACAGCAGGTTAGTGGTTTTTTAGTTGTGCTGTACTGTCTGAGCTCAATAAAGGATCCCAGTTGGAAAAAGGCTCAGTTCCTGGAGCCCCAACACCGGTCACCCCAATGTAGAGTGTTTTTTAGCAAGTAAATATCACCCTCATATGAATAACAGTGATACTGGGAATAAAGTCTAGTGTTGCAGGAGATAATACAATTAGGATCATCTTGACAAGATGCTATGCATTTTTCACAAAGTCACCTTGCTGTTAAGTACGGTGCCTGCAAGTTTCCAAAGAGCAGCTGGTGCGTTTGAACCATCAACCTTATGGTTCAAACAGACCTTATAGTCCAATTACTTAGCCTACAGCGCCACACCAGGACTCCTTACCAAGACAAAATTTGTTTTAAAAATAAGAGTTATTGTGATTTTTCTCCTTATAAAGTAAAACATAATTTGCTTATAAAGCTTTGAACATTATAAAATATATTAATATAGAAAATAAAAGTCAACCCTTTCCCTCTTGTTGTGTAGTGCCAAGGAGTTGGTTCTGGCTCAGTGACCCTGTGTAGGGTTTCTGAGGAGTGACTGATTGACTTGAACCACTAACCTTATAGTTCAAACCAACATGGAGGTCTAGTGCTTATCCTACAGCACTACACCACAAGAATTGACAAGTTAATTGGTAGTATATTCTTGCAAATTTTTTTCTATTCAAATAGTTTTCATTTCCTAAACAGCATGTGCTTGTAAAACCTTCAACTGCTGTTGCTGTTGTTAAGTGCCATTGAATTGATTCTGACTCATAGCAACCCTGTATAAGGTTTCAGAGGAGCAGCTGGTAGGTTTAAATTGCTAACCTTGCGATTCAAACTGACCTTATGGTCTAATGCTTAGCCTACAGCACCACACAATATAAAAAGTTTAAACACTATGCAGACCCTCTGCAACATAGATTCAGAAAACAAAATGAAACAGATGTGTGGCAAAAAAACAAAGGCAGACTGGTGACCTGGTCAGCTAATCAGACACTGCATGGCCATCTTAAACTTTTGTGAGAGGCTGTAGAGACAAGACAGCATATTGGTATTTCAGAAACATACTGGTGACACAGAGATATGGGTGTGATGTTTCTTGTTCCCCACATTCCCCTGGTGGTCAGAAACATGGCTGGCCCCCACCTGTGTACACCCCCAGTGAAGCTTCTACTCTCCTGGTGGTCAGAATCACATGGAGTTGGTGAACAGCTCAGTTATGATCCCCATCAAAGAGAGTGAGGAGCTATCTGCACCAAGCCTAGCACCTACTAGATTCAAATGAACCCTGCTCCAAGCCTGCAAACTGTAGCTAACCCTGGATTAGCCCTAACTAGGAGCAGCAATTGAACAGACACAGGAAATAGGGAATTTTTGCTGGCCGGCCGGCCAGGCTCCATACTGCCATAGTTAACTTTCACAGGGCTTGGAATAAAGGCAGTTGGTGGTACAGAAAAATACTGCTTAATGGTAGAAAGGTGTGAATTTTTTTCTTATACCCCAAATTACCCTGGTGAGCAAAGGTATGGCCAGCCCCAACATTTGTATACTTCCAACGAAGCTCCTGCTCTTCAGGCAGTTGGAGCCACAAAGTGAGTTGGGAGTTAGCAGCACCAACCCTGGCACATGGAATCAGTTTCGGCATGTTCCAGACTTGCAGAGCTGCTTCTGGCAACCCCTGGACTAACAGGACATCTCACCCTTGACTGGCTGCCCTCTAGGACTGAAATACACAAAGTGCTTCTGGATTGGCTGCCCAGAACAGACAACACCTAGGCCTACAGTAACCCCATCTAGGGCCAGAAGTATCACCAACCATCTCATGCCTTGTCCACCCCCCACGAGGTTCTTGGCTAGCAGAAGACCCTAGAATTTGCTGCTCTCTGGGTCTGTCACCTGCCCTGGTTTTTTCCTTTCTTTTTTTGTTAGTTTATTCTTTCTTCCACTTCTTTGTCTCATCAATTTCCCTTGCATTTGATCCTTTGTATCCCTGCTCTGATTTTTGCATCTTGTTTTCTGTTTCTCTTTCCCAACTGCTACTTCTTTTTCTTCTTTTTTTGTCTCTTGGTTTTTCTTTATTACTCTCTAGTCTCTTTCCCTTTGACTAACTCTACCTCCCCTTTCCTAATTATGTTTAGTTTTTTCTTATTTTTCTCTTCTGTGATTCCTTCCTCTCCCCTCCCTCTTTTCTCTTTTTGGATTTTATATTCTTTTTCAGACTGTTATTTTATCTTCAGACTGTTGTTTTATCATATATGTATATATATATACATATATATATACACATATATATATACTCTGGTAGTGTAGTAGTTATGAATCGGACTGCTAAGTTCAAGGTCAGCAGTTTGAAACTACCATCCATTCCATGGGTGAAAGATGAGGCTTTCTGCTCCCGTAAAGATTTATAGCCTCAAACCATATGCAGGGTCAATGAGTTGGAACTGACTCCACGGCACACCACCACCACCATGTATATGTATGTATGTATATATATATAGTTGTTGTGAAGTGCTGTTGATCAGTTCTAACTCTTGGCAATACTGAACAGGGGTTCCAAGGAGCAGTTGATGAGTTTGAACTGCCAACCTTGTGGTTCGTAGTCCACTGCTGATCCTATAGCACCACACCAGGAATATATTCATATATACTGTTAAGTGCCGTAAGTTGGTTCCAACACATAGCAACCCTGTATATGGTTTCTGAGAAGCATCTGATTAGTTTGAACCACTGACCTTGTGGTTCTATCCAACTTTGCAGTCCAGCACGTTAACCCACAATGCCATGCCAGGACTATATATATCTATATATCTGTATCTATACATAGATATAGATATATATATAGAGAGAGAGAGGTTGCTTTCTTGTTAGTTTGTTTTCCTTCCCACTTGTGTATGTTTTCTCTTCTTGCCTCACCTGACAAGACACAGCAATCATGCCCATACAGCACAGTCACAACTATACTATCTAAAGCCAACCCAATGGACAAGAGCCAATACTAGCTGCTATACACCTGATCAGTGATAATAACCAACATTAGCCAAACCTATCCTAAACTGAGCTGCATGAACAAAGAATGGTGTACATGCTTTCATCCCCTAATCACACCCACAGAGAGGCAGTTGGTGAGTGCCTAAACCCAAGAGAAACCAACATATAATAATCAATTAAATACAAATACACCACCACAAATTCTTGGAACTGACCATCAATTTCTGTTCACATGAAGCAACAAGACAAAGTGGCTCAAACAAGTAATCAAGAGGAAGAGTTAGAAAATGTTTTGAGGGAGGGAAAGAAGGTATTGGAATTACCTGAAAAAGCGTTCGACAGAATAATATTTAAGTACCTCCGAGTGATTGACAGATCAAGGAAAACACTATGGAAACAGACAAAGTAGATAAAGGATTGGAGACAATTCAAAAGGTGCAAATAGAAATCCAGAAGATTAATACTAAGAACTGGACAATACTTTGAAAGGGCAAAGAGTAGATTCGAATCAATGTGAGCCTGAAGATAAATCACTTGATACTAGTAAACTAGAAGAACAATGAAGAAAAATCCAAAGAAAGCCTAAGATTCATGGACTAACATGAGGAGGAATAACTTACAGGTGATCAGAATTCCAGAAAAGATAGAGACAAAGAAAAGCACAGAAAAGATAATCTAAGAGATGTTGGAAGAAAACTTCCATAACATCGTGAAAGATGAGAAGATAAGCATTCAAGAAGCTGAATGCACATCAAGCATGATAGAACCCAAAAGAAAATCACTAAGACATATCAAAATCAAATGTTCCACAACCAAAGACAAGGAAAGAATCCTGAATGCAACTCAGAAAAAACAAAGTTACATACAAAGAAGACCCAATAAGATTAAGCTTTGATTTCTCACTAGAAACCATGCAGGCAAGAAGGCAATGGAAAGACATATATAAAGCTCTGAATTAAAAAAATTACCAACCAAGAATCATATGCCCAGCAAAACTGTCCTTCAAATATGACAGCAAAATTAGAACATTTCCATATAAACAAAAATTAAAGGAATTTGTAATAACCAGACCAGTTTTACAAAAAATATTAAGAGAGTCCTTAGTATTGAGAACAATATCAAACAACAACCTGAGATTGACATACATGGCAACACCACCCAGAAATCAGTCCAGATATAAAAATATCCAAAGTAAAATAAACCTGCAAGACTGAATAGAGAACCATATAATGAAGACAACTACAAAGCAAAAAGAAGGAAAAATGTAGTTACAGAACTTCCAGTTGGCAAGGAAGTCAAGTAGATTTCAAGATAAAACAGCCTGTTTTAAATTGGGGAAGAAATAAATGAATTACAGGGTGGTGGTGGTGGTGTGCTATGGAGTTGGTTCTGACTCAGAGTGACCCTGCATAGGGTTTCTGAGGCTGTAAATATTTATGGGATCAGAAAGTCTCATCTTTCTCCCACTGAGCAGCTGGTAGTTTCAAACTGCTGACCTTGAGGTTAGCAGCCCAACTTGTAATCACTGTGCTACCAGAGCTCCTTGAATTACATGATAACTTAAAAGAAAATTAATACACCTTCACATCAAATCAAGAAAAAAATCATATTTACTAAACATTAAAACAGCAATGAAGAAATTGACAAGAAAATACACAAATAACATGAACACTGCACAAAAAATTATGTGGAACAAAAAAACCAGCATCAGGACAAAATAAAAAACAGCAAAATGATAGCAATCAATCATACCTATTGGTAATTACAATGAACACACCAGATTGACTACATCTGTGGAAAGAAATGGTGGACAAGCTCAATATCATAGTCAAAACAAGACAAGGAATAGATTGTAGAACAGACCATCAATTGCTTATATGCAAGTTCAGGCTGAAGACGAAGAAAATTTAAATAAATCCATGAGAGCCAAAATATGACCTTGAATATACTCTAACTAAATTTAGAGACCTTCTCAAGAACAGATTTGAAGCATTAGACACTAGTGACCAAAGACCAGAGAAGTTGAGGGATGACATCAAGATCATCACACAGGAAGAAAGCAAAAGGACATTAAAAAGACAGGAAAAAAAGAGAAAAGACTGAAATGCATGTTGGAAGAAACTCTCCAGCACACAGATGCTAAAGAAAATGGAAGAAATGAGGAATAAAAGAACTGAATAGAAATTTTCAGAGGTCTGTTTGAGAAGACAAAGCCAAGTATTATAATGAAATGTACAAAGACCTGGAGTGAGAAAATCAAAAGGGAAAATCATGCTCAGTATATTCCAAGCTGAAAGAACTAAAATAATTCAAGCTTTGACATTCAATATTGAAAGTCTCTATGGGCAAAACATTTAATAATGTAGACAGCATCAAAAGAAGATGGATCCTGTATGGGATATCTTAGGAGGAGCTGGTGAGCTTGAACCACCAACCTTGTGGTTCAAGATGTTTACTTGTGCTTTATTTTATGACAGTCAAAGGCTTTTGACTATGTGGGTCATGACAAAGTATGGATAATATCACAAAGAATGTGTATTCCAGAACTCTTATTGTGTTCATGAGGAGCATGTACCTAGACCAAGAGACAGAGCAAGAGAATCCTAAATGGTTTAAAATCAGGAAAGGTGTGTGCCATTGTTGTATTCTTTCACCATACTTAATTCAGTCTCTATGCTGAGCAAATAATGGAAAAGCTGTATTATATGAAGAAGAGCACAGCATCAGGATTGGAGGAAGACTCATTAACAACCTGTGATATGCAGATATGCAGCAACCTTGCTTGCTGGTTGGAAACGAAAAAAACCACAACCTTCATCATGGATTGCACATCAATGTAAAGAAAATACAAATCCTCACCATTGAACCAATAAATATCATCATGATAAATGGAGAAAAGATTGAAGTTGTCAATGACTTCATTTTGTTTGGATCATGGAAGTAGCAGTCAAGAAATCAAATGATGTATTGTATTAGGCAAATCTGATGCACAAGAACTCCTTGAAGTTTTGAAGAGCAAAGATGTCAGTTTGAAGACTAAGGTGTGTTTGACCCAAGCCATGGTATACCTTATATGCATGTGAAAGTTGGACAGTGAATAAGGAAGACAGTAGACTAACTGATGCATTTGAGTTATGGTATTGGGGGAGGATACTGAAAGTACCATGGACTGTCAGAAGAACCAACATCTATGTTAGAAGAAGTACAGCCAGAATCCTCCTCAGAAGTCACTCAGTATTGACTTACATGTCTTTTCTCTTATTTTATTATTTTTTTTCCTATTTTGCTTTATTTTATTCTCTTATTTTAAATATGTTATTTTTAAAATAAGTGACCCTATACAGGATCACTAGGAGTCGGTTCCAACTCCTAGTGACCCTGTATAGAGTTTCCAAGAACTGCTGGTGAGGTTGAACTGACAATCTTGTGGTTAGCACAGTCCAGTACTTATCCTTCGGCCTCAAAGTGGGACAAAAAGAAAAGAATCCAATAGGCTAAAACAAGTCAAACATGCACTTTACACAGATAAAACCTTCACAAAGGTCAACTGAAGTAATTTAGAGCTAAAACTGAATTCTGCATATTTTCAATGAAGTCAGCAAACAGCAATCTAACACAAAGAAAAGTTAATCATTTACACACTGGGCAAATCCTCTAAGAAATGTACCCCAAGAAACATTAATCTTTGTTTTAACCATCTTGAAGACTTGCACATTTTATTTTCCAGATCATTATTATTATTATTATTATTTAACACAGTGTGTTCCCTATTATGTGACTATGCTTTGGTACCAATTTAGGATTACCCATCCACTGCCACTGAGTGTGATTCCGACTCACAGTGACCCTATGTAGAGTTTCCGAGGCTGTAAATCTTTATCGATCAGAAAGCCTCATCTTTCTCCTGTGGAGCAGTTGGTAGGTTTGAATACAAATTTGCCATTTCCCCAAAAGAAACTTATTCTGCTGTAGAGGTTTGATATAACTGAAAATCCTTATCAAATTTTAATGTTGAAGAAGGTAAAACTATGCAACATACAGAGTCTAATTTTGTTGTTATGTGCTGTTGAACTGGTTCCAACTCAGAGCCAAGCAGCTGCTGTGGGCTTGAACTGCCGACTTTGTGATTAGAGTCTAGTTCTGATCCTACAATGCCACACCAGCAGTCCTACAGTGTAATTACTTCTTTGTATATTAGTCACTACTTTCTCCTTCAAATCATTTGTATCTGAAAGCTTAGTATGTCCTTAATATTTCTGTAGTATATGTTTGAATCATCAGAAGGTTGGCAAACCTTAATATTTCAAAATGGTTAACAAATACCTTTAGGGGCTATTGGAGGGGGGCAGGGCTTGATGGCAGACTTGGCAGAAAGGCTGTGCAGACTGGCTACAGCAAACACATGGGAAACCTGATGAAAAAGATTCAGAGGACAGTCCCAGAAGTCTGAACTTCAAATAAAGGGATCAATAAGTGGACTGAGTGCTTATCAAGAGAAACAATTTGAACAGAAGCAAGAAAAGAGCTGATTTCTGATTTGAGGTACCAATATGATCCTGTCATTTTGAACTAAAGTGAGCAGACTGAGAGGCAAGAGAGTGTTCCCATTGCAGAAATCTGCCTGCACTTACAGAGAAAAGAAAAATGGACAGAAAAGTGAATCAAGTGCTTACTGGGAGACAGAATTGAGTATATGCCATAAGAGACAAGGTGACTAATGAGCAGCAGCAGTCCACAGAACCGACAGCAGCCATCTTGAAAAGGTGTGAATGGCTTTAGAGATGAGAAACATATTCATGTGGCAAAAACCTACCTGTGACTTGCAGAGACAAATGTGTGATTTATTTCTTTACTTTTGCTTCCCCTTCCTCCACCAGCATGCAGCCCCAGGAAACCTCTTGCTTCCCAGGTGGTTGGATCCATTTGGAGTTTGAGGGTAGAGGGAGGAGCTTTATACTGTAACCTCACTAGGCCAGTCTGGGACCCAATTCTGCCAAGTCAACCCTGGACAGCTCTGGATTGGCTATTACTAGGAGTGGCAGTTGAATGCACAGGTGGGGTAGAGAGGGAAAAAAGAGAAAAGGGGTGGGGGGGGGAGGAAAGGAAAGGAAGTGTGTAATTGTGTGTGCCTGCCCTCTGATGCAGCATGGCCAATTTTAACTTTCTCAGGCAGCTATGAAGGCAAAAAGGCCAATAGGTGGTGAAGCAAACCTCTTAATGATTGAGAAAAACTTTATCCCCACTGTGTGGGCTGTGTTTTATTTATTTATTTAGGTATTTGTTTTGTTTTTTCTTATTATTTTATTTGGTTTCTTTGCTTTCCTTCTTCTTGCATCACACACAGAAGATAGCAACTGTAGTCAAACCACAACTGTACCCACTAGGGCTGCACCAATTGAGGGAGAGCCAATATCAGCTGCTATACACCAGAAAAGTGTCTACAACCAATATCTGCTAAAACCAATGAACTGTATGAAGAGTGAACAGAGAAATTCACCTCCTGATCACATCCACCAGAAGGCAATTGATGAGTGCTTAAAAGTATAACAACATCCATCATCAAATTAATACAAATATACCACCACAATGCCTAAAAAACAGAAAAAAAATTTTGCTCACATACAGAAACAAGACAGAGTAGCTCAAACAAAAGACCATTAGGAAAACCTAGAGAATGCTTTTGAGGAAGAAAAGACATTGGAAATACCTGAAAAAAAATCAACAAAAAGAAAATGGGAAAAAACCAAAAGCCCCAAAAAAAAGGTAAAGAAAAAAAAGAAAAAATCAAAAAAAACGCTACAGGAACAATCAAACAAAATAGATACAGCATTGGAGACAATGCAAAACAGAAATCCAGGAGCTCAACCTACGATATCAGAAATGGACAATACAATGACAGGGCAAAGGAGTAGAAGAGAATCAGTGGAAGTCAGAATAATTGATCTTGAAGATAAATCTCTCAATACTACTAAGATATAGGAACAACCAGAAAAAAAGAATGAAAAAATCTTAAGAGAGGCTAAGATTCATATGGGACAAAATGAAGAGGAATAATCTATGGGTGATTGGGATTCTGGAACAGGAAGAGACAAAGAAAACCACAGAAAATATAGTAGAAGAGCTGCTGGAAAAAAGTTCCCTAACATCATGAAAGAAGAGAAGATAAGCATTCTAAGAAGCTGAACAAAACCTAGGCAGGATAGACCCCAAAAGAAAATCCCCAAGACATATCTTAAGCAAACTCTCCAAAATCAAAGATACAGAAAGAATCCTGAAAGCAGGTAGGGCAAAATGAAATGTTACCTACAAAGGAAAACCATTAAGATTACGTTCTGATTTTTCAGGAGAAACCATACAGGCAAGATGGCAGTGGGGAGACATATATAAACTCTGAAAGAAAAAAACTGCCAACCACAAATCAGATACTCAGCAAAGCTGCCATCAAATAGGACGGTGAAATTAGAATATTTCAGGATAAACAAAAACTAAAGAACTTTATCAAAGCAAAGCCAAATCTCCAAAATACACTAAAATGATTTCTTTGGACAGAGAACCAACAAAAATAGACAACAACCAGAGATTAACATACATGGGAACACCACCTAGAACTTAGTCTAAATATGGAAGAGTCCAGAGCAAAACTAAACTACAAGACTGAAAATAGGGGAGCTGGTAAGTCAGTCTATGATCAGGACAACTACAAAGTGAAGAGAGTGAAAAGTATAGTTACAGAGATCCAGGTGGTGAAGAGGTCAAGTAGATTTCAGGATAAAACAGGCTATTTTAAAATGAGGAAGAAAGTAATAAAGTACAGAGTAACTTCAAAGAAACTTAATACACTTTCACATCAAATAAAAAAGAAAAGAAAATACAAAAAGATTTTAGAAACATTGAAACTATGAAGAAATTGACAAGAAAAAGCACAAAGTAATGAACTCAGCACAGGAAAGCGTGCAGAACAAAGAAAGCCACCAGCAGCACCACACACACAAACAAGCATCAAAATGACAGCAATTAATTGACTCGACAACACTTAACAACAACAACAACTAATAATTCATCCAGTCAAGAGACAGATAGTA
>NW_006408521.1:17823156-17826985 GCF_000296735.1 Chrysochloris asiatica
GTGATTGTCAGATTCAAAATAGCTAATATCAGTCTATTTCAGCTCACTAAAGCCTAGGATATTGATGTTTATGTGGTCCATTTCATTTTGACAACTTCCAATTTTTCTAGATTCGTACTTTGTACATTCCATGTTCTAATTATTAAGGGATTTTTACAGCTCTTTCTCTTCATTTTGAGTTGTGCCCATCAGCAAATGAAGATTCTGAAGGCTTTACTTCATTCACATCATCACGGTCAGCTCTACTTTGAGGAGGTAGTTTTTCCCCAGTTGTATTTTGAATGCCTTCCAATCTGATGGGATCATCTTCTGGCAGTGCATCTGACAATATTTTGGTGATCTTCATCATGTTCAATATTCCATATTCTGGTAGTATCTGACAGTGTTCCACTTATTCATAAGTTTTTTAGTGACTAAATATACTGAAGTAGTCCGTCTCTCCTTCTTCCTAGTCTGTCTTCATTTCGAAGCTCATCTGAAAACTGTCCACCATGGGTGACCCTATTTAAAATACAGGTGACATAACTTCCAGAGTCACAACAACATGGAAGCCACCACAATATGACAAACTGACAGATAAGTGGTCATAAGAAATACCTTATGACCCAATCTCTCTACTTGACATGCATATCCACTAGAAATATGAGCCTGGACACAAGTAGATATATACATACCAATGTTCATCGCAACACTATTTACAATAGCAAAAAGATAGAGACAGCCTAAGTGCCCATCAATGGAAGAATGGGTAAAGAAACTTTGGTGCATACACACAATGGAATACTATGCAACTTTGAAGAATAATGATAAATCTGCAAAATTCCTAACACGGACAACACTTGAGACCACTGTGCTGAATGAAATTAGTCAATCACAAAAGGACAAATATTGCATGAGATCATTATTGTAAAAGCTTAAGGAAAGTATTTCCATACTAAAAAAACAACAAAAAACATTCTTTGATGGTTATCAGGGTTGGGATGGAGGGGAGAGTAATTCAAAGGTTAGGAGGTAGACACATTATTAGCTAGGATGACAGGGAGGGCAATATATAGAAGGGAAAGCAATACACAATAATGATAGGGTGGCAGATGAATAATGAAGATAGGGGAAGAGTTAAGGAGGTATGCATGGGCTAAATGAGACAGAGGTGTTGTTATTAGATGCCATCGAGTCAGTGCCGAGTCACAGTAACCTTATGCACAGCAGAACAAAACACTGCACGGTCCTGGGCCAACCTCACTACTGTTGCTACACTTGAGTCCATCGATGCTGTCACTTGGCCAATCCATCTTGTTGGGGGTCTTCCTCTTTTTCTCTGACCCTCCGCCTTACCAAACATGATATCCTTCTCCAGCGACTGGCCCCTCCTGACAATATGTCCGAAGTATGAGAGATGAAGTTTGGCCATCTTGGTCTCCCAGGAGCACTCTGGCTGCACTTCTTCCAAAGCAGTAGATACATACCGGGAGTTAGAATTCGCCTAGGGAAATAGGCTTCTTGGTAAGCCTTTGTGGAGTATGGGACCTAAGGTGGAATCCTGAGCCCTACCCAGAACCTTCAAGGTGGAACATTCACCCTTGAAAAGACATGCAGACCAACCCAGAAGGGCTAGGAGAACAGAAGATTATTATTGAAAGAAACACCAGCAGAAAAAAACAAACTGTCTGACTATTAGAACATATAGCAAGCTGTTTGCTTAGGAGACATCAAGGCAAGAAAAGTCAGCTCATCAGGGAAAACCTCCTCCTAAGACTGAAACTCAAAAGGAACCCGTGAGCAGTCTAGTATGTATGTTGGTGACTACCCTGGTCTCCTTGTGAGTGGAAGAGAGGGAAATGTGGCAATGAAGACATGGGCTGAGTTTGGCCATGTTCCATTGACACTCATTGACCTTCAGATGAGAAAGAAGAGGACGGCTGGCTGGTCTTTAGTTTAGGGAGATGTGTGAATTCACAAGCCCATGGACACTGACCTAGCCACTGAGGGGTAGAGCTAAGAGTGAAATGTCCACTTGGTCTGATTGATAGGAGGCATATGTAAATTCCCAAACTTGCACCTAGTACGCATTTTACCTAGCTTGGAAGACTAGCTAATCAGAACTTGACCAGATAAAGATAAAGAAGCTTAATATTGTGTGCAAATTTAAATTACGACAACATGATGAACTGGATCTTTGCAGATGCTCAAAATTCCAACCGAAATGGAAGGATTCTTCCTATCAAGCTTGCCTCCTCAGTACACTGGGTTGACAGGGATGGGCAATCTAAACATTGGCTATCAAAAAAATAAAGACACGAAGTGGCTGGCTTACAAGCTTTCATGAGTGTGCTTAGTTTCAGAATGAGAGGGATAAGGCAGAATTGCCACTGAATAGTTTTCCTCTTTTCCAGATGGATCTGGTTTAAGGGGCTGGGGGATGATAGTAATAGAATTTTATGATTCAATTGTGAGTAATTGTTAGCAGGATTAATTTTAATTCTCACAAACGTAATTGCAGAAGATAATGTAATTAATAGGGGGAGTAATTTATCTTTCATTTCAGGACATGAGGACCTCAGGACCATCAAGAAGGAGGAGCATGTGTGGAGCATGAAATCCTACTTAGAAGGCAGTGTCAGCAGAGACAGTGGCCGGGGCAAAGGCCTAGAGAGAGAGCAGCTGCAACCTCTAGGCCCATGGACTGAAAGCAATAGGCTGGATTGCAAAATGTGCCCTGTGGATGTTTAAATGAATATATATTTTGTGTTTTGTATATGCACATCAATATTTTTGCTTTGTTGATTTTGAAAAATAAGATGTAAAAGGGAAGTCACAGAGAGGAAGCAGGGTAACTGTTGTTGCAATCATTTAGATGTAATGATTGTAATCATTTAGATGAAAAAAAAGTATGACTGGTTGAAAGTAAAGCAGATGATCTTGTCTGTTAACCTTCACTCGGTTCACAACAAAAACCATCTCCAGGGGCAAGTCCATGTTGCTGAGTTATGACAAGTGCATTATCATGAGAGAAAATAAGTGTAGCCACTCATCTTTTAAAATGCCCCAACTACTGCTTCTCAATATAGAAAGCTTAAAACTACTTCTGGTGTAGCGCTGTAGGACCAGGATTGGATCATGAACCAGCTGCTTCTCGGAAGCCATATGCAGGGTCACTATGAGTCAGAACCAACTTGATGGCATTTAACAACAACACAGATACTTACCATACAACAAAGTCCCATCTCTGTCCCCTGAAATCTCCCTTGTCATTCATTGTTGTTGTTAAGTGCCAACCCTGTATAAGGTTTCTAAGAATTGGCTGGTGATTTTGAACCATCGACCCTGTGGTTCAAACTGACCTTACGACCCAGTGGTTTAGTTATAAAAAAATTTTAAAAAAAGACTTAAAGAGCATTTTACAGCAGCATTCAGTTTACCTACAAAATATTCAGCATCTTAAATATTATGTACATTTTGTATTATTTTATGTTAGTGAACTAGACACTGGCTTCAAAATTGTGGGACTGGAGAGGAAAATAACCTTTCTACATACTGTATTTTGGCAGAACCAGGTATCCTGAGTTTCAAATAGGAGGGTTACTTTGCTGTGTCTTTTCAATATTTAAATCTTTTTTGTTGTTGTTGTTCTCCTGTATGTAAATATCAAACTGGATGTCAGAAGACACACTGAAACTTGCTCTCCAGCATAGAGATGCTACAGCAAATGAAAGAAATGAGGAGGTACAAGAGCTGAAAGAACATTTCAAAGGTCTTCTTGAGAAGACAAAGTCAAATATTACAACAAAATGTGCAAAGACCTGGAGTCAGAAAACCAAAAAGGAAGAAC
>NW_006408521.1:17831505-17833038 GCF_000296735.1 Chrysochloris asiatica
GGCAACAATTGTGAAGATGGCCCAGGACGGGGCAGTGTTTTGTTCTGTTGTGCATAGGGTTGATATGAGTCAGTACTGATGGCACCTAACAACAACAATGTAACTATCAGTCACCACTTACAAAAACTACAGGGAGGCCATGTCTGCCTTCCTCTGGCTTCACAAGGGGGAAGGAGACTCACACTCAAAATTAGCCCAAGGCTGATTCCTATGAAGTGGACATCAGACTTGCCTCCACCCTTCAGCCTTCTTTGGGAAGCCCACAACGGCTCTGTTTCCCTATGTTGCTGTTTCTGCAGCCAACGCTTTGCTGGGTAGGGAGCTCATGCTCTGCTTGTGGCTCTTCTTTCTTGATGGTCCTGGAATGGTCCAGGATGGTGCCTTTTAAATCTAGCAGATGCAAAACTAACCAATCCCAGTGTCCTATACACCCTATTTGCATGGTCCCACCCAGTCATTCGGAGGGAGTTAAGAAGACCTTGGATAGAAAAGCTTTATCAATTGAATTCATGGAACCACACCACTCCTGAGTGGAGATGGTAGAGGCTTAGTCCCTGATCCTCTGGCTTTTCAGCAGCTGCTTTCTTATGACTGCAGTGAGGCTTTTGTTGATGAAGATGTCCCCAAAATGGCCCTCATACATAATCCCACAAAATATATTATGTAAGGTGTAAAAAGGAAAAGAATGGTGTTCTGTTTGAGCCAGAAGCTGTTTCTGATTGGTTGCTGTAACAAGGAGAATGGGTTGAAGAGGCACTAGAGGTGGCCCTGGAAGCATCAGAATTATGACATTGAAATTCCTTCTGTAGTTTACTGATCTGGTTGATTTTGATCTTCATTCCAGATGGAGTTTTCACATTCTTTGGTTTGAATGTCATCTTTAGACTGGGCTCTGCCCTTGCAGCTACCACATGATTGCTATTTTTTCTTTTTATCCTTCTGGCAGCTTCTTCCATCTTTTCACAAGCAGAATACAGACCTTGCAAATGTCTTCTGAACAAGTCTCATGCAACCCAAAATAGCTCAGAAGTCCTTTTCATAGCATTTAAACCAAACTCAAACCAGACCAACTGTCATTGAGTTGATTCCATATAGGATTTCTGAGGCTGAGCAGACAGCCTCATCTTTCTCCTATAGATGGGTCGATGGATTTAAATCACCCACCTGTGGTTTATAGTCCAACATTGAGCCCACAGTGCCACCAAACCTTCTTTGAATAGCATTTCCTGTCAGTGAATTGAGAACTGTAAGATTTAACTCTGTAAACACAGTAGCCATCTTCTTAACATCTTTGGCTTTCTGCTGATATAAGACTCTTATAATTCACTCAACATTTTATTAAACTCAATCAAAGCATACTAATAAAAGTATCACATTTAGATATAGTAAAAAAAAAAAAAAAAAGCACAATGTGACACATATTAATAAATGCTTTAGAAAGAAATCAAATTAGCTCATTGTTGTTCTGCTGTTGTCGTGTGCCATCAAGCAGATTCTGTGTCAGAGAGACCCTGTACAAAGTTTCCAAGGTTG
>NW_006408521.1:17833498-17834971 GCF_000296735.1 Chrysochloris asiatica
GTGCTTCAAAAATTTAAGGGGAAAATGGAATTAAAAGATAATAGAATTTTCCATGAGCTTTTTAAAGCCCCCTCATATATATATATTTTTTCTACTCAAGATCTTGACTTTTGATGCCTGGGAAATGGTCTCTGTAATATACTAGCGTCTGATGGGAGATCTGTAATGCCCGTGTCATGGCCATGGGGAAAGTCCTTTACCGAATGGGGTAAATAATGACTTTCCATGTTTATTGTGATTAGTAAGATTATCAACCAGTTCCTATGATTATCATTACATCGAACTCTTAAGAAAGAAGATAATAATTAGTTAAGAAAAATGATATTACCAATTAAAACCAATTACTCCACCAGACAGATCAGTTAATAAAAAGGTAGTAGCTTTAATTTGTAGTAATTAAAGCATTTCACATTAAGCAAGTTATATGAAAAAAGTACAGTTTGCATTTTAAATAAGAGTAAACAGGCCTGCTGACCCCCAGAAGGGAAGACATTCACTGGTAATTAGAAAAATCAATCTCTTACAGGAAAGTTTGACTATAACAGCTTGCTTGGCTCTTGATCCTATTATTTTACCTGGCAGGAAGCAGAGGTGGAGCCATGAGGGATACTGGTTGGGAGGCTCCACTTAAGACCTCAAGATGGCCTGCACTCTGGTCACTTTAATGTCATGAATATTTTTTCCACAAGGGATTGCTGTATCATGGTTTGCTGTATCATGGTTTGCTGCCCACAAGTCAGTGCCTGAATCAGGGTGACTCTATGCATTACAGAATAGAATTGGTCCCCAGGGTGTTCTTGGCTGAAATCTGAACAGAAGCTAGGCCTTTCTTCTACAGGGCCACATGGTGGGTTCGATCCGTTAACTCTAAGGTTAGAAACTGATTGCAAATTGCTTGAGACACCCAGGTGTCTTCACTAGGCATCCTTACCCTCCTTTTACAGTGTGGGAAACTGCACTTCAGAGACCATGACACCGGGGTTTCTTATTTGCATTCTTCAGAAATCAAGACTGGCTAAATAAAGGGAAAAGGAAGTTTTCGAGCAAGGAACTTGCAAAAATGGAGGGAAGGCAGGAGATCCTGGGTGGGAAACAGGCAGGGTCCTATATTTTCAGATTCAAAGATACAAATAAGTTGAAAGCAAAAGGATAGAAAATATATACCCTGAAACAGTTATCAAGAGTGAGCCTACATAGGTATCTTAGTATCAGACAAAAAGACTTTAATATAAGACGTAACACTAGAAACAAAAAGGAATATTTCATAACGATAAAAGGGTCAACATATCAAGAAGATAATAACAATTATAATTTTGTATGCATCAAACAATAGAAGCTCAAAATACCTGAGGGACAAGTGGACAAAATTTAAATAAGAACTAGAACAACTAGACAGGAAATCAGTAATAATATATAACACTGTCATAGGCAGAATTGTGCCCCACAAAAGTAGAGTCAGGAGAACAAACAAGA
>NW_006408521.1:17835845-17841834 GCF_000296735.1 Chrysochloris asiatica
AGAAGAAATTCAGAAAAATGGTTACAAAATGTATCAAAACACTATACAATGGAGTTGAGAAAAATAAGGAAAAAGTCAGGAAAGCACTACAGGAACAATCAAATAAGATAGATACAGCATTGGAAATAATTCAAAACCTACAGAAAGAGGTCCAAATGATTAATAATAGAATATCAGAAATGGAAAATACACTGAAAGGTTAAAGGAATAGAATTGAATAGATAGAAGCCAGAACTACTGAGCCAGAATATAATCTCTCAACACTACTAAGAAGAGCAAACACACACACACGCAAAAAAAATCTGAAGAAGGCCTAAGATTCATGTTGGACAACATGAAGTGGATAGAGAGAAATACTGTTAACTGATGGTAGATGGAGGGGATTATAATCATTGTAATGAAACAAGGTGCATGATTTGTTGAATATAAAACCGATGATCTGCCCTGGAATCTTTAACTCAATTCACAATAAAAACCTTAAAAACAAAAACACTTCACTGGCATGGATATATATATATAAAGTAAATGGCAATTTGACTGGGTCATGATTCTCATTGGCAGTTACATAATGATGTAATGATCCCCATAATGTGAGCTGCTAATTACCTTTAGAAGGATTAGGGTAGAATGTGATATTTTTAATCCCATCACAGTCCTGATCTGGATGTAAGGGGAGTTTTCCTAGGGTGCAGCCTACAATACTTTTATCTTATAAGAGATAAAAGGAGAGAGAAGTCTGTGGAGGGAGATGTACTGCCTCCAAGAAGAAGAACCAGACAAGAGTGGAGCCTTTGGACTGAGGGACCATATGCTGGGAACCTCCTAGACCTAGGAGACGATTGTTGTCAGGACACATGAAGCTTTCCAAAGAATTCTGGGCCCAGCTAGCATCCTGAATTCATAATTTTAACCCTCTAAATGGTGAGAGAATAAAATTTATGTTTGTTAAAGCCATCTATTTGTGGTGTTTCTTTTAGAACAGCATGTGATAACTCAAACACAGTCCAATTTGACCTGACATTTATATAACAGTCCACCCAATGATAGCAGACTACACATCCTTTACAAAAACAAAAACAAACCAAGTATCAATAAATATGAAAGACTGAAATCATACAAAGAATGTTCCCTGACCACAGTAGAAATAGATTAGAAATCAGTAACAGTAGAAAAATTGGGAATTCCACAAATATTTAGAAATTAAATAACACAGTTGTAAATAACTCATGGTTCAAGCTAGAAATCACAAGGGAAAAGTTTTCTAAGGGTAGCTGTAGCTGTAACAACCTTGCAGTCACAGCAAGGATCAATCACTTGATACAAAATTCATACACAGGTCTCTCACAGTCCACAGACAAGTACACTGACTACTTCTTTACTAATGGTCAGGTCTTGATATGTAAGTGAAACTCTTAAACATGATTTTGTTTCTACTTCTATTCCTATCTCCTGAAGATTGGCTTATTAATAAAGCCAAAATTCATTGAGAGACTCAGACAGCTTTGCTTTCTATGGAAATTCAGTTTTGTTTTCAGAAAGAAAGCTACAGAAGACAGTAAAGAATACAATGTCACATTTAATATTCCAAATCACAAGTCATAATATTATTCCATTAGAGTCTATCATTCAAAATGTCTCATATCAGAAAGTGAATTATTATTTAAGTAGGTTTCAAACCATGCTTCAGAAGGGCCAATCATAATACATCACAGTTTTCTCAAACAGAATATGTGGGTCATCTTGGCATTTTCTTTGTCCTGCAGTTCACTACAACTATTTGTCAAAGCTAAGTGTAGGGACTAAATGTCCTCACTAAATGCCCACACATAGGCTCATTCACAGAATGTAAATGTAAACTTTTGATTTTCAGGTGAAAAATCAAGGCCCAACAAGTTAAAGTGGACAAACTATTCAGGAAGCAGTTTTGTCATGCACAAGTATTCATTGTTTAAAGATGCAGATGGAAATATTTATGAAGAAAATACAGTAAGATGGAAAAATGCTGATAAGTATTGATGTTGGATGAGTTACGTGAGGAAAGCGGTAGTGAGTTTGAGCGAGTTCATGGCTAATCAAGGAAACAGCTATGACCATGAGATAGCATTGCACGACAAAGTGATGATTGGGGCCGAAACACTGACAGCTGTTTTGGGGACAGCATCTTCTAAAGCAGGCGGTTTTCCAGAGCAGCGTAGGAAAACTCCCTGAGAATCATAAGGTAGGTGCTTATATATGTGTGTCTAGGAAATGCCCTTCTGCAGCAAGGGAGTCTCTGGGACAGAGATCTCTGAAGGACCGCAGTAGTGCTGGAACCCTTAGGCCAATATCCTTTTTTATGACTCCCTGCTTGGTATGTTGCACTGTTACCCATACCTCTAGTATCTAGTTCTTCCAGCTTACCAGCAGCACCTGAAGCTTATTATCAGCATTCCATTCCAACCAAGAGCCTTCTGCAAAGAGTCCTTCCAGCTCTAAGCAGATCCCGGAACATGGGTAGTGTCTCCCAACCGACCCTGAGCCCATGAATCTCTGGAAAGGAACACATTAGCAGACTCACCGTCTTCTCTGGACCCACTTCAGATGTGAGGCGTACACCTAGAGGATATTCAGAACATGACTGACAGCTGGACCTCCCCTTTATGGATCGAGGCAGATTAGTGGGCAGGGAGGGGTGGAAAGAAGTGAGAGTCCCAGAAAGCTAAGGGAATAAAGACCCAGGTGTCCCCAATCTGGGAGCCCTGTGGTGTTTTGGTCATGAGACTTTGCATCGCTCCTTGTATACACAGACAATGAAATCTTTCTGTTTCTATTGCAACCCAGTGCCTACTTTATTTCAATTGACTAATAGAGTGGGACAAGGACCTGAGGGTTGGGGGAGTGGAGTTTGGGTCCTTGTAAGTATAGGGCTTTATCTTACCTAGGCCTAGCTGAGATTGGGTGCAGCTTGAGGGGTATAGAAAACCAGGTAGGCGCAAGTGGTGGAAAATCTGCTTACTGGGGCTATTTAAAAACAACCAAATTTGTACAAATTTGGTACTGGTGGGCTTTTTGGACTAAAGAGCCCATCTAATTATGAAGAAATAAACAACCTGAAGCCCATATTCAGAGGTCATCTTTTGCTCATTTACATAATAGAGGGTCTTTATATTATTTCCACCCCACCCCCCTGATTTTCTGTGTGTTTGCGAACTTCCATAGAACAAGGGTTTTTTTTTTTTGGTTTTGTTTTTTAAAGAAAGCAATGGATGAGCAAGGTGAATAAGGCTTTGCAAGGGTTGGGTAATGTAAGACCAAACTGGGAGCCCAGAGAAGCTTTCACTGAGAAGGTGACATTGGAGCAAAGACATGAAAGAGAGCGGGGGCTCTGTGATCTCTGAGGGAGACGTGGACGCTAGGACAGAGCCTAGGAAACCCTACACAGGATCCCTTTGAGTTGGAACTGACTCCACAGCACTTAACAACAACAAATAATACTGGTGGATATATAAATTGGTACAAAGGGCAGTATGTATTAAAACTAAATAAACCGTACAAACCAGATATTCCACTCTTAGGCATATACCCAACAGAAAAACAAAAAAATATGTTCATCAAAAAACCTTACAAAGACTATTTAAAACAGGACTATTGTTAAAACATCTAAAAACTGAGAAATGTCCAGAAACAGTAAAAGAAACAGTATCAGAGTCCCACAATGGGCTGCTATGCAGTTAAGCTTTTAGAAGTAAACAGCGTATATGAATCTGCCCCCAAAATCAAAAGCAAGTAGACAGAAAGGATTTAACTCTGTGACTCCAATTATGGAAAATTCAAAACCAAGCAAGCCAATCTGTGCTGTAAGATGACAGGACAGTGGTTACCTTTGTGGAGAAACTGACTGGAAGTGGGGGTGCGGAGGTGTTGGAGGATGAAAATGTTGTTTCTCAAAATGTATGCTAAACAGGTGATTTCAATCTGTGAAGTCACAGTGGTACACTGATGATGTGTGTCCATTTCTCCAGTTAGAGGATACTTCATTAGAAGATTTTCCACTGTCCTGTAGGGGCATCTCGGTTCCCTCCATGAGGTGTGGATACCATGTCCAGGCTGCTGGCCTTCCAAGAGAAAGAAAGCTTGCTTTCTTAACCCAGAGCTGCAACTGCCACAATTAACAGTGACTTTTTCCCTCTTGAAACAAGTTTAGAGTTTAGTAGTCCTGGGCTAGTACAATAGCTCCTCAGACTCTTCAAGGAGGGACCCAGGCTCCTCTGCCTCTTCTCTCTGCCATCCATATTCTGGCTTCCGACCTTGCACTTTTCATCTCAGAGCTAACTAATGTTTGTGCTACCTCCAAGCTTCATGTCCCCAGGAAAACTGGGGGCTAATGGAAGAGGACAAAGGGAAAAGACTTTGCTTCTAGTCAGGCTCTGCCATTTTATTTAGGGAGAAAGTCCTTCCCAGTGGTTTTCACTCACATCTCAATGATCTTCTCCAGCTGCAGTTGGGCAGAGATAAGTTTACAGCTCTTACAGCTTCTATGAAGAGTCCTGGTGTGGCGCTGAGGGTTAATGTGCTGGACTACAAAGTTGGTTTGATCCAGTACAAAGTGGTTCAAGCTCACCAGCTGTTCCTCGGAAACTCTAGACGGGGCCACCATGGGTTAGAACCGACTTGACTGCACTTAACAACCATAGAAGAGCTAAGCAAAGGGGATGGGAAGAATGGAAATTGGGAACTGCTAGTCAAGAACTTCAGCCTTGAATCAAGTCCCAGGATTCTGTCGATTCTTGGTATTGTGGAGTTGGTTCCAATCATAGCAACTCTGTGTAGGGATTCTGAGGAGTGGATGATGAGCTTGAACTGCCAACCTTGGGCTTCAAACCGACTTTGCAGTTCTGTGCATTAACCCACAGCACCTAATATCCTGAGTAACATGTTGCTGTGGTTGTTAGGTACTGTAGTCGGTACCAGCTCATAGTGACCTTATGCACAACAGAACCGGTCCTGCGCCAATCTCACAATCTGTTTGAGTTTATTGCTGCTCCCACTGTGCCAGTCCATCTTGCTGTGGGGTGGGGAGGGGGATGTCGTCCTCTTTTTCGCTAACCCTCCACTTTACCAGGCATGTTGTCCTTCTCCAGGGACTGGTCCCTTCTGATAATGTCCAAAGTACAAGAGAGGAAGTCTCAATATCCAGGCTTCTATGGAGCATTCTGGCCATACTTCTTACAACACATATTTATTTGGTCTTCTGGTAGTTCATGGTACTGAAAAAGAATATTTAAAACAGGACTATTCTCTTCTAACACCATAAATCAAATGCATCAATTTTCTATGGTCCAATTTTCACACGCATATGAAGCTATTGAAAATACCATGGCTTGGGTCAGGCACACCATAGTCCTCAAACTGACATCTTTGCTCTTGAACACTTACAAGAGGTCTTGTGCAGATTTGCCTAATGTAATACACCGTTGAATTTCTTGAGTGCTGCTTCTATGAGTGTTAATGGTTGATCTGAACAAAATGAAGTGTTTGACAACTTTCAATCTTTTTTCCATTTATCTTGATGCTATTTATTGGTCCAGTGGTAAGGATTTTTGTTTTCTTTACATTGAGATACAACCCATATTGAAGGCTGTGGTCTTTGATCTTCACTAGTAACTTTTTCAGTCTTCCTCGCTTTCAGCAAGCAGGGTTGTATTATCTGCATATCGCAGGTTGTTTATGAGTCTTCCTCCAATCTTCATGAAATGTTCTTCATATAATCCCGCTTCTCAGATTATTTGCTCAGCATACAGTATGAGTAAGTATGATGAAAGAATACAACCCTGGTGCACAACTTTCCTAATTTTAAACCAGGCAATGTCCCTTGTTCTGTTCAAATAACTGCCTCTGGGTCTACGTACAGGTTCCTCATGAGCACAATTAAGTGCTCCGGAATACTTATTCTCCACAATGTTGTCCGTAGCTTGTCATGATCCACACAATTGAAAGCCTTTGTGTAGTC
>NW_006408521.1:17842091-17843460 GCF_000296735.1 Chrysochloris asiatica
ATGGATCTCTTCCAAACAATTGGCCAGGAAACTGTCTTCCAAATTTCTTGGCACAGATGAGTGAGCACCTATAGTGCTGCTTCAGTTTGTTGAAAGGTTTCAATTTATATTCTATCAATTTCCAGAGACTTGTTCTTTGCCAATGCCTTCAGTGCAGCTTGGGAGTCCTCCTTCAGTATAATTGGCTCTTGATCATACGCTACCTCTTGAAATGGTTGAACATGCACCATTTCTTTTTTGGTAGAACGACTCTGTGAATTTCTTCTATCTTCTTTTGATGCTTTCTAAATCATTCAATATTTTGCCCATAGAATCCTTCAGGTTGAGGTTTGAATTTTTTTTTCTTCAATTCTTTCAGCTTGAGAAATGTTGAGAGTGTTCTTCCCTATTGGTCTTCTAACTCCAGGTCTTTGCACATTTCATTATAATATTTGACTTTGTCTTCCCCAGCTGCCCTTTGAAGTTTTCTGTTCAGCTCTTTTATCTACTCATTTCTTCCATTTGCTTTTAGCATCTCTATGCTGGAGAGCAAGTTTCAGCCTCTTCTGACATCCATTTTGTTTTTTCTTCTTTCTTATCTTCTTAATGACCTTTTGCTTTCTACTTTATGATGTTCTTAATGTCATCCCACAGCTCTCTGCTCTTCAGTCATTAGTGTCTAATGCATGAAATCTGTTCTTGAGATGGTCTTTAAATTTAGGTGGGATATATTCAAGGTCATATTTTAGCTCTCATAGACTTTTTAAAATTTTCTTCAGCTTCAGCCTAAGCTTGCATATAAGTAATTGATGGTCTGTTTTACACTCTGCCCCTAGCCTTCTTTGGGCTGATGATATTGAGCTTTTCCACCATCTCTCACCACAGATGTAGTCGATTTGATTTCTGTATCTTCCATCTGGTTAGGTCCATGTGTACAGTCATCATTTATGTGGTTTTAAAAAGGTAATTGCACTAAAGAAGTCATTGGTCTTGCAAAATTCTATCGTGCAATCTCCAGGATGGTTACTATCACCAAGGCCATGTTTTAACTACTGATCCTCTTTGTTTGCAACCTTTGCATTCCAATCACTAGTAATTATTGATAACCTTGATTGCATGTTTGATGAATTTCAACTAAAGAAGTTGGTAGAATTTTCCAGTTTCATCCTCACTGGCTTTAGTGATTGGTGCATAAATTTGAATAATAGTTGTATTAACTAGTCTTCCTTGTAGGGATATGGATATGATCCTATTACAGAAAACATTGTTCTTCAACATAAGTCTTGAAAAAAATTTTTTAATGATGAATGCAATAGCATTTCTCTTCAATTCATCATTTCCAGCGTAGTAAGCCATGTGATTTGTCCAATTCAAAATAGCCAATACCAGT